>NC_064921.1:819909405-820656905 GCF_023897955.1 Schistocerca gregaria
GTGACCTCGACGTTCGAGAATAGATTTAAATAATTAAAAATGCATCAGTTACTGTTAAACATACAATTAATTTCAATTAATTTACAAAATCAGCAACAGCATCACACACAAAAAACACTGGACACCCGTCCGAAAACACAGAAGATGATCTTAAGATATTCCACCACTTCCAAAAATCTCATGCAATGATTTTAATACAGGAGCTCGGAATTTTTGTACACCACAAAAAGGAAGGAGAAAAAATTATCAGTGATAGACTAGATAGTCAATCAGTTAACTTCTTCAACTGTTTCTACTGCAAATGATAACTGTAACAGTTTTCATAAATATGTACATTTCGTCATTAGAAAAAAAGTCCATACTTCAGTAGTCAATAGTGTCAAAAATACTTTTTATAATTTACAACCTTATATATGTACATAATGTAACGTAGTGACATTCTAACAACTCTGACGGCGTACAAACTCTGTGTGAAGCCATAGCGTCGTAATATCTTTGCAGCATGTTTTGTAAACAAACAGTGTAAGTGATGATTGGAGTGTGTGTGATATTCTGTGTAACGGAGGAGGCACAGCACCTATAGGTTGTCAAGCAAAAGTACCATTTCTAGCATTAGCGTTTAAAACCACTCAATGAACAATTTTGTCAGATTTTTCGAGTGCAGTCTAACTTCAAAAGACGCGAGAGAGGCAGAAAATTACACATGCAAATATAAACAAACATACTGAAGTAAACAAATGTACAAATGCAATTGAAAATGAGAATAAATTCTAGAAACGCGTTGTACTAAGCATCAAAAAATAACTAACTGATGCAGTTCTGATAATTTCAATCATGACTGACACAGCTGCAGGCTTTCCTGAATCATCTACTATGATGAACGAAATCAATAACAGATTACTTGTTACACAGGATCTTAAGTAGAAAAGAGTGTTGTACACGGAGGATAGTGAACCTAGGTACACAGTATGTTTCTTCGTCGGTGTTTCGATCTAGTGACCGATTTCACCATCACAAGAGGGAATGCGCACTAAGCATTTTCTACTGCTTCTGTTGTCGTAAGACATGATCCTGTGTTTTGTGTGGTTTTATAATTATTACAAGCTCCACATATTTAAGTGATGTATAAGACGAAGGAAACGACACACTATGAAGGAATTATCCGCTTGGGATGCAAGTCGGTCGATGTACATCTACAAACAAACAAATGATTATAATTTCAGGAAAACTGAATTATTTATCCAATAGAAAGAGATCCACAAATTGAGTTATAAACGCGTTGGTCTATCTCTGGCCGTTATTCAAGCAGTTTTTCGGCTTGGCATTAATGGACAGAGTTGTTGGAAGTCCAACAGGTTACTGACTTGCTCAATTTGTGGAGCTCTTTCTCTTGAATAAATCATCCATTTTTCTAGAAACTTTAATCACTTGTATGTCTGAACAAGGAGGTTAATCGCCGATAACTTAACACATGTCCTATCATACCGTCCCTTCATCCGTCAGTGTTTTCCATACATTCCTTTCTTCGCTCATTCTGCGGAAGACTTCATCCCTCCCTATCTGATCGATACGTCCGATTTTCAGCACTCACCTTTAGTACCACATCTCAGACGCTTCGATTCTCTTTCCTCCCGGTTTTCCCATTGTCCATGATTCACCACCATACAATACTGTGCTCCAAACGTACAATCTCAGAAATGTCTTCCTCAAATTAAGCTCTATGTTTGGCATCAGTAAACTTGTCTTGGCCATAAATGCCCTCTTTACCTGTGTAAGTCTGCTTGTAATGTTCTCCTTGTTTTGTGCGACATAGGTTATTTTGCTTCCAAGGTAGCAAAACTCTTTAACTTCATCTACTTCGAAACCAACAATTTTGATGTTAAGTTTCTCGCTATTCTCATTTGTGCACTTCTCATTTCCTTTTTCTTTTTCCTGTTTACTGTCAATTCGTAGTCTTTACTCTTTAAACTCTTCATTACATTCAAGAGATCATGCTATAACTTTCAAGTAAACAATGATCGTATTGCAGATATAATTAATCCTTTAAATACTTACTCAACTACTGTTATCGAAGTTTATTAACGTAACATTGTAATGACGGCAGTTCGAAGCATATCTCTGCGAGGATTCATCAAACGCTCGTACACGGCAATCTTATATATCGCTCTGATAGTTTACGGACGACACAAACAGCAGACTTTCCAAGGGCAACGGTAGAGAAGCGAGTCTATGTACCTAGCGAATTAAAAATATTTATCTGAAAATCTGGCTTACAGATTTTTGCTCTGTCTCTGTTATATCAACAATTTTATCAGCTAAAATTTAAAAAAAAAAAAAGATCCTGCAAGAGAATTAAAGCAACTACCATATTAGTTTGAGACACGTTTTTAGCAAAACGTTATTTGGCATGGTTTTTGCATTCCTCCAAGTGTACGCTCTCAATATTATTCACTCTTTCAACCTTACACTGTATATTCTTTTGTATACTGCTTGTGTTTTCTTTATTTAAAGCGATATTGTCTTTTTATTCAGGTAAACCTTTAGTTCCGTGCGTATCTTATTTTATATCAAATAGAATCCGGAAGCATTCGTTTGCAGATTAAAAGTCTGGCAAGGTAGAGGTCTGACGTGAAGACATTTCAGACCAAACACCGGACACATACCTCGACTAGAACCTAAGTAGTTTTCATAGAAGAAAGGTCGAACAGGCATCGGAGGAAGAAAGGGCGGAAAGAGGAAAAATAATACTGTAACTCAGGAAAGTGATGAAAGCATCCGACATGGCATAAATGTTGCTTATCACGATGTGCATAACGATCCTGTATTAAATTTTGAAAGGTGAGTACAAGGTATAAGCGCTGAGAGGAGTAAAAAGAAAGCTTAACGATAAATAAACTTTCTGATATCATCTATTGACTCTATCAGCTGGGACGCGCATATCTGAAATGTCATTTCGTTTGAGCACAGACGCTATCTTGAGTTGGCGTCCGTGATAAGGCGTGGATGGAAATACACTGGCAAAGTAAACAATTAACTTCGTTTCAGAAAAGTATATGACAATCTTATCTTCCAGCTCCACTAAATACGGTTAGAGAATTTCTTATGTTACGTGGGGGCTGATAACTGCGAATTCAACGTCCTAAAATAACCGCTTACTATTGCATTGCTGATAGAGTAATCGTCAGATCCAGTCTTCACAAATTCACCGCACAAATGACTAGCCCTAGTTTCTAGAACCTAGTGACATGATAGCCACCAACTGGAGAGTAACTAGTAGAAATTCTCACAGTGTAAAATTTTTCAGCATGGGAATTTGCAGTCAGGAGAAGGAGTACAGTGACTGAAATTATGTTCCTAACATCTCTGCAGTGTCCTGTGTTAGAGACTTAGGCACATGCGTCTGTCAAATATGTAGATTGTTACACTGATCATTCATCCAAAATGACAAACATGGTTAGCCTAAACAAACTTGTATTGCAGCGTCCAAATACAAACAAGTGGCTGGTTTGTTTGTATTTTCCATGATATAAGGAAATGAAACAACTTTCCGGTACAACTCAGTATCGCCTATCTCGGCTGAAATACAAATTCTTCAATAGGTATTCCATATGGGGCCCTAAATAAAGTTTCATTAATACCAAGTGTCCCCAAAAGATTCTTCCAATTTCAAATAACACTATCTTCCACGCGAATGATGATAGCAACTTGGGCTATGTATTAAGTTATGCATAGGATTGCATCGTTTTTCCTTTCAATACAACCATATCCTTTTATGAGGGAATATCTTTTATAACCCTGGACATACATCATTACGATGATTTTCACATTTACGTTAGGGTCAAAATCTTTATTTACCTTTCATATATGTTCAATGTACTACTTACTGGACACCAAAAAAATATATAAAATAAACGTAACGTCCAGACGCCATTCTTTTGCGAGCGTAACTGGAGTTTTATAAAAAAAATATATATACTGCAACAGCCGCTTGTTATTAATATATTTTAGCACGAGGCGTTTCGGCAGCATGCTGCTATCATCAGGTGCATTTACAGCTACTTTTACGCTGTCTTTAATATGAAGTGAGGTTAGTTTTCTTTACTATGTGCGCCAGTGAGGTTCTGTGTCGAAAAATTTCTTTGTCTGGCAGACAGAGCACACAATCAAGTACATCGCAACACTTAAACAAATGTGTCGTGCTAATAAAATCTTAACAACAAAGAAATGTTGCAGTATTTATTTTTTCATAAAAATCTTACAATAGAGTTGCAGCACTCAAATGACATCCATATAACAGGGATAAATTTAAGATGACTGGGATTATTGCATTCACTGCTGTTGCTGTGTAACGTCACTGCTTACCCGAAGTTATTAGCAGGGGTCTTTCACAAACCTTAACAAAAAATGTCACATATACCGTGAACTTAAGCGATCTTGGAAACCAACGCTGCAATGTGACTTCCATGCAATCCTTGCGGTCGATCCATTGTTCATACAGCTAATTGTTAAGAAGTGCTGTTAAATCCAGTGACAACTGTAGGGATGGCAGTTATCGCAGAAGCAATTCGTTTTCGGTTAGTTTAACCTGGGCTTTAAAATCGCTCGAAATAACCGGTTTCTGAAAGAACCGACTTTCGGGTTTTTAGTGATAGTATTCCCAGCAAAAAACATAGATGTCGAACAAAGTATAACAAATCCTAAGAGTTCCTTAGACTTTTGCATTCTACATTTCAAGATATATAGAACCATAGTATGAAATAAAATGGATAAATAAAAGAAAATTTAGTCCACCCATCCTTCGCCGCTTTTTTCGAAAAGTAATGAGGGGTGAAATACTACAAAAAAATTCACCAGTATTCTCCTATTTACTGCAAGTTTTGAAATCTCCATTGAAAAATCATGTTGTAATCGAGGATCGTACCACTGTTTGGTCATTACGAATAGTCAGTCATAATGGTTGAAAACCGATGTTGGAGAATTATATTTTACTTTTTAAGTTGTCGGTTTCTGCGGACTACAAGCAGATGCAGGCATATGCTCGTAATGTATATACAGGCAGTAGAACAGCTAATTTCTCTTTTGATTGTTAAGTATTAATGAATTGGTAAGTTTATAATGTATTGGCATAATTTTCTAGCTCTGTTATTTTTCCATATAAATTACAGTCAAATGGTAAGCTTTTGTGTAAAATTTGTTGTTTTCTATTTCCTTAATTATTACAAATGAAAACTCAATTTTTTCGGCAGTTATATCCTTTTCCTTTTTAATGGGAATTTTAATGCAACTGATTTTTTACTGTCAAAATCAAAACTGCTCTTTCAAAACATTCAACTATAGATAGTAGCAAAATATAATATATACCAGGAACAACTACACGACGACTATTAAAATTTCACTAATGAATTAATCCATTGGCCAATATTTATTTTGCAGTCTGTCCATAAATACTTGTTTTACAACGTGTTGATCTGTAAGTTGACTTCTTTTATCACAGACGATTCAAATCTTCCAAAAACTACACAGCCTCCTATCAATCCATTTTTAAAAGAAAATTCTGTTTAAAAGCCAAAAATTTTTAGCACTACTACTGTTGCTGTTGTTGTTGTTGTGGTCTTCAGTCCTGAGACTGGTTTGATGCAGCTCTCCATGCTACTCTATCCTGTGCAACATTCTTCATCTCCCAGTACCTAGTGCAACCTACATCCTTCTGAATCTGTTTAGTGTATTCATCTCTTAGTCTCCCTTGACGATTTTTACCCTCCACGCTGCCCTCCAATTCTAAATTGGTGATCCCTTGATGCCTCAGAACATGTCCTACCAACCGATCCCTTCTTCTAGTCAGGTTCTCCCACTGGCTTCTCTTCTCCCCAATCCTATTCAATATCTCCACATTAGTTATATGATCTACCCATCTAATATTCAGCATTCTTCTGTAGCACCACATTTCGAAAGCTTCTATTCTCTTCTTGTCCAAACTATTTATCGTCCATGTGTCACTTCCATACATGGCTACGCTCCATAAAAATACTTTCAGAAACGACTTCCTGAAACTTAAATCTATACTCGATGTTAACAAATTTCTCTTCTTCAGAAACGCTTTCCTTGCCATTGCCAGTCTATTTTATATCCTCTCTACTTCGACCATCATCAGTTATTTTGCTCCCCAAATAGCAAAACTCCTTTACTACTTTAAATGTCTCATTTCCTAATCTAATTCCCCCAGCATCACCCGACTTAATTCGACTACATTCCATTATCCTCGTTTTGCTTTTGTTGATGTTAATCTTAAACCGTCCTTTCATGACACTGCCCATTCCGTTCAACTGCTCTTCCAAACCCTTTGCTGTCTCTGAGAGAATTACAATGTTTTCTCCATGGATTTTAATACCTACTCCGAATTTTTCTTTTATTTCCTTCACTGTTTGCTCAACATACAGATTGAATAACATCGGGGAGAGGCTACAACCCTGTCTCACTCCCTTCCCAACCACTGATTCCCTTTCATGCCCCTCAACTCTTATAACTGCCATTTGGTTTCTATACAAATTGTAAATAGCCTTTCGCTGCCTGTATTTTACCCCTGCCACCTTCAGAATTTGAATGAGATTATTCCAGTCAACATTGTCAAAAGCTTTCTCTAAGTCTACAAATGCTAGAAATGTAGGTTTGCCTTTCCTTAACCTAGCTTCTAAGATAAGTCGTAGGGTCAGCATTGCCTCACGTGTTCCAATATTTCTACGGAATCCAAACTGATCTTCCCCGAGGTCAGCTTCTACCAGTTTTTCCATTCGTCTGTAGAGAATACGCGTTAGTATTTTGCATCAGTGACTTATTAAACTGATAGTTCGGTAGTTTTCACATCTTTCAACACCTGCTTTCTTTGGGATTGGAATTATTATATTCTTCTTAAGTCTGAGGGAATTTCACCTGTCTCATACATCTTGCTCACCAGATGGTATAGCAAATTACTACATCTGTTTTTTATCCGTTTATCAGTAAACAATAAAAATACCTGGTGTAACTCGGAGTAAACAAATACTGAAAAATTATTGTTATTAAAAATTAAAACACTGGCATCTTTTTTAACCCATTGGTTTTTCTCATTAGTAGGCCATTGGTGTCGTGATCCGACATGCGGAATAATGACATTTTTAGTGTGTTCTCGCAGTTGTTGAATGACCCAGATCTCCAAAATATCCAGTTAAGTGAATCTTGGAACAGTTTTTTCTACGAAATGGGAAAAGGTCATGCAACTTTTGTCGTTAAACGGCGCAGATAAGTGTAACCTTAGATGCTATGATATGCAGCTGTTGTGTTCGCCATTTCGTACATTGTGGCGGTTCACTTCGTCACTTAAATGGAAGTTAAGCCTCATCATTGAACGCTAAACGCGAAAGGAAATTGTACTCATCCAGCTCCACGCCAGAATGAATTCCTATAAATCTAGTCGTTGTTGTTCATCACAATCATGAAACGCGTACACCAACTGAATTTAGCATGTTTTGAAAAACTAACGTTGCCACAAAACAGAGCACACATACACATGAGAAATGGCTAATGTTTAAAGAGATATGTGAAATGAAACTCCTTTACGTTGTACTGCTCAATGCATTTGGAATATACAGATTCACATTAGAGACGTAATTATGAGATGGTCAATTCTGTGATTTGCTTTGTAAACAAGGGGTTTAAAAAATAAGTATTAATTGATACTTGATTAGACAGATGGACTTGAGTGCGGAAGTTGCAGTTATGTGCGGAAAAACATAAATGGAATACAAGTATACTGTAATTAGTTTTATTCGTAAAAAATCATTGCTATACGCCACAGCTGATGGTTACTCATCTCAGAACATTGCAATGCTACATAAAGTACTTTTGCAACATTTAGGAGCTTAAGACTTTTGCACAGTAATTTCATATAAATATTGCTGATTCTATTTATTTTGTTAGGGTCAGGTTTCAAAGGAGAATATTTTTAGCTTTGAGGAAGAGTTATATTTTGTGTGCCCTAGGGCACTGTACTATTGGCGTCTTGAACAAAATCAGTGCTCAGTTTTCTAATCTCACATAGAAGTGAACACAGTAGTCTTTAACGTACAATCTACCTATGAAGTCTCTGTGTCTCTCTTTCCCCTTTAACTTAAACATTGCGCAGGGTGTGCCGTTCCTCCAACGTTTCCACGTGCTGCCTGTCATAATATTCGTTAAATAAGCATCACATTAGGCGAAATCATTCTCACTTCTTCCTCGCATATAAAATATTCCTCTTAGAAAGTATCTTACAGCGATAACCCATTCAACTTAAGCCTTTCGCCAGTATCAACACTCATCAAAAATTAATGTCATAAACTTTATGATAGAACTTCTGCGTGCCACTTGGTGCACTGTGAGCGCCTGTTTGGTTCTGTATCTGATCTATACTTGCAACAACAAATGTCCGGTAGAGAAGTTACTCTCAAACTGTTCAGCACCATTTTCTGTACGGAGCAATCACTATGTCAACACAAGCCACGTACATCAGGGATGTCCAACCTGAGGCTCGCGGACCGCAAGCGGCCCACAGCAATGTGGTCAGGCAAGCTGAAAGACTGGACGCCCCTGATGTAGACGATTTTTATTATACTCTACCACGGGAATGTCCGCGTCATACTTTGGACATATGATGCGTTGCTGAAAGAATGTAACAAATCACAGGACACAGAGCAGACCTGCTCCCGGCATGTATGCGATATGGAAGATATATGGTACAGGGTGGTCAGAAACAGTCTGAAAAGTTTGTAAGGGTGTTGCAGAGTAGGCTGTGCTGAAAAATAACTGTTAAGGACAAAATTCGATACGTTGCGCCGTTTATGAGTTAATTAGCGTTTACGTTAACCAATCTGGGCGCTGCGCGTGTAAATAGCCCGCCAGAGACGGAGTCGCCAAATATGTTCGTTTGGTTTCCTAAATGCAAACAAGAGAGTGCTACGAAAATTAGACATGGGACGGTAGTAAAGGCTGCTTGAATATGTGAGCGAAACGGCTTGATTGACTAACTTAAATGCGCATTACGAAGAACTTAGCCTCCTCTTCCACCAACTAAACTACCACGTAATCCTCTTATCCGAAACGTGGTTGAAACCACACATATCCTCTGCATCTATTCATCTCCCAGGGTACACATTTCTTAGGGCAGACAGATCAAAAAAGCGAGGTGGCGGGGTCGGCGCATATATACGAACAGATCTCAAAGCGAAAGTCTTATGTACGTCAAATCCTGCTGAAGAAAAAGAGGCTGAATTCATGTTCATTGAAATAAATATACAAAGTCGGAAATTCTTGACTGGCGTCGTGTAAAAGGCGCCAAAAATAAGCTCAATGAGTTCCTTCCAGTCGGAATTACATTCACTTCAGTGTCAATACGAACATGTCATCGTAATGGGTGACTTGAACATAGACCTGCTAAGAGACACTCCCTCCGCAATAAACCTAAGAAGATTGTTTAGTTGCAATAGCATGAACATTCTTCCATTGCAACCTACACACCATACGGCGCACAGTCATACTCTTATAGACGTGATCGCAACGAAACAGACTGACAAAGTAAGAGATGTTGGTCAATCATCGGCCCCTGGCCTCTCAGCACATGATGTAATATTCCTGGCCTACTCTGTGCAGCCCCCAAGGATCAAATCGCGTTACATAACTTGTAGGAACATGAAACGTATTGACCTTGACGCTCTAACAGCCGATTGCTCAGAAATCTCATGGCATCAAATAATCAGAGAACCTACAATCGACGGCAAAATTAATGAACTTGGTGATAAACTCACTGCCCTCTATGACAAACATGCACCTGTGCGCACAGTCCGTGTAAGAAAATCTCCTGCTCCATGGCTGACAGCTGAATTACGTCAAATGATGACTAATAGGGATGCTGACCACAGGCGTTTCAAGGCAGATCCGAAACCCGAACGTTTTGAAGAATATAGAAAGCTACGGAACAGAGTGAAACAATGCATTCGCAATGCCAAAATCAGGCACGCTCGCTCCCTTGTATGCAGCGATCTGACACCCACGACTCTATGGAAGAATCTCCGTAGCTTGGGGGTCGGAAAGGCAAAATCGGAAACTACTTTTCATGTGTCAGCTAACGAATTAAATGAATTCTTCTCTGCACCTCTGAATACCAGCACGGCTGATAATTACCGTCCACAAGAATCTCCAAACAGGATAACTAACAACTATACCTTCCATCTAAAACATGTAACAACAAATACGGCAAGAAAAGCAATAATGAGAATCTCTTCTGATGCAATAGGCAACGACAGTATCGGTATAGCCATGATTAAGAATGTTGCCGATATCTTAGTACCTGTCTTAACTGACATATTTAATTTTTCCCTCGTGAACGGAATATACCCCACTGCATGGAAAAGAAGCATAATTCGACCCATCCCTAAGGTCGAAAACCCGCAACTGCCTAGTGATTACCGACCAATTAGCATACTGCCTGCTGTTTCCAAAGCACTGGAATATATTGTTCATGACCAAATCACTGAACACTTGCATGAATTCAGTCTATATGACAAATTTCAATCCGGTTTCCGTAAACATCACAGCACAAACACTGCTCTAATTAAAGTAACTGATGACCTGAAATATGCCATCGACAATCGAAAGGCAACAATATTGACGCTACTGGACTTCAGCAAAGCTTTTGACACTGTTAACTTTGACATATTACTCAGAAAAATGCAACAGCTTAATTTCTCTGATAGTGCAATGAGATGGTTTGAAAGCTACTTAAAAGACAGACAGCAATGTGTTGTCTGCGCAAATGAAAAATCTTCCTGGAAACATGTTTCTTCGGGAGTGCCACAAGGATCAGTCTTAGGACCCCTTTTGTTTTCTTTATATGTCAACGATATTTCGTCGGTTTTGTCCTCCTGTAAACATCATTTCTATGCCGACGACCTCCAGCTCTACCTAAGCGTCAGACCTGAAGACGTAAACACTGCAATCGCTCTGATGAATGATGATCTGTCTTCAGTAGTGACATGGGCGAAAAATCTGGGGCTTAAATTAAATGCAAAAAAGACGCAAGTAATCTTAATAGCCCATCAGAAATTAATAAGTTCAGATTTCCGCCAACGGCTACCTCCTATTCTGCTCGAAGGTACTCCAATACCATATCAGAAAACAGTGAAGAACTTGGGTGTAACTTTGGACGAGCATCTCAACTGGGCGGAGAATACAGTCGCAGTGTGCCGAAAGACGTCTGCTTGTCTCTATGCTCTCAAAAAGTTTCGGAACATATTCCCACAGGACTTGAAACGCCAGCTCGTGCAAGCACTCGTTCTACCGAACCTCCACTATTGTGATGTGATTCAACAAGGCATGAGTAGTGAAAACAAAAGACGGCTAGAGCTAACCATGAATGCCTGTGTGCGTTACACCTGCAACATTCGCCGATATGATCATGTTAGTGCTTCATACTCCGAGCTAGGGTGGCTGCGGCCGGACAAACTGCGTGACTACCACACTCTATGTCTACTTCACCGACTCCTCATCGCGCAAGCACCCCAGTACCTAGCTTCAGAGATTAAAAACCTGTCATGCCATCATAATCGAAACACGAGGTCACTCTTATCTGGTATCCTAACTGTGCCCACTCACAAAACAAAAACTTTTGCAAACTCCTTCTCAGTTGCCGCTGTCCGCCTCTGGAACAAACTGCCCCTTACCTTGAGGAAAATTCAATCTCCTGTGGCTTTTAAGAAGAAGTTGAAGCATTTCCTACTATCATCCGCATAAAATTCTCCACAAAATTAATGTGCAAGGCCAATCCTCTCATCTGTCAAATAGCAAAGCTAGCGTCTCGTATCTTGCTGCTGAGATGCCTTCCTCTTCATCTATCTCTATTAGCCACGCAGTCTCCTTTTCCTTTATATTTTCCTTAATTATGTTTCATCATGTCTCTCTATTCTTCTCCTCCTTTCACCATGAGTCTCCCTCATACTCCCTGCTGCCAGCACTCCTATCTTAAATCTTTCTCTTCAATAATGCGTTTTTCGAGGTGTACCTTTCTAATTGTTTATCTCACTTTTTGTATTAGATGTAGTTTAACATGCCTACTGAAACATATGACTGTAAAATAAGTAGAATGCCTGGTTAGATGTAAGAGAGGGCCTGATGGCCCTAATCTTGCCAGGTTAAATAAATAAATAAATAAATAAATAAATAAATAAATAAATAAATAAATAATTGAAAACGTGGAAACGTATCGAATTTTGTTCTTAACAATTTTTTCTCAGCACAAGCTACCCTGCAACACTCTTACCAGCGTTTCAGACTGTTTCTAACCTACCTGCAAAAGTCTCCATAGACTTTTTTAGTTTCAACTCTGTGCCCAGAGATTAAAAACGTTAATGATTTATGCACCTTTGATCGAAGTCAGAGATAGCATGGTCTGTTTATGCAGGAGCGTTTTTTCACTATGCAGACCTCTTCAGCGCAGTGGTATGTATAAAACCCTATTAAATACGAGACAGTTTACCCGGCAAAAATAATTATTGTCCTATCTTACAAGGAGAGGCCACGACATTTGGAACGCGGATTTACTGCAAACTTCGTACACTCGTAGTAGTCCATGAGGACAACAAAATGTGTAACCAGTAGCGCGTATTTCTCAAACGCTATTGAGAAAATCGCGAGATAATTTTGGTCGTCAAATATGTACCTGTGCGTCGCCGTTTTTATCACAAAGCGTTATTAACACGAAGCGGCGGCAGCTGAGTGGTTGCCGGCACGGTAGCTCAGCGTGTTCGGTCAGAGAGCTGGTTGGCCTCTGTAAATAATAAAAAAAAAGTAGAGTGGAAGGATCAACAAACGAACTTGAACGGATGTCATGTGACGTCCACAACGATAAAAAAAAGTTTCCGTGCAAGCCCCGTAATCGTAGGTAGATTGTTGCTGGATCGAGTCTCGTTCGTTACCTTTCTTTTTTTTTTTTTGTTACAGCACAGTCATATTCTTTACTATTTATATTACAATTAATATAACAGGAAAAATACGTGTACTCAGATGAACTTTTATTAAATTTACAATGTTATTCAGCAGTCTACAAATTTTAACTGTCACAAATAATATAATATTCATAACTACCGACTAGTAAACGACAAAACGCATCAGTAGTAGTAGTATGGTATTCTGCCTTACGGTAGGTCTTGTCATGGGTTAAGCTTCTTCCACTTTTGTCTGCCCATAGCCAGTCTTTTCATTTCTGAATATTTGTCTCCTTTGATATTGCCCAGCATTTGATATTTTCTTCTTCCTCTTCCCCCTTTTCCCTCCACCATTCCTTCTATTCCTTCCATCAATAAACAGTCCCTCCTCAAACAATGTCCAATCCAGTTCTGTTTTCTCTTTCTGATAACTTTCAGTATGTTTCTTTCTTCTTCAACCCTTCTTAATACTTCTTCATTCCTTACTCAGTCTTCCCATTTCACTTTTTCCAGTCTTTTCCATATCCACATCCCTGGTGCCTCCAATCTTCTTTCATCTTCCTTCCTTAATGTCCAAGTCTCCGCAATATACACTCCTGGAAATGGAAAAAAGAACACATTGACACCGGTGTGTCAGACCCACCATACTTGCTCCGGACACTGCGAGAGGGCTGTACAAGCAATGATCACACGCACGGCACAGCGGACACACCAGGAACCGCGGTGTTGGCCGTCGAATGGCGCTAGCTGCGCAGCATTTGTACACCGCCGCCGTCAGTGTCAGCCAGTTTGCCGTGGCATACGGAGCTCCATCGCAGTCTTTGACACTGGTAGCATGCCGCGACAGCGTGGACGTGAACCGTATGTGCAGTTGACGGACTTTGAGCGAGGGCGTATAGTGGGCATGCGGGAGGCCGGGTGGACGTACCGCCGAATTGTTCAACACGTGGAGCGTGAAGTCTCCACAGTACATTGATGTTGTCGCCAGTGGTCGGCGGAAGGTGCACGTGCCCGTCGACCTGGGACCGGCCTGCAGCGACGCACGGATGCACACCAAGAACGTAGCATCCTACGCAGTGCCGTAGAGGATCGCACCGCCACTTCCCAGCAAATTAGGGACACTGTTGCTCCTGGGGTATCTGCGAGGACCATTCGCAACCGTCTCTATGAAGCTGGGCTACGGTCCCGCACACCGTTAGGCCGTCTTCCGCTCACGTTCCAACATCGTGCAGCCTGCCTCCAGTGGTGTCGCGACAGGCGTGAATGGAGGGACGAATGGAGACGTGTCGTCTTCAGCGATGAGAGTCGCTTCTGCCTTGGTGCCAATGATGGTCGTATGCGTGTTTGGCGCCGTGCAGGTAAGCGCCACAATCAGGACTGCATACAGCCGAGGCACACAGGGCCAACACCCGGCACCATGGTGTGGGGAGCGATCTCCTACACTGGCCGTACACGTCTGGTGATCGTCGAGGGGACACTGAATAGTGCACGGTACATCCAAACCGTCATCGAACCCATCGTTCTACAATTCCTAGACCGGCAAGGGAACTTGCTGTTCCAACAGGACAATGCACGTCCGCATGTATCCCGTGCCACCCAACGTGCTCTAAAAGGTGTAAGTCAACTACCCTGGCCAGCAAGATCTCCGGATCTGTCCCCCATTGAGCATGTTTGGGACTGGATGAAGCGTCGTCTCACGCGGTCTGCACGTCCAGCACGAACGCTGGTCCAACTGAGGCGCCAGGTGGAAATGGCATGGCAGGCCGTTCCACAGGACTACATCCAGCATCTCTACGATCGTCTCCATGGGAGAATAGCAGCCTGCATTGCTGCGAAAGGTGGATATACACTGTACTAGTGCCGACATTGTGCATGCTCTGTTGCCTGTGTCTATGTGCCTGTGGTTCTGTCAGTGTGATCATGTGATGTATCTGACCCCAGGAATGTGTCAATAAAGTTTCCCCTTCCTGGGACAATGAATTCACGGTGTTCTTATTTCAATTTCCAGGAGTGTATAAACCATATAAACGCATAAAGTGATACTGAAAATGTTTGCTTCTCCGTGATTTGAGAAATTCCTTATACCTGGAAGGAGCCCGAAACTACTTGTTACCTGCAAGTTTTGACTGCCACAGACAGCTTTCGAAAGATGTAAAACTAATCGTCGCTTTCAACATTACGACTACAAGCTGCAGGATGGTATTTTTCATAAAACATGGAAAACAAAGTTAAACAGCGACAGCTGCAATGAATAAACGCTATGTTTCCACATACGCAAGGTCTTTTGAGGTTTTCCATGGAAAAACAAACCTCACTCTCTTTCATGCGATAATTTGGAAGCAAACCATGTATAACACAGCATTTCCTTAAATATCGGCGCTGATAATTGGTCATGTAGTATCGAGTGTATTTTAATAGTGTCTTCATGAGAAGCCATTTCGCGTTCCCTTTCGATTAAATAAGAACAATTATGAAGACTCTTAATGAAATGTTTAAGTTGTCTGTAAAAATAAACATCGCACGGTTGGCTAATTGGCGTGCATTTCGGAGGTACGACTTTAATCATACATGTTCCAAGTTCTTCGTCATCGGTGAAAATTTCGTCGTACAAACCAGGATTCGTCTGACCCCCGCCCTCCCCCCCTCCAAGAATCTACTATTAATAAGAATTTTTCTTTCTTGAAGTAGGGAAGCATGACGCTAGATAAAAATGAACAATATAATTGGGTGGTAAGTTTCTCGGATTTCGAACTCGTTACGACGACATTCGGAAGATCTTTCATTAATTTGTCAACGGTGTTCTGAACCTTTGGTCCAAAGTTCCCCGTGGCCTCTCGCAAACAAAGAAACACGTGTGGCAATATTTCGCCACACAATGTTATCGCATATTGTGACGTGTACGAGTACGTCATCTTATTCATGTCGCGCCTTCTGACAAACACGGTCTTCGAATTTCTTTCGGCCAGAGTTCTGCTGTATGTGGACTGGCACTGGCAAACTGTCTGGTATGTATTGATAACAATTTTTTTTTCGAAATTCCGGATGACTGCTCTCGTCTGCAATTGATATTTTCTCGTGGCTTCTAGCGATTCTTCCGCAGACACACATTCCCTCAAACTCACATACTGCGTGATCTTACTCTGCCGAATTTCGTGCCGTAGTTTGAATTTTTTTATCCATGAAAGCGATGCTTTGAAGATGAAGTCCTCCGATTGGAATTGGCCTGCAGCAGCCAGAGCCCACTGCTGTAGGTTTCTGGTTGTTACCTAAAAAGTAAAATCAAAGTTTCATTTTATTAATATAATTATTTCATCGAATGAGTTTGTTGAAAATGTAGAAAATGAAATGTAGAGTGATAAAAATGAACACTTACTTGCTGATAATTTTGGCGAGACTCCACGAAACGGTCATAGGCCCACGAATCAATTACCGAGTATTTATCGATCGTTGATCCTCCAGATTTTATGTTTTCTTCCCATGTCTTCAATTCGTCTTTTATTCTCAAACTTCTAGAGCCTTTTATCTGGAGAGTTCGAAGACTCCATTTGGGGTATTCTTTCGCCAGTTTAACAGCTTTTATTTTGGTCCCCAACGGAACATAATCGCCTTTTGACGCCTTTTCTGCTGGCTCATAATTTTCATCGTCAGACGAATTTTCTTCGACTTCACGGAATTGATCTTCTTTGTCTACTTCATCAAAATAAATAAGGTCCTCGTCAATTATGAGTATTTTTTCTCCTAACATTTCCATGGTGGCCCGATACAGTTCTTCTCCAATCACCATTGCATCGGCAGAAATCGTTGCTCATGCTTCTCCATCAATGACGTCCGCTTCTTCAAGAAGACTCTCGCAGTATACGAACGCATCTTTCAAACGACGTTTCGCAACTGCACTATGGATTTAATATTCATGACATTCCTCGTCCGCAGTTCTCGACGAATGGGGAGTCACTTCCATTTGTCTAGTCATGATGTAAGGTTTTATACTTCACGGAAAATTCACACGCACCTTATTTCTTCCTGCTACATCAGCGAGGCCTCACCGCTGTGCGAGTTAACTGTCGAATGATCCCCATTCTACCCCGGTTCGAGCCTGGTCCTTCTCTCATTGGTCGTTTACTAGTCGGTAGTAATGAATATTATATTATGTGATAATAAAATTTGTAGACTGCCAAATAACATTGTAAATTTAATAAAAGTTCATCTGATTACACGTATTTTTTACCGTTATATCAACTGCAATATAAATAGTAAAGAATATGACTGTTGGGAAAAAAAAAGTGACGAACAGGACTCGATCTAGCGACCGACGACCTACGATTACTGGGCTATTTTTAATATATTTTTTTAAAATTTTTTTTTATGGAAGGGAGGGCGGGGAGGGCAGTGTGATCAGGGGTCGTAACCCGAGGCCTGACCACAGTGTCCCCCTCGCCAGTCAAGAAATCAGGGTTGGTAAGGGAAATTCTTTTGTGGGAATTTCTATTTATTTTTGTTTAATGTTTTAATATATTCTTTATTTCGTTTTATTTTATAACACAACAAAAATAAATGTACCTAACACCGCATCGTGCACTGACAAGGGAACCTCCCCATCGCACCCCCCTCAGATTGGCACAGCGGATAGGCCTTGAAAAACTGAACACAGATCAGTCGAGAAAACAGGAAGAAGTTGTGTGGAACTATGAAAAAAATAAGCAAAATATACAAACTGAGTAGTCCATGTGCAAGATCAGCAACATCAAGGAGAAGGTGAGTTCAGGAGCGCCGTCGTCCCGTGGTAAGCGTGAGTAGTTGCGGGACGAGAGGTCCTTGCTTCAAGTTTTCCCTCGAGTGAAAATTTTTTCGCAATGTTATGATCTGTCCATTCGTTCATTGACGTCTCTGTTCACTGTAATAAGTTTAGTGTCCGTGTTTTCCGACCGCACCTCAAAACCGTGCGATTAGTAGACGAAAGGATGTGCCTCTCCAATGGGAGCCGAAAACATTTGATCGCAAGGTCATAGGTCAACCGCCGGCCGCGGTGGTCTCGCGGTTCTAGGCGCGCAGTCCGGAACCGTGCGACTACTACGGTCGCAGGTTCGAATCCTGCCTCGGGCATGGATGTGTGTGATGTCCTTAGGTTAGTCAGGTTTAAGTAGTTCTAAGTTCTAGGGGACTAATGACCACAGCAGTTGAGTCCCATAGTGCTCAGAGCCATTTTTTTCATAGGTCAACCGATTCCTCCACAGGAAAACACGTCTGATAAATTCTATACGGCACTGGTGACGGCATGTGCGTCACATGACACTAATATGTTGTCGACCCACCTAACTTGTACACTTGGCGAATGGGTAAAAAGATTCTTCTACCTTGCCCGATTTCGGTTTTCTTGTGGATGTGATAATCACTCCCAAACATTAGAGTTTGTCACATAAACTGCAACAAATGAATGCAACAGTTTCACAGTCGCACAGTTTTCCCTGTGCTCTGTCAAAACATGTTTTTAACGTTTTCAAATTTTTCCGCGTGTAGACCGTCAAATCCTGCATATGTCCAAGCAAAACTGAACATGTCCAGGAATTTTGGAGAGCGAAGTTGATTATGTGTCAGTGCCTGAACTTTGATAATTGTCTGAAAATAAAAAATTAAACTTTTCACTCGAGGAAATATTTGAACCAAGGACCTCTCGTTCAGCAGCTGCTCACGCTAAGCACGGGACCATGGCACTCCTAAGCTTATATGTCTTTGATGTTGCCTATCTTGCGCATGGACTACTCAGTTTGTATGTTTTGCTTATTTTTTTCATAGTTCCACACAACTTCTTCCTGTTTTCTTGACTGATCTGTGTTCAGTTTATCAAGGCCTATCCACTGTGCCAACGTATAACTAAATCTGAGGGGGGTGCCATGGGGAGGTTCCCTTGTGAGTAAACAATACAATATCTCGGCACGTTCCTACACCGAGGTAATGTATATGAGGAAAACGAAACAAAACAAAGCAAAAAGAGTTCTGCGTACATGTTGCAGAAGGGTGTGTCGCTACGCTCCTTACGCTTCATCGTCCAGGTACGTCTTCACGTATGTCGTATGTTATTCCACCGAGAGTAGAACTTAGTCTTGTCAGCTCTCACTCAATGGATGTCTTCTCTTACCTGTTGATGATCCAGCTGCGTGGAGGGTCGCTTAGGGTACTCCCTAAGTAATTAAAAAAATACTGTCCGTATTTTGGGTTCCGTACGATCTCGCAATGACGCTCTTGTAGGTAGTTCCAAAAGTTGAATACATCTTTAGTTCCATCGTGAAATAAGTACTTTACCGCATGCCCGCGGATGCACGTGAATGCGTTGGTGTTGGTGTGCGGGAAATACTATTGATCCGGGAATAATAGAAAGTGAGGTGTAATGTGTTCCGGAGTCACTCGTAGAAAATACGACAAAATTTGTCACACCAAGCGCCATACGTCTTCTGCCGCGCCCCATGTGAGGCGGTGTTGGTCCGTGTCTGGCATCCCGCAGTCTTCACATACAGGTGATTGCGACATATTTATCTTCTGGAGGCGTGATCGGGTGATCTGTTTACCATTGACTGTAATGTACCATGTGGATCAGACTCCTGCATCCAGTGTAACCGCGTGTATCGTCCGTCACACTACTTTCCAATTAATCTGAGAGCTTTTGGTCTCCACGATGTTTGGTGGGCGCCTCTGTTGTAGGACATGATATATATCCCGCGCCGACGCCTGTTTCGTCGGCGGTTCTGCGATACGGACATAGCTGTGTTCAATGTAAAAGTTCTCGATGTAGTAGAAGGGTGGTGGTATGTTTTGCGTCGTCAGTGGAGGCATAAGGGAGGGCGGAGCTAAGAACTTCAACAGCAAACATGTCAAACTGTCCGGGTGGTGGCGCCACAGCTTGATGGGTGAGCTGACATACAGGGCCCCGGCTCTGTCGTGGACATGGACTAGACCAAGACCTCCTCTTTCTGGGGAAAGGGTCAGCGACTCATAACTGATTTTGAAGAGCATACCTGTACTGACGTAGGCTCCGAATGCCGCTAATAGACGTCCAGCCACCAGTAACGATATTGGAAGGACGCTCGCTGTGTGTGGAAGTCGCCATGCGAGATAAATATTGGCAAAGTGTGTCCTTTGAAGAATGTCGAGGGTCCTCAGACGAAGGTTGAAGATCTGGATCCGAATTGGTTTTAATAAGCGGCAGTAGTTAAGCGCCGCAGTGCGCCATATGTCGTCGTGACAGTCTGTTCCGAGACATTTGATAGTGTCACGAAGCTGTAAGGGTCCGACACACGCTGGGGTCAACCCGTCACCTATGGCCATGGCGAACGATCTGGTGACGTTGAGACAGCTGCATGAAGCCACACCGTACGTGGTAGTCCATTCTAGTGCGCTAATTACTTCGTTGCGATTGCGGAACACGAGAACCAGGTCGTCTACATATGCTGTACAGCGAAATGTGACGTCACGTAAGGTGAGACCGGTGAGGCGTTGACTGAGGCCGCAGAGGAGCGGTTTCAGTGCCAGAGCATATAGTAACGTCGACAAGGGGCAGCCTTGACGCACCGATCGGAAAATCGGGAGGGACTGCGAGAGACGCCCGTTAACGAGCACTCTGGGAGTCGCCCGTCGGAGGAGGCGCATCACGACGTCTGCGAATTGCTGTGAGTACTCCATGTGCTGGAGAACGGACTTTAGGTACGCGTGATCCACTCGATCAAAAGCTTGGCTAAAATCTAGTGATGCCAGCGCTCCCGGGATGCGGCGTGCCCTGGCTAGGACTATTAAGTCACGGTATCGACACAGTGCTGTGTGGATGTTGATGATACCCCCAAGGGAAGTCTGATCTGGTGAGATGACGTAAGGTAGAGTCGGTCGTATACGGTTTGCTAATAGTCTGGTGAATATCTTCATGTCGCAGTTGACGAGTGTTAGCGGGCGGTAATCATGTATTCGGGCCCCACCTTTAAGTTTGTGAACCGGTATAATCATTCCTTCACGAAGGTCGCGGAGAGCGGCACCGCGAGGTACATAAGCTCCCGACAGATGTCTGTCAACTTGGGAGCCAGTAAAAACTGGCAAATTCTATAAAACCCCACAGGGAGCCCGTCAGGGCCAGGAGACTTATTCGCCGCTCCTTTTCCTATGGCGTCGATAACTTCGTTTTCCGTGTTGTCGTTCAATAATTCAGTTTGTAAATTCTGTGAGACAACGCCATAAACGAATTGTGAGACTCCTGCCCCGTAATATTAAGTCACAGTTCCTGCCCTGAAAAAAACGGTGCTATTCCTTCTGCGAAGAAGAGCGATCGGTCACGACGGTGATTCGTTCCGGAAGGGCCGTACACATTGATAAACCGGACGCCTAGCACCGTTACGGCCATTTCTCTAGCTTCGGGGATGTATCGGACTTCGTCCGCCTCGAGGCCCTCTCTGAGAAGAACTGCGACTCCACTGTTAGTTGGCGAGGAGTGGGACACATGAGCCTTAGAACCATTCATACCCTGGAAATCGGCGACGAAGACTTCTTGGAGAAAGACAATGTCAATGTCTGGTGCATTGAGTATATCCTGGAGCAGCGACAACTTCGTACGTGAAAGGTGGGGCCTGTGATCTGCTGGCCGCGTCCGCGCCGTCATCTGTTGCTACTCGGGAGAGACCCCTCTTCTCATCCACCACAGCCGGCGTAGAATCTTCTTCAATGTTTCAGTGTCATCCGCCCAAGATTCGTAAGTTAACGGTGGCTGCGGTAGAACACTTGTGAGCTGAGCAACTAAGAGTGAATTCGCAGTTGTTTCTGGTTGTGTACCAACGGCGGGCGCTGTGCTTGTGATCTTTTTACCCGAGAGAGCGCAATCGGGTTTGTCAAAATCAGTCAAAGTGACAGGTGAGGGCGATCCTGTGTCATCCATTTTCCTCGTCGTCACGTCGGCCCTCCGGTCGTCAACTGGAGAAGACGTCCGCTGGAGGCAATCGTCTGAGGGTGTGCGACGTCGCTTTTTATGTTTTCTCGGTGACCTTTGTTAGCGGACATGGGTTTCTGTGTGCGAAAGAGTTTGTGGTTCCCGTATAGCATCCCCCTCAGGTAGAAAGGCAGAGGTCGGTACAACCCTAGCGTCGAGTTCCATTCTCTCGTCTGAATTCTCCGCGGACACAGTAATGTTGTTGGTCAATCCAGGACTGGCGACAGGTGTGCATTCTAACGCTTATTGTCTTCCAAGTGATTTTTCGTCTGTCATGACGGTCGATCGTGTCACCCCTGCGTAAATGAGGGGGAGGGCTGTAAGCGTAGGAGGTGGTGCCGTGTCATGTTATGGAATTTGTGTGACCCAACGTTGACCACACGCCGAGCGTACGTGACCCTCCTGGCCACAACCAGAACAAGTACGACGTTTCCATCGTACATTACGATTGCTCGACAGCCGCCTATGACTAAGCAGGATGGCACATGTTTCTTTAATTCAATTTTGACTTGTCAGAGGACCTGGTATGTCTCGAAGTTGTTTCATTTTTCGGCCACGTGACTAATTACTGTCCCATAAGGGCGGAAAGCTGAGGTAACTACGTCCGGTGGCACTTCGAATGGGAGTTCGAAATCTCATAGTGTGCGTAATCCTAGTCCAGCATGGTCAACGGTAAACTCCCCGATGTGACCATCTGAGTGTTTGAACTTGAGATTGTTCGTGCATGTGTTCACAAATGCGTGACATAACTTGTCATCGACCATCTTGACGTAAACGACGCTACTTGTGATGGATAGGTGGATACCGATGATGTGCTGTGTTGGTATTTGAACTTCGTCACGGATGAATCGTTCGATTTCAATGGCTCGTGGGCGTGCGTAGTCGGGCAGGAAGCTGATCTTGATGGTAGCTTTTCTGTACGAATGAGCCATGGCGACTCAATGTCAACGGACGCGAGTACTAGCTGCGGCGAGGAAGTAAACAAACTATGCGCGCTCGTGACTTTGCAGATGGAACGTAAACAAGACGTCCTCGCCGCTCACTGGACGAAAGCAGACTGCGGTCTCGATCGCTAACCACTCAGCCGCCGCCGCGTCGTCTTAATAACGGCCGCCGTTTTGTGATAATAACGGCCGCGCACAGGTACGCATTTGACGACCGAAATTATCTTGTGATTTTCTCAGTAACGCTTGAGAAGTTCACGCTACTTCTTACACATTTTGTTGTCCTCAGGGAGCACTACGAGTGTACGAAGTTTGCAATAAATCTGCGTTTTAAACGTCGTGGCCTCCCCTTGTTAGTGTATCATGCCTTTCTAGAATTGTTAAACATGAATCAGAAACGATTTTTAAATGAAAACTGCACTAGTAACGGTTTTTTCATTCTCAACACAACGCGTTTCCAGAATTTATTCTCATTTTGAAGTGCAGTTGAATACGTAAATTATTTTTGACATTTGATTTCTGTGAGTGTCTGTCTCTTTCGCAATGTAGTTGTCTTTTTCAGGTTATACTGCTATCGGAAAATCGGACAAAATGAATCTTGGAATGTTTTCATATGCTAATGTTGGAGACGGTTTTTGTTTGTCTACTTACAGGTATTGTGCCTCCTCCGTTGCACAGCAGAATATCACACACAAACAGCTGATCACTTACACTATTTGTTTTTGTAGTCAAGATCACCCAGCTACAGAGATATTACTACACTATGGTTTCACAAAGAGTTTGCAAAAAATGGCTCTGAGCACTATGGGACTAAACTGCTGTGGTCATCAGTCCCCTAGAACTTAGAACTACTTAAACCTAACTAACCTAAGGACATCACACACATCCATGCCCGAGGCAGGATTCGAACCTGCGACCGTAGCAATCGCACGGTTCCGGACTGCGCGCCTAGAACCGCGAGACCACCGCGGCCGGCCAAAGAGTTTGCAGTCAGACACACACACACACACACACACACACACACACACACACACACACACACACACATATATATATATATATATATATATATATATATATATATATATATATACTCCTGGAAATTGAAATAAGAACACCGTGAATTCATTGTCCCAGGAAGGGGAAACTTTATTGACACATTCCTGGGGTCAGATACATCACATGATCACACTGACAGAACCACAGGCACATAGACACAGGCAACAGAGCATGCACAATGTCGGCACTAGTACAGTGTATGTCTACCTTTCGCAGCAATGCAGGCTGCTATTCTCCCATGGAGACGATCGTAGAGATGCTGGATGTAGTCCTGTGGAACGGCTTGCCATGCCATTTCCACCTGGCGCCTCAGTTGGACCAGCGTTCGTGCTGGACGTGTATATATATATAATCCACCAAAAATGTAACATCTATCGATACGTACAAACTCTTGATGAGCTATGTGTGTGTGATATTCTATGCAATGGAGGAGGCACTACATCGGTAAGCAGACAAACGCAAATGCAATTTCTAACATTAACATACAAAAAAGTATTTCAAGAATCATTTTGTCCGAGTTTCTGATTCCAGTATAATAAGAGAACTACATTGCAATAGAGCAGAAAATCACACACGTGAAATGGCAAAAAAATAAAGAAATTTTAAACAAATGCAGTTGGAAATGAGACTAAAATCTCGAAAGGCGTTGGGGCGAAGCATGCAGAGAGAAGTAACTGGTGCAGTTTTTCATTACACAAATCGTGAATGACACAGTTGTAGGCTGTTCTAAAATACCGAGTAAGATCAATGAAATTAAATGAATCGGAAACTTTTTCAAAAACGTAGCTGCTGTAAGGAGCTTGTGCTCGCACCAGGACTATATTTGAAGGTTGTCAGCCAAAGATGCATGTAAATTATCGTATATATCACACTTTTAATGCAATTACCTCTGCGTGCATGTTGTAGGACAGGGTGGAACTGGAATGCTTATTTATTACAACAAATTTCTGGGCTTCTACCGCTCCACGAGCCAGGCACAGACAGAAATCTCCGCGGGCGGTCGAAGGTCATCATTACGGGCTAGGAACAATATCACTTCGAATGCTCTATGCCGCAGAGCCGCCACCCACAGAAAGCACATGCAGACCGCCGCCACACCTGTCTAACACAGAGATCCCGTGTGGAGTGGCTCTCGGCATCGCACATGAATAAAAACATTAAGAGCCCCACCACGCGGCAGGAGCAGGTGTCTTCGAGCCGTCGTGACAGCCTGAGGCAGCTGTAAGCCTACGAAAACTGACCTGTAGGGTATGTGGTCTTCTTTTAACACCGACTTTCCCTTTATGATCAGCAGCCTCTGTTCCATGAATACTCTCTATCTTGCGCGAAACGCATTCTATTAGTTGGCCGTCGGCTGAGGCGAATTTTCTGCTCTCTGCAAGCTTAGAAACGAAGGGCTAAACCATCGGAAAGCACCGAATAATTAGGGGAGCGGGGCGAGAGGGAAAGGGGCGGGGGGTGGGGGGAGGTGGAATCGAAGGAGAGAGATGGTGTCAGAGGACCACAGCTCTCTGTGTCTTGGCGTACATGACTTGGAGCTGCCGGCCGCGGTGGTCTAGCGGTTCTAGGCGCCCAGTCCGGAACCGTGCGACTGCTACGGTCGCAGGTTCGAATCCTGCCTCGGGCATGGATGTTTGTGATGTCCTTAGGTTAGTTAGGCTTAAGTAGTTCTAAGTTCTAGGGGACTGATGACCACAGCAGTTGAGTCCCAAAGTGCTCAGAGCCATTTGAACCATTTCACTTGGAGCACGTAGGTGGAACGATCTTTCACAACGAATTCGTGGACACGTGTGTCCACTGGCAGAAGTTTCGAGAGAGTCTGTCCGTTAAAACGGGCGAACAAGGAATCCATAGGGCGCACTTTTGAAGCGAGCTAATTGGGTCCTGGTGTTGCGCCAGAAAGCTAGAGATGTGGTTGGCCGGGCGGTGCACTGAAAAGAGTGTCCCCTCGCAGGTGTAGCGGAGCGATCGTGGCAGCTACAGGTTGGACGCGTTGGCGATGGTTTTGGCAGCTGACACGCTGTACAGCAGTACCACGAGGCAATGATGGTGAGACGCAAAGTAACTGCTTACTGGCGTACCGTTAGATACTTTTTGTCGAGAGCTAGTCAAGAGACCCAGTTCTTTGTACCAAACTCGAATTTCCGAAGTCTTTGCCGCGTTAGCTGTAAGATAAATTCTTTACACCGCCCTGTTTTAGGTTGAACAGTATGTTCGTTCTCTTGTTTCAGTGACGATAATTAGCACCAGTTTCTTTTCTCTGGTCAAGCTCTTGTTCCGAGCAAATCGATTAACGAAGTCTTAAGTTTATCAGCACCGCTAATTTCTGTGAATGGGTTGTTCTTAGCCTTTAGCGAAGCTTATCCTTGTTGCAGCATGTTGGATCACGCACAAGCTTATAAAATCCCTTCCCTTGTTTCCATAAATGTCCCCTTGCTGTTCACTTCGTCTGCTAATTTACTGCCGAGTCTGTATTTCATAAGTGACTGCAGCATTTAAGAACGCTATTTGGTTCACGATTAAACTTCCTCCACGAAAAAAAAGTATCTGTATTCAAACCAAAGGTTTAAATTTAGTCTTTCATTTCAAGCCTTTCAGGTCATTTTCAGATACGTCAAGCTACGGATACAGAAGTAAGTGTGGTGCGGCTAAATATTTGCTTCATCTCCGTTAGGCCATAATGTGCTGCTTGTTTAGATTACATTAGATTAATTATTCATTCCATTGACCCACAAAAGAGGGGATCCTCCTGGATGTGGAACATGCCAGATAAACACATTACAAAAATGTAATTAGAAAAACGTGAATTTCATTACTTTTAATGATCCTCAGTCAATAAACAGTAAAATTATGTATATGAATAAAAATTATACTTCTAATATTTACAGGTTTAGTACGTACACCTGCTTTCATTCAATCCATCATTCACACAGTAGCTAGTTACTTGGCTATTACAACCAAGTATTGTTAAAAATTAAAGTAAATTATTCATTTCAATGATCCTCAGTTAAGAACAGTCAAATTATGTACAAGATTTAAAATTAAACTTCTACTATTTACCGACTTAAGACTTACATCTGTTTTCCATACATCCATCATTTATACAGTAGGTAGTTACTTAGCTGTTACAGCCAAGTATTGTCAGGAATTAACGTATAATGAATTTTCATTAAACTGGTTTACTGCACTTGTTGAGAAATTCGTGGATGGAATAGAAGGAGCTGGCCACCAAAAATTCTTTTAAATTATGTTTAAATTGTGCCTTGTCTGTAACTAAACTCTTAATAGTTGCTGGTAAATTATTGAAAATATGCGTTGCTGAGTACTGGACTCCTTTCTGGGCAAGACTAAGAGATTTTAAATCTTTATTTATATTGTTCTTATTCCTAGTATTGATACCGTGTACTAAGCAGTTAGTTGGAAAAGAGGTGTATTTCTGTTGTGTCAGGGTAAAGCAATTGTTTTACTTGTTTTCAGAGCAGAAACTCCTCCTACTTTAATTAAGCACAGTATGGCCATTGCACCTATGGAATACGACACCATCAGTGAGTGTGATGAAAGGAGAATAGGATTTAGTAGTTTTGACTGCAGTGCTTGCTGTTCAAAAAATTCCATAAAAATATTAGCAACGGCTGGACTTAGAGCGCTACCCATTGCCACTCCATTAATTTGTTCATAGAACTCATTACTGTACTGAAAGTAAGTCGTGGAAAGGCAATGTCTAAATAGGCAGTCAGCCAGAAAAAGGCCTTTGAAGTGGTATCGGTATGTGGACGGCACTTTTGTCATATGGAATCACGGTGAAGAAGAACTGAACCATTTTTTGAAGCATTTGAATAGCATCAATCCAAAAATACAATTCTCTATGGAGACAGAAAGTAATGGACAGATTAATTTTTTGGACGTCTCAGTAATTAAACGAGCAGATGGGACTCTGCGTCACAAAGTCTACAGAAAAGATACGCATACCGATCGTTATCTTCATAAGGATTCAAACCATCATCCCGGACAGAAGAGAGGTATTATCAAGACATTGGTGGACAGGGCTAATAAAATCTGTGAGCCAGCTTATTTGCAAGAGGAACTAAACCACTTGCGAACCGCTTTCTAGAAAAATGGGTACGCTGGCAAGGAGATAGATAGAACACTGTATCCCAGAATAAAAATGTCCGAAAAGTGCAACAACAACAACCATCGATGGGGAAAGTTTTTCTTCCATTCATCCACAATATTACGGACCGTATCGGGAAATTGCTGGCCAAGTTCAGGATTGAAACAATCTTCAGACCCACCAAGAAGATTAGTGAATGCTTAAGATCGGCGAAAGATGCACGACACCCTTTAGCTACTCCTGGTGTGTATAAGATTCCGTGTAGTTGTGGGAAGGTTTACATTGGAACCACAAAAAGAAGTATCAACACTTGCCTAACTGAACATAAAAGGAACTGTCGACTGGGACACACGGACAAATCGGCTGTAGCGGAACATGTTTTTCAAACGGGTGACCATGAAATAAAATTTAGTGAGACGAGCGTGCTAGCTAAGACATCGCATTATTATGCACGTATGTATAGAGAGGCTGTAGAGATTTTTAAACACCACAATAATTTTAACAGGAAAGAAGAAGGCTTGAAATTAGATAAGATATGGCGATCGACTTTGTACCAAAGGTGTGACAATCGATTACCTTCGATCGAGAGTAATGACGCCAGCCAGAGATAGTTTTACTGTTGACAGCACGTGACGAGTGGTGGCGCCCTCTACGCGCTCTATAGAAAACAGGACCTCCACGGCCTAGTACCCAGTCGTAGACTCACCTCAGATGATGTTGCCCGCAGCTGGCAACGAAACGTCAGGGAGAAGTATTTCTACTATTGGACCGCGGCCTCTTAGCCCGGAAGTTTTAATTACTGCAGACGCCGGCCGTGAAAGCCTACACGCTATGATTAAATATTACAATCACTGGACTGCATGACGTCCGTCTCGCCTCATGTTTTTAGGAGAGATTTTTTTTCAGTTGCAATAGCACTATAATTTCTTATTTCCGTTTTCAGGTAGGTACAGCATATAACTCCAGCCACTTGGCCAGTGCGCATGCACAGATTTCCTGCCTTAGTAACCTAGAGTGCACTTTGTGACCTACAGCAGGCATACTCTATCTGATCAAAAATATCCGGAGACCTACGAGTGGACAATAAAATCGAAAAGTGTATAGCAGTCGAAACATGCCCTGTATTTAAAAAGAAAGTCATGACTGGTGATAAAAAGTTATTCTATAACCAAAGTCATTACGCACATTTCATTGTGAAGATAGAACAAACTCTCACAGGGTAAGGAATTGCAGATTAGGGTCTCTAGCAACAGCCAAGCTCTGATAAAAACATCATGTGGTAAACTTAACATAGTTTCCTTCCGTTCCATGCTTAATAAAGCGGTTTTCAGGTGATGCTGTTTTTAATACGAAGACTGAACTGAAAATCAGATGTATAACACCAGCATGCCACTTCATGGCGCGTGGTGGAGAGTACTTATCGTACATACAACATTTACCCCCTGACTCTGTTCCATTCACGAATGTCGCATGGAAAGAAATGATTGTCGGTAAACCTCCACATTAGCTCTAACTCCTCGGATTCTCGCGTTGTGGTCATTTCGCGAGACGTATGTGGAAGTAAGAAGTATGTCACCATTTCCTTCAAAAACATACTCTCTCAAATTGTCAACAGTGACCCTCTCTGTTAACATCTCTCTTTTAGCGTTTACTATTGGAATTACAATTAAATCAGTAAAATGAAATGAATACCCTTAGCTGCATACAGGCGTTGATATACGTCAACGGGGACAGTTGAAAATGTGTGCCCCGACCGGGACTCGAACCTGCTTACATGGCAGACGCTCTATCCATCTGAACCACAGATGACACAGAGGTTAGTACGACTGCAGGGACTTATCTCTGACACGTCTCCCGTGAGACCCACATTCCCAGTTTATTGTCCCGCACTATATTCGAAGTGCCCCTGCCAATTACACTCATAACTCGCGGCTTTACCGATTCCCGTAAGAGTTAGGGCAATGCGTGTGCATCCGCACAGAAGATGGTCAAATGGCCGGTGATCTTTAACTATATATAAGAAGACGATATCTATTCTTTCGGATCGGGACACACATTTTCAACTATCCCAGTTGACGTGTTAATGCATTTCATTGTACCGATTGAATTGTAATTTCATTCTAACAAGCTGCACGGTCAACGATGGTATCTGTTCTTTCAGACATGTCCGGGAATCGGTAAAGCCGCGAGTAATGAGAGTAATGTACAGGGGCACTTCGAATATAGTGCGGGACAATAAGCTGGGAATGTGGGTCTCACGGGAGACGTGCCAGAGATAAAGTCCCTACAGTCACTGTATCCTCTTTGTCCTTGGTGGCTCAGATGGATGGAGCGTCTGTTGTGTAGGCAGGAGATCCCGGGTTCGAGTCCCAATAGGGCACACATTTTCAACTGTCCCCGTTGACGTATATCAACGCCTGTATGCAGATAAGGGTATTCGCTTCATTGTACTGATTTTATTGTAATTTCATTCTAACGAGCTGCAAGGTCGACGATGGTATTTTTTCTTTCGGACATGTTTGAAAGAACAGATACCACCTTAATACATTTAGCATTTCCGTAATGGGTTCGCACTAACTAATGGACTGCCTGCATGCCGCTTCGTGTTGGATCTTGTCTATCTCTTTTAGTAATGTGACTTGGTAAGAGTCCGAGACTGATGAACAGTATTCAAAAAATGGTCGAAGAAGTGTTCGTAATGAATTGCATTTTCCTAAGAGTCTTCCCATGAATATGAGTCCGTCATCTCCTTTCCCCTAGATTTTCTTTCGTGTGATTATTCCACTTTGGGTCGCCCCGATAGGTTATTCCATCATATTTACGAGTGTTACTCTTTCTGGTGATTTTCCATCAAGAGTGTAATCGTACAGCACAGCATATTTTGGCCTATTGACGTGTACTGCGATTCATTTACACACATTAAGCGTCAACTCCCAATCCCTGCACTAATCATGGACCCACTGGAGGTCTTCCTGTAAGAACCAAGTCTAATTACAAAGTATCACATAACGTGTCTCTCCAATACAGGAATCATCTGGCTGACAAAGTGTCCTCTGGATGGTGCACTTATTACAAGACGCGTGCTGTCTGGTATTTTGGCTCAGAGAAGTCCCCTGGACTATGTAGCACATTAAAAAAAGTGCACTGTAGAATGTTCTTCCGTTGCAAGAATTTAAGTAAACTTTATTATTTATGGGCATTGCCAGTCTTCCCCTAAAGCCAATTTTTTTTATAAAGGCAGAAATGACTCCATTTTTTAAAAAAATGAAATAGGGTAATTCTGACTTACAGGTGCTCGAACCAAGATTTTGGTACCAAAATGTTTGAAAATAACAGAATAGCCGGTGACAGGTGTCAGCAGAGGTACTTGCACATGATGCCTGTGCTTCTCGGTGTTTAACACATGAACACAGTCTTGCACAGGGCTAAAAAAAACACCATCCTTCCGTATTTTTATCAACTGCAGAGTAATATTGTTAAGGCATTTACACCAGCACTATCAATATCATTGCCTACCTTGCACTTTAATTTAGTCAAATAGGTCAGGGAGGGATATTGCCTTAGGAGTGTTTTGCCATGGACAGAATATATCAATTAACGGATCGTGTTAAAAACGCATTCAGAGACATGGGCGAATATCTAACGCGACATGAAATTCGTATAGGTGTCGAAATGGATTAATGCATAGCTACATCTACATCTACATCCATACTCCGCAAGCCACCTGACGGTGTGTGGCAGAGGGTACCTTGAGTATCTCTATCGGTTCTCCCTTCTATTCCAGTCTCGTATTGTTCGTGGAAAGAAGGATTGTCGGTATGCTTCTGTGTGGGCTCTAATCTCTCTGATTTTAACCCCATGGTCTCTTCACGAGATATACGTAGGAGGGAGCAATATACTGCTTGACTCCTCCGTGAAGGTATGATCTCGTAACTTCAAGAAAAGCCCGTAACGAGCTACTGAGTGTGTCTTTTGCAGAGTCTTCCACTGGAGTTTATCTATCATCTCTGTAACGCTTTCGCGATTACTAAATCATCCCGCAACGAAGCGCGCTGTTCTCCATTGGATCTTCTCTATCTCTTCTATCAACCCTATCTGGTACGGATCCCACACTGGTGAATAGTATTCAAGCAGTGGGCGAACAACTGTACTGTAATCTACTTCATTTGTCTTCGGATTGCATTTCCTTAGGATTCTTCCAGTGAATATCAGTCTGGCATCTGCTTTACCGACGATTAACTTCATATGATCATTCCATTTTAAATCACTCCTAATGCGTACTCCACGATAATTTATGGGATTAACTGCTTCCAGTTGCTGACCTGCTATTTTGTAGCTAAATAATAAGGGATCTATCTTTCTACGCATTCGCAGCACATTACACTTGTCTACATTGAGATTCAATTGCCATTCCCTGCACCATGCGTCAATGCTCTGCAGATCCTCCTGCATTTCAGTACAATTTTCCACTGTTACAACCTCTCGATACACCACAGCATCATCTGCAAAAAGCCTCAGTGAACTTCCGATGTCATCCACCAGGTCATTTATGTATATTGTAAATAGCAACGGTTCTATGACACTCCCCTGCAGCACACCTGAAATCACTCTTACTTCGGAAGACTTCTCTCCATAGAGAATGACATGCTGCGTTCTGTTATCTAGGAACTCCTCAATCCAATCACATAATTGGTCTGATAGTCCATATGCTCTTACTTTCTTCGTTAAACGACTGTGGGGAACTGTATCGAACGCCTTGCGGAAGTCAAGAAACACGGCATCTACCTGTGAACCCGTGTCTATGGCCCTCTGAGTCTCGTGGGCGAATAGCGCGAGCTGGGTTTCACACGGCCGTCTTTTTTGAAACCCATGTTGATTCCTACAGAGTAGATTTCTAATCTCCAGAAAAGTCATTATACTCGAACATAATACGTGTTCCAAAATTCTGCAACTGATCGACGTTAGAGATATACGTCTGTAGTTCTGCACATCTGTTCGACGTCCCTTCTTGAAAACGGGGATGACCTGTGCCCTTATCCAATCCTTTGGAACGCTACGCTCTTCTAGAGACCTACGGTGCACCGTTGCAAGAAGGGGGGCAAGTTCCTTCGCGTACTCTGTGTAAAATCGAACTGGTATCCCATCAGGCCCAGCGGCCTTTCCTCTTTTGAGCGATTTTAGTTGTTTCTCTATCCCTCTGTCGTCTATTTCGATATCTACCATTTTGTCATCTGTGCGACAATCTAGAGAAGGAACTACAATGCAGTCTTCCTCTGCGAAACAGCTTTGGAAAAAGACATTTAGTATTTCGGCCTTTAGTCTGTCATCCTCTGTTTCAGTACCATTTTGGCCACAGAGTGTCTGGACATTTTGTTTTGATCCACCTACCGCTTTGACATAAGACCAAAATGTCTTAGTATTTTCTGCCAAGTCAGTACATAGAGCTTTACTTTCGAATTCATTGAACGCCTTTCGCATAGCCCTCCTCACACTACATTTCGCTTCGCGTAATTTTTGTTTGTCTGCAAGGCTTTGGCTATGTTTATGTTTGCTGTGAAGTTCCCTTTGCTTCCGCAGCAGTTTTCTAACTCGGTGGTTGTACCACGGTGGCTCTTTTCCATCTCTTACGATCTTGCTTGACACATACTCATCGAACACATATTGTACGATGGTTTTGAACTTTGTCCACTGATCCTCAACACTGTCTGTACTTGAGAAAAAGCTTTTGTGTTGAGCCGTCAGATACTCTGTAATCTGCTTTTTGCACTTTTGCTAAACAGAAAAATCTTCCTACCTTTTTAATATTTCTATTTAAGGCTGAAATCATCGATGCAGTAACCGCTTTATGATCGCTGATTCACTGTTTTGCCATACATGTGAACAAGACGGCATACATTCCGAATTTTATGTGCACAAAAGATAATTATTAGATAAATATTGTCATGTGCAAATAGTTGTGATGAAAGAAGAATAACCACGTATTAATACATTTGTGTGTATGAGAGTAACAAAATTAATAATTTTTAAGAAGTTGTTACATGTGTTTAATTTCCAGTCATGCATATTACTATATTTCCTGTACTGGTTTTATGTCTGAGATGTAACTCCACGTTATTGTTACACAATGAGAGATGTGTAAAAGTTTTCTGACTTAAAGCATGAAGCCCCGAGAATAGCTGTATTCAGTGTTAGCGACAATGTATGGCACAAAGATGAAATTAAGCTCGTCGACAAGTGCTGCATAACCTGAAAGTTACATCATTAGTGCCAATATGTGACCTATGTGCATTTTTTACAGTTGTAACACAAGTTACAGCAGTAGTGCTACAAGTGTATTTTATCCCTAAAATATTACATATTTTTCGATAAATAAGACAAATAATTTTTATTCTTGGGTACTTAATGTTCGTTATCAGAGATGTGTAACCATACTTGCGTATTGCAGCAAGAATCTTGGGCTTGATTCCATATGGATAGCATTAATCTAGAAACCAAAATCTACATCTACATCTACATCTACATCCGTACTCCGCAAGCCACCTGACGGTGTGTGGCGGAGGGTACCCTGAGTACCTCTATCGGTTCTCCCTTCTATTCCAGTCTCGTATTGTACGTGGAAAGAAGGATTGTCGGTATGCTTCTGTGTGGGCTCTAATCTCTCTGATTTTATCCTCATGGTCTCTTCGCGAGATATACGTAGGAGGGAGCAATATACTGCTTGACTCTTCGGTGAAGGTATGTTCTCGAAACTTCAACAAAAGCCCGTACCGAGCTACTGAGCGTCTCTCCTGCAGAGTCTTCCACTGGAGTTTATCTATCATCTCCGTAACGCTTTCGCAATTACTAAATGATCCTGTAACGAAGCGCGCTGCTCTCCGTTGGATCTTCTCTATCTCTTCTATCAACCCTACCTGGTGCGGATCCCACACTGCTGAGCAGTATTCAAGCATTGGGCGAACAAGCGTACTGTAACCTACTTCCTTTGTTGTCGGATTGCATTTCCTTAGGATTCTTCCAATGAATCTCAGTCTGGCATCTGCTTTACCGACGATCAACTTTATATGATCATTCCATTTTAAATCACTCCTAATGCGTACTCCCAGATAATTTATGGAATTAACTGCTTCCAGTTGCTGACCTGCTATTTTGTAGCTAAATGATAAGGGACCTATCTTTCTATGTATTCGCATCACATTACACTTCGCTACATTGAGATTCAATTGCCATTCCGTGCACCATGCGTCAATTCGCTGCAGATCCTCCTGCATTTCAGTACAATTTTCCATTGTTGCAACCTCTCGATACACCACAGCATCATCTGCAAAAAGCCTCAGTGAACTTCCGATGTCATCCACCAGGTCATTTATGTATATTGTGAATAGCAACGGTCCTATGACACTCCCCTGCGGCACACCTGAAATCACTCTTACTTCGGAAGACTTCTCTCCATTGAGAATGACGTGCTGCGTTCTGTTATCTAGGAACTCCTCAATCCAATCACACATAGGGAGGAAATCAAGTATCTTTCATTTACTAAAGTATCAGCCTCAGTGTCTTTCTGATGCAAGATGTCACATAAGAGTGCAGAAAGAAACCAAGGTGATTCCAACCAACTGATATGTCCACAGTTACCCTAGTATGGGGGGGAGGGGGGGGGGGAGGGAGGGGGGGGAGGGAGGGGAGGGGGACACTATAATGTATCAGTGACTCTGATATCGAAGAAAAGACATATTATAACACTTGAAGAAGCTGTATAATTTATATTTAATTGTACAACCAACTTCGGTCAAAGAACATTTTCCAATACAAATTTTTGGTAGTAGCAGGTGTAGCAAGTATATCGCAAAACAAACGCCAAAATGTGAGTTTAATAAGTAATATTTTGTCAAGCAAATGTAAATGCAACCTTAAGGAACATGGTACAGGAAAAATCTGTGTTAAGGATATCACATGATGGTTTAATCACATCTTGGTTGCATCCTAGAGGATCTAACATGCAGTTGATTAACAAACAAGAATTTTTTCCCTACTCAGAACTAAATGTATGAAACGAGTTTGTTTACAACATAGTTTGGTTTCTATTAACAGTCAATTTTATTTTCAAATGTGATTGTGGTTAAGTTCCTATGGGACCAAACTGCTGAGGTCATTGGTCCCTAGGCTTACACACTACTTAATCTAAAAACGTACGCTAAGGACTACACACACAACCATGTCTGAGGGAGGAATCAAACCTTCAATGGGGGAAGATGTAGGAACTGTGGCAGGGTGCCTCAGACAATGCAGCTACACTGTACGGCTTGAAATGTGGTGTATGTTTGAACAGTTGGACACATCCCCATATTAATGTCCACTAGTATATCTCCAGATATCTGCGCTCAGGTAATGTATGCATAATGTAGGGTACACAGCACACTCCAAACACCTAACATAATTAGAAAGTCCCTACATGCACACCCCAAGTGTTATTTTTATGCTATCCCTAGCTGAAAACTGAAATAAAAAAAGAGTTAAAAATCTGTTTCTGCTCTAGTACATAAAAATAAGAGACGAGATTGATGCCATGCTGCTGCTATTTGTAACGCCTAAATTTGCATAGGAACTGGTGTGGACTGTATATGTTTAAACAAAGTGTTGACATAGCATATAACCTTTTTATGAGCATGTACATATAACAAAACAATGTCACTCACAGAACAGTGCAACATGCCATACAGTGGTCAGGCTGGACGCTGCCTCACGACTGGGGTCATGACGGCCTGAAGACACTTACCCACTCCTTGGATGGTGTGGCAACGGCTGGTCTACCCAATGGGAGGCTCTAGCCACACTACATTTCCATTTTACTTAATGTGCTTATTCAGGTGTACTGCGAGGAGCTGCTGCAAGGGGTACCCGTGTGATCTCAGGCGTCTTGTCATGGTTTGCCTGGCTCCCCCTTTTCAGAGGTTCGAGTCCTCCCTCGGGCATGGGTGTTGTAAGGCATCCGGATTTTGATATACCTTACAAGAGCTTTATCCATAATGACAGTAGGACACAGTATGAGATCCTCAGAAGATAATAATTACATTATATCAACAACAGGCAATTGTAGTTAATCCCATGTACCTGAAAATTAACAAAATAGTCTCTACCAATATATGGACAGTGGCACGAAACAAACAAGTTAAAGCAAAATGCATTTTGTAGACGAACTGAGCGGGTGGGTAATGATGCTGTAGAACTCCCATTAGCAAGAGAACGGCGAGCTTCAGTGAAGAAAGGGAAAAGGCCTGAACAATACAGTATTCCTTTTAGCCTGAAAAAAGGCTGGGACCAAGGGTAAGTGGCTGCACCTCATTAACAAGGCTAGGCAGCAACCCAAAAAGAAAAAGAAAAATGTTTATTCACCTCTAGTGAGACAGTAATTGGCTGAAGCCATACTTCACGACGCAGACGTTGTACTGTGAGGAGATCCCCATTATATAAAAGCATTTTGAGACCTAAAATTAGGACTCTCTCTCTCTCTCTCTCTCTCTCTCTCTCTCTCGTCTTGCGGTGGGCCGCACAAGTGTGTGGAAATAAGTGAAGGCGTTGAGAGTTTGCTTTCTGTGAAGTGAGGACGATATGTTTCACATATCGTGGCGACAGATAGCAAATTTCCTGTGATAATTTTTGTGGGCAAAGAAATTTTACACGTCACTCCAACCCATAGCGAGTGTGCAATAGCCATTATTTCGACTAGGGAAAGATTAACGTTCTATGGAACGCAGGAAAGTTGCGACTGAATGAATTCAGGCAAGGCTGTAGTAGAGAATTAGTGTTAAGATCCAGCACAGAGTCAATGCTGTTCCATATGCCACTTGATAATCTACCGTTGGCATTAGGCCACTGTAAATGTTGAGTCTAGATATTGCCCACTCCAACCTGCATACACTTTGACCATTGAATATCAAATGCTAGGATACTAACCTACCTTCACATTGAGTACATGAGATTTTTTCATTGGTTCAAAAAGTAAATTTATTCTCCACCAACTCAGTGCATTGACGAGCAATGACAATGTAGATTTAAATAAGCTGATGAGGATTTTTTTTATTAATTCTTTCCCGTGAGAAAATATTTTCATGTGTAGAGATAACGATTTTAATAAGTGTCATTTCAATATGGCCAAGAATTAATTTTTTGTTATTGATTATAAAAATTAATTGAACATGATTATTATTTATCACTTGACCCCTGAAAGCAACAGTAAAATAAAAAAGGGAATAGCTGTTTTGTCTTTGTAGAATACACCCCAAACCTTTACTTTTGTTAATTCATGCATTCTAGGTACTTGACAGCAGCATTTCCAATGATTTTTGTTACGATATACACTGATATCAGCTGCCTCACAGGGCCAGGGTCATATTTATTTAGAATATCTGTTTGACAACCTGGGCTTCAGAAAACAGTTTAGAGGTTTTGTCAATTTGTGCACTAAGTGGTAAGATAAGTTTGCACACATTAGTACACTCACTGTGCAGATTAAAAAGTCAGATGTATGACAAAATGGGGACCCTGCCAGGATGCGAAATTACAGTATTAGATTGAGGGTTTGCTTTTAATACATACTAAATACATAATCCCCCCAAACAATAAGCTGACGTGAATTGGAGAAAAAAAAGTAAATGTAAATGTGACTCAACTGTGTAGATAGAATTGTATTCATGTATTTCTTATTTTATGGCGCACTAGAAGAACGTCACATAGTTGAATTGAGTTGTGTTGAGTTCTGACTTAGCTCCAGTAACCAAAAGGCTATATTAAAGATGAGGAAACGGGTTCAATTATTGAATAGAGGACCGTGGATGATATTTTGGGGTAGAATCAAGTCTTATGATCAGATGTTAACGCGTAGTCAGTTTCGGAAAATTCGCGACACCAACGTCTAGTGGAATGCTCAGAAATGACAGAAAATAATCGATTAAGACAAAGAGAAGTCATGGAACATCTTGATAGGATTGAGTTGGACATCCAACAGGTAGATCAGCGTGGACAGCACGAGATAGAACACGTAGAAATACCGAATGAGACCGAAAATGCAGCACATGATGTTCAACATGGCCCAAAGAATGGACATGAGAACGGCGTTGCTAATGAATCAGACGCCGAGTCTGTAGATAGTGATTTTCCGTATATTGAACCAAACGTAGGCATACTGAATCAGTCAGGCTAGCAATTGCATGAAAGAACGAGTGTTAGTACTCGTACACTATGTTCGGGAGTAAATGAAACAGTTCACGAAAAACGAGATAGGGAATGGTTGCATCGGATGGCAACTGGCGAGAATGGTGTAGATGAAAACGCCAACATATTTGGAGCGTTGCAGCGTTTATTACAACAATCTAAGGAATCAGAAAAGCGTATAGGGGGGCACATAACACATCAAACAGCACACTTTCAAGAATCACAAAAGTGTATAGAAGGGGTCATAACACCGGGACTGAAAGAAATTAGCAAGGAAATACAAAAAAAGCCGTGGTGATATTCAAGGCCACTTAGATCAAATGCGAATTGAAGCTAAGGAAGCGCAAATCACATTTCAAATGCTTGTTACACCGAACAAACAATTGAGAACATACATTGACACTGTACAAAGAGACATGGTTACATTGAGTGAAGATACGCAACAAATTGTTAAAAAGGTTAAACAACAGGTCAAAGCTTTTGCCATCAACGACGAAGGCGAAACATGTTATTGCTGAGACGACGTCTCACAAAAGAACAACAAAAATAACATTAAAGAAATTCGATGCTCGTATTTTAAAAATACAAGAGAAATACGAACACCAATTTCAACGGCTGACATCGGAAGTTTTACGTTCGATCGAAAGTCGTGGTGACTTTGAAAGCGTTAGTGAGGAGTCGCAGACGACGACAGAAACTACTTTAGTGTCGGTAGATACTACTGTGAATACTGCAAAATCATGCAGTTGCCGATGATACGACAGAAAGGGTACGCGAAATTACGTGTGACGTAAGACGGAAAGACACGTGTGGATGTTAGTCCGAAACCGCAAACCGCGAACGGGAAATTAGTCCAAACCAGCGTATGCCAGAACATCATGGTAACCGTAGGGAACAGTTTGGACTGTGACCACTTGTTCAAGAACGAATAACAGGTCAGTCTAGAATTTAAAAGCGCGGTTTGCAGTAAGGTTCAGTAAGTCAAACACGAAGCATAACATACGCTGATCAAACCATAGTGACGCATTACACAACAGCACAACCCGAAGGACGAATACCGACGGGTTACAGTACGGCGCCTAACGAGCCAGAATTGCTTACACGTCAAGATACAGAGCCGGCAGCGAGGACTCTACTGCACAAATGTCACAGAATGAACCAAGTTGGACACGTTTGCGTAGATTTGACGCAAACCAAGGGCAGAATTCCAGTCTTCAAAACCCAGCAGGTTCATCACAGAGAGAAGTGAGAAGTTTTCATGATGACCACTTTCTTACAGTGCGGAAATAAATGTTTAATTTAAAAGAGGGAAGTACTGCTCCCCAAACTATCGATAAAAAGCGTCAAATGTTAATGGAAAATGACGCAACTACGGATGTCCATAAACATCCAGTTGTGACAGAACAGACTTACATAAATCGGTCAAATTACGAAGTAATTGAGGACATATTAATGAAGGAAGACGAAGACGAGAGTACTTCAGAGATAAGTCAGGTACTTTGTGTAACAGTCAAGGATATTGTCGTTAACCCAATAGCTGATAGTATGAGTGAGTTAACGGCGATATCAGAGCGGTTATTCATTCGTTCCAAGTGTGACAATGACTTATTAGTGTTAAAAACACGAAAGGTCAGAGTACACGGACCAATTATGGGATGTTCGTCGAACTTCACGAGGCAGACATAACTTGCATTTGACTGCCAGGCTCACGTAATAGAAACGAATTTTGTGATAGTACCAAAGATGTCAGTCGATGTGATTATCGGAGCTGACTTCCTCACTCAGCATAAAGATGTGCTAGATATGGGCAGAGGAAGTGTCACTTTAGGAGAAGTCACCTTGAAATTCGAGGAAAACCTGAGACATGAAGACATGTGTGGAAATTATACACAGCTACAAATACAAGTAGATGGAGATATTGCTTGTCATAATAATCCGCGATATCTATGGACGAACGAACCAGTGCCTATGAATATGGGAATACTTGACGACATTTACACAGAGATCGAAAAAAATACGAAGCGTAGAGGAGTTAACAGATCAGCAAAAGTTGGAATTAGATGGAATATTATGCAAGAATGCGATTGTATTTTAAGCGAAACCTGGATCAATTAAAGATCTACAATACAGATTCGAGGTTAAGAACCATAAGCCTTTTAGAGTAGCTTCAAATAACGTCTCATTGACTTACCGACATGCTGTATTCCTGGAGTTAAATAAGATGGAACGAGACTGAGTCAACTTATAACAGCCCGTTATGCATTGTGGAAAAAAGGATGGAACGATACGTTTGGTGTTAGATTCCAGACAAATTAACTCAATCGTAGTTCCAGAAACTATATATATATATATATATATATATATATATATATATATATATATATATAATGATAAAACGATATCATTTAGCATAAGATAGACAAGTAACTGGACAATGATTAAATTATTTGAAATCATAATTTTACACTACTGTGAGCAATGCCTCAACCATTGATCTGATCACAGCAGCACAAAATTAATTCAAGTGGGACGGCATGTGAAGACATCCAGATTTTGACGGACTTCACATGATCTTTATCCGTAATGACAGTATGATACAGTATGAGATCCTCAGAAGATAATAATTACATTATATCAACAAAAGACAATTGCAGTTACTCTCATATACCCAAAAATTAACAAAACAATCTCTACCAATATATGGACAGTGCAACGAAATGAACAAGTTAATACTAAACGTATTTGGGAGATGAACCGAGCATGTATCTAGTGATACCATAAAAACTCCCACTAACAAGAGAAAGGTGAGCTTCAGTGCGGAAAGGTATAAGGCTAGAACAGTACATTATTCCTTTTAGCGTAAAAAAGGCTGGGACCAAGGGTAAGTGGCTGCACATCGTTAACAGCGTTAGGCCGAAAACCCAGAAAGAAAGATAAAAATGTTTATCCCCCTCAAGTGAGGCAGTTATTGGCTGCAGCCGTACTTCGCGATGCAGATGCGGCACTGTGGGGAGATGCTCATTATACGAGTATAAAATCATTGTGAGACCTAAAATGAAGTCTCTCTCTCTCTCTTATCTCATTGTGGACCACACAAGTGTGTGGAAATAAGCGAAGGTGTTGAGAGTTTGCTTTCTGCGGAGTGAGGACGATATGCTTCACGTAACGTGGCGACAGATAGCAAAGCGGTAGTTAAATATTCCTGAGGAAATTTATGTGGGCAAAGAAATTGTGCACATCGCTCCAACCCATAGCGAGTGTGCAATAGCCATTGATTCAGGTAGTGAAAGGTTAACGTTCTACGGAACGCAGAGAAGTTGCGACTGAGTGAATTCAGGCAAGGACAGAGTAGGGAATTAGCAATTCAGATCCGGCATGGAGACAATGCCGTTGCAGATGCCACTCGATAAAGTTCCATTGTGTCTTAGGCCACAGTAAATGGTGAGTCTAGATGTTCCTCACTCCAACTTGCATACACTTTGAGAATTGAACATCAAATGCTAGGATACTAACCTACCCTCACACTGAATACACAAGAGCTTTTGATTGGTTCAAAAAATAAATTAATTCTCCGCCAACTCAGTGCATTGATCATCTATGATAATGTACATTTAAATGAGCTGATTAGGATTTTTAATATTCATTCTTTCCTGTGATAAAATATTTTCATGAGAGATAATGATTTTAATAAGCGTCATTTCAGTACGTGCGAGGTTTAAATATTTTGTTATTGATTTTCAAAAGTAATTGAACATGATTGTTGTTTATCACCTGACTCCAGAAAGAAACAGTTCATAAATTATATGTAGAACAAAAAATTCAATAGCTGTTTTGAATTTGTAGAATAGACCCCAAACTTTCACTTTTATTAATTCATGCATTGCCAGAAATATTAACCCTTAGACAATGTGTCTAACAGTACATTTTAAATATGACAGTCTGCTATCTTAGGCACTGTATAAAGTTAAAACACTTGACAGTGGCAATTTAAAGCCAAAATCATGATCGTGTAAATGTAACACTGCAAATAAAAAACAATCTAATGGCAGTACTGACTTTAAAGAGAGCATTTATTGTTTTCGGAGGCCACAGATTTTTGGTCTCCAGAAATGTCATAATACATGAGCATGGAACATGTTCCAAAATCCTACAACAGGCATGTAGGCCTATAGCTTTAGGCATCTGTATTCACTTACAATTTTTTTGTCATCCACTTTTTCCAGCAACCTTTCTTTTCTTTTGAGTCGTGAGTCTCCTGACTGGTTTGATGCGACCCACTATGAATTCCTCTCCTACGCCAACCTCTTCATTTCAGTGTGGCACTTACAATCTACGTCCTCCATTATTGACGAGAGATATTCCAATCTCTGTCTTTTTCTGCAGTTTCTGCCGTCTACAGCTCCATCTGTTACCCAGGGAGTCATTCCATGATGTCTTAACAGATGTGCTGTCATCTGGTCCCTTCTCCTTGGCACTGTTTTCTATTTTCCTTTCCTTTCCGATCCTGTGCAGAACCTCCTCTTTCCTTACCTTATCAATCCACTTAATTTTCAACATTCGTCTGTAGCACCAACATCTCAAATGCTTCGATTTCTCTCTGTTCGGTTTCCCAAAAGCCGATTTTTTACTGGCGGACAAAGATGTGGTATAAACAGACATACTCAGAAATATCTTCCTCAAATTAAGGCCAATGTCTGATACTAGTAGACTTCTCTTGGCTAGAAAAGCCTTTTTTGCCAATGCTAGTCTGATTTTGATGTCCTCCTTGCTCCGTCCATCATTAGTTATTTTGCTGCGTAGGTAGCAGAATTCCTTAACTCCATCTACTTCCAGACCATCGGTCCTGATAAGTTTCTCACTGTTCTCAATTCTGCTACTTCTCGTTACTTTCGTCTTTCTTCTATTCACTCTCAATCCATATTTTGTACTCATTAAACTGTTCATCCCATTCAGGGGATCATGCAATTCTTCCTCACTTTCACTCAGGATAGCAATGTCATCAGCGAATCATATTATTGATATTCTTTCACCTTGAATTTTAATGCCGCTCCTGAACTTTTATTTTATTTCGATCATTACTTCTTCGATGTAGAGACTGAACACTAGGGGCGAAAAACTACATCGCTGTCTTACACCCTTTTTAATCAGGGTACTTCGTTCTTGGTTTTCCACTCATATTATTCCCTCTTGGCTTGTAGGTACTGTATATTACCCATCTCTCCCTATAGCTTACCCCTACGTTTCTCAAAATTTCGGAGATCTTGCACCATTTGATATTGTCGAACGCTTTTACCAGGTCGACAAATCCTATGAACATGTCTCTATTTTTCTTTGGTCTTGCTTCCATTATCAACCGCAACGACAGAATTGCCTCTCTGGTACCTTTACTTTTCCTAAAGCCAAACTGATCGTTTTCTAACACATAATCGGTTTTCTTTTCCATTCTTCTGTATATTATTCTTGTAAGTGAGATAACACTCAGGCTTGTCACCTATTGCAGTCTTCGGAATTGTGTAGATGACATTTTCCGTAAGTCAAACGGTATGTCGCCGGACTAATACACTCTAGACACCACCGTGAATAGTCGTTTTGTTACAACTTTCCCCAGTGCTTCCACAATTTCTGATGGAATGTTATGTATCCCTTCTACTTTATATGATCTTAAGTCCTCCAAAGTTCTCTTAAATTCTGATTCTAATACTGGATCCCCTGACTCTTTTATATCGACTCCTGTTTCTTCTTCTGTCACGCCAGACACATCTTACCTCTCACAGAGGCCTTCATTGTATTCTTTCCATCTAGCCGCTCTGCATTTAACAGTGGCATTCCCGTTTCACTCTTAATGTTTGCTTTTAATTTCACCAAAGTTTGTTTTGACATTCCTATGTGCAGAGTCAGCTCTTCAGACAATAATTTCTTTTTCCATTTCTTCCCATTTTTCATGTAGCCATTTCGTCTTAGCTTCCCTGCACTTCCTATTTATTTCATTCCTCAGTGACTTGTATTTCTGGATTCCAGAATTTTCCTGAACATCTTCAACTTTTGTAGTTCTGTCCACAGTTACCTGTAGTATTACGATGTGTTGATAATGTTTATTTTTGGACCGTCTAACAACAACTGAATGAAACAATTTTTATATCATACTCGTTTTGGCTTTATTCTGTGCAAAGCATCTTCAGTGGCCTGGTATGTGTACATATTTTTTACAATTTAGTTTACTCTTTGGTACCATGTGAATATAACTAATAAACAGTGCTATTGGTTGACTTTTTTATGGCGTAGTAATATTTTAAATTCTACTTACAGTTTCCATCGGTGATGTTGTACATGTATTGTGTGTGTGTGTGGTTTTTTTTTTTTTTGACGTTGTTCTTCTTCTTATAATTGCCATTTGGGTTCTTGTTTTCCAAACTTTGCAGCACTAGAAACTGAACTATTGTTTTGATGCTATGTTTTGATTTGCGTTGCTGACTGTTGGATGTTATTGCCAACTTTCGATTACATGTTTTGGGATATATATATATATATATATATATATATATATATATATATATATATATATATATATATGTGTGTGTGTGTGTGTGTGTGTGTGTGTGTGTGTGTGTGACCAGAACGCAGGGAGAGAGAGGGAGAGAGGGAGAGAGAAAGAAAGAAAGAGAGAGAGAGAGAGAGAGAGAGAGAGGGAGAGGAAGATAGGTATTTGTTTTAATGTGGCTGCACGCGGATGATTTTTTTATCATTTCTTTTATTAAGTCTCATAGGGTCCTCTACTGACTTGTGTTTGCTTATTTGTCATATGTTTGCTTTCAGCAATGGCTTTCTGGATGTGAAAGCTTTCTTGCATTTCTATAAGGTATTTGTCATGGAGGTTATTCTGTTTATCTTCATATTTTGTTCCATGTTTGTGGGATGGTGGTTATGGTGTTGTAACGCTCTTCAAATGTGAATGTTTCATTTCCTGCTTCCAGCAACTGATGTGTTCTTTGTGTCGTGTTTTACAATTCCTACATGTCATGCCTGTGAATATTGCCTCACAACTTTGACATTCAAGTTTTACTCTATTGGCCATTAAAATTGCTACACCACGAAGATGACTTGCTACAGACGAGAAATTTAGCGGACTGTGATATGCAAATTATTAGCTTTTCAGAGCATTCACAGAAGGTTGGCGCCGGTGGCGACACCTACAACGTGCTGACATGAGGAATAATTCCAACCGATTTCTCATTCACAGACAGCAGTTGACCAGCGTTGGCTGGTGAAACGTTGTTGTGATGCCTCGTGCATGGAGGAGAAAATGGTACCATCACGTTTCCGACTTTGATAAAGGTTTTGGTACTGAAAGTGTTCGCGAGGACGACATTCTGTACTGCGAAGACTATGGTCCTCATTTTTCTTCACAGTCCTCTTCAACAACCCTCTTCTGCAATCACTCAACAAATACACTACTGGCCATTAAAATTGCTGCACCAAGAAGAAATGAAGATGATAAACAGGTATTCATTGGACAAATATATTATACTAGAACTGACACGTGATTACATTTTCGTGCAATTTGGGTGCATAGATCCTGAGAAACCAAGGCCCAGAACAACCACCTCTGGCCGTAATAACGGCCTTGATACGCCTGGGCATTGAGTCAAACTGGGCTTGGATGGCGTGTACAGGTACAGCTGCCCATGCAGCTTCAACACGAAACCACAGTTCATTAAGAGTAGTGACTGGCGTATTGTGACGAGCCAGTTGCTCGGCCACCATTAACCAAACGTTTTCGATTGGTGAGAGATCTGGAGAATGAGCTGGCCAGGGCAGCAGTCGAACATATTCTGTATCCAGAAAGGCCTGTACAGGACCTGCAACATGCGGTCGCGCATTATCCTGCTGAAATGTAGGGTTTCGCAAGGGATCGAATGAAGGGTAGAACCACGGGTCGTAACACATCTGAAATGTAACATCCACTGTTCAAAATGCCGTCAATGCGAACAAGAGGGACCGAGACGTGTAATCAATGGCACCCCATACCATCACGCCGGGTGATACGCCAGTATGGCGATGACGAATACACGCTTCCAATATGCGTTCACCGCCAAGAAGCCAAACATTGATGCGACAATAATGATGATGTAAACAGAACCTGAATTCATCCGAAAAAATGACGTTTTGCCGTTCTTGCACCCAGGTTCGTTATTGAGTACACCATCTCTGGCGCTCCTGTCTGTGATACAGCGTCAAGGGTAACCGCAGCTGATAGTCCATGCTGTTGTAAACGTCATCGAACTGTTCGTGCAGATGGTTGTTATCTTGCAAACGCCCCCATCTGTTGACTCAGGGATCGATACGTGGCTACACGATCCGTTGCAACCATGCCGATAGCATCTCGACTGCTAGTGATATGAGGCCTTTGGGATACAGCAAGGCGTTCCGTATTACTCTCCTGAACCTACCGATTCCATATTCTGCTAACAGTCATTGGATCTCGACCAATGCGAGCAGCAATGTCGCGATACTATAAACCGCAATAGGCTACAATCCGACCTTTATCAAAGTCAGAAACATGATGGTACGCATTTCTCCTCCTTACACGAGGCATCGCAACAACGTTTCATCAGGCAACGCCGGTCAACTGCTGTTTGCGTATGAGAAATCAGTTGGAAACTCCGGATCTCAGCACGTTGTAGGCGTCGCCACTGGCGCCACCCTTCTGTGAATGCTCTGAAAAGCTAATCATTTGCATATCACAGCATCTTCTTCGTGTCGGTTAAATTTCACATCTGTCGACAAGAGGTTCGTGAACTCACACAACTTATTGCCCGAACCGTCCATTTCTGAGCCAGAAATATCCTTTTAGAATGGGAAGAGTTACCCCGAAATATAACACCACACGACATAAGCGTATGAAAAGAAGCAAAGTAGACTAATTTTCTTGTCGAACGATCACTCACTTCTGATACCGTTCGAATAGTAAAACTGGCAGTATTAAGTTTTTAAACAAGATTCTGAACGTGGGCTTTCCGCGATAGCTTACAATCTATCTGAACACCTAGAAATTTGAACTGTTCAGTTTCACTAATCATATGCCCGTTCTGTGAAATTAAAACACCAGGTTTTGTTGAATTGTGTCTTAAAAACTGTAAAACCTGAATCTTACTGTGATTTAGTTCATTTTCTACAAGCCACGAATTTAGGTCATGTACTGCACTATTTGAAACCCAGCCAATGTTGCACACAACATCCTTTACTACAAGCTAGTGGCATCAGCAAACAGAAATATTTTAGGGTTACCCTTAATACTAGAGGACATATCATTTATTTAAATAAGGAAGGTGTCACAGAAGTCTGGATACCTGAGAGGGACTCACAAAACTTTCATGGACTGTTCTTCGTCATCCCCGGCTCTCGCAGCTTCTAACTTGCATCTGCTTGGCACAGTCAAGGATGCACTCCACAGGAAAATGTACGTAGATGATGGGGAGGTTACTGATGCAGTAGGACGTTGTTAGCTCCAGCGCCAACCAGTGGAGTGGTACCATGGTTGCATACAGGCACCCGCAGAAAAGTGACGTAAGCCTGTCTCATCTAACGGAAACTATGTTGAAAAAAGTGGGAGTAATTTGTTGTACTGGAATCCTGAAGAAAACCAACCTGCTTTCGGAAAAAAGGTGTTGCATTACTTACTAGACGTCCCCTTGTGTTGCATTTTTTGTTGTTCCGTATTCTTGTCCACTTCTTGTATATAGAGTGAACTACAAAAAACCAAAACAAAAAAAAGCAACTGCAGGGACGGATTACCGACTGGAAATGGAGGAGAAAAGGTCCTATGAACTTGTGTGCGGAAGTGCATCGTGGCTACGGAAAGCAGCGCTGAAGAGTAGACAGTTCCTCTGACCACGTGTCGTGTGTTCCTTGTGTGTTGCTGGCTGTGTGATTGACGAAGCGTTCTGTAAGCAGCAGAATGATCCGGATTTCATGTAGGGAACAAGCCGAGATGGTATTTGTGTACGGCCAAGTAGATGTAAAGATGGAGAAGCAGCATGGCTCTACCAAAACTAGTACCCTTGAGACACCAACCACATCACACAACATTTCAAGCCATTTTTGGGTGTTTGTGAGATCACGGGTCCTTTCAGACAACAGAACGTGCAGGGAGGCTGCAGACTGTGCGTACACCAGATCTGGAGGACCGGATGCTGCAGGAAATTGAGACAACCGTAGTACAAGCGCCACCCTAGTACAAGCGCCAGGCAAGTGCCCCGCCACCATGGTGGAAGCCAAAGTATCATTATGTGTACTCTGCATGACAAGCACTACTCTCCTGTGACTTGCAATCCGATGGAGGTCACTTTGTACATCTTTTGTCACGTGGAAGTGATGCAGCTCTGTACTGTGTTCCGGGAATGTTAGTTGTCGTTGCACGCACTCCGTTCATTTCTAGACACACACTCGTAGGACCTTCTTTTCCCCACTTCCAGTCAGGAATCCCTCCCTGCATTTTATCTGTTTTATTAATGTTCATCCTTCATATTGCGGAAGAGAAAATTGGGCAGCAAAATGGTTCAAATGGCTCTGAGCACCATGGGACTTAACATCTGAAGTCATCAGTCCCCTAGAACTTAGAACTACTTAAACCTAACTAACCTAAGGACATCACACACATTTATGCCCGACGCAGGATTCGAACCTGCGACCGTAGTGGTCGCGCGGTTCCAGACTGTAGCGCCTAGAACCGCTAGGCCACTCGTGCCGGCAGAATAAATCACTGGACTCGTTCCGTTAGTAACTCTTTACCCCAACGCGAACTCATTGTTACGTGCATACCGAGTTCCAGACTGAAGGGCCTAGAACCGCTCGGCCACAGCGGCCGGCCCGGCAGCAATAACGACATATTTAGAATCAGTACTGGTGTGTTTACATTATCAACGAGAAGAAATGAGTTTACGAAACCAATATCAGGATAAGAAGAAAACAAGAGCTTTTAAAATGTGATGCTACAAAAGAATGCTGAAGATTAGACTGGAAGATCAGGTAAGTAATGAGGAGGTACTGAACAGAATTGGGGAGAAGAGGTATTTGTGGCACAACTGGACTACAAAAGTGATTGGTTGGTAGGATGTGTTCTGAGGTAACAAGGGATCACCAATTTAGTACTGGAGGGAAGTGTGGGGGTAAAAGTCGCAGAGGAAGGCCAAGAGATGAATAGAGTAAGCAGATTCAGAAGGGTGTAGGTTGCAGTAGTTACTTGGAGATTAAGATGTTTGCACAGGATAGAGTAGTATGGAGAGGTGCATCAAACCAGTCTTTGAACTGACGACAACAAGCTTGCCGCTGTGGCCAAGGGGTTATAGGCGCTTCAGCCCGGAACCGCGCGACCGCTACGGTCACAGTTTCGAATCCTGCCTCGGGCATGGATGTGTGTGATGTCCTTAGGTTTTTAAGCAGTTGTCTAGGGGACTGATGGCCTCACTTGTTAAGTCCCATAGTGCTCAGAGCCATCTGAACCATTTTCGAAGACAACAACATCGGAAGCCCCACATGAAGCTAGTGTATGTGCGTCACAATTGCACAGTGCGAGGAAACCTCGGGACGTGGCAGCGAGCCGCACCGGAGGTCGGGACACGTGGTGATGCATGGGGGCAGCGGTGAGTCGCGGCGTTCTCCGTAAAGCCGGCAGCGTGCGCGTGACGCAACAACAGAAGCGCTGAGTCAACGCAGCGAGACCCAGCGTGGCACAACCGCCGCTATCGGGAAGCCGGCGTGGTCGGGGAGAGTGCCCCGACCACAACGCGCCGGTGCAGACGCACTGAGCTGGGGGCGGCGCCTGCCGGTGCGTGCGCACCCAGGAAAGCCGCCGAGGACGCGTCCTTGCCGTCACGGGTGTGGTGAGGAGGGCGCGCCACGCCGTTGCGGGACTGCCGGATAAGCTGCAGGAAAACGAGTCGTTCAGCGCCCACAAAAAAAGGGTCCGTGGATCCATCTACTCACGGTGGCACTAACTCTAGCACCCACTACAAATGTAAAACGTGAACGCAAACACTACTCACAGATTAGACCCTAAGCCTTTCAGACTGAGTTACTGCTGCCTAGAAGGCAGTACGAGTCGCGATCTGCGATCGTGATGCATGTTGGTAGTGGCTAATTTGTTTTTGTTGTATGGTAATCTGTAGGTATATTTACTGGTATTTTGTCTGTGTGGTAATATGAAGTTGAACTCATGACTAGAGGAACAGTTAAGCTCGTATTTAAGTTCGCAAGTAATCTCGCAATTAATGAGTTTGTTTGCATGACCATCCTCCGCAGCGAGCACAGAAATATTTGTTTTGTAAATAAAAATTCATGGATGTGTACTCTCTCTCTCTCTCTCTCTCTCTCTCTATCTCTCTCTCTCTCTCTCACACACACACACACACACACAGATACATTGAAGAGCCAAAGAAAGTGTTACACCTAGCTAATATCGTGTAGGGCCCCCGCGAGCACGCAGAAGTGCCGCAAAACGATCTGGCTTGGACCCAACTAATATCTGAAGTACTACTGGAAGTAACTGACATCATGAATCTTGCAGTGTCCATAAATCTGAAAGAGTACGGGAAGGAGGAGGGAGAGAGAGAGAGAGAGAGAATAGAGAGAGAGAGAGAGAGAGGGGGGGGGTCGAAAGAAGATATATATATATATATATATATATATATATATATATATATATATATGTTCTGAACAGCACGTTCCAAGGCATGCCAGATATGGTCAGTAATGTTCATGTCTGGGGAATTTGGTGGGGAGCGTGTTCCTGTGGGGTGTCGCATTGTCCAGCTGGAATTGCCCAAGTCCGTCGAAATGCCCAGTTGACCTGAATGGATGGAGATGATCAGACATGATGGTTACGTACCTGTCACCTGTCAAAATCGTTTCTAGACGCATCGGGGGTCCACCATCACTCCAAATGCACACGCCTCACACCATTATAGAACTTCAAAATGGTTCAGATGGCTCTGAGCACTAAGGGACTTAGCATCTGAGGTCGTCAGTCCCCTAGAAGTTAAAAGTACTTAAACCTAACTAACCTAAGGACATCACACACATATCCATCCCCGAGGCAGGATTCGAACCTGCGACCGTAGCAGTCACGTGCTTCCGGACTGAAGTTCCTAGAACCGCTCGCCCACGGAGGCCGGCCCATTATAGAGCCTCTACTAGCCTCCACTAGCTTGAACAGTCCCCTGCCGACATGCAGGGTCCATGGATTGATTAGGTTGTCTCGATGCCGATATACTTCCATCCGCTAAATACAATCTGAAACGAGACTAATCCGATCAGGCAACATGTTTCCAGTCATCGACAGACCAGTGTCGGCGTTGACGGCCCCAGGCGAGGCGTAAAGCTTCGTGTCGTGCAGTCATTAAGGGTGCACGAGTGGGCCTTCGGCTCTGAAAGCCCATATCGATGATGTTTCGTTGAATGGTTCGCACATTAACGTTTGTTGATGGCCCAGCATTGGAATGTGCAGCAACTTGCGGAGGGATTGCTCTTTTGTCACTTTGAACGATTGTCTTCAGTTGCCGTTGGTCCTGTTCTTGCAGGATTCTTTCCGGCCGCAGCGATGTCGGAGATTTGATGTTTCACCGGATTTCTGATATGCACGATACACTCATGAAATGGTCGTACGGGAAAATCCTCACTTCATTGCTACCTCGGAGATGCTGTGTCCCATCTCTCGTGCGCCGACTGTGACACCACATTCACACTCACTTAAATCGTGATGTCCGGCCGCTGTGGCCGTGCGGTTCTAGGCGCTTCAGTCCGGAACCGCATTGCTGCTACGGTCGCAGGTTCGAATCCTGCCTCGGGCATGGATGTGTGTGATGTTCTTAGGTTATTTAGGTTTAAGTAGTTAGGGGAATGATGACCTCAGATGTTAAGTCCCATAGTGCTCAGAGCCATTTTTTTAAAAATCGTGATGAACTGTCATTGTAGCAGCACTAACCGATCTAACATATGCGCCAGACGCTTGTTACCTTGTATAGGCGTTACCGATCGCAGTGCTGTATTCTGCCTGTTTACATATCTCAGTATTTGAAAACGCATACATATACCAGTTTCGTTGGCGCTTCAGTGTATAAACATAACAAGTGAATAGACGTCAGCTTTCAGCATACACTTCGTTAGGTTGGCAACATGTATGTGGATGTAAACAGGGTGAGATACTCGAAGTAGGTATGTCAATATTAGTATTATGTCTATAGCAGTGACAGTTCCTCTTACCACGTGCCATGTGTCCGTTATGTGTTACAGGCTGTGTTCTTGACGCAGCGTACGTACCGTAAGCAGCAGACTGACCCGACATTCATGTTGGGAACAAGCCGAGATGGTGTCTGTTTACGGCCATGCAGATGTCAAACAAAATGAAAAGTGGGAAGAAAAATGTTCGAAACAGAAAAAACATGGTTATGCTTCGTAAATACAGCGGTAGTGCGACCTCTGTGTGACCAGACGAGAGGAACACCGATGCCAACTAAAAACGTAAAGATCTGTAAGTAATCACTTATTTACATAAAAAGCGTGAAGAGAACTATTTTGCAATCCACAAATAATACATATTAGAACAAAAGTCTATCATAAATGTATCATCATAGACCCCACTGATGATGCCTTAAAGTGAAAAAATGCGAAACGGATCTGAGAAAAATAAAACACTGTGCAGCAAGAGAGGGCGTTTTTAATTTACATAACAAATAAATCTCATAAGTCTTCAAAAGTGATCAGCAATGCAAAAGTTAATCAGAAATGCAACATTAAACTGCGTACTGCAACGCTGGTGGTAAGAGTACAGTCTGCTCTGTTAAATTTAAGAAAACTGTCCTGTTAGCAATGATATAAGCAGTCTGAGCACTATGCCTCTGATCACTATGGCACTTAACTGCTGTGGTCATCAGTCTATAAGCAATCTGACTGCGAGAAAAATATGAATTGAAAAGTATGTCACTATTCAAATGTTAATTGTATCACAGGTAAAGTACGAATGGCCTACCTGTTTGCACAATGAATAAATGCTGTGCTGCTGCTGTCTCCGAACTACTGCGGCTGCTGCTCTATGCTAGTTAAAATATAAAATTTCAAACTACTAACAACATGATGTGCAATGCGCACTTTAAACTGTAGAGACAGCCACAAAACTTTTGTGCCAATAAATCTCATAATTGTTAATCTGACCATTGTCAATTGAACTTATATACTGAGAAACACGGGAAAGCAAAATTATATATGTGAAACTTGAAAAATAAAGACAAATGCTGATTGACGGAAAAACAATAAAGTAACTATATTAACAAAACTTTACACCACTAAAACAAAATTTTTTAACACTCCAAATATTATAAATTCCCTTTACATTAGTACTGGGAAAACCTGAACATATTGTCTTTACTTTCTTACAAACACATATGCTATCCATCTTTGAAGAAAAATCAGTAGATCACACATTAATATGTTATCATAAGAATCTCCAATTCTAAATCTCTGACCACATTATTTACTACATTTGAATGTCTCGGAAAATGTGCTATTACAGTACCTTTTGAAGTCTGCTGAATGAATTTACAAAATGTCTCTCCATAAATGAAAAATAATGTAAGGAAATTATAGCTGGCACATAGCACAGCCTAAATATATCTTTCTCCATTACAAGATGCAACTCGACACCTCTCTCCAAGACTCAATCCACCCCCAAACAAAGGTTCCAACAGTGTCTCCCAGCGCAACCTCTATGGCAGATATTTGGCCACTATTACTCAGATGCTATCGAAGCTTTATTTTTCCGCGTGACATCCAAGTTATTACCAAAATTACAATTTTTTGTATAAAACAAAACGCTTATAATTTCACCAGCACATCACCAACCTCTCCCGCCATCAATAAGAATTCAAAATCCACAGCTCCCGACGATATATTGTTAGTAGGCTGTTTAGGTTTTTATATTGGTAACGCCACGTAGCGCTCTGTATGAAAATCACTGGCTGTGCTGTGTGCAGTCTTTGGCTGGTTTGCACTGTTGGAATTCTCTATTGTAGTGGGCTGTTGGCTGTTAACAGCGCGTAGCGTTGCGCAGTTGGAGGTGAGCCACCAGAAGTGATGGATATGGGGAAGTGAGATGGCAGATTTTTCAGAGCGGATGATCTAGACATGTGTCCATGAGAAAGAGTAAATTTGTAATACTAGATATCATGAACTGATATATATTATGACTTTTGAACACTATTAAGGTAAATACATTCTTTGTTCTCTATCAAAATCTTCTTTCATTGCTAACTATGCCTATCAGCAGTTAGTGCCTTCAGTAGTTTGAAATTTTTATTTAGCTGGCATTAGTGGCGCTCGCTGTATTGCAGTAGTTCGAGTAACGAAGATTTTTGTGAGGTAAGTGATTTGTGAAAGGTATAGGTTAATGTTAGTCAGGGCCATTCTTTTGTAGGGATTATTGAAAGTCCAATTGCGTTGCGCTAAAAATATTGTGTCAGTTTAGTGTTGATCAGAATAGGTAAAGAGCGAAATGTCTGAGTACGTTCAGTTCTGCTCAGCATTTTGAAAATTAAATAATGTAAGAGGTTTATCAGCACAGTAATTCATAAATTTTTCTAAGGGGACGTTTCATATGTCGACCCTTAGCCGAGGATACCTCACTGGAATCATCTGACTTTTTTTCTTGTAGTTTGTGTAATTAGTGTAACTATTGTTTATTGCTAGCCCATAATCATAGAGAGAATTTCCTTTGTAGTTGTAGTTTTTCATTGTTGTACAGTAAAACAGTTGTGGCATGCATGTAGATTTGCACCAAGTATTTCGCAGCTGCGCTTGTAAGTAACTAGATATTATTTTCAGTGCTATGTTAATGTGTTTTCTTATTTTGCTCTTTAAATTATGCTATTCTGTGTTATCGTGTGAAATAATGTGACAGTAATTGCGTGTGAAAAACGTAACACTGGGCTCCAAAGTAAACTGAGAAATAATAGTGACGACGAGCGTAGCATATCAGCAGCACTGTGTAATGAATTAACATACATTCAAAGTGGTAATTTGGTAATTGTGCATAGGGAAATGGAGCGGGCGGCAAATAATGGCGTAGACAGTGAAACAATTAGTGAACAGGGAAGCATTATCGATCAATCGGTAACAGCTCGCCTCAGGAATCCGAAATGACAGGACACAACCAAAGAGAAATCCGGGAAGTAAAAGACCAGTTGACACAGGTAATACAAGAATTACGTATTTTAGAGGACACTCGCGCTCTAATACGGAAAGAGGGACATAGAAATATGGAACAGTCACAAAATAATAACACAGGGCACTTCGGAAATTATTAAAGAAATTGGCAAGGTACACTGAATTTTGAGATGGAACCGCCGAAAACGACGTAACAATGACCGACATGCGACTCGCCGACATGATGATTTTGACTATAAGCTGTTTATTACTACATGTAAATTCAAAACATTTAAGAATTCCGGCAACGACATTCATCCACAAGCGTGGCTTCATCAATTCTCTCATTGTTTTCCTTCCAACTGGTCATTAGAGCACAGATTAGAATTTATGTGTGGCTACTTAGAGAATAAACCAGCTGTGAAAATGCGATCAGTCATTCACGATTGCCACAGTGAAGGGGAATTTTACCATGCCTTCCTCTCAGCATATTGGCCTCAACCCACACAAGACCGAGTAAAACATAGCATCATAATGATGAAACATTTCGAACAATCTGAATTTTCCTGTCTTTTGAAATATTTTGAAGACATGCTGCACAAGAATCAGTACCTGTCAAACCCATACAGCCCCTCAGTATTCATCCGCATTTCCTTAATCAAATTGCCTGAACATTTACGACATATTATTTTGGCAGGACGTTGCAAAGACGACATTGAAGCTTTTCAGGGGCTATTACAAGAATTGGAAATTGACACTGACAATCGCGGAACGCGAAAACAGGAACCCAACAATTACAGATCACATCCGTCACAATTCCGCGATGACAGAAATAATAATTGGACACGTCTAGGCTATTCTTACAACGTAAATCGTGACCAAAACGGACACCACCCTTATAATAGTTGGCAGAGTAGTAATAATTACAGGGAAAGATCACCTCTCCGCGGTAATGACTATCACAGAGAGAAGCAGACAAACAGACAATATGGGAACCAAAATAAATACTATCAAGGGAGACAGAATAACTTCGGACGCAACGGTCCAGCGCGCGGTTACGATTCAGGGAGAAATTCTCCACCACGTGACTGACAAGAAAGAAACTTTGGAATCTACCGACATGACGACAGACGATATGATAGTAACGACAAACCTGAATTGCAGCAGAACTGGCGGGATTCAAACAGGGCATGGCCCTCTCGACAAGGTGAATTTGTAGAGGTTACGCCTCCTAATCCCAATAACGACGCGCGCCAACAAAGAGACAGACAATGACTCGCACCGCAGGCAGCCACCTGCGCCGGCTGGCTCAACGAAAAATAACATAGACGCTAACCTTGAGAAAAATTTGAGCATTCTTTACCGCTGTACTATATACCACATGATGATTTCGTTGAAGCTGGTGCTCTGCATAATAGGAAAAGTAAAGGCTTGCACCAAATTTCACATGTAAAACCGTTTATTGAGAGATTATCTGTTTTTTTTAACTTAGTCTTTGCTATAAAATTTTTCACTTCACGCTTCTAGTACGCGTTGTCACACTTAGAATCTGTTGTCATGCAACAATGTTTTGAACTAACTATCCAATCTAGAACCTAGGGAACATATTTAGAGAGTAATTACCACTGCATTGTGATAGTGAACAGAGGACACAGTGTTACTGTGTGTGTACATTCTTGCTTGTTGGTTGCACGATTACGTAACGACTGTAAGGCTTACATACTTAGGACATATACTGCTAATGAGATTTAAATGCAACATTTTGGTTTATTTGAAAAGACATTCATTATTTGAAGTACTTTCTGTGAGATTAAAGATGACTTAGTATTTGGTTTCTTTGACAGCTACACGATTATATCACAACGCTACTAATGTGTGACACAATTTACATGGTTGCTTTTGCGGTGTATTAGTTTTATATCTGCACAGTTTTTATGTATTATTCTGGAAAGTAAAACATGTTTTAGTAGTAAAATTTGTGGTAAAGCTACAATGAGACAGCCTTTTCCGTAACACAACAATATGTTACAGTACAGTACTTTCTTCGTCACGGCAATAAGCATAATAACTACGGTATCTGTACGCAAAGCATTTCACTTTTGTTTATGGTGAGGTGAGTACATTGACTTCAGCAGAACTTTGCTTACAGAGAACGATAACTACGACACTTCCACAGAATTATCTTACAGCAAGACGCACATTTAGCGCTACAGGACACGCATTTGCGTGATTAATTTTGTACCTAAAACATTTATTTTTAAACATTTTTGAATTACAAAGAAAGTTTTCAATGATACCATTGCTGTAATCTGTAACACCTGAGGGTATAATTGCGTTAATCCTCTGGGGATACACGCCTACATTGTGTACTATGTGTCTGACAAGCACAAGGAGCGCTAACTAATATGGTATTTGCTTATACAACTTTACAAATCGGTACCATATTTCTCTAACACATAAATTACACACCTATCTGACCATTTAACTGAGAGACAAACATTTTTTTTACTACATCAGTGACACATGTTTATACAATTACACAGTTGGATAACTTCACACTTATGAAATTGTATTTTGTCTGTGCTTTGTGAACTGTTCATATTTTTTTGGAACCATTATGATACTATGAGAGCTTTGAATAATGTATTTGGTATGGGATGATGATTTTTAAAGTATGTTGGAGGTGGATGACACTATTGAAATGAGCACAGAATTTTCCTTAGGGTTTGAAATTATTGCAGATTGCTACGACGTTTTTTAGATTTGGCTGAGTTTTTATGATGTTATTATTACGATGACAATGTGTATTATGCTGTTGAGGTATGTTTATGATCAATAGGCTGATGCTTGAGGAATTTGATTATGCTATGTATTTATTATGATGAAATATATGTGTCGACGAATATGCATATAGGTAATAAGGTAAGGAATAATGAGTAGCGGTTAGGCACTCTGATTTGAGAAAAAGGATGTTGGAAACCAAGAATCGTACTTTAAGAGTTGTGAAATGTGTGTAAATGCTTGAATGTATCACAATGCCAGCCAAAATTTGTTGAACACTGTTATATTTCTAAGATTTTGTTTCTACAGATTTGGAACGCAAATATTTCGACCTGTGAAATTTTATTTGTATCAAACTGTCACTGTAGCGGAAACTGATGTAAATATTTTGGTAAGGAAGGTAGGTCACTTTGACGTAATGCACTGTAAGCACCCAGCTGCGCGACAGTCACATGGAAAAAAGCCATTAGTGTGTGCCTTTCAGAGGCACAGGTGGAGAAAAAAAGGAGACAATTAACTTCGCTATTGACATTCCTTTGTAGAAAGTATCGCAAATACGACACGCTCATTACTTGGAAACATATCGTACTTTGTGCTACTTACTGAAATGCTTATGAATTGATGGAAAATATTCTTACATCTGCACACCTGATTATGACAAGTGTCTTTCTACGAGAATTGAGAGAATTTCTACTAACTTATGAAATGCCACATGACTATTGAATGATATTTTTATGCTTTGTATATAGTTGCTTATTTAATTTGATACCTGGTTTCCAGCTGTGTTGCAGCATTAGGTTTATAAAATAAAATTAAATGCATTTGCTAATGTGAACACTTTCTGTCAACAGATCTATTAAATAATATTTTTATGATCCACATTCTTCGAAAAAGGAGCACTTGGAATGGAAAGAACAACAAGAAGGGACTAATAACAGTAACTGCATATATAATTTTCTTTTCAAGTACTTGGTAAATTTTTGTAGAATACGTTTTTGTGGTGCACCACTTTAATTACATAGACATTAAGATGTCAATATACATTTCCCTTATATGCATAGTTGTCTTTAGTGTGCTATTTTTTCTGCTTGAGCTTTGTCATGTTTAGATTTTAGTTATTCCATTTTCTGCTGCTGTTTGCCAGTGCTACTAAATTTCACTTTGTATTGCTTTGTTACGCCAGTTTTACTACTGATTTATTTTTCTTTTTGCTGCATTTTTGCACATATTAGTGATAATGTTGCATTTGCTCTGCTAATTTAGATATACTGCTGCTTGCTTTGCCAATTTGCATTTTTTGGTCATTGCTGTTTGTGTTAATTGTTTTGTGCTGCTGCATGGCCTCGTCCCTTAGTTTATGCATCTGAGCTCAGTAGATTTAAGTTAGCTTAAGAGGGAGTAGGCTATATAAGAGAATGAGTTGCGACGAAGTGGAAGAAATGCATTGAGAAGTTATATGAAAAAGATTTGGGCCAATATGAGTATTGTACACTGAGAAGTAATTATTTTGAAAGAAATATGAAAAGAATACAGAAAGAAGGTATAGATAGGACTTTTTGGGAATTATGATGAATGAAGGGAGATCTCCAAGAAATAAAGAAAGTTTTGTTTGCAAAATACTGCAGTAAAACGAACCCTGTCCTTTCCTTTTGTATTATTCCGCTATGTGTTTGTGTACCCTTGTGTATTTGTGTTCTTCCTGTCTTTATATGTTTATCTGATAAGTCTTATGTTCTAGAAATTTTCTAATACTATGTTATTTAATTATTTAAGTTGTTAGACATTGTTTATTCTGTTCTGTTTCAATGCTCATATGAGAAATTAATGTTTCGTAAACTATTCTCATTATTTTATTTATTTACTTATGTCATAATTCCTGTAACACAGATGTATCTGTTTATTTCTATTCTTTTGTAAAACCTTTACTACTACAAATGTTATAGTTATGTTCATTAATGATGTATTTTGTACCTTTGTTATCGTATTCTGATGATATAAAATTGTAATTGACATCAGTTCATCAAATTAAGTAACTTGTAAGCGTTCATTTCACTGCACATATTTCTGTTGGTTGTAGTATATGCACAATATGTGAAAAAAAGAGGAGTGTTAATGTTTGTGCGTGTGTGAATAATTCAGCAAGGGACTGAGTACACAAGTGGTGGTTTATGGAGTTGCTATATTGTCCACAAGACTCTTCTATGGTGATTGTGCAACCTATCTAAAGGTTTAAGTAGTTCTAAGTTCTAGGGGACTGATGACCATAGATGGTAAGTCCCATAGTGCTCAGAGCCATTTGAACCATTTGATTTCTTTGTTACTGTAATTATGAATAATTTTTTCAAATCTGTATTGGCCACTGCCCAAAACAATTTGTAAAATTTTTTGTGGGGAGCATGAGGGCTATGTAAGTAGGCTGTTTAGGTTTTTATATTGGTAACGCCACGTAGCGCTCTGTATGAAAATCACTGGCTGTGCTGTGTGCAGTCTTTGGCTGGTTTGCACTGTTGGAATTCTCTATTGTAGTGGGCTGTTGGCTGTTAACAGCGCGTAGCGTTGCGCAGTTGGAGGTGAGCCACCAGAAGTGATGGATATGGGGAAGTGAGATGGCAGATTTTTCAGAGCGGATGATCTAGACATGTGTCCATGAGAAAGAGTAAATTTGTAATACTAGATATCATGAACTGATATATATGATGACTTTTGAACACTATTAAGGTAAATACATTTTTTGTTCTCTATCAAAATCTTTCATTGCTAACTATGTCTATCAGTAGTTAGTGCCTTCAGTAGTTTGAAACTTTTATTGAGCTGGCATTAGTGGCGCTCGCTGTATTGCAGTAGTTCGAGTAACGAAGATTTTTGTGAGGTAAGTGATTTGTGAATGGTATAGTTTAATGTTAGTCAGGGCCATTCTTTTGTAGGGATTATTGAAAGTCCGATTACGTTGCGCTAAAAATATTGTATGTCAGTTTAGTGTTGATCAGAATAGGTAAAGAGCGAAATGTCTGAGTACGTTCAGTTCTGCTCAGCTGTTTGAAAATCAAATAATGTAAGAGGTCTGATAGCACAGAAATTCATTAATTTTTCTAAGGGGACATTTCAATATTTACCTTTCACAAGTATGTCTGATGTGTAGTTTTATAAACAATAAACAGAAACATCGAGTAAATTCTGTGTGTTATTGTTCTGTTCATAAGTGGGCTTACCCCATGTCGCCTGCACCCAAACTGAGTTTATTGTGTGATGTCTGTCTTTGTCATTCTAGCAAAGAGAATCGGTGCACTTAAAGACTAGTATCAGCCCCTTTACTAGATCTCTGTTAGCCACAACTCAAGACCTCCCTCAGAGTCGTTTGTGTGGTGTCACCGCCAGACACCACAGTTGCTAGGTGGTAGCCTTTAAATCGGGCGCGGTTTTGGTATACGTCGGATCCGGGTGTCGCCACTATCAGTGATTGCAGACCGAGTGCCGCCACATGGCAGGTCTAGTCCAGAGAGACTCCCTAGCACTCGACCCAGTTGTACAGCCGACTTTGCTAGCGATGGTTCACTGTCTACATACGCTCTCATTTGCTGAGACGACAGTTTAGAACAGCCTTCAGCTACGTTATTTGCTACGACCTAGCAAGGCGCCATATTCAGTTACTATTGATATTGATATTGTGAATCATGTACCTTCAAGAGCGACGTTCATCATTAATGGATTAAAGTTAAGTATCAAACTAATTAAGTCCGCTTTCTGAATTTTCATTCCTTGTCATGTTCCAGACCTCACGTCAGTATAGTCCTTCCCTCCTCACGGCAGCCTGGGTGAGCTAAAACGCGTGCATTTCGGCCTCCACTAGTAACACGGTGTTGGCTCTTCAGCCAACACAACAGTTTGTGTATCCCTTTTTGGCAAAACTGAGTTTTGCTGGAATGAAATGGTACATTACACAAGACATGCTACCCCCGCCCGAACCGCGCCTTTGGCAGGGCAGCTTCCTTGCTTAGTCTTAGAATACTCGAGTTCGATTGCGTCTACATGTAACTCTTCCTTTTTTTTTTTACTTTCTAATTCCACACAGCGTTTTGTGGTATTCTTATTCATTATAGGCCCTACAGCGATCATAGCTGGTCTTACACAACGCATATGCAGTTATTCAATACAGACACAAGAGTCAGACTAGAACAAAAGATATACTGTCACTTTCTCTGCCTCGTGATGGCTGGGTGTTGTGTGTTGTCCTTAGGTCAGTTAGGTTTAAGTAGTTCTAAGTTCTAGGGGACTGATGACCATAGATGTTAAGTCCCATAGTGCTGAGAGCCATACTGTCACTGATAGTGTATCTGGACGCTGTTACTCAATGTGGTATGTGACGTCAGAGTGTGTCAATTTTCTACACGACAAAGTTCTGTCGCTTCTCAGTCAGCTGTAAAGAATCCATCTCCGTAAGACGATAATAGTATTCTTGGATTGCCCGTTGACCTAAAATTTTATAAGAGGAAGCAGCAAAGGACGCAAATGAAAAATTTTGAAAGGGAAATAAAGTTCAGAACGAAGGAATAAAAATTTTGGTATTAGCCGCTCACATTGTAATTCTGACAGATATAACAAAGGACGTGAACGATTAATTCAACAGAATGAGGTGTCTTGGAAAGAGATTATAAGATGATTATCAACAAAATAGAAGGATAGTGGAATCAAATCAGTCGTTGCTAAGAGAATTAGATTAATAAATGAGACGGAGAAAGGTATAAATTCGTTGTTTTCGCAGGAAAATTGCTGAATATGGACGAAGTTGGGAGGAATTAAAATCCAGACTGGCTATAGAAAGAAAAGTGCTTCCACGAACGACAAATCTGCTTACACTGAAAGTAAATATCAAGCGTAAGGAAGTCAATTCTGAAGGTATATCTCTGGAGTATTTTCTTACACCAAAGTGAAATATTTTACACAAAAACGGAACAGAGGTTATCAAAACACGTTCCTAGAGAAGAATACTGTATAGTAGGTAAGTGTTATAAACAGCTAATAAAATACAGAATCAAATTGGGAAGAAAAGAAATTTATGGCTCAACTTGGGTGAAGGAAGGTACTGGTTGATAGCACACAAGCTGAACCATGCAGTGCTATTCACTCAGCTAGTGAAGGGAAGTGTAGGAACGAAAATTGCAGAGGCAGATCAAACTTGACTGTACGAAGCAGGTTGAGATAGAAGTAGGTTGCAATTGTCAAGTACACATGCAGGAGGAAGAGCTTCCACATTATATAATTGCGTGGAGAGTCGCATCAGGTAAGTCTTCGGAATGAAGGCGATAACAACCACATAAAAATGGTGAAATATGGTCTGCTTGCGACTAATCCGAAGTGTCCTTTAGAAGTCATCACCTGCAAGCGGCAGATTCGGACTGGTCAAGCACTGCCTCGCAAACATGATTGTCTTACATCTCTTTCTCTATGACTGAACTGCTTGGCTTAGAAGTCTCGCTTTGCTCAGTGTGTCTTAGTCATGTTTTGATCGTAAGGCAGTGGTATTTGTCCTGCCCATTCATTTCGTCACTAGTTCAGTACGACATACCTTTTACGCCTTTTCGATATCTGATGAATTATACTGTTAGTTTAGCACCAAGAATTTCTCTCGACCTGAACCTTGGACTGAACTTCACTGCCTCTGTACGTGGCCTGAGTTCCGAGTACATCAGTACCCGGGTGCAAACGCACCGCAGTGTGTACATGGCTGACTGTTGAACTGAAGCAAGGCGCGTTATCTGGAACTGCGAACGCTGATAAGGCACTCACCCGGAAACGCAGGGTTCTCTCGGGCATTCTACTTTCCGCTGCCGTATCCTTGACCCCAGACTGATGGTGGAATACTACTGGCCAGTTAACAGGTAACCTTTTAACACATTCGCCCATTAGTAAAAGAAATGTAAACTGGTATAGAATTAGAAGTACTAATGTTAATCCTGAAAGACAATTTTTATTCGGATATGTATTACGTTTAATCATATAGGAACCTACCTTCTATTTACATTTTAGACGCAAACCTCAGCAGTAAGCCAGGCTCAGAATTGAGTATTTACGGTCCGCTGTAAGTAGTTGGGTGGATTAGGTTCTTGAGCAAGTCGTATATTGTACCCATTGTAATGGAACTGTTGATAGCGGAATGGTATGGAATAATGATGTATTTGGTTGTACTTACACCAGTTTATTTAAAGAAAATTCCACTACGTTGAGTAGTATCTAAATGTACTTTGTATGTTTTTACTACGTGTTACTTTCATTTCTTATAAAATTTTACATTTCTCTAGTGACTGCTCGTAAATACAAGATACGCTTCGTTTCAATAGCTTTTGAAAAAAAGATTTAGGAACTATGAAAAAAGGTATTTAAAAATTCGCATCAGCAGGAATGGGAAGATTGGCGTATAATCCTTGTAAAAATGTTAGTGCTAACTTTGGAATTGGATTTATACGTAAGTTATCAGTACGAAAAATGCATTGGCAAATTAACAAATCTTTATGAAATACATTTCGGTATTTACAAAAGTTGTACTTTCGATTGTAACTAGGTCACGTAAAAACACTGTTCAAAAGTTGTAACACTAGATTCAGTTGTATTTTCACGTGTTAACAAAGCTGTATGGTTTCATATTATTAGAAGCTTTATAAATAGCCCACACGTATATAATGTTGGCGGAGTGCTTTGTCGGTATCAGCGCAGCGTTCCTTTGTGTAGTTCAGCGGCCGCTGCTATGAAGACCTGTTGTAATAAAAGTTAGAAATCATAAGAAGCAGAAATGTTTTTGTTTGCATCTTTCTTCATGCACCAATATCGCAAGACCGACCAAACATCCACTGACTGAGCTAAGCTAAGAGCACAGCAATTGCTTTGTGTTTACAATGTGCCACTCTGCAAATAATTTTACAGAACTACTCTAGCAGTAAAAAGTGCTGACATTTGAAAATTATTATTCTATAATATGTGCTTAGGGCAACATTATACCCTGCAGTCGCAAATGTTCCTTCCTTTCTTCTATACCACTTTATTAGGTCACTTCCTTGCGTGTCTGTCTATCTGTTCAGTACAATACTAAATGAAGCTCAGAACTGGATGAAAATGCAATATTAACTAGTTTCCTTGTCGTTCTATTTAGTGGTGAGGTGGTAGTGGTGGTGGTGGTCGTAGTGGTGGTGGTAGTGGTGGTGGAGGGGGGGGGGGGAGGGCAGTGAAAGAGGTTAGTAACGCCTGACATCTCAGCTGGCCTGGAGGACTGGAATGTTGTGTGGGTAGTATTCAGTTGCATTCCAAGAGGTATGCGAGTGGATGGGTAGAGCTGAGCAGATAGAGGTGGGAAGAGGAGATGGACAGGGAGAGAGGAAGGAGGAAATGTGTGGAATATATGTGACATATGTATACATGAGCGAATCTCAGGTAAAAAGCCAGTATATATACAAATAATTACTCAAATAAAAAAGGTAATCTTATAAAAAATTTTAAAAGCCATTGAGAAATTTCACAGAGACAGGACTAAAAAGCAGAAAGTAATTATTTGAATAAAAATAAATTATTAATTTAACACATTTCTAATAAGATTAAGAAAGAATAAAATACTTAAATATTACTAACCCCATACGGGTAGATCCGAAAATTTCTGCTTTTCAAGCTATGACAATGCTCATAAGATCTATAACAAAAGACTTGGGGCTCATGTAACAGAAAACAGTTAAGAGGTGAACTGCATGTGCTCCACGTTTCTCGTTATAAATATCACAGCACTGTTATACATATCAAAGCCGGCCCAGGTGGCCGTGCAGTTCTAGGCACTACGATCCGTGAACCGCGTGACCGCTACGGTCGCAGGTTCGAATCCTGCCTCGGGCATGGATGTGTGTCATGTCCTTAGGTTAGGTAGGTTTAAGTAGTTCTACGTTCTAGGGGACTGATGACCTCAGAAGTTAAGTCCCATAGTGTTCAGAGCCATTTCATACATATCAAAAATTCGTGAACACCAATTTTCAGGACTGCATGCGGTGAGGAATCTGTACGGGTCGAAAAGAAATTACTCAATACTTTTAGCCGACTTAAAAACTCGTTTTATTAAAAATTATTTGTATTTAAATAACTATACATAATTCAGGGCGTATGGCAATTTTCGGTGTAAGTGAACATTGTCTAATTGATTTCACTCACACTGGTGACGTTTATGACGGGTCAATGAATACGAGGATGCATCTGGGGGCCACCGTATCAACTGTCGAACCTATATTCTTAAATTACTTCATCACTCTGTTTGTGGCGGTTTACTGATTAAAACGGTTGGACTAGTCTGAAACTGCCTTTGTGTTACAGTGCCCTTATTTCTTCAATACAGCATTATCAATCAGTTGTATAGAGCTCCAGGATCACTAACACTATGTACAAGACCCTGGTTCACGAATAGGTGTGTTTTAAGAATTACTCACACGAAGTTTAACCATGGCTGTTCGGGACACGTACAAAACTGGTAGAAAAGACACCCTCTGTTGTGAATGCGAAGACGTGGAGGTCATTAATCATGGCACTGTGTCTTCTGTTGGTTAGGAACTCTTCAATCCAGTGAAGCAGTTGCTCTGATATTCCATACGCTCCAATTTTTTCATTAAGCCTCGGTTCGGAACTGTATCGAATGCCTTTCGGAAGTCAAGAAACACGGTAGCTACCCGGGCGCCTGTATGTACTGATACCCGCGTCCCATGTATTCCAGTCTACTAGTGTTCAAAACCTGTTCCAACGTGAAGCGCGTACTATTATTACCAGTGTTGGTGTGGGTGTTGGTGCCCCAGGCACTGTTTCTTGGGCACTACGAAGTCCAGATCAAGGGGTCTTGAGCTATGGGAGGCCCAGCAAAGCGTCAGTAACTGTGAATGTCTTCTGTGGATAGTGGATTGTTGCTGTTCTTCAACTGAAAAAAATTGTAGTTGAATGATTAATATTACGATAGAGAAAAAATGATTAGTAAAGATGCGCAATGCTACAAAATATTTGATGAATATTACCTTTTGTCGCTTATGGTGCTTCAGAAGTGCTTCGTTTTCTGTATCAGACTGTGACGTTGGATGATAAAAGTGCGACAGCAGTGTTAGATGGCTACTAGGACTGGCAGAAAGAAGACTGCGAAGTCCAAGGAGTGCTTGGAAAGGCAGACCAGACACAGTCCATGGACTTACAATTTAGCAGCACCAAGATAGCGCTAACAGTTTCATAACGAAAGTTCCTATATGATGCGAAAATGGGGAAATGAAATGAAAGTGGAATCGCCTCCTAGTAGGCAGCTGATGATGCAGACACACTGATAGTACTGACGACAGAATCTCAAAGTTTCCCTCACAAGTTTGTAGCAAATGTGCGGGAATATGCTGTCGTTCTGGCTATAATTATTGCTCTCCAAAATCTCTCTTATGTATATTTTCTCAAGCCAGGTATGGGTACAGCCCCTCATCTCCTCTACCATCCGCAAAGGTCAGTGTAGAAGAGTTCTGCCAACCACTTACTCTTCGTCCACGCAAGGAGTGGTTGGACTTTACGTCGGCGTCATTCAACCAACGTAGGGTTAAATTTCTCAACATCCTCCCCAAAAATCAGGATCTCGAATCATCCATTATTAAATTCATTGATTCTTGAGCCCGTACAAAGGAAATAACACCTGCTAGTGAGGAATTACTGATTGATCTTTATGGTGGTAACCATCCAACCATGATATACAAGACGTACTTGACATCAGAACAAGGCTTTAGCAAACACGGCCTCCATACCTCTTATAAGCTGCAGTGCCACAATACACCTGCACAGTTTTCCATCAGATGCAGCAGGGGATCGGAAACTATTTTTATCCAGAGCAGTGGAGGTGGAAGTTGACAAAAAATAGTTTGTCTCCCAATACCTCATTGAAACCCCTCGCTTCAATAGGATTCTTCAACTTATAACTTGGAAAACCAAAACTGATTGCCAAAGTCGGTGTGGACACGGACGAGCACCACTGTTGTGCACGAAACTGTGCCAGCAATGTCAAAGGCCGCGCACCAACATCGATGACAATTTGGATATAGGAGACGAAGACGACCGTACAAGCCCCATCCAATACCACTTCCGACACAGCTTAAGTGATACAAGATATTATTCGTGTAACATTTTGCAGCATTATGCATCTTTATAATCATTTTTTCTCTACCATAACACTAATCATTCAACTGAAATTTTTTCAGTTGAAGAATAGCATCAAGTCAATGGTCACAGTAGAGATTTCAGAGCCACTGAAGCTTTGCCTGGACGTTCCATAGCCCAAGACCCTTCACCTGGGCGTTCTAGTGCCCAAGAAACATTGCCCAGGCCTCCAATATCCAACATCGGTACAGGTATTGCTTGATACATTTATAGTTCGCTACACGAATTATCTGTCTTTATATCGATATTCTATTACTAAATGCCTTCTTTATTTTCCAGTGATGACCTAGTCCTGGGCTCAACGGTCACTCTTTCCAAGACAGGTGTACATTACTACATATAGATTTCATATTCATCTTTCTATTCAGTGTTGTACTGAAGATGTTGTAAACATTTTCATCAAACGTGCTTTCCCAGCAATTATTTCAAAAGTACATCTTATAAGCGTAATGTAAACGTCGTGTGACTAGGGCCTCCCGTCGGGTAGACCGAGCGCCAGGTGCAAGTCTTACGATTTGACGCCAATTTGGCGACTTGCGCGTCGATGGCGATTAAATGAGGACGATTAGGACAACACAACACCCAGTCCCTGAGCGGAGAAAATCTCCGACCCAGCAGGGCATCGAACCCGGGCCCTTCGGATTGACATTCTGTCACGCTCACCACTCAGCTACCGGGGGCGGACATAAGCGTAATACATCGAACGTATGGCGCGGATGGGAGATAGACAGCAGTAGGGGGGGGGGGGGGGTTCGTTTTACTGTAGGGCGTAGAACCACCACCACCACCACCACCACCACCACCACCACCACCACCACCTAGAAGGTGGTGGTAGAACGCAATTTTCGTTCTGCTTATGGGAAAACTGAATGCTACAGCCGTTTCTTTTAGCAAATGTTATATATTGTCAAATGGTGTTGGGTTCTCGTTGATAACATATATATTTGGAGCTGTAGCTCTAGGGAAAGGGTGTTTTTGACGTTTCCGCAAAACTGCTAAAAATCGCTGCATTTCAGCACGCTCTAGCACCGATACGGCTCGTCAGAAAATAAAACCTGCCAGTCGATTTTTGCGAGAGATTTTTCTCTATTTTAACTTTATATAGAGTGGCTATCTTCGAAAGCGGCATAGTTTTCGCTGTATAAGAGAATAGTTTTCGAGGTATAAGCGAAACGGTGAAAAAGTGTGGAAATCGTTTCTTTGCGTGTTTTCATTGTGTAGCCGACCACCTACAAGGCAGCAAACTTGAAATTTGGAGTCAATATCTCAAAAACCATATGAAACCTGTGACTGGGGTTAATGGACGAACAGACGAGCTGGGTTTCACATCGTAGTTGTTTTCGAAACCTGTTTTGGTTCCTACAGACGAGATTTTCGATCTCCAGAAAAGTCATCCTGCCGTATTTGAAATAATTGTTATATACATGTAGAAGACTTCTCACTGCACTATATTACCATGTTATTCTCCGCTCTTATTCACAGGTGAAGTTTGGGAAGCGAAACTGACTGTAACTTGGGCATGAATATTCATTATTGCAATCCTGTTCATCGCTGGATCTATCGGTGAGAGAAATTCAGCCAGCATGGGATGTTAGTATATTTCTAATTGGCAACTTCCTCTGTAAATTTCAGAAAGACAAACTACAGAATTTCCCTATGTAGTAACAGTATGGAGAAGCAGTTTAATGGCGGGTCGGCACAGAGCGTCTTCAGTTGGCAGAGACCGCAGTCAGATGCTGCTGTGCGAATGGACATTACTTGTAAGTGGAGGACAAAGTGCGCCTGGTTGCGGCAACTCAGTGCCTGCTTCTGAAAGGTCCGACCTTGAGTGCCGCTCTGGCTATTGAGGAACTGAGACACTGGTGTGCAACGCTACGCGTTACCTCCAAGGAGGCGTCTTAGTGAAACTCACATTTAAAACGTTATGGGCGATCGTAACTCCAGTTTCTCAAACCTGAGCAAGAAAACACCTCATAGAATGTCCGCACTCTCAATCGCACGCCTCTTCCCGCGAACGGCGGGACCAGTAACATCATTTCTCTTTTATGATACAGTAGCAAGTGCACTAGGCGAAAAACATACGTTTTCGTACTCAACTGTCTCTGACACCGTTACTACTAGACTTTAGGTGGAGAACTGTTGTAAATAACTGAAGTATTTCACAGCCTAACTCGACAGGACTTATCTGAAAGAACGACAGTCATTTTTCTCGCGAAGAATATCGTCCTACTGTCAGCTTATTGCATAATAGGCCCTGATTACATATAATTTGTTGCCAGACTCGCTGTTTGGCCTGAAGAAAGAATTATCCATAGAATATGCTTTTTATTATTTTGTACACAAGGCACTAGCAGGGTTAAACAGTAGGCTGACGACAGTAGATATTTTCTTTGACTTAACAAAAGCAGTTTGCTGTGTGGATCATACAATACTTTTATTTAAGCTGGAATATTATGGGATAAAAAGCTCAGCTGCGGTATATTTCATATCTGGAAACTAGAAAGCAGGAATTTTCCTCCAGCATCAATAAACAGCGAAGTGATTTGAGTCTGATTGGGGGTTATGTAAAGTGACGACGTGCCACAAGGCCGACCGAAGTGGGCGAGCGGTTCTAGGCGCTACAGTCTGGAACCGCGTGACCGCTACGGTCGCAGATTCGAATCCTGCCTCGGGCTTGGATGTGTGTGATGTCCTTAGATTAGTACGGTTTAAGTAGTTCTAAGTTGTACGGGACTGAGGACCTCAGAAGTTAAGTCCCATAGTGCTCAGAGCCATTTGAACCATTTGATGTGCCACTAGCTTCTCTTCTGGCTCCATTGCTGTTCTCGATGTATGCCAATGAGCTGCCGCCAAACACTACAGACGTTTCAAAATTTTTTTCATTTTGCAGATGAAACAAGTGTTACTGTGAAAGACGTGTAACGTAATATAAATGATGTAGGTAATAGACTTGTCTGTGACATCAGCACGTCGATTTCAGAGAACAGATTAACGCTCAATGCATGCAGCACCTGACACGGAACTCTTGGTAAAACTAAATTTTGTTGTCCTTACGTGGTCAAACAGTAAGGGGAAAGATAGTTGCTACCTATAGGGAAATGAGACATTTGGAGAAAAGAGAAGCACTTCTAGCAAAAAGAGGAAACCCTAAAGATGGAAGGAATATGTAGGAGACGGTTACAGAAACGCAAGAGAAAGTAAATGAAGATGATATGGGAAAACTATATTTAAACAGCACACAGTACAAATGAAATAATGTGTTACAGTGTTTGTACAACTATGCTATTTTCTACTTGTTTTAGGCTGCGCGGGATTAGCCGAGCGGTCAAGGCGCTGCAGTCGTGGACTGTGCGGCTGGTCCCGGCGGAGCTTCGAGTCCTCCCTCGGGCATGGGTGTGTGTATGTTTGTCCTTAGGATAATTTAGGTTAAGTAGTGTGTAAGATTAGGGACTGGTGACCTTAGAAGTTAACTCCCATAAGATTTCACACACATTTGAACATTTTTTGAACTTGTTTTAGATTTGAAGAACCAACTGATGGCGATACTTGTCGCTGGAACTAGTTTGGGGAATAAATAAGGACATAAACAAAAACTGTTTTGAATTGAGGCGGACTCACAATTCCCATATTGTTGTTTTTCTATGCAAACGCGGACATAAATGGAAGACTTCCAAGATAAAGTTAGTAATTTAAATAGTTGTTGGATTGCCATTTACCACCAGTGATTTTGGAAATTCGAAATGAATGTTATCCACACTCTTCGTCTTATCTGATCGCGAGTCTTTCAGAGCTGTGTTCAACTCTGACACTAATAATGGTCGCCCAGTGTCTTCCTCATCGACTCCCATTTTTCTTCCACTACGTCATCAGAACATTTCCTTCCCTCGAAGAGGCCTCTGTGCACTATTTTCACCAATCCACTCCATCCTGTGCATTTTACAGTGGGAATGCCTTCGCACTTCTAGCGCTGACTCCTTTGCTTTTTCGTCGAAGGTTGTTTATACTTTCTGAGTGGCCGAGCGTTTCTAGGCGCTACAGTCTGGAACCGCGGGACCGCTACGGTCGCAGGTTCGAATCCTGCCTCGGTCCTTAGGCTAGTTAGGTTTAAGTAGTTCTAAGTTCTAGGGGACTGATGACCTCAGAAGTTAAGTCCCATAGTGCTCAGAGCCATTTGAACCATTTTGTTTAGACTTTTTTATATACTAACTCAGTCCAGCCGACGAACATTTCTTGTTCCATTTCCTTGCGTTTTCCCGCAGTCATATCGCCTTGACCTCAATGTATTTCCTTTCTATTTCGTTCCTAACTGATTGATATTGCTGTTTTTCTCTGAACTTTGCTGTGCTCCCTTCTTTCGTCGATCGATTGAAGTATTGCTGTTACCCAAGGTTTCTTCGCAGTTACCTTTGTTTTATCTATGTTTGTCCAACTCGTATCATTCCCCTATTTACATATGTCCATTCCCCTTCAACTGATGTTGTATTCATCATCGCAGTATCTACAGCCTTAGAGATGTTCAAAAGCACCTAATTTTCCTTAGTACTTCAGTACCCCAGTTCTTTCGACATTGATTCTACTGGACCTTTCTCTTGAACTACAGTCTGCCCTTCATCATTACCCAGTTGTAATCTGGGTCTATATCTGATCCTGAGTACTCCTTACAGTCCAATATCAGATGTTCCTAGTATTTCGAGAGTATTTTACTCGGACAAATATTATTCCAAAACTCCACCCTTCATCTCCTATGCCTTGTTATCGTACGCGATTTGTTTGTGCACACATTTCCCAGCTAATCTGTCATCATTCATGCAAAGATGTCAGCAAGGAAGACGGTGTGCCAAGAGAGGGCAGATGCCCTCCCTCTAGAAACACCATCCCGACTTAATACGTACTGGTATCCATCCACCCCTGCAGGTAGGAATACGTAGTTAACGATTTTTGTATTTTAGCTGTAATCGTGTCTGTTTTAGGAATAGAAATGCGTTTATTATTAGAATGATTAGTAGACAGGATGTCCCGGGAAGAATGCTCAATATTCGGGGATGTGATAGGGAAGAACATTCGAAGCAAAAAGTCTAGTAACATGAGCTCTAAAATGCATAGCTTATAAGCCATGAACACTTCCTCTTCTTCGATACTGTGAAACAAGCCTCTTTTTTCTTCGACTTCACGCTCTCTGTTTTCCGTGTTTGGAGAGATGGTAGCATGGACAAGTAAAAACTGTCCAGTAAACATCGACTGTAAAGTGCATAACTTTAGTGTCAGGAGCACTTACTCGTTACAGTAAAACACATGTCTCCTACTGTATAGGTGTTCTTGGCTCTCAAGGCATCCATTTAAGAGAGCATCTTCACTAGACAATTTTTTCTTGTTTTGAACCACACTGCCTCCTGCTAAAAGCTGCTAAGCAAGGAACTTGCAGTAGAAGAGTTTTATTTCACGGTATTAAAGGTGAAAAAGATATAGGTGTTCGCTCTTTCCGCGCGCTATACGAGATAAGAATAATAGAGAATCGTGAAGGTGGTTCTATGACTCATCTGCCAGGCACTTAAATGTGATTGTCAGAGTATTCATGTATATGAAGATGTATATGTAGAAGTTAGTAGACTTTTTTGTTTCAAATCATCGTTCCTGTCATATCCCTGAATACTGTCCATTCCTCCTGGGATATCCTGTACGACAGATTGGTGTAGATGGATAAATTACAATAAAAGCTTTAGAAGATATCGGCATTTTATACTTAACTGTGTACTTTTACCCGAAATTAATGTTTAATTTATTAATGTTATTATAATCTCTAAAGTTATTCCATTCATATGCCAACAACGTTAAGCTGACTCTAGATATTAAGACTCTGAAACTGGGGAAAAAAGGAGAAATTTGTGTTGAGTATCAACAAAAATAAGTGGCAGAATTACTGTTGATCAACACTCGTCAGAGTGGAAATACATGAAATGAAGAAAAATATCGTGTGGACAACTGTCACACTTTTGACATACAACACGTTTTGTGTCTACCCCTCAAATTTAATGTTAGGGACACGAAACTTCTTCAGAACCACGGATACAGTAATAGTAATGATGGGAGTCTTAGAAACTTGCCGCATCTTGAATAAATTTCTGCAGACACTATTGCTGAGTCATAGCTCGTTCGTGGTTTACCTCCGCCAGCAGCGAGTGGAAGTCACAATATTGCACCACTTCCTCGCAAAGAAGAACGGAAGTTCGCAAAGACGGCGACGCCAGCTACCGCCGGTGCAGCTCGTCACAATCACGGGAGCCGCCACCGCTGGCGTGCGTGTGACATATTATTGGGTGGCGCGAAGCGTCACGAGCTGCCGCGAAGCGGCGCGAGAGGCGCTGTCGGCGGTGATAAGCGGTGTGGCAGAGGTCGCGCCGGCGGGGCGGACGGGCTTCATTGACCAGTCGGCTCCCAGATAGGGCCAGGGACGCTACGTCAAGGGGGCGTGCGCGAGGGAGCTCTACTGTCCAGTGTTGGCGTGTAGCGGCGAGTGATCGGTCCAGCCAGTAGCCGACCATGGAGGCTGAAGCGTCTCAGACCAGTGTTAGGGAAGTGACCGGCGAGACCGTGTCAACGCTTCCAGGTAAGTCTGAAACACCGGTCCGTCATCTGTCAATTATTTCCATCCCCACTGCAAGCGCTTTCAGTATCATCCTCATTGGCCTTACTTCTACCTTGTAATCTCGGTGTGTGTAGCTGCCAAGAAGTAAACAGCTGACGTCTGATTGTTGCTCTGCTTTGCATAAGAACTGTTCGCCACTACAGCACTGGTACTCCTCTAATTGTTGCTGTTATGTGTTGCATATCCTACATTAAATTTTTTCCTCCATATCTATTCCGAACATGCCATTTGATGTTATTTCCACTTTGTAATCTCTTTTCGTCGCTGTTTTTACTATCATTGAGAAACAACTACAATTTGGAGTTGAATTAATAAAATATATGTGCGTGGAACTTAATAAATAACCATGTTGAATCAGATTTGATCATCCTGCCATTTCTGATTTTGGTACAGGACTATCAGTTTGTATATTTTTGGACCCCTACATTAACATCTACATCACACTCCGCAAGTCACCTAATGGTGTGTGGCTGAGGGTACTTTCGGTACTATTATCTGATCTCTCCAACCCTGTTCTACTCGCGCGTAGTGCGCGGGAAGAATGCTTGTCGGTAAGCCTCTGTATTGGTTCTAATGTTTCGAATTTTCTCCTCATAGTCAGTACGCGAGATGTATAAGGGGGGGGGGGGTTAAGCAATATGTTGTCAAACTCTTCCTGCAAGGGCTATCCGTGAAGCGCAACGCCTCTCTTGTAACGTTTGCCAGCGGAGTTTGTTTACCATCTCCGTAAAGCTATACGTGACGAAACACGCCGCTCTTCGTTGGATCTTCTCTATCTCCTCTGTTAGTCCTACCTGATAGGGACTCCAGACAGATGAACAGTACTCGAAAATTGGGTGAACAAGCGCCTGATAAGCCACTTCTTTCGCGGGTAAGTTACATTTCCTTAAGATTCTTCCGATGCATCTGAGTCTGGTATGTGCTTTTCCCACTATCTGTTTGATTTGGTCATTCCACTTAAGATCGCTCTGTATAGTTACGCCTAGATATTTTACGGCAGACGCTGTCTCCAACTGTTAGTCACCAATAGTGCAGCTGTACAGTAGTAGATTTCTTTTCCTGTATATGCACAATATGTTACATTTATTTACGTTCAGTCAACTGCCAGAGCCTGCACCATTCATCAGTTCTCTGCAGGTCGTTCTGCAAATTCTTACCATCCTCTGGCGTTGCTACTTTGGTATAGACAACTGCCTCATCTGCGAATAGCCGTAAACAGCATCCGACGCTTTCTACTAGGTCATTTATGAGTACTGAAAACAGAAACAGTTTCCTGTGGTACTCCGGATATTACCTCTACATCTGTCGAATTTATCCCGTGAAGAGCGATGTGTTGAGTTCTGTCCGAAAGAGAGTCTTGAATGCAATTGCAAATCTGCTCCGATGCTCTCGTAAGCTCGTATATAATCATTAAACGGCAATGCGGTACGGTGTCAAATGCGTTACTGAAATCAAGGACCACGCCATCAACATGAGTGCGCCGACGGCCTTGAAGTTCTGAGTACACCTTCTGTCGCCAAACTCGTGTGGTAAGAAAGATGTATAATGTCTACGATCATCTTACAGGGTCTGGACGAAAATATGGAAACACCGCAAGAAACGCACGCTTTAACCTAAATACTGATACTAGAAGGTTGTGCCCTTTGTATCTGACCACGAACGGCACCTGTGCAGTGTGCCCAATGCGTTGCAACTGTCAGTCGCGGGCAGAACAGTGTACTGTGTAGTTGCGAGTCCGCTATGTGGGAACTAAGAGAATGAGAACATCAGCAAACCTTTCGTGTTCCTGTGGTGGGTGCTGCCGTAACCAAGATAGCGGCAGTGTTTGATGTTTCAAGAGGCGCCGTATCGAAAATTTACACTGCGTACAGGAGAAGCGGAGAAACATCTTCAGATAAGTCACAACGCAGACGGAAGTGTGTGTGTGTTCACTGATCGTGACAGTCTCATGTAAGAGGATAGTGACGAAAAATAACTGGATGACGGCTGCAAAAGTCACTGCGCGACTGGATGTCACACTCCCGAACCAAATCAGCTCCTAAACAATACAAAGGGAGCTCCATAAGAAGTGCATTGCAGGGTGAGCTGGACTTCCAAAACCACTCAACAGTGATGCAAATGCCCATAACAGAAAAGAGTGGCGCCGAAGCCATAAACTCGGACTATGGAGCACTGTAAAGAAAATAAAATTGTCGGATGACTCTTGTTGCACACTGTTTCCAACTTGTGGCCGTGAGTACGGCCCACGAGTGAAACATGGATGGGATTCGGTGATTTGGGGAGCCACGTTGGTATTCCATCGGCCCCATGAACACTTCTCAAGGTCGCGTAACTGCCAAGTATTATTTAACCATTTTGGCTGATCTTCCATTCAGTGTTAGTGTTTCATCCTGAGTAGTGATACAGTATACTAAAACGTCAGAGCTCTTCCTCACACAGCTCACAACACCCATGACAGTTTTTAAAAAAATTTGTTTCAATTGGCCTTCAGCAGTATAACACTATTTAGAGATGGACAGGTGGAAGAACTGTGATACAAGTCTATCTTCTACACAGCATTTTAGTCAACACACACTTTGGAAAATACACTACACTTGCAATCAGTTCTATAGGAAAAATGGTAATTATTAAATTTTTTTATATATCGTTGGTCAAATTTTCATTCGACGCCTTAAAATCAAGCTTGCGAGACATCGAAACATCGCACGATGTTTGCTTTTCAGTAGCCTAACAACACACTCAATAAAAGTTTTGCATCACCTCGGTTCCGAGAGATCCGGAACCTGTACAAAAAATTGGAATAGAGATCAAAATAAACATCATTTCGGCCCTTTTTAATGCTCATGAAAACCACACATTGCATGTTGTACTACCATACAGTGAGACTTTCAGAGGTAGTGGTCCAGATTGCTTTACACACCGGTACATCTAATACCCAGTAGCACGTCCTCTTGCATTGATGCATGCCTGTATTCGTCGTAGCGTACTATTCGCAAGTTCATGAAGGCACTGTTGGTCCAGATTATCCCACTCTTCAACGGTGATTCGGCGTAAATCCCTCAAAGTGGTTGGTGAGTCACGTCGTCCATAAACAGCTCTTTTCAGTCTATCCCAGGTATGTTCGATAGGATCCATCTCTTGACAACATGTTGGTCACTCTAGTCAAGCGATGTCGTTATGCTGAAGGAAGTCATACACAAGATGTGCACGATGGGAGCGCGAATTGTCGTCCATGAAGAAGAATGTCTCGTCAGTATGCTGCCGATATAGTTGCTCTATCGGTCGGAGGGTGGCATTCACGTATCGTACAGCCGTTACGGCGCCTTCCGTGACCACCATTGGCGTACGTCGGCCTCAAATAATGCCACCCCAAAACAGCAGGGAACCTCCACCTTGCTGTACTCGCCGGACAATGTGTCTAAGACGTTCATCCCGATCGGGTTGTCTCCTAACACGTCTCCGACGATTGTCTGGTTGAATGCATATGCGACACTCATCGGGGAAGAGAACATGATACCAATCCTGAGCGGTCCATTCGGCATGTTGTTGGGCCCGTTTGTACCGCGCTGCATGGTGTCGTGGTTGCAATCATGGACCTCGCCATGGACGTTGGGAGTGAAGTTGCGCTGCATACAGCCTATTGTGCACAGTTTGAGTCGTAACACGACGTCCTGTGGCTGCACGAAAAACATTATTCAGCATGGTGCCGTTGTTGTCAGGGTTCCTCCGAGCCAAGATACATAGGTACCGGTCATCCACTGCAGTAGTAGCCCTTAGGTGGCCGGAGAGAGGCAGTTCCTGTATCTCTCTATCTCCTCCATATCTGAACAACATCGCTTTCGTTCACTCTGAGACCCCTGGACAGTTCCCTCGCTGAGAGACCTTCCTGGCACAAAGTAACAATGCGGACGCAATCGAACCGCGGTATTGACAGTTTAGGCATGGTTGAACTACAGACAACACGAGCCGTGTACTTCCTTCCTGGTGGAATGACTCGAACTAATCGGCAGTCGGACCCACTCCTTCTGATAGGCACTAATCATGCCTGGTTGTTTGCATCTTTCGGGGGGTTTAGTGACATCTCTGAGCAGTCAAAGCAGTTGTGTCTGTGATACAATATCCACAGTCAACGTCTATCTTCAGGAGTTCTGGGAACAGGTGTGATGCAAAAAATTTTTGATGTGGGTATTAAAAGGGAGTGGAATCCCAAAATGCCCCAGCTACAGAAAGGAATTTTCCCTATGTTGATCATCAGATAATTAACGTCCCAATATCTGAGTCCTTTTGACAATGTTGACTGGAATACTCTCTTTCAAATTTTAAATGTGGCAGGGGTAAAATACAGGGAGCGAAAGGCTATCTACAATTTGTACAGAAACCAGATGGCAGTTATAAGAGTCGAGGGGCATGAAAGGGAAGCAGTGGCTGGGAAGGGTGTAAGACATGGTTGTAGCCTCTCCTCGATGTTATTGAATCTATATATTGAGCAAGCAGTAAAGAAAACAAAAGAAAAGTTTGGAGTAGGTATTAAAATCCATGGAGAAGAAATAAAAACTTTGTGATTCGCCGATGACATTGTAATTCTGTCAGAGACAGCAAAGGACTTGGCAGAGCAGTTAAACGAAATGGATAGTGTCTTGAAATAAGGATATAAGATGAACATCAACAAAAGCAAAACGAGGATAATGGAATGTAGTCGAATTAAATCGGGTGAAGCTGAGGGAATTAGATTAGGAAATGAGACACTTAAAGTAGTAAAGGAGTTTTGCTATTCGGGGAGCAAAATAACTGATGATGATCGAAGTAGAGAGGATCTAAAATGTAGACTAGCAATGGCAAGGAAAGCGTTTCTGAAGAAGAGAAATTTGTTAACATCGAGTATAGATTTAAGTGTCAGGAAGTCGTTACTGAAAGTATTTGTATGAAGTGCAGCCATGTATGGAAGTGAACCGTGGGCGATAAATAGTTTGGACAAGAAGAGAATAGAAGCTTTCGAAATGTGGAGCTACAGAATAATGCTGAAGATTAGATGGGTAGATCACATAACTAATGAGGAGGTATTGAATAAGATTGGGGACAAGAGGAGTTTGTGGCACAACTTGACTAGAAGAAGGGATCGGTTGGTAGGACATGTTCGGAGGCATCGAAGTATCACCAATTTGCTATTGGAGGGCAGCGTGGAGGGTAAAAATTGTTGAGGGAGACCAAGAGATGAATACACTAAGCAGATTCAGAATGATTTACGTTGCAGTAGGTACTGAGAGATGAAGAAGCTTGCACAGGATATAGTAGCATGAAGAGCTGCATCAAACCACTCTCGTGACTGAAGATCAGAACAACAGCAACATATGAGTCTTTGTATGAAGTCGCAAGATGAAGGCAGAATAAATGAAGAGGGAAGCTTCCATGACTGAGTCTCATTCTTGTAATTTAAAGATGGCTCTTCTGCGTACAGCCATATTGTGAATCCAAGGTAATCTCGGAAGGTGTGGTTGTTTCCATTTATAATATTTGTCTTTAGGTGCAGATGCTTGCCATTCCTCTTCCCACTGGATTCAGGTTAAGGTTCCAGAGGTTGCAGCTTCCTTGGCCAGCTGGTCCACAGATTCATTTTATAAAATACCCTTACGAGCTTTAACCCGCACGAGAAAAATATACTTATTACGTCGAGAGCATACCGATATTTCGCGGGCTATGTCTATGACCAGTTTACTACTGGGATTGTCCCAATTTTCCGCTCTCTGTGGCATCAAGAATGCTCTTTGCGACCAAGATAATTAGCTCCTTTTGCAATTCTAGGTTACCGAGAACATAATGACCTTCTTCATTACTACCGCTTCCGCCGTATAAGAAGCTGATTGGAGAAACTAGTCATGACTGGCTTCGTGACCACGAGATTGAATTTTCGCATCTCCCCTGGTCACCACAGCCGGTAGATCTGAATATTATCATTTGTGGTCTAATTTCGAGAGAATGGTGCTTGATCTCGTTCAGAGACGACTGCAAACTGTCTCGAAGTCCAACGGTTTTCCTACACCGTATTAGGCATCATAATGTGTTGTGTTTTTGACGTTTCCATATCTTATTCACCCTCTGATAGCTTCCTCCGTGGCCGAGGTCGATAACACACGCTTGTATGGTGCCGCTGAACTCGGAAGTAAGCGGGTTCGAATCCTGGTGGGTCAAAAGATCCCCATCAGTATTTGGCCGACAACAGGAAGAGAGCTGATGGCGTAAAGATCACGACCATGTCCTTCATTAAATTCCAAACCTCTGAACAGCGTAGTATGAAGTGAAAGCATCTGATGAACTTCTCCACTCGATGGAGAAGTTAAGCCCGTTTGCCCCCTTGGTGCTATTCGCGAGGAGTAGGCTGTGTGTTGTCACCAGGTTTCACCCTCTCCCTTTTCCCTCATTCATAGTGCGAGGGTCACTCCAATAGAAATGCAAATTCTTTTTTAAATCGATTTTTTATTCTACACGTTGAAAAGTTTTACAGTGTGTAGATACCTCCTTTAGGAACAATATTTTCATTTCTCCATATCATTTCCAGCCCTCTCAACTGCCTTACGCCATCTTGGAACCATCGCCTGTATATCCGCACGGTAAAATTCTGGGCCTACCTGTTGGAGCCACTGTTTGGCAGGGTGCACAAGGGAGTCACCATCTTCAAACCTTGTTCCACGAAGAGAGTCTTTCAGTTTCCCAAAGAGATTGTAGTCACATGGAGCCAGGTCAGGACTGTAAGACGGGTGTTTCAGTGTTGTCCATCCGAGTTTTGTGATCGCTTCCATGGCTTTTTGACTGACATGTGGCCGTACATTGTCGTGCAACAGCAAAACATCCTGTTTTTGGCGATGTGGTCGAATACGACTCAGTCGAGCTTGAAGTCACATATGCATCAGAATTTATGGTGGTTCCACTTGGCATGATGTCCACAAGCAAGAGTACTTCGGAATCGAAAAACACCGTAGCCATAACTTTTCCAGCAGAAGTTGTGGTTTTGAATTTTTTTTCTTGGGTGAATTTGCATGATGCCACTCCATTGATTGCCTCGTTGACTGTGGTGGAAAACTATGCAACCATGTTTCATCACCTGTCACAATTCTTCCAAGAAATTCATCCCCACCATTCTTGTACTGTTCCAAAAGTTCGCTGCATAGCGTTTTTCTTGCTTCTTTGTGAGCCACTATCAACATTCTGGGAACCCACCTGGCACAAACCTTTTTTAGCACCAACACTTTCAGTATTCTGCAAACACTTCCTTCCGCTATCTCAACGTAACGTGACAATTCGTTCACTGTGATGCGTCTGTCAGCAGTCACCAATTCGTTAAGTCTCTGCACACTGTCTATAGTGTGTGCAGTATGAGGCCTGCCACTGTGAGGACAATCCTCAATATTGCCGTGCTCGCTTTCATCACGTAAACTGCTTGCCCACCGAATAACTGTACTGCGATCGACAGCAGCATCTCCATACACTTTTTCAACCTCTTGTGGATGTCTCGTTTTCACACACAGGAATTCTATGACAGCACGTTGCTTCTGACGAACGTCAAGTGTGGCAGCCATCTTGAAGACGTGCTGTGACGGCGCCACTCACGGGAATAGGTTGAACTAAATTTGAAAACAAGCGGTAAGGATGTATCTACACACTGCAAAACTTTCACACATGCATAATGAAAACTGTATTTTTACAAAAATAGTGTGCATTTCTTTTGGAGTAACCCTCATACAAACCCAACACTACAATGTACAAGCACTCACCAGTCATCCAAAGGACACACACACCTGACGCTTCAGAACAGGTCTCAAGATAAAAAAGCTTAGAAATGTTCAGATGGTAAACAAATGTACAAATTAATTTTCGATGTGAATGTAAAATAACACGTGCAACATAATTACGATCTATCGTGCAAAATTATCCATGGAACATAAATCTAACTAATCAACCACCTGCACTAGGAGCTTGCCTAGAAGGATGATGGAGGATCCTGCATCTTCATTCCTACGCTTATTCCCTTAAGATGGTACTACTCTGACTTTGAAAACCATCTTAAAAGCGCTTTTTAAACAGTAGACAAACTATCAGCACCTTCGTAACACACCTATTGTCCCGAAATTTTCTTAAGAGTAACTAATCCAACTTTAGAAATATAGAAATGTCCATAAATTCAATCTTAGCTGTCATGAACACGGTCTTGAGCTGTTAAAGATCTTTGAAACCAGTTTTTGTAACTACTAAAAACAATTCGTAGGTTATGTATTATACTATACGGATTTTTCTCTATTCGTTTAAAATATCGTCAGTTTTAGCATATTTGAATGATTACAGCTTCCATCCAGAAGTGTCTTCTTGCGCACTTTTCAGGTTTTCCTGAGTTTGGTGTTGATGTTTTTATCCTGCTTTCACGTGTGTGCATGGCACTAGACAGTTCTTGACGTAAAATTCTAGAGGTGAAATATTTTTTCGATTTTACGTCAAGTGATGTGAAATTAGTATAAAAATATTAGTGATAAGCTCAGGAAAACCTAGAAAATGTGCAAGCAGACGACACTTCCCCATGTAAGCGGAAATTGAACGAAAATTGATAAGGTTGGAAGATCCGCTTCAGTTGTAAATGATGTATTTACGTGAGCAGTTTCGGAGACTGTTGCTCCATTATCAGGAGATGCATATGATTTTCCTTTGTCTGGTGAGACGGACGCTTCTTTGGCAGTTCCGGCACATCCTAATGTCACATATACAAGAGCTATGCGTAATGCCCGTCTCACACCAATGGCTTTATGATGTGAGGCACCCGATGATGGAGCACTAGGCTTCGAAACCAATGGTGCTAATAAAATATCATTTACAACTGAAGCTGATTTCTAAATCTTATTAGTATGTTCCTCAGTTGCTGCTGAACACCAAATAAGTCTTTGTGGGTCAGATAAAAATTTTAACTCTGACGATGTTTTAAATGGATAAAGCGAGATATTTGGGGCAAAATAAACACGCATATGGTAAACTACTTAGGTATTTGTAGTAACTACAAAGAAAGATTTCAAATACCTTTTATAAGTGCAAAGTAGCAACTGACACAGTGGCCACATAGACCACCGCGTCTTCAAGAAAACTGTCTTAAGGCTCCAAACGCGATTATTTTTGCACGTACGCTTTAGGTCACTTACCCATGAAATAGTGGTACGCTGCAAGGATATCACCCTTTCATTTACAATTTAAAACCAGTCGTAAGTTGCAGAACGTTCCTTATTGACATACGAATGACGCGTTTCGCCCGGATAGGGCATCATCAGGTCATGTTAAAATATCAGAAATTATTCTACCAAAAAACCTCCGTCAAGAAGGCATGATATTGCGTAAAACGTACTAAAAGGCAACCTCACGAAGGCGGCGGCAGGCGTAGCAGCGCAGAACAGGACCCCGCGCGAAAACTGCGAACGAAAGTCACAGCTCGTACTAACAGACGGAAAGTCATCGAGTGAAACTGATGTGATTTCTGGCGTTCCCGAAGGTAGTGTTATATGCCCTTTGCTGTTCCTTATGTATTAAATGATTTAGGGCAGAAACTGAGCAGCAGTCTTAGGTTGTTAGCATATGATACTGTCATTTATCGTCTAGTAACGTCAACAGAAGATAAAGATATCTCTATGGTGCAAAAATTGGCAATTGACCATAAATAACGAAAAGTGTGAGGTCATCCACATCAGTACTAAAAAGAATCAGTTAAACGTCTGTTATACGATGAAGCAATCAAATGTAAAGGCCGCAAATTCAACTAAATACCTAGCAATTATAATTAACAACAACTTAAATTGGAAGGAACACGTAAAATATGTTGTGGGGAAGGCTAACCAAACACTGCGTTTTATTGGCACCACGCTTGGATAATGTAACATATCTACTAAAGAAACTGCCTACACTACGCTGCTCCGTCGTCTTTTAGAATACTGCTTCGCAGTGTGGGCTCCTTACCAGATGGGATTGACCATCGAGAAAGTTCGAAGAAGGGCAGCACCTTTTGTATTATCGCTAAATAGTGGAGAATGTGTCACTGAAATGATACACGATTTGGGGTGGACATCATTAAAACAAAGACGTTTTTTGTTGCGGCAGAATCTTCTCATGAAATTTTGATCACGAGTTTTCTCTGAATACGAAAATATTTTGTTGACACCGACATGCATAAGAAGAAACGATCATCATAATAAAATAAGGGAATTCAGAGCTCGTACCGAAAGATATAGGTGTTCATTTTTCTTCGCGCTGTACGAGATGAACCCTCTGCCAGGCACTTCAATGTGATTTGCAGAGTATCCCTATAGATGTAGATGAAAGCCGTACTGTACAACGATCCCAGAGGCCTGTGCGTATTCACGTAAGAGGATACGTATGAATCAAATGTATTGTTTGAATGTCTGCCTGTTCGTGATGGTTTTCCTTTCTTTTCCAGAAGAGAAGAAAAAACCGAGGCCTAATGTGCTCGAACTGAAGGAGCGAATACAGGTAAGGCACTGCTTGTTTTCATTTTCCTCGTACACTACTACTTTCACCGTCTTTTGGTTGGGGTGTTAGCTATAGGAACAACGTTATTTACCCCATAAAGGGCTGTTGTAAACTTAAATTATCAGTGTCTTTATAAACGATCACATCGTGTGTGACAAATAATGTAAACAGTTGATTCTCATATTTAGATAAATGAGGTGTGTTTCGAATAACATAGACGTCGCTGTCAGAAATTCTCTGGTGAGAATTTACGAACAACTATCATTAGTGATGGCGTGCTGTACACTATTTAGGATAAAAGACAGAAGTGAAGATCTTACAAACTTAGCAGGAAGGACTTTGTTTAGAAAGTAGTTGCTGACTGTAAAGGTGGATGCTACGTAACAAAATGGTTCAAATGGCTCTGAACACTACGGGACTTAACATCTATGGTCATCAGTCCCCTAGAACTTAGAACTACTTATACCTAACTAACCTAAGGACATCACACAACACCCAGCCATCACGAGGCAGAGAAAATCCCTGACCCCGAGGGAATCGAACCCGGGAACCCGGGCGTGGGAAGCGAGAACGCTACCGCACGACCACGAGATGCGGGCTGCTACGTAACAGTTCCATGTGCACTGCCGCCTGCTTAACACTCGTATGAGTAAATTGATAAATGGCAGACAATAAGTTTTTTACCTAATGTAAATATGGAAGTATTAATGAGGAACGTTGTTACCTGTCATGCTAAAATTGATCTCCAGTAACAGAATGTGGATACTTAGGTAATTCATGGAAAACGTATGCTTCATATGTGGATTTGAATCAGTTTAGTCTGTAGGCGCTTTTAAAGAATTTTTTTTTCTGAAAAGTATAACTTCGCCCTGAGCCCTAAACCAGGATACTAAACCAAACCTGAAATTGTTTCTGTACTGTAATGCACTTCATCTACAGCCGAATTTTGTTGTTAGTAACAAATGCCGTGACAGAGTACGTACAGAGCGAAATGTTAAAACAAATCGTGGGTCATTACGGAGACAAACGGAGAACGTTAGACGTTACTTCATGCAGTACTCACATCATAAACATTTTCAAGATAAATGTTCATTGATTTAGGTTGTATTGCAGCCACAGGTAATATGATTCGGCGCAGTTACTCGTAAGTGTGTAGTATTTCTGCCAGTGTTACAACAAAATGCCTCTGTCCCCGATCGCGTCCCGACTTGATTATGGTTGTCAAGTTTACGGCTAAGCAACACGATCAGCTCTGAAACTATTAGAATCAGTCCATCATTGTAGAGTAAGACTAGCTCCTACACTTTCCAGACCAGTCCTGTAGACAGTCTCCTCCACCATCTGACAATTTCCTAATTACTTCTGCAGCGGGGATCGACTCCCTTATACTTGCCCTCGGATGGGATTGCCAGTTGGAATTGCCTGAAGACCCATCTTCTGTCCCGGCAGACGTTCTATCACCGGCGCAGAACGAAGGTGTGGCCTGGATAGCGCAATCATGACGTTAACGACAGTGTGGACTGAGGTCTGCCAAGTTACCTTTAACGAAGTGTGAGGGAGAAAGTTTCGCAGGATGCTGACCACAGGTGATTCTGGAATGGATAGGAGAAATTATTAGCTTCGTGCGAATTGAATAAGTTTGCAAGAACTTCAGGATTCAATTTAGGAGCAATGTACGTATTTCCTGATAGCTGAACTTTATTCGAAAAGGTGCCTTAAAGTCGCTTTATATCTTTGCACATCAACGATTACACCCTATCATTCTACATGTTAGCCCTTTCCAGCAACTTCCGATTCCGGTATATATTTTGCTTCAAAGACAAGTGCAAACTCATTACGACAGTTGTTCTTGTTGTTGTTGTTGTTGTGGTCTTCAGTCCTGAGACTGGTTTGATGCAGCTCTCCATGCTACTCTATCCTGTGCAAGCTTCTTCATCTCCCAGTACCTACTGCATCCTACATCCTTCTGAATCTGCTTAGTGTAGTCATCCCTTGGTCTCCCTCTACGATTTTTACCCTCCACGCTGCCCTCAAATACTAAATTGGTGATCCCTTGATGCCTCCGAACATGTCCTACCAACCGATCCCTTCTTCTAGTCAAGTTGTGCCACAAACTTCTCTTCTCCCCAATCCCATTCAATACTTCAACATTAGTTATGTTATCTACCCATCTAATCTTCACCATTCTTCTGTAGCACCACATTTCGAAACCTTCTATTCTCTTCTTATTCCAACTATTTATCGTCCATGTTTGACTTCCATACATGGCTACACTCCATACAAATGCTTTCAGAAATGACTTCCTGACACTTAAATCTATACTCGATGTTAACAAATTTCTCTTCTTCAGAAATGCTTTCCTTGCCATTGCCAGTCTACATTTTATATCCTCTCTACTTCGACCATCATCAGTTATTTTGCTCCCCAAATAGAAAAAATCCTTTACTACTTTAAGTGTCTCATTTCCTAATCCAATTCCCTCAGCATCACTCGACTTAATTCGACTACATTCCATTATCCTCGTTTTGCTTTTGTTGATGTTCATCTTATATACTCCTTTCAAGACACTATCCATTCCATTCCACTGCTCTTCCAAGTCCTTTGCTGTCTCTGACAGAATTACGATGTCATCGGCGAACCTCAACATTTTTATTTCTTCTCCATGGATTGTAATACCTACTCCGAATTTTTCTTTTGTTTCCTTCACTGCTTGCTCAATATACAGATTGAATAACATCGGGGAGAGGCTAGAACTCTGTCTCACTCCCTTCCCAACCACTGCTTCCCTGTCTTGTCCCTCGACTCTTATAACTGCCATCTGGTTTCTGTACAAATTGTAAATAGCCTTTCGCTCCCTGTATTTTACCCCTACCACCTTCAAAATTTGAAAGAGAGTATTCCAATCAGCATTGTCGAAAGATTTCTCTAAGTCTACAAATGCTAGAAACGTAGGTTTGCCCTTCCTTAATCTAGCTTCTAAGATAAGTCGTAGGGACAGTATTGCCTCACGTGTTCCAATATTTCTACGGAATCCAAAATGATCTTCTCCGAGGTCGGCTTCTACCAGTTTTTCCATTCGTCTGTAAAGAATTCGCGTTAGTATTTTGCAGCTGTGACTTATTAAAGTGATAGTTCGGTAATTTTCACATCTGACCACACCTACTTTCTTTGGGATTGGAATTATTATATTCTTCTTGACGTCTGAGGGTATTTCGCCTGTCTCATACATCTTGCTCACCAGATGGTACAGTTTTGTCAGGACTGGCTCTCCCAAGGCCGCCAGTAGTTCCAATAGAATGTTGTCTACTCCGGGGGCCTTGTTTCCACTCAGGTCTTTCAGTGCTCTGTCAAACTCTTCACGCAGCATCGTATCTCCCATTTCATCTTCATCTACATCCTCTTCCATTTGTATAATATTGTCCTCAAGTACATCGTCCTTGTATAGACCCTCTATATACTCCTTCCACCTTTCTGCTTTCCCTTCTTTGCTTAGAACTGGGTTTTCATGTGAGCTCTTGATGTTCATACAAGTGGTTCTCTTATCTACAAAGGTCTCTTTAATTTTCCTGTAGGCAGTATCTGTCTTACCCCTAGTGAGATAAGCCTCTACATCCTTACATTTGTCCTCTAGCCATCCCTGCTTAGCCATTTTGCACTTCCTGTCTATCTCATTTTTGAGGCGTCTGTAGTCCTTTTTGCCTGCTTCATTTAGTGCATTTTTATATTTTCTCCTTTCATCAATTAAATTTAATATTTCTTGTGTTACCCAAGGATTTCTACTAGCCCTTGTCTTTTTACCTACTTGATCCTCTGCTGCCTTCACTACTTCATCCCTCAAAGCTACCCATTCTTCTTTTACCGTATTTCTTTCCCCCATTCCTGTCAATTGCTCCCTTTTGCTCTCCCTGAAACTCTGTACAACCTCTGGTTCTTTTAGTTTATCCAGGTCCCATCTCCTTAAATTCCCTACCTTTTTGCAGTTTCTTTAGTTTTAATCTACAGGTCATAACCAACAGATTGTGGTCAGTACGGCAGTACAAAGTCAAATATTTTAACGACGATTGGAGACAACCTTGAGAAAGTACTTGTTTCTTCCTACATTCTGACACCCATAAAATACAGAATTATTTGTTGCGCCTATAAACAATCACTCTCGATGGGAGACAAGTGCGAGACAGTGCAGTAAACGTGAAAGCCTGCGTGGCTCCCTACCCAGCAACCCCCGTTTTCATCCTACTAGCAGCCGCTGTCGGAAGTGACGTCAAACTGATGTGTCAGTCGATGCGACATACGCCATATTGGTTTCACCTCGTTTTGATTTTTTGTATTATCGCTTGCAGTATGCCGATTCAAGGAAACGGCGCATTGAAGATTTATCACAAACATAACACCCTCTGTACGAAATCTTATAATTAAAGGTCAATTAATGACCCATTGGGGGTAAAAGGCTTCAGGAAATCGTAAGATAAATAATGAGTCAGTTATTTCACGAATTCACCTTGGCCGAGTGGTTAGAACCCGAAGGAAGTATGTGGTTCAGTATTTCTGCATGGAACTCCGAACGACTTTTGAGTCGATGCCACATAAGGTTGCTGCACTACACCGCCAAAAAGCTGGTCCGACACGAAATTACGAGGTATCACATGACTTTGTCACCTCAGTGTAATATATTACTCTTGATATAGTTTCTCATTTCCTGGCAGTGATGCCGCTTTCTAGACCTAAGGATTCAGACACACCCATGAGTTTTCGGCGACTGTTCCTCTCGGTTCTTCAGGAGTCTGTTCGCTAACACCATATTCATTGATGGCACTAAAATCATGGACACGACCGGATATGTAACTCTGCGATTTTGGTGACCGATGTCATTCAAGGTAAAATCATCTAGTTTAAGCTGCAACTATTTAAGCTTGTACACGATCGGCGTTTCAACCCTTCGACTGGTATCGTCTTCAGGATCTACTGCAGAGTATCAAGTACTTATAAAAAGGAGGTTTCCCCTTATGCTGAATAAGTGGGGTTATGGGGTAATATTCCTCGCAGGTGCTGTAGGTGCGCCATCGTGATTTGATACAAACCGAAGCAGGTAGAGCAGGAGACGGAAGAAGTTTGTCAAAATAATAGGTAGGTGCTTAAGTTTGTGACGTTTTTCTTTTGCGTGTTGGTATACCGGTTTCCGTAGGTTTTTTTATTGACTGCCTTTTTTGTTTGTAGTTCACTGTTGCTGTTTGAGTTTACATAATGTCATATTGTCATTTTGTCATTTGGAGATGGTGAGTGGAGCTGTGGACGCTAGAAAACGGAGTGCCAAGTGGAGAAATCGGAACGTTTCCGACTTACTTTTCTATTTGAGTTCAATAGAAGGGTTGCAGCAGCAGAAGTGGCCAGAAATATTTGCGCCCTGTATAGGGATAATGCCACTGGATAGAGAAAGGTAAAAAAATAATTTTCTCGTTTTAAGGAGGATCGTTTCGACATTACTGACTCTCCACGTTTAGGAAGATATTCGGGGTTTCATGGAGACGGTTTAAACACATTAATCCACCGTGATCGACGTCAGTGTACCCGAGAACTTCGTTTAGTCCACCATCGTGCGACATTTGCATGCGATGGAAAGGTTCAAAAATTGGCTGTATGGGTATTGCATGCTCCAAGTCAAAATCAGCGGGTGGAATCTCTCAACTGATAGAAACGGTGCCTACATTCCAATGTAGATCAGCAACTCCCTGTAGAAAGAACTGCACGCACCCAGAAAAGGTAATGTTATGCATCTGGTGGAACAGCGGCGGTGCGGTGCACTACGAATTGCTTCCCGAGGTGTAACCCTCACTGGTGTCATTATTGTCAATAACTGAGAAGTGCTGCAACTGGTGTCATTATTGTCAATAACTGAGAAGTGCTGCAGACGCATTGCAAGAACGATGACCAGCAAAACTGCGTGAAGCGACGGTACTCCACGATGACGCTCGCCCGCGTTCTATTAGACTGGCAGAAGACTGTACTGGAGTTGATTTAGGGAGTCATTTCTAACCCACCTTATTCACCTGATCTAGCGCCCGTAGATTTTCACCTTTTCCGTTCTCTGTCGAAAATCCTTCGAGGAACTTTCTTTCCGGATGACGACGCACTCCGAACATGGCTTGACGAGTTCTTCGCCTCAAAACCGCGTGATTTCTATAGTCGCAGGATCGAAAAGTTACACTGGCGTTGGCAGATTGTTGTAAATAATGAAGCAGATTATACTGATGCTGACAAAGTCTCTGTTATGAATATCTGTCTCGTTTAATCAACTCACGGAAGAACGCTAAGAACTTAGGCATCAACGCAATACTGTGTGTCGTGGGCGTTGTTTGTATTCCTCCAGCACAGTGGCTGCCTATTTACTTCCTTGAAGGCGTGGAAGCCATGAAGGTCGCAGCCTTTATCAGTATTATCTATTGAAGTTGTTTGTTCTTGAAAATCTCAATCACTTCCTGACTTTCCTACTCTGTATATTGGTTTCCTTGGCCAGCAGACGTGCGTTGTTGAAATCACTGTGTTTGCTACAGTTATTCTGATGTTCCGCTACGGAAGATTTCATACTTTCTTTTAATCGCGTGTGACGTTCTTTTACCATCCTTCGCACTCCGCCTATAATCACGCTGTCACCGCCACACGTCACTTCATAGACTTCCGCAGTGTGGAAGTAATCAGGTGCGACCGTTTTGCGTCGGTAATGGTCTTTTAGTTTGTTCTAATTGAAAAATGTGTTTTGTATACCATTTCTCCGTAGAATTGTGACGAGTTCAGCAAATCAAGAAACGAATGGTAATCTAACAGAGTGAGAAGGCAGTTCCTCTTCCCTATCATTAGGATAATCATTACTGTTGCGTTTGAACGCCATGGATATGGCCTTCATTGTCTTTTTTAAGAAACCCAACTCAGATTTCCAGCTGTTATTCCCATTTGTGCGGAAGGCACGTGAAGACAGTGTTGGACACTACTTGTTTTCGGTGTGGATGGTGGTGCGAGGTGGCATCTAAGTACCTTCACATGACGAGCTAGTCATGCACTTTATGCATCGTGCTTGACTGGTATAAGCACAAACTAAACAGACGACGAGAGGAGAATGAAAGAAGCAAATAATCCTATTAAACATAGATCAGGAGGCTAATGATTTTCCAGATACAATTTATTACATTAACGCTTTACAACATTCTCTGAGGATCCAGACTGCAGATACGCACCTGAGAACACACACATTACAAAAAAAATGCTTCACACGGGCACCGTTCGCGGGAACACAGGCTCCAGCACGTCTCCTCATAGACGGCCGTACATGTTCAGAAATCCCAGGCGTTTTCCGAATGCGTTGGAAACCATCCACAATGACTTCCCAGAGTTAGACACTATCGACAGGGTTGGAATGCAGTAACGCTTTTAAATATCCACACACACAAAATTCCAGCTGATTGAAGTCGGGGACCTGGGAGGCATGATGCTGGTAAACAACCGATAGAAATGGCTCTGAGCACTATGGGACTTAACATCTGTGGTCATCAGTCCCCTAGAACGTAGAACTACTTAAACGTAACTAACCTAAGGACATCACATACATCCATGCCCTAGGCAGGATTCGAACCTGCGACCGTAGCGGTCACCCGGTTCCAGACTGAAGCGCCTAGAACCGCACGGCCACAGCGGCCTGCAAACAACCGATAGAGTTGTTGTCGATGAGTGGTGCTACAACCACATGAAAGTTTACCAGTGCACTATCACGCATGTACCACATACGCATTCTTTCACCATAATGGAATCTCATCCGGAACGTAGTGTCACATTAACATGTTGAAACACTCGTATGATTGCACTTAATCATACATCGCGTCAGTCGTTGGAGGCGATCTGAAAGTTATATTATTCTGGAAGAATCAGGTGTGCCAAGATCGCTGCTAGTAATTTCTTTTATTACTGTTATCGGTTTAGACAGATCTGTGCTGTCATTATAGGATATTGTAACATTATTACATGTATAAGCACACTAAAAGTCACATAGCGATGTATTACATTGTAATAAAATGTGGCGAGGATCATCAGCATGTCACAAGTAAAATACCATACAATTAAAACATACAACTTGCTGAGCTGCTGTCCCAGCATACACTAATCACCAAGTAAAACTATTACGGAAACTGGATCTGTAATAACAATAAGCAAGACTCAAGGTCAGAAGGAGGCGGAGGAAGAGATGGACAGACGGAAGGAGGAAGGAGGATATAATTGCTATACATATTTAGCAATTGAAAATCATTGCCAGGTTTGCTAATTATGTACATTTTGCATCTTTCTGCAGAGTTTTCTTCTATTTTTTCTAAAAAAATCATAACATTTTGCATCATTTACAACGTCGAGAGCTATTGCAGGGTCGACAAATCCTATGAGGATGTTCTGATTTTTATTGTCCTGCTTCCATTCTTAATCGCAACGCCAGAACTGTTTCTCTGACCCCTTAACTTTACCGATAAGTTCCCGGTTTTCTTTTCTACCTTCTGTACGTTACGAAAAAAAATGTTGACGTCACTACCATATTTGAAATACTTCACACATCGCTTCAGGGACTCTGCAGCACGCCAGCTTTCTTCGGCTACAACCAACCGTGATTTATACTTCCTTGGGGGAGGGTTGAGTGAGCATCACAGAATCATAGTCAATTTAGTCGACATGCTAGCTGTACAAATTAAAGCGTTGCACGAAAGCCCGATACTTCTTACCTGTATACAGGGTTAGTCAAAATTATCTAAACACTTACAATATGACTACATGTATGGAAACATCAACTCAAGGAACCGAGACTCGAACTCGGGACCTTTGCCTTTCGCGGGCAAGTGCTCTTCCAACTGAGCTACCCAAGCACGACTCACGACCCGTCATCTCAGCTTCAATTCTGCCAGTACCTCATCTCCTATCTTCCAAACATCACAGAAGCTCTCGTGCGAACCTTGCAGAAACCAACACTTCTGGAAGAAAGGATATTGCGGAGACATGGCTTAGCCACAGCCTGGGGGATGTTTCCAGAATTAGATTTTCACTCTGCAGCGGAGTGTGCGCTGTTTCATATCAGCCCCATTCTGGCACCATGAGCTTCAGCGTAGTGCAAAGATAAAATGGCTGCTTTCACTGGTACGGAGCGTGCCTGTTGTGTTTTGGTTTCATGAAACTAACACTGCAACAACTGTTCGTATGTTCCTCCCCTGCCAAACACTTTAACCGACGTGAAAAATAGAATCTTTGCTGTCGTTGCACAAGATACGCCTGATTTGCTGCAACGAGCGTGGGAAGAAATTGATTAGCATGGGATGTTTGCCGCATGACAAATGGTAGTCACATCGAAGACACTTGACAGGTTTATGTGCACCTTGAGGTTGGTTGCTACGAAATGACATACATACCGATGTCGTAAGTTCTCGATAAATTTCTATACCATTCCGAAGTTGTAAAGTCCTTTTTCACTCAGTCTATATAATCATATAATACCTTACAACGAAACAAACATGTTTTATAACCACTTGAAAGTGTCTAGATCATTTTGAATAACTATGTTATTATGACGGTATTCTCGTTCTGGTTTGCGTAGACCGTGACATACTTTTTGTACACGGCCGCGGTGACCGAGCGGTTCTAGGCGCTTCAGTCCGGAACCACGCGACTGCTACGCTCGCAGGTTCGAATCCTGCCTCGGGCATGGATCTGTGCTATGTCCTTAGGTCAGTTAGGTTTAAGTAGTTCTAAGTTTAGGGGACTGATGCCCTCAGACGTTATGTCCCATAGTACTTAGAGCTATTTGAACCATACTTTTTATACGTACATCAACATGTAGACACTATAAGCCACCGTACGGGTAGTGGCGGACGGTGCTTGCTACCAATATTAGTGGATTTCCGGCCAAAATGACCCGCGTGTTGAGCGAGGGAACAATGGCTCTCTACAATCCATAGTACAGGCCATAATCTCTCTCCTTTTACTCTCACTGTGTCTACTGCACTTACACGAGACACAACTGGGCCGTTTGTCCATCGAATGCTGGTTCTCCAAATTTGCCCAACAGGGTTTCTCGAATTCAAATCTTTTTTCTTCAAAAAATTGCCACTTAAACTCTCTGAGCATATGTTACACTTCCGCACCGGCTATATCGACCTGCTCATACTGTCAACAGGTCTCAGAGTTCGATCGACGTCCGCTGTCACGTTTACGTGATAAGGGCTGCAAACCCTGGAGCAGTACTCACACTGGTGTATTCTGTAAGATTTACTTCGCAGATGCATAGCACTTCCAAGCCCACAAGTTCCTTTCAAACACCTTACTACACACTGTGCGTTTTCTATCTCATATCGTTTCCTAGTGTTACTGCGAAGAAACTTTCGGTAAATGAAGAAATACTTTATTTCATCGACGAAAGTACTAGTACAAAACTGTTCCCGGAGACACAGGAATAAAGGAATTTTTCACTTAGGAAAGCAATAAATAGGAACTGGAGGGAAGCTAAGGTGAAATAGCCACAGGAAAAATGCGAAGAAATCGAAAAAGAAATGGTTGTCGGAAGTGCTGACTTAGCGCTCAGAAAAGTGGAAAGATTTAAAGTAGGGGCGTCAGCATTGAGTGCAATGGGAATTCTACTGTAAAGGGCAGACGAAAGAGCTGACACGTGGCAACAGTACATCGAAGGACTCTACGAGATGGAGGACTTCTCTGGTGACCTGAGGAATGTCAGTTGAAATGGAAGATATAGGGGATCAGTAACAGAGTTTGAGCTTTGGAAGACTTGTGGTCGAATAAGGCAGAGCCGATAGATAGTATTACTTCATAATTTCTGATATTATTGGGGAACGTGACAACGAATCTACTATTAAAGTTGATGGGTAGGATCTGTATATCTCGAAACGTACAATTAGATTTTCGATTGTCATCCACGTAATTCTGAAGATAACGTCAAGTAATTGTGCGAGCTATCGCACAATCAGCCTAACAGCTTCCGGTACGTCGAATTTGTTGAGAAGAATAATAGACACAACTCTAAACATTCATGGTGGTGTCTGTCTGTACTATATCGTGTGTCCCTACCACTTTCGCGCAACGACGCTCTGAGCGTGTTTTTTAGGGAATTAACTAGTTTGAACCTGGGACCTGTTGCTGGTAAGGAGACGCCAGACCACACATGACATGTAGAATCCAGAAGAGTTCAGTGAGACTAGCGATGATATAACCAAATACATAATGATCTCAGCGTCAGCTCCACTGCACTCCCTGTAAAAGAATCTTAATACTAACTAAATTTAGTGGAAAGGGTTCAAGCCTTTCCTATTTTGAGTTAGCTGGTAAAATAATGTCGAAAAAGCAGTTAAGTTTACCATTGGAAATTTTATTCTACTCACAAAACATCGTTTATAAATTGCACTATTGATAAAAGGAAATGTTTTAATACAGGATGGTAAAAACATAAATGTGAACGAATATTCCCTGAATGGGTTTCCAAGTTCTACAATCGATCGAAGGATGACCTATGCCATATCACATCTATAATCTCGGTTTAATTTAAGTTTCACAAAAGAGAAAACTATCAAAATGGTCTACAACTATCAAAATGGTCTACAGTGACCCTCAATTATCTTTAATTACTTATCTAACTTGTCGTAAATTACAGTGGCTGATGTGGCTTCTCAATAACTATATAAAAGAAAAATCATCGCGTTTCAGATCTGTTCTTCAAGTGGCAAATGTGAACACCATGAGTTTTAATTAACGATCGACACTAGTATTACGCAAAAAGGGGGTGTAACAGATGAGACTTCTGCAGTTCTGAGTGAAGCCTTATGCGCTCAAAAATGCGGCATCGCGTGCGTTCACTACCTTGTCGGTGTTTAAGCAGCGTCAGGGCGGCAGCGGCCGGCGCAGCAGCCATCCAGCTCGCCGTCTCGGAACCAACTCTCCTAACTTCTCCTTACTACAATTCACCGAAGTTCGTTTAAAAAAAACTATCTGGCTGTGTTTTAATCTGACCAATCAGGGTCTCAATGTTAACCTTAAGCTCCGCCTACAAAACTTCTGTCTATCCAATAAGAAACGTTATACTTTTCGTGGTGGGGCAATGTTTTTAATGTTTGCAACTTAACAGAGACGCTAAAAAGTCCCACGCTAAAACCTGCAGCTGGTGTGGTCCTTTTAGCGTTATCGTAAGATCTATACTGTTCTTCTGGAGGGCTCTATCTTTTAACATGGGCTGGGAGGTGGTCCTTGACGTACCTGAGACGCGAAAAAGTCTCACGCTGAAACTTGCGGGTGGTAGTGGCCCTTTTTGTGTTATCGTAAGATCTATACTGTTTTTCTGGAGGGCTCTAGCTTTTAACATGGGCTGGGGGTGGTCCTTGACGTACCTGAGACGCGAAAAAGTCTCACGCTAAAATGTGCCGGTTGTGTGGCCCTACTGGTTAGCTGGCGCCATAGGTGTCCAGACCTTCCCTTATCATAGGGCCTTCTAGCTTAACACGGTTCTGCTCTCGGCTCCTGTCCTTGTTTCTCCCCTCGGAACTGCGTCTGCCTCGCGGTGGGAAGGTACAACATGCATTTAGGCATTCTTGTGTTAGTCTGTGGTATTCCATTTGCTCACTCCTTACTCGTATTACTTTGGTTAATTTAATGTCACAATTTATTCGGAGCTATGTGACATACTAGTAGATTTGCTTATTATGTCAGGGTTTTCATGGAAGGTGTTGGATTTGCCTGACACCTAACATATCTCCACCATTCGAACTTAATTTTTGCACTGAATTTAGGCAATGATTGAATCGTTGTCTAAGTCAGTCAAAAATTTTCTAATTTATCTAAATTTTGTTGCGTACTGTTCAGCCACGTTATTCTGTTCTATGCTAGTTTGTATTACTAATTTATATTTTTATATTCTTCCACATTATAATTAAAAATGACAAGAGAAGAATATTTTTATGCTATTATTAATTTTTAATTATTTTCTTTTTTTATTTAAGTGTGAAGTTTTTTTAGGATGTTTGTTATCGAAAGTGAGGAGTCTTTCACTTCGATTTTCTTAGAAATATTGTTTTTATAAAGGTAGTAATTAAGTAAAATCTATTCCTAACACATTTTCTAAATATCATGTACAAGTAAAATGTTTTTGTATCTAGACACTCATTTCAACATTGTTACAGTAACAAAGAAGAATTATTTCCAAGAATTGCTTTGACAAAGAAATATGCATACACAAGTATTGAGATATTATCCTAACAAATGGTACTAATGTTAAAAAAAAGGGAAAACATCCAACAAGATACTTTTTTATTCTTTGTTTTTATAAGGAGAAAATAAGTAAAATATAGTTATTCTTTTATTTTTATAAGGAGAAAATAAGTGGCGTATTGTTTCTTTATATACTGTCCATTTCAGATCTAATGACTTATTTTTATTGATAGTCTATTTTTTTATTTAAGTCCATTGTCAATGACTGTTTATTAGTTGTTTGGTGTGCTTAACGTATTTAGTTTTTTTACACGTTTCTTTTGCACAATTCCTACATCACATAATTTGATTTCACACATTCACACAATCCTATGAATGTTCAAGCATGAGGTTGGCGAATGTTTTTGCACGAAGGTGATGGACTTGAGCGAGATGGATGTGGACAAGTATTTGATGTACAGCTTCGTTCGTCGTTCCTTGTTGGCTTTGCAAGTGTGTGTCGATGTTGTGGAGGTCCCATAATGGAATGGAGCTGTGAGTGCAGAATCTCGTGGTTTACTGGCTTTGTATGCGTGAAAGTCATCGTTATGTGTCGCTGAAAGCGGTCATTTTTCGTTGTACTACCTCGCAGACGACTAGTTTACAATAGGATAGAGATTTGGAAAGGTATGACGTCTATTCTTCACCCATCTTCTTTCTTGGTCTCAGTCTTGCGAATCTTAAACTTCTGTTCTTCCTGCTTTTTCTCTGCTTCTTACTTCATTCTTGATTCTTCTCTGGGCAGGATATGGAAATATTTATTGATAACTAGTCGCTTTGAAGTTCTCCTCCTAGTAGCAGTTTGATAAATTGTTTGGGCGTGTCATTTTTAATTTGTGGAAATTCTTCTTCAGTTTTGTGCATAGGCGTGCTGTTTAATAGCAGTAGTGTGACTTTTACACATATTTTTTGCCAGTGGTGGCTTGCCCAAGCGATCTTCTCGTCGGGCCGTTTTTTGCTCGCTCCGTTCATTCGGGGCTCAAAGACCCTTCCGGCGTTCGCCTTCCCAACGCGTCTCAGCAGGGTTCTGTCACCGTGCGGCTCCGTGTTCCATCCCAGCAGGGTTCCTCCTAGTGGGCTAATTTATTGCCCACTTTCGCTACAAGGGCCTTCTGTTAGTTTCGCTGTCCTTTCCCTTCCGTCGACGCTCCTGCTATGTAGGAATCGTGTCTTGCTAATTACATCCTTTTCTTTCTTGATACTTCTCGCATTGCAACTTGTGGGTCGTTGCATCTCTTCCTTGCTGGAGTTTTTACAATGGTTCTTACAAAAGTTTTACTTGTAATCATCTAACATGTGTCTAGTATCTACTTGTTTTATGCCTTCTTAAAAAGCTTTACAAATTTCGGCGCCCTGTCCATGTTACAATTCTAAGATATTTGGAGTCTTAAAGTCTACTCAAGAATCCTCAAATTCGTTTTTATTTTATTTTTGTGTAGTGTCATGGTGTATGGCATTTTAGTATTTCATGCTGTTAGACTATCTATGCGTTGTCCCTTCACCTTAAGCTATGGCACTATTGGTGTTATTATTGAAACTACTTTCTTTTCCCAACCTTCCTCTCTCTTCATTCATCTTTCTCCTGACGATCTTATCTGCAACATAATCTTGAAATATTGTGCTAATTATTTACCAGTAATAAAATTAATCTTCAAACTTGTACTGAGAGTGTTTAATACTGCCAGTCTTAGGTAAAAATACATGTGCTTTATCTCGTAAAATATCCTCTAATTCTCTTTTACTGTGTTCCGAAATACCTTGAACTTCTTGTAATTTTTCGTCGATTTCTTTATGGGCTTCTAACATGAGTTGAGGCGATTCCCCCTTTTGTGCATACCATTCTAATTCTTCATCCTCTTTATCTCGCGTCATTCTTAATTGTTTGTTTCTAACTGGTATTGCTTCTAATTTTAGTTTTTGCTCAAAGAGAAGTGTGACATTCCTGAACGTTACGCTACCTTTCCCCATATTTATTTTCGCTCGTCTCTCATTTAAAAAATCTGCACCTATAATCAAATCTACAGTTAGTTTAGGTATAATCATGAAGTTGGCTTCAACCTTTTGACCTTGGCACGAAAGAGTTAACCTTGTTTGTCTCGTAACTTCCGCAGCATTGTTTCTAATAGGACCTCTTACTTTAATCTTACGTGTTTTCAGAACTGGCAATTCCTCATTGGCATTACACTGCATGAATAAATTTTCTGAGATCGCAGTCAGTTCACTTCTGCTATCAATTACAATATTGACTGGGATATGCTTTACCATAGCCTTCACAATTGGTTGGATTTGAAAGGGTTTGTTCTGTTCTTCGTCTTCTTGCATCAACGAATTCTCCACTGAATCATACATTAGTCTTTTTAGGAATTTCCCTTGTGAATTCGAACTTTCTGTAGGATAAGCTTCGACTGCTACTTCTCTCTCTTTTATTTCCTCTTCTCTATTTCTTCCTTCATTTACGCTTTCTTCTACATCCTCTACCTTTTCCTCATCCTCGTCTATCTTCTCCTTCTTCGACGCTACTTCCACATAATCGCATCTAAATACACTAATTATCGCTTCATAACTTCCTTCATTATATACGTTGGGTTGTGTGCCCATTCGTAACTTATTTTCAACTTCTGTCGACTGCGCATTATCCTCATTGAATTCGCTTTCCCTGGTTTCCATGTTAAATAGCTCTGCAATACTCATTACTTCGTCCTTTCCTCCTACATTCGTTGTGCATGCCTCTGGTAATTCATCTTCCTCGTCAGTATTCTCCCACTTAATTTCGTCCCAACACGATGTTGTTATTTTCTTGTCTTCGTTTTCATCTGGTCCCTGCGGATTTGTTTCTTCCTTCTTCTCTTCTCGTGATAAGATTTTTGCTTCTCTGGTCAAGGTGCTGCAATTGTCCTGGGTCGGTGCGTCATCCTCTTTGGCATGGGCGCTTAGCTGTCAACTCGAACGTTTATTGGGGTTTGGTGGTCTTACCTCCATCTCTTCTATCTGTATTCGCTTTTCTTGTTCAGCTTGTTGATAGTGGTTTCTTTGTTGATAATTGGTCGGTCTATTGGTTCTCCAGTACCCGTTCCGGTTGTCGTTATTCCCTCTGTAATAGTTGTTACCGTTCCTGGGTGAATTATAGTTATTGCCATATTCTCTTCTAAATCCATAACCGGTTCTTTGTTGAAATCTACTGTCGTTTCTTGGTGCGAAGTTATCACGTGGTTCGTAATTATTGTTTCTTCGTACCGTATCTTGTGGATTCCACTGCTGTTTGCTTTCGTTTTCACGTGCGCTTCGTCTTTTTCTTGTGTCATCTTCCGAAAATATGAACTCTAGTTCCCTTAGAATACCTTTAAATGCTTCGACGTCATTGCCTCCGCGACCTACTAATGATTGCTGGTATTTCAATGGTAGCTTCATCGCGCATAATTTAATCAACTCTCCATCACTGTATGGTACATCTAAGCATTGATTTTTGTTTGCCATTACTTCGAAAAATTTCACGGGACTCTTCTCTCCCGACTATTCCTGACATGTGTGCACATATAAAGTCTAATTTGTGTGCTAGCGTCCAGTTTTCTGGTAATCCTACTCGGAATTGATCAATAAAAGTTCGTGGATGTAATAAGTTTCCTTCTCTAAAATGTTGAAATTTTCTGACTGTGAGGAAATGATCATGTCGTACTTCGTCATAGTTCCATATGAAATTCGCGATTCTTCGCCACTTTTGTTTCTGATCATTGCTCCCGTCGTTCTTCCCTGTTGTGGTAGATCCATTGGATATTGTCCACTGTAACTTTCGCCTACCCTTGCGTAGTATCGTTGGAGTGGTACGCAATAATTTTCTTCCATCGGTTGTGAACGTGTAGCTGAATGCATTGCACTGTACTCTTCGCGACCTGGCTTTCCATTGTCACGACTGTTACTTTCCGCCTGTGATTGGAATCGCAAAAGTGTACTATCTTCGTTGATTGGTTGTTTTTCCGGTGCTGTTGCAGATACGGATATGGCTGCAGATTCTGTGCTTGTTCGATCCTGTTCACTACGCTCTTCAATGGTTTGCAACAACTCTGTTCGCAATTTCAGAAATTGTCGCTTCGTTTGCGCTTCTACTTTGATTATGCGGTGATCATATCCTTTCAGCGCTGCTTTTGTGATACGTTTGTGTAACACACTGTTTTCAACAATTTCACGCGCTGTACCTGCTGCTTGTCTAGTAATTACGTTTATCTGTTTCTCTACTTTCTTGAATTCTCCGTGGGTGTTGTTACGTAATGTTTTGATCTCGTCCTGAGTGTCATTACGCAGTGTTTGTACGTCCACTTGTACCTTGTCAATGTCTGTTCTCAATTTATTGTAACCTGTTATTAAGTTTCCTATCACTTCTCGAGATTCTTTTGCCTCATCTTCAATACGACTTAGGTGTAACTGAATTTTTTTGTTTTGTTCTTCAATCTCAAGCATTTGTCTCGTGGTTTCTGCATTCTGAATTTGAATTTGGTTCGCTATGTCTTTATTTTGCCTTGTCATCGTTTCCGTAATTTGTTGTAATAATTCTGCCAGATTGGTGGGTCCTATTGCGTTTTCTTCCGACGTCCTAAACTCTGTGGTTTCGGCCAAGTGTTGGTTCGCAACCGATTGCATTGAACTGTGCTGTGACACGTTTCTGCTCGCATTCCTTGTACTCTGTGGTGAGGGTGCTCTGATTACTTGTACTATGGGTTCTACGTATTCAAGACGCAAGTTAGAATCCTCATCGACTGTCTCACTACTTTCCTGCTCCTCTGTCGTATGCTGACTTATGTTTTCTGTGCCTTGGCGTACATTATTCTCGTTATGGTGCGTCATATGTCCTATTTCTCGCGATACTGCATCGTCTTTTGTACTGTCCTCTATTCTCTGTACATTTTTATGCTGGGTCTCTACCTCAATTCGGTCAAGGTCTCGATCTGCCATTGCTAATCTTTCCGAATCCCTTATTTTCTATTTTAAAAGCAATTCACACGCCCTACTTCGCGACAACATGCACTCATACGATCTCACGCATTTTATAAACTTTTTGTTCACACGACTTCACACTACAGAGACTGACAATCCATTCACTTACATGTTGGGTCAGAACCAACTTGTCAACGATGTATCCGACACCTGCGCGCTTGCATTGGAGAGAAAACTTAATTCTAACAATTTTCAAAACTCATAATTTAATTATGCAATTGTCACTGCCAGACTCGTTTCTATTTAATACTTCTAGTATCTATCGCGCCAGCTACTGTTTTCGACTATGTAAAACTTTAAGAAAACAATTTTTTACTACGAAAATTTTTCAATAGGATATTTTTCTGACCTAGTTAGGCATGTGGTCGACCTTCAATATGGTATTTTACCATCCTGGCAGGGTCGCCATTTTCTAAACATTCATGGTGGTGTCTGCTTGTACTATATCGTGTCTCCCTACCACTTTCGCGCAACGACGCTCTGAGCGTGTTTTTTTAGGGAATTAACTAGTTTGAACCTGGGACCTGTTGCTGGTAAGGAAACGCCAGACCACACATGACATGTAGAATTCAGAAGAGTTCAGTGAGACTAGCGATGATATAACCAAATACTTAATGATCTCAGCGTCAGCTCCACTGCACTCCCTGTAAAAGAATCTTAATACTAACTAAATTTAGTGGAAAGGGTTCAAGCCTTTCCTATTTTGAGTTAGCTGGTAAAATAATGTCGAAAAAGCAGTTAAGTTTACCATTGGAAATTTTATTCTACTCACAAAACATCGTTTATAAATTGCACTATTGATAAAAGGAAATGTTTTAATACAGGATGGTAAAAACATAAATGTGAACGAATATTCCCTGAATGGGTTTCCAAGTTCTACAATCGATCGAAGGATGACCTACGCTATATCACATCTATAATCTCGGTATAATTTAAGTTTCACAAAAGTGAAAACTATCAAAATGGTCTACAACTATGAAAATGGTCTACAGTGACCCTCAATTATCTTTAATTACTTATCTAACTTGTCGTAAATTACAGTGGCTGATGTGGCTTCTCAATAACTATATAAAAGAAAAATCATCGCGTTTCAGATCTGTTCTTCAAGTGGCAAATGTGCACACCATGAGTTTTAATTAACGATCGACACTAGTATTACGCAAAAAGGGGGTGTAACAGATGAGACTTCTGCAGTTCTGAGTGAAGCCTTATGCGCTCAAAAATGCGGCATCGTGTGCGTTCGTTACCTTGTCGGTGTTTAAGCAGCGTCAGGGCGGCAGCGGCCGGCGCAGCTGCCATCCAGCTCGCCGTCTCGGAACCAACTCTCCTAACCTCTCCTTACTACAATTCACCGAAGTTCGTTTAAAAAAAACTATCTGGCTGTGTTTTAATCTGACCAATCAGGGTCTCAATGTTAACCTTAAGCTCCGCCTACAAAACTTCTGTCTATCCAATAAGAAACGTTATACTTTTCGTGGTGGGGCAATGTTTTTAAAGTTTGCAACGTAACAGAGACGCTAAAAAGTCTCACGCTAAAACCTGCTGCTGGTGTGATCCTTTTAGCGTTATCGTAAGATCTATACTGTTCTTCTGGAGGGCTCTATCTTTTAACATGGGCTGGGGGGTGGTCCTTGACGTACCTGAGACGCGAAAAAGTCTCACGCTAAAACGTGCCAGTTGTGTGGCCCTACTGGTTAGCAGGCGCCGTAGGTGTCCAGGCCTTCCATTATCATAGGGCCTTCTAGCTTAACACGGTTCTGCTCTCGGCTCCTGTCCTTGTTTCTCCCCTCGGAACTGCGTCTGCCTTACGGTGGGAAGGTACGACATGCATTTAGGCATTCTTGTGTTAGAGTGTGGTATTCCATTTGCTCACTCGTTACTCGTATTACTTTGGTTAATTTAATGTCACGATTTATTCGAAGCTATGTGACATACTAGTAGATTTGCTTATTATGTCAGGGTTTTCATGGAAGGTGTTGGATTTGCCTGACACCTTACAGAACAATGGATAAAAAATTTGACGATCTCCTAGATGACGATCAGTTCGGCTTTCAGCAAGATAAAGGCAGCAGGGAGGTATCTCTGACTTGAGATTGACAACTGGAGCAAGACACAAGAAAATTATTATTAATCGTATGGCAGTTAGACATTACTTTAAACAAACTAGTTCATTGACCCCTAGACAATCGAGATGTCGTAGCACAACACATCAATATGGCTCGGCGCGTGTGTGCGCGTGTGTTTAGGGCATTAATTAGGTTTCCAATTAATAAAGCATACACCCAGTCAGTTGCTGATTTTTATTTATTTTTTAAATTTGAGCCAGGTTTGACTGCAGCTAAGAACATATTATTTTAGAGAACAAGGAGTTATTTACTGTTTTTTAACAAGAAGTGATGCCTTGCTCTAAATTATCGATATAAAATTATTTCAATTTCTAGAAGGAAAATAAAACTATTATTTGTATTGCGTTGTGTAAAAAATATTACATTGATTACGAGTTTTGCTGTTAAAGTCTCATACAGACATGATGGAAATCCATTAAATCTAAGATTAATAACAGGTACGGCTATTGATCAGACAAACGCCAAACTAAGCACATAGCGACTGGCTGCAGCTCTTATGTAGACTAGCATAGAGCGCGCCACATGAGCCTGCTGATGCCGTAATATACACTCAATTATGCAATGACTTCTCCTCCAGCGACATACCGTCTAACATACAAAACAGTAATCTAAATTGCTACCAAAATCAGTGCAACAATGGATTTAAATCAGATAAAAGTAATCTAAAATTGGACAATCTCCCGCATATTTTCACAGTATAAAACATGAAGGAAAAAAACTGTATAACATGAAGGCACAAGTAGCCTATTTCTGTAGTGAAAAATATACAAATTTTTAAGCTTTCAAAATGGCGTTACAGAAAGTAATTCCATGTCCACTTGTGATAAAGTAGCTTATCAAAGACGGAATGCCATCTCGTGAAAATAAAAGAAAGTATTAAGAGATGTAAGTGAGGAAAACAGTTCCGAAGAGGAAATGATGTTCATAAACAAAGAAATAAGATGTTATACGGTCGAGAGCAACGGCTTGAGACAAGAAAAGCATCTATTTCTCGATTGCAGCTGTTCAAGAGGATGCCACCTTCCTTATCGCGTTTCTAAGAATCTCTCACTGGTAGAATATATCCAGCTACCACCCTTCCTTCGTGTAGAATCTCGAGTTCTTCTACTCCTTCTGCATTATGGCCTCATGTCAAAACGAGTGTTCGGTGAACGTAGAGTTCTAGATATTGATACATTTTGTACCCAACAGGTGTTCTTTATATCTAACATTGAAAACCCTCCCAGTTTGTCGGATATAAAGTATTGGACATACATCTCATGTAATTTGTAGACAACTGAAGTTCATAAGGAACCGTTCGTGGTTTTAATATCATGGATTAAATTTATCTGTAGACTGTTTTTAGTAGAGAATGCTACTTTGTAGGCATATTTTTAACCAGCAAACGTCTAATTCTGTATGCGATATCGCCTATGAAAGGTACTGAAATATACCTTTCAATTTCTCCCGTTTTTACAGTAGCCTAAAGTAATAAATATATTTCTAGATTCCTTTTCAAAAATTTTTTGTACTGTAGATGGGTGGTATCCATTATTGCAAGTCGCAGTATTAATTATATTTATCTCCTTCTTAATTTTTTTCCGGAGATAAAGATATCTGACTTATGGCTGAGTGAAAGACATCTTGTGGTATAATTTGATCCGTACGAAATGGTTAGTGAAAAATATCGAAACCTATTCTGTCACCAGTAAGCGCGGTTGAGATCTAAAAAATTTAGTTCGCGATTTTCATTTTTCAACTCAAAAGCGAATTCAATTTTTTCATGAAGGTACTGAGCATTCTAAAGAACTGATCAGTTTCATCTTCCGCCTCGACATATGCCTTTACAATACCATCACCATAACTCGAATAACCCTTGATCTTCCAGTAAGCTACGAAACAACGCACAAACTGCTCCGGAGTGCAAGATTCGTTCTGGACAAGGTTATTGTGCTAAATGTGGGCAAACAGCAGGAAACTATGCCTGACAGGACGAGTAGCAAAAAAGGTCTTATGGACATACGCCGGAAGTGCTTGATGTCTGTGCTACACGAGTTTTAAATCGTTCAAGTCACCCCCCCCCCCCCCCCCCCCCACCACACCACACCCTCCACGCCCTGCAGTTTACGCTGTTGTGAGAGATCCGTCGAATTATTCTTCGGCACTTCTGAACTGTCACCAATCCCTTTTCCACCGTTTTGGTATGTAGCTAGTTGTTATTATTCACTCTGCTGTAAAATTCTTTAACTTCCTTTTACGAAAGGTAAGTGGGGAACATTCAGTGAGATACGAAGTACACTTGTGATGAGTGGGATAATGTGATCGCGTATGTGTATTTTTAAGACGGACGGAGGGAGGCGGGGAGGGAGGGAGGAAGGGAGGGACGGACTGATCGAGTTAAACGCTCGTCGATGACGAGGTCATTATAGACGGAGTGCATGTTTGATTAGTGAAGGAAATCAGCCGTGCCATTTCAAAGAAATCACACCTGTAATGTCCATAGTAGTTTAAGGGAAATGACAGAAAATTCAGATGGGCGGATGGGGAAATGAAACGCAGTTCGCTTGAATGAGAGTCCAGTACGTTAAAACTACATCACCTCGCTCGGTAGCAACAGTGGACGCATACCCGCGAACATCAGCATTATGATGCACGTGTACTTAATTGGTGTGCGTGCGACAGCATGTGTACCTAATATGTTCCAAAATGTCGGGCATAATAAAAAGATTTTCTGGTTCTATTGACGATAAAATTGTAGGGTCAAGTGTTTTGGATAGCCCTTGGGCTAGAGACCATTTGTGTAACCAACAGCAGTTTCATCTTAGTGTCACTATCCTAAAGTACACGGTCAAAGTATGTTACACTCTTTCTTCTGTTTAAGCAATTGGAGAAAATCGATTGATCGTTCTCCATTTGTCGTGGTCTACAATGACCTTGAGGAGACCTTTGGAGGCATAATTAGTTCGTAGAAAGTTCATCGGAAAAGACAAAGAAAGGTTTTTTTTTACTATATTTTCACTTTCATCAGCGGACCAGACCAGCTGAGGATTCAGACGGCTCTCCACAGCAAACGGCTGAAATTTTTACGACGTATTTCTAAGATCACAGTCTCCATCAATTTTGAAAATTATCTTCATATTTTAATCCGTTTCCGAGATACAGAGGTTCACGTAAAATACGCACATAGGAGATAGTGACAGAGAGTCACAAAATGATGACAATAGATGGGACTGAATGAATGAATGAGTGAGTGAGAAAAGAGCAAGTGGAAGTAGTGGAACAAAGCAGGAGCGGCCCCACTCTCCATTGTTGCCAAATTTATTCAAGATGACGTCATCCAAGATGGCGGCCTGTAGACTCGGCAACAGCGCATGACGTCATCCAAGATAGCGGCCGTCAAGTCAGCTTATGACATGAGTACCATTATCCAAGATGGCAGCTCTTGGTGGGAAAGTGTCACACCACTCCCCTGGTGGAAAGTTTGAATTTTGGCAGGAAATTGAATTATGTGCATCTACAGGTCGCCTGGCAGTCCCCCCCCCCCCCCCTCCACCTTTCTGACTTGATGGCATGTCATCCTCTTGGAAACAGGGCGGGAAAATTTGAATTTTTGGGGGAATTATGAAGATCTTACTCCTGCAACTGAGGGGAGTTAGTATGGTTTTGATCCAACTGGAGACCGCTCATGATGTCATCCAATTCGAATACAATTTGTTTAAATTTGCTTAAATTTATTATCTACCTACAGCAGTAGTGGCTTAGTGTGGTGTTACCACCACAAGAGGCTGACAGTCCTTGTTGAGCTCTCGGTGTGGAAGGAGCATGTATTAACTAGCGAGATGTTGGTGCCAGACGGGGGGAGTTTTAATAGCTGTATTACATGCACTCATTCAGCCAAGGGGTGTAGAGTGTATTCACAGGTCACTGCATGAAAACTGGAAGCGAGCATTAATGCTTGGACATATGAAGGGGAAGAATATGGTCCTGTAAATAAATGCTTTGCATCGAGATGCATTACACAATCCATAGAAACATCTGTCTCTGCTGGAACTGTGTCATTTCTAAAACTTACGTATAAGCTCCCATCCCAACAGGCCAGAGTACTGAGATAGTTCGCGAGTTCACTGCTAAAAGGCACCGCAATAGGTCACATGATTCTGCAGTTCAGTCAATAGGATAACAGCATCATGATGACGCCACGTTTTTCTCAGTTGCACATGTGCCCCAGCCTCCTCATCCCCCAGGCAGTCTGGACGGAAAAAATTGTGGGAAAAGGACTCAGCCTGTTCTATGCTGCTGGAGAGAGGAAGGAGTGTACTTCATTTATTTTTGGATCAATTTATTTAGGGATGGACTTCACTTAGTTTATTTATTACGCTTATACAGAAAACGCACTCTGACGCGCTTAGCGTCACAATATACAGTTTACAAACCTGGAAACTACTCGTAAATAATGCAGTACACTGATGTGCAGAGACGCAAACAACTCGTAAATTACCGAAATAATCCAGTACACAGCAGATAGACGTGCGTACTACTCATATATCACCGAAATAATGCATGTGTAACGATATGCAAACACATTCGCAACGCTTAAACACCCAAAAATAATGCAGTGCACAAACACTCAGTGCACATAAAAAACGCAAGGAATCAGCTACTCTAACCCTGATTCTACTGGATGGGAAGCCTAAGTGCAACCCCTAACACATTGAAACTGTCTATATGTGAGATAGGAAGGTTACGTTAGTGTACTTTGAAATGTCCCCTTAGAAAAATTAATGAATTACTGTGCTGTCAAACCTCTTACATTATTTGATTTTCAAACAGCTGAGCAGAACTGAACGTACTCAGACATTTCGCTCTTTACCTATTCTGATGAACACTAAACTGACACACAATATTTTTAGCGCAACGCAATCTGACTTTCAAAAATCCCTACAAAAGAATGGCCCTGACTAGCACTAAACTATACCTTTCACAAATCACTTACCTCACCAAAAATCTTCGTTACTCGAACTACTGCAATACAGCGAGCGCCACTACTGCCAGCTAAATAAAAGATTCAAACTACTGAAGGCACTAGCTACTGATAGGCATAGTTAGCAGATGAAAGATTTTGTTAGAGAACAAACTATGTATTTACCTTAATAGTGTTCAAAATTCATAAAATATATATATATATATATATATATATATATATATCAGTTCATGACATCCAGTCTTAGAAATTAACTATCTGTCCAGATCATCCGCTCTCAAAATTCCGCCATCTCACTCCCCACATCCACCACTGCTGGCGGCTCACCTCCAACTGCGCAACGCTACGGGCTGTTAACATCCAGCTGCCCAACACTACAATGGCAGACAACAAGGCAAACTAGCCACAGACTGCACACAGCACAGCCAGTGATTTTCATACAGAGCGCTACATGGCGTTCGCAATAAGAAAACCTAAACAGCCTACTTACATAGCCCCCATGATCCCCACAAAAAATTTTACAACTTGTTTTGGGCACGGGCCAAGCAGTGCACAAACACTCAGTGCACGTAAAAAACGCAACGAATCAGCGACTCGAACCCTGATTCTACTGGATGGGAAGCTTAAGTGCGCCCCCTAACACACTGAAACTGTCTAGATGTGGGATAGGAAGGGTTCGTTAGTGTACTTTATTTATTTTGGCCAGGAAACTGACGCGAATATCGATTTTAATTACATAATTAATCACAAAGATCGGTCCTAATTACACAACTATATGCATAGTGCTGCACAAGAAGGGCATAAAATCGCAATACAGCGCAAAAAATGATGATACCATAAAACTGGTGTTATCGTGCTGGGGAAAAATTTCGCAATACCACTCGAAACCAGCTACAGTAACATTCAACCTTTACCCCACACGTGCAAACTAGGGGGAAAAGGCTGGGATGTAAGTTAATATCTTTATTCTTTTTGGTGGAAAATACGCTCAACTGACTAGATGCTGGTGTTGGACAGAGAGGAGTTTAAAAAGTATATTACCTGCACGCATATAACATCTATCGCTGTTTGACGTCAGAGTTCACTACAGATGCCTACTAAAAATCACGCTACAGTCCAGGTAATCGAAGCCAATACATGCTACTACAGCTTATGGAAAAAATGTGTCACGATTCTAATTACACTTCGAACTGTCATTAAAAAAACCAGCACTCGTATTGAACGGGTCGTAACGCAACACATCCACTGGGGAAACTCAACGTTCTAGAAGACTACAGAGGAGGCGGTAAACATACATTCTCCTTCATGTACAATCACAAACTGCAAAAATCAAGGCCCTCTCTCTACCTACGGGGTGGATGATCATAAGGCTGTGACAGCATCTATGACGACGGGTCCTGCAAAGAATGCTAAGAAAGGTAGGAAGATATATTTGCTCAGCAAATTTCAGAATATCTCAGGAGTCAGCATCAAATATTCTGTACTGAGATGTGGAGAACAAATTTAAAAAATTCAAAGGCATCGTTCAAAATGCCCTAGACAAGCATGTCCCAAGTAAGGTTTTAAGGGATGAGAAAGCACCACCATGGTTTAATAGCTGTATTAGAAAAGCGCTACGTAAACAAAGAGCACTTCATCTCAGATTCAAGAGAAGAAAAAACCTAGCTGACAAACAAAATCTGAACGAAGAGTAAATGAGCGTAAGGAGAGCTATGAGAGAAGAGTTGAATGATTTAGGAAGTAAGATGTTGTCAACCGGCCTGACTAAAACCCTAAGAGATTTTGGTCGTGTGTAAAGTCAGTAAGTGGGTCAAAATCATCCACTCATTCCCTCAGTGACCACACCGGCACATATACGGAAGATAAGAGAGAAGGCCAAAATACTGAATTCAGTCTTACGAAGTTGTTTCATCGCGGAAGGTCGTAACACTGACCCTCTTTTCAATCGTCGTGCGAACCTCAAAATGGCAGATATTGAGCTACCGATCGTGGAACTGAAAAGCAGCTGACAAAACTGAAATCTAAGAGACTTTTACACTTGAGCTGGCTTCACAGTTTCTGTCAAGATATTTATCTATAGAGTAGAAGGAGTTGCCTATCAAAAAGTCTTTCAAACTCTGTTCAAACCGTGCTTCATTTGAAACCAAGTTTTTAATGATTGCTGGAAATTTATTGAAAATGTGTGTTTCTGAATATATTGGACCCCTTTTTGGAACAACGTATGTGATTTCAGGGCTTTATGTAGATTGTCCTTATTCCTAGCAATGATACTATGTATTGAGCTATTGATTCGAAATAGAGAGGTATTACTTGCAACAAATTTCATTAAGGTATAAATATACTGAGAAGTTTGTAGTTAGAATACAAAGTTCCTTGAACAGGTTTCTACATGATGTTCTTGAATTTAACACACAAATGATTCTTATCACACGCTTTTGCATCCTAATAAATAGGGGATAGAGTGCCACAGACATGATACATGAATTGGAGTGGCAATCATTAAAACAAAGAAGTTTCTCGTTGCGACGGGATCTTCTCATGAAATCTCAATCACCAGTTTTCTCCTCCGACTCAAAAACGTTCATTTACTAGCTCCCCTGGTACAGTCAATTAACTCAGAAGATCAATCAATAGAATAATTATCGAAAACTCGACTATGACTAGAGTGAAGTGGCTCAACAATACAAGTGAACAAAAATAAAAATAAACTTCTTACCTCATGAAATAACACCTTGCTCTTCATTTCACAATCTTCATGTCCATATGCTATCCAATAACTTTTCTCAGTCATCATTCCTGCTCGTAATAAATCTGCAACTCGGATAGTTCCAAAAGTGTGTCCATGCATTACACTGTACACTCGACGAAAACCCTCCGACTGCACACCGCAACTATCCGCTACTGACTGCTAAAGGTTCTATGGCTCCCTAGCGCTGCCATCGCAGACAAAGATACTGTTGCCTAATAAATGTTTCTCTGGTCACAGTTTTCAAAATATGTCTTTCTCCTTTACAAATATTAACACATTAGGTAATACCAACAAAAAATAGCAGTCTTACGCTATCTGAAATTTGGCCCTGACATGAGATCCTAAGGCGGGGAATTGCTATGATCTGAATTAAGTACTATATTTTAAAGACAACTGATAATGAACATCAGATAAAGGGAACACTATCAACGTTAAATGAAATTCAAACCGGTGATTTATTACAAAAGTTCGTTTTCAGACACGCAAAACCAAGAGATTGACAATACGAATCTAACGCGATAGACAAGTAATCAGCACAAGTATGATGTCGAGGGAAGGATAATGGATTCAGACTCCAAATTCCCTCAATGATGTGAATAAACCGCACGAATCTGAATTCTGCTATGCACTGGTTGCTTGTCCGAACTAAACTGGAAAGAACCTGTCTTCGTAACTGGATTCTAACGGCACTTCGTCGCCAGCGTACCCTGATAAATGGTGAACTCCCACGTAACGAGACGGTGCTGCACAATACGCTCACCAGTCTCTTGTCATCTCGATGGACGTGAAGTTACGGGTCAGCAAGAGTTCTGTACCGGAACCTTTGATCGCTCTAAGTCGTTGGGAGGACGCCCCTCAGCGATCGAGCACGTGATGTCGCCTCAAAGACGACCGATCCAAGAGTGTTTCTGGTCATGCGTCCCTGCACCCGACTGCCCTGTTTGCGCCGGCACAGCAGTAACAATTGAGCAGGAAAAAGTTTTTTCTTCTGTCCAGTGGTTAAATAATTTCCCACGCGGAAATCCAGCATAGGGCCTATCAGGGCACATCCTTCTGAGTTGTGAAAATTCCCGTTTGACATCAAAAGCTGGTAGGCGAATCAGAGTGTTGTTTGTACTACTCAGAACATCAACCACGCAAAGCGAGCGCGACTGGCACTACACCAGGTCCCGTTCCCATAGCAGCAGTCCTGGCCTCTTCAAGAGAAGTTCTCTCCAGATGTTGTCAGGTGGCGGGCCAGACTCGAGGCTCAAACCCGCTAGCTGACCACTGGGCTGTACCGTACGCCACAACAGCGAAAGTACCGTCTTTCTTTGAGTGACACGAGAGTCACACAAACCTCACTGAAGAGGCTCTGCCGCTCTCGTAAGCCAGGCACTCACTCCTTAGAGTGACGAGCTGACTGCCGCGTTACTCCCTGTATTCTGTGCCTCGGCCTTTCCCCAACTCCAATTGCAAGGTTCCCACGAATACCATTGGCCGAAGTGATGTAAGTCCAGTCAGACAAACCTTGCAGATTTATCAAGTACAGTACTCAGAATAGAGTACACTACTGGCCATTAAAATTGCTACACCAAGAAGAAATGCAGATAATAGACGGGTATTCGTTGGACAAATATATTATACTAGAACTCATATGTGATTACATTTTCACGCAATTTGGGTGCATAGATCCTGAGAAACCAGTACCCAGATCAACCAACTCTGGCCGTAATAACGACCTTGATACGCATGGCCATTAAGTCAAACAGAGCTTGGATGGCGTGTAAAGGTACAGCTGCCCATGCAGCTTCAACACGATACCACAGTTCACCAAGAGTAGTGACTGGCGTATTGTGACGAGCAAGTTGCTCGCCCACCATTGACCAGACTTTTCAATTGGTGAGAGATCTGGAGAATGTGCTGGCCAGGGCAGCAGTCGATCATTTTCTGTATCCAGAAAGGCCCAAAGAGCACCTGCAACATGCTGCCGCGCATCATCCTGATGAAATGTAGGGTTTCGCAGGGATCGAATGAAGGGCAGCGCCACGGGTCGTAACACATCTGAAATGTAACGTCCACAGTTCAAAGTGCCGTCAATGCGAACAAGAGGTGCCGAGACGTGTAACCAATGGCAGCCCATACCATCACGCTGGGTGATGCGCAAGTATGGCGATGACGAATACACGCTTTTCACCGCGATGTCGCCAAACATGGATGCGACCATCAATATGCTGTAAACAGAACCTGGATTCATCCGAAAAAAATGACGCTTTGCCATTCGTGCACCCAGGTTCTTTGTTGAGAACACCATTGCAGGCGCTGCTGTCTGTGATGCATAGTCAAGGGTAACGTCAGCCATGCAAACGTCGCCAAATTGTTCGTGCAGATGGTTGTTGTCTTGTAAACGTTCCCATGTGTTGAATCAGGAATCGAGACCTGGCTGCACGATCCGTTGCAGTCATGCGGATATCATGCCTGTCACCTCGACTGCTAGTGATACGAGGCCGTTGGGATCCAGCACGGCGTTCCGTATTACCCTCCTGAACCGAGCGATTCCATATTCTGCTAACAGTCATTGGATCTCGGCCAACGAGAGCAGCAATGTCGCGATACGATAAACCGCAATCGCGATAGGCTACAATCCAACCTTTGTCAAAGTCGGAACGTGATGGTTCGCATTTTTCCTCCTTACACGAGGCATCACAACAACGTTTCATCAGGCAACGCCGGTCAACTGCTGTTTGTGTATGAGAAATCGGTTGGAAACTTTCCTCATGTCAGCACGTCGTAAGTGTCACCTTGTGTGAATGCTCTGAAAAGCTAATCATTTTCATATCACAGCATCACAGCAGCGGTTAAATTTCGCGTCCGTAGCACGTCATCTTCGTGGTGTAGCAATTTTAATGGTCAGTAGTGTATATCTGCAGTCTTAACAAGGAGGAGGTTAGTGTTGGGTTTTTAATGGTAGGAGGCGGTCCAGACAGCTTGTACTGTTCCAGAGAAACCCTGATTTTGGTTAAGGATTGTGAGAACTTCGTTATAAAAGAAAATAGCAGAGTGTTAGTGACAGCAGTCAGATAACCAACGTACGAGGATAGTAAGTTCCGTTCGGTCATAAAAAAGGAGTCGAATGCAGATAAAGAAAGGAAATCTATAACACATTACTTTCCAATGTAGCCCCCTTAATTTTCCAGGCATTTCTCGTAGCGTGGTATAAGTTTATGTATTCCTCCGTCGTAGAATGTTGCCCCCTGTTGCCGTAAGAAGTTTAGGCACCCAACGTGCGCCAAGTTTATGAAAACTGTTTTTCAGTAACAATGTCATAAATTACTGTTCGTGAAATTTGTGAAAGTTGACGAGCAGTAGAATTATTCGTAAACCCGCTGTCTTGCTTAATTATTTCTTCGACTACACTAACCAGCTTCCCCCCCATGAACCATGGACCTTACCGTTGGTGGGGAGACTTGGGTGCCTCAACGATACAGATGGCCGTACCATAGGTGCAACCACAACGGAGGGGTATCTGTTGAGAGGCCAGACAAACGTGAGGTTCCTGAAGAGGGGCAACAGCCTTTTCAGTAGTTGCAGGGGCAACAGTCTGGAAGATTGACTGATCTGGCCTTGTAATATTAACCAAAACGGCCTTGCTGTTGTGGTACTGCGAACGACTGAAAGCAAGGGGAAACTACAGCCGTAATTTTTCCCGAGAGCATGCAGATTTACTGTATGGTTAAATGATGATGGCGTCCTTTTGGGTAAAATATTCCGGAAGTAAAATACTCACCCATTCGAATCTCCGGGCGGGGTCTACTCAACAGGACGTTGTTATCAGGAGAAAAAAAGCGTTCTACGGATCGGAGCGTGGAATGTCAGATCCCTTAATCAGGCAGGTAGGTTAGAAAATTTAAAAAGGGAAATGGATAGGTTAAAGTTAGATATAATGCGAATTAGTGAAGTTAGGTGGCAGGAGGAACAAGACTACTGGTCAGGTGAATGCAGGGTTATAAATACAAAATCAAAAAAATGGTTCAAATGGCTCTGAGCACTATGGGACTTAACATCGATGGTCATCAGTCCCCTATAACTTAGAACTACTTAAACCTATCTAACCTAAGGACAGCACACAACACCCAGATATCACGAGGCAGCGTAAATCCCTGACCCCGCCGGGAATCGAACCCTGGAACCCGGGCGTGGGAAGCGAAAACGCTACCGCACGACCACGAGACGGGGGCTACAAAATCCAATAGGGGTAATGCAGGAGTACGTTTAATAATGAGTAAAAAATAGGAGTGCGGGTAAGTTACTACAAACAGCATAGTGAACGCATTATAGTGGCCAAGATAGACACGAAGCCCATGCCTACTACAGTAGTACAAGTTTATATGCCAACTAGCTCAGCAGATGACGACGAAATTGAATAAATGTATGATGAGATAAAAGAAATTATTCAGGTGGTGTAGGGAGACAAAAATTTAATAGTCATGGGTGACTGGAATTCGACAGTAGGAAAAGGGAGAGAAGGAAACATAGTAGGTGAATATGGACTGGGGTTAAGAAACGAAAGAGGAAGCCGTCTGGTAGAATTTTGCACAGAGCATAACTTAATCATAGCTAACACTTGGTTCAAGAAGTATAAAAGAAGGTTGTATACATGGAAGAATCCTGGAGATACTAAAAGGTTACAGATAGATTGTATAATGGTAAGACAGAGATTTAGGAACCAGATTTTAAATTGTAAGACATTTCCAGGGGCAGATGTGGACTCTGACCACAATCTATCGGTTATGAACTGTAGATTAAAGCTGAAGAAACTGCAAAAAGGTGTGGATTTAAGGAGATGGGACCTGGATAAACTGAAAGAAGCAGAGCTTGTACAGAGTTTCAGGTAGAGCATAAGGGAACAATTGACAGGAATGGTGGAAAGAAATACAGTAGAAGAAGAATGGGTAGCTCCGAGGGATGAACTAGTGAAGGCAGCAGAGGACCAAGTAGGTAAAAAGACAATGGCTAGTAGAAATCCTTGGGTGACAGAAGAAATATTGAATTAATTGATGAAAGGAGAAAATCCAAAAATGTAGTAAGTGATGCAGGCAGAAAGGAATACAAACGTCTCAAAAATGAGATCGACAGGAAGTGCAAAATGGATAAGCAGAGATGGCTAGGGGACAAATGTAAGGATGTAGAGGCTTATCTCACTAGGGGTAACATAGATACAGCCTACAGGAAAATTAAAGAGACCTTTGGAGAAAAGAGAACCACTTGTATGAATATCAAGAGCTCAGATGGAAACCCAGTTCTAAGCAAAGAGGGGAAAGCAGAAAGGTGAAAGGAGTATATAGAGGGCCTATACAAGGGCGATGTACTTGAGGACAATATTATGGAAATGGAAGAGGATGTAGATAAGATGAAATGGGAGATAAGATACTGCGTGAAGAGTTTGACAGAGCACTGAAAGACCTGAGTCAAAACAAGGCCCCAGGAGTAGACAACATTCCATTAGGACTACTGACGGCCTTGAGAGAGCCAGTCCTGACAAAATTCTACCATCTGGTGAGCAAGATGTACGAGACAGGCGAAATACCCTCAGACTTTAAGAAGAATATAATAATTCCGATCCCAAAGAAAGCAGGTGTTGACAGATGTGAAAATTACCGAACTATCATTTTAATAAGTCACAGCTGTAAAATACTAACCGCGAATTATTTACAGACGAATGGAAAAACTGGTAGAAGCCGACCTTGGGGAAGATCAGTTTGGATTCCGTAGAAACGTTGGAACACGTGAGGCAATACTGACCTTATGACTTATCTTAGAAGGAAGATTAAGGAAAGGCAAACCTACGTTTCTATCATTTGTAGACTTAGAGAAAGCTTTCGACAATGTTGATTGGAATACTCTCTTTCAAATTCTAAAGGTGGTATGGGTAAAATACAGGGAGCGAAAGGCTATCTACAATTTGTACAGAAACCAGATGGTAGTTATAAGAGTCGAGGGGCATGAAAGGGAAGCAGTGGTTGGGAAGGGAGTGAGACAGGGTTGTAGTCTCTCCCCGATGTTATTCAATCTGTATATTGAGCAAGCTGTAAAGGAAACAAAAGAAAAATTTGGAGTAGGTATTAAAATCTATGGAGAAGAAATGAAAACTTTGAGGTTCGCCGATGACATCGTAATTCTGTCAGAGACAGCAAAGGACTTGGAAGAGCAGTTGAACGGAGTGGACAGTGTCTTGAAAGGAGGATATAAGATGAACATCAACAAAAGCAAAACGAGAATAATGGAATGTAGTCGAACTGCGTCGGGTGTTGCTGAGGGAATTAGATTAGGAAATGAGACACTTAAAGTAGTAAAGGAGGTTAGCTATTTGGGGAGCAAAATTAATTATGATGGTCGAAGTAGAGAGGATACAAAATGTAGACTGGCAATGGCAAGGAAAGCGTTTATGAAGAAGAGAAATTTGTTAACATCATGTATAGATTTTATGTGTCAGGAAGTCGTGTGTGAAAGTATTTGTATGGAGTGCAGCCATGTATGGAAGTGAAACATGGACAATAAATAGTTTGGACAAGAAGAGAATATTAGCTTTTGAAATGTGGTGCTACAGAAGAATGTTGAAGATTAGGTGGGTAGATCACATAGCTAATGAGGAGGTATTGAATAAGATTGGGGAGAAGAGAAGTTTGTGGCACAACTTCACTAGAAGAAGGGATCGGTTGGTAGGCCAAGTCCTGAGGCATCAAGGGATCACAAATTTAGCATTGGAGGGCAGTGTGGAGGGTAAAAATCGTAGAGGGAGACCAAGAGATGAATACACTAAGCAGATTCAGAAGGATGTAGGTTGCAGTAAGTACTGGGAGATGAAGGAGCTTGCACAGGATAGATTAGCATGGAGAGCTGCATCAAACCAGTCTCAGGACTGAAGACCACCACCACCACAACAACAACAACAACAACAACAACACTAACCAGCTCATCAGAACCACAATTGGACGTCCACTTAGTTATTTGTTTTGCATTTGATTACGCCTTCACTTTAATTGGTGGAACCATGTTATCACAGCTGAAAGACTCACTCCATTTTCTCTGCAAATCTAGCAGATTTGTCGACGAATGTCACTTGGCTTAATGTTCAGAAAACGAATCACAGATCTCTGTTCACACGCGGCGGGATTTTCGATCAACGGTGGCATTGTAAGACACACTATGAACGACACACAACACAGAGCGAGCTCGAAATGGCGTCTTCCGTTCTGCTTGAACCAGAGATACTACCGCGCATAAGAGGAACTGCAATCGTAAGAGTATCGTGGAAAATTTTTTTAATCTGAACTCACTTTCCGAAATACCCTCGTATTAAATGATTGCTTCCTGGAAGCAGCTCATAAGATTAGCATTGCCAGTTCAAGGGAGAAAGCAGTATATACGGAATGACAATGCCATGTACATGCAAACCATACAAAACTATTTCAAGAATCAATACTACGAGGGTTGACTTGAATGTAACGTCTCCACCTTCGTAACTCTTTAACAGTTGGCAGCATTGTTATGCAGCAGGTACTGGCTAGTTCCGTAGCCTCTTCTCTACAGCTCCAGTTGGTGGGAAGCCTTAGCATTGAACGGTTATGTTGTTACAGTGTGAAGTGTGGAACCCTGCGCAGAGTGTCGGTCAATGCTATTTAAGCAACGAGCAATCACTGAATTCTTGACAGCAGAAGCTCTCACCCCAAAGGAAATTCATCAGAGAATGAAAGCAGTTTATGGTGATTGTGTTGATGTGGGTACTGTGCGTCTCGTAACGCTAGAGGTGTTCCTGGCAAATTTCAAGTCTGTGCGCTCTCATTTCAGGAGTCACCATTCAGCACAGATCTTCCGACAGCCAAGCAAAGCAATAATATGACCCACGCGTTCTTGTGAAATGCCGATTGTGCTTGCAGTTTCTCTCTCAATGGTGCGGCGATTGTCCTGAATCAATCTGTCAACATTTTGTTGTTGAAACTTGGTGGTTGCTGTCACAGGACGTCCAAATTCTGTTCGTCACACAAGTCAGATGTTCCCACCTCAACATCTTTAAAGTTAATCGCTTAACGACGCACAGTACTCACATCAACACAACCACCACAAACTGCTTTCATTCTTGGATGAATCTCCTTTGAAATGACACCTTTGTTGTCAAGAATTCAATGACTACACGTTCGGTTCTAGGTGCGCAGTCCGGAACCGCGCGACTGCTACGGTCGCAGGTTCTAATCGTGCCTTGGGCACGGATGTGTGTGATGTCCTTAGGTTAGTTAGGTTTAAGTAGTTCTAAGTTCTAGGGGACTGATGACCACAGATGTTAAGTCCCATAGTGCTCAGAGCCATTTTTTGACTACACGTTGCTTAAATTGCATTGACCGACCGTCTGTGCAGGGTTCCATACTAAACAAAGGTGAAATCACCAGTGGGCGAAAGATGTTGGACGTCCAGGCCCAATGAGAAAAAGATAATTACATAAGGCAACAAAATAAAAAAAAAACTATATGAGATATAGTGAAGACAGACACAGGTGGGGCCAATAAGGAAGAGGAACAGATAGCTCTAACAATTAATGAGCCTTTGGTAATAAATGCGTGTAGTGTTGCAAACCTCTGAAACAAGTACTTCATTTCTGTTACTCACAGCTTGGGGTTATGAGGTTTAGTGAACAGTGCAAAGGAGTATCTGACACCAGTCTTTAAAAATAACTTTAGTAAAATGGAAATGACACTCACATCTCCCAAAGAAGTAGCACCCATTATAAAGCTCGTAAAATCTAAGTATTCCAGTGGGTATGATAACATATCAACGAAGTTAATCAAAGAGTGCTCATGCGAGGTGAGTTCTATCTTAAGTTATTTACGTAATCAATCTCTTATCAGCGGAACATTTCCTGACTGGCTAAAATGTACTGAAGTTAAGCCTCTTTACAAGAAGAGGGATAAAGAGATACCATCAAACTATCGAGCCATTTCACTTTTGCCAGCTTTCTCAAAGATATTTGAAAATGTTGTGTTCAAGCGTCTCCTTAAGCTTCTGACGGCAAATAATATATTGTCCAAGTCACAGTTTGGATTTCTTAATGGTTTTGATATAGACGAAGCTATTTACACTTACAGTGAGAATGTAGTTAATTCGTTAGATAATAAACTAGAGGCTACTGGCATTTTCTGTGACCTGTCAAAAGCATTTGAGTGTGTGAATCACAGCATTCTCTAAAGTAAATTAGAATATTGTGATGTCACTGGCAATGCTGCGAAATGGTTTGAGTCTTATCTATTGCGAAATACCTGTGCAGTAAGCAGTCAGTCTTCATCTGACTGGGAATTAATTACAAGCGGTGTTCCTTAAGGTTCTATCTTGGGTCCATTGCTTTTTCTTGTGTACATTAATGACCTCTCATATGTTACATTGCCAGATGACAAGTTTGTTTTGTTTGCCAATGATACAAACATTGCAATAAGTAATAAGTCAAGTACAGATTTAGAAATAGCGATTGGGAACCACACTTCGTGTCTGATGTCTTCCCTGACACCGATGACATCTTCCAGCAGGAAAACTGGCGTGTAGACATGTGGTGCCTCGTACCTGAGGAACACAGCAAGGACTTCTCGAAACCCTGTCACGCGAAAATACTGCCGTATTGTGTTCTTGAAGTGGATCAACAAACGACTAAGCAGGCCGTCGTAACGTTTTGTTTCGTCAGTTTACAACCGAGGACATTCCACATGTAACACTCTCTCGTCAGACGTAAACAATAATTACTTGTGCTGGACTCCTCGACATCATTTTTTCCCCTTAGTTCAACCCAAATTTCTCCTTTTAAGATATTACAGTACAGCAGAGAGGTGTTCTGCGAAGTTGCCAGCCGCGGTGGCCGAGGGGTTATAGGCGCTTCAGTCTGGAATCGCGGGACTGCTACGGTCGCAGGTTCGGATCCTGCCTCGGGCATGGATGTGTGCGATGTCCTAAGGTTAGTTAGGTTTATGTAGTTCTAGGTTCTAGCGGACTGTCTCGGCGGCACACACATGAATAATTAGGATTTTAACTTCCGCTCACGTCCCTAGAGAAGCAATTGCTAGTTTTTCATAATTTCCTAAGCTCCATGTTATATTCAAATGAATAATCAGGATTTTAACTTCGGCTTGCGCCCATAGAGAAGCAACTGCTAGTTTCTCACCATTTCCTAAGTCCTTGATAGCAGCTGGCGTCGTCGTTGCGTATTATTAGTAAACAGCCACGTCAAGAAACGTCATCTCATTTTTAAAAGCTCATGGTCAGTACAGATTTTCCTTCACCTTTGACCATGACGTTCCGTTATCAGCCATACAAGACATGCTTAACTGCATCGACTCTGGGACATTGACGTAATCAAAACAGTAGCTCCCGCTTTAAAAAGGTCTTCGATCGGCACGCTTTTCCTTCTGATGCGGCCAGATGCATCTGCGAAACGTTTACGTCTAGAGGGGAAGTTAAATTTTAAAATAAGAAATTCTGACATTTGTCGACTGAAAGAGAAATGAACAGGACAGCAAATAGAAGCGTTTTTGTGTTCGTAGTAGATCATACTAGATGGATCGTAAACATGTGACTTTTCTTACACCAGTACCTTATAGAGAAAGTAAGGTTGTGAGATGCCATCCGTTATCAAAAAGCCGGAATATGTTTTCGGAATCTCCCCCTGCTTTTTCGGAGACTAGAATAGATACACAGCCCTTCCCTGCCTGTCGCGAGGCGAATGATACAGGTCTCTTTGTTGGGTCAACCTTTTTACCTTTGTCTTGACTGTTAATGGCGGGATGGATCGGTCACTCACTATCCATTAAACAATCATTCCACCTACCTGGATAAGCTTCAGGCTGTCTGCCCCTTCACCCTGCGATGGTAGATACTGGTTTAGCTGAAAAAAGCAGCGCTGACAAAAATTCGACTAAACACCTACCACACAAGGCCACAAAACGCCAGTCCAGGGGCAGTAGCTGAAAGTTAGTTAAACTATCGAGTGTTCGGTATTCTTGCACTACTAGTTTGAAAAAACTGTCAAAAATTTCCTTTAAGTTGGTTTATTGTCTTCAAAACAAGGATGACGGCTAGCAAGTCCGGCATTAATATCCCGACATCAATTATGAAATGTTACCGATAGTTTCTATTCAAAGTTCACGCCCTATACCATCCAGAAGATATTTAGTGCGGACCGATATTTTAAACGTCCTGAATAGTCACTGGCATACGACTACCAGCGAGTTAAGACATTCAGTCAAAATGTTCAAATGTGTATGAAATCGTACGGGACTTAACGGCTAAGGTCATCAGTCCCTAAGCTTACACACTACTTAACCTAAATTATCCGAAGGACAAACACACACACCCATGGCCGAGGGAGGACTCGAACCTCCGCCGGGACCAGCCGCACAGTCCATGACTGCAGCGCCTAGACCGCTCGGCTAATCCCGCGCGGCGACATTCAGTCGTTCAGTAGGCTTCTTGTGAAGAAGGGCTCACCATAATGTCTCGTAATTTGTACGAAACACGCCATGCGGGGTTTATGTACGACATGAAATGTTCACACGTGATATCTTCTCAAATAAATCACTCACCAAGCTCAAACTTTCTCTAAATAGTTTACACTGTAGTCGCTTTTTATCAACTACACAAGAACAGATCAAAAGCGCGAATTTCTTCATTTTGGTAAAAATTTGATCATCGTGATTTAACGTAAGTGTTTACTGAAAAACTACATCGACTCACAGATCAGAGGCACATAGCCCCATTCAAACGCGCGGCAAATGCTGAATTGCTATTGGTTAGTATCTTAAGCAGCCAATTAGATTATCTCGAGCATTTTCGTATTCGCGGAATATCTAACATCAGACAATCAGATTACCACAAGTAATTTAGACTAGAAATCTCGTAATTCTGAAACTAATTTAATGTAAACAAAATACGGTACCATCCCACAAAATAAATTACTGTTGGTTCAAATGGCTCTGAGCACTATGGGACTTAAAATCTGAGGTCATCAGTCCCCTAGAACTTAGAATTACTTAAACCTAACTAACCTAAGGACATCAGACACATCCATGCCCGAGGCAGGATTAGAACCTGCGACCGTAGCGGTTGCGCGGTTCCAGACTGTAGCGCCTAGAACCGCTCGGCCACCCCGGCCGGCAATTACTAGTGAATCAAAAACCCAAGGCCCCTTCTGGCTGCTGTTCAAAAAATCAAGTTCATTCGAACATAACGTCACAAATTCCCCTACTACACAATTACTTTCTTACGCTTTTATTTACCTAGTTTTAATAAAATATTGCATTCTCGTTCTACGTATGTCCCCCATTCACAATCTCTCTCCAAAACACTCTCACAACCAAAACATAGTAAAAAATAATTTTCCAATATGCTATTAACCACATCAGAAATCTGTGGGAAGGAAACTAATGAAAATCCCAGAAAATTAGATTTTATGAAACTATTGACTTGGTTATAGTTAAGATTGATACTATAGATGAATACTGTACAGTCCCTAACTCGGTTACATAATGCCAGCACGGTTTTGCGTGTTTTAGGAAAAAATTCATATCTCCGAAAGCAGTGAAGTTACTGATTTGAAATTTTAGCAGTATGGTGGTGGTATGCATAGAATTTGCTTCGTTAAGTATGAAAAAGATCAATTAACATTTAATACTACCTCTTCAGATTCATACAGAGGATGCTGTAATGTATTACACGCAGCGTTATGCAAGTACGAGGGTCGGTCAAAAAGTAATGCCTCCCATTTTTTTTCTACTTAAAAAAATTAAGTTAAGTGAAAAATTTGAATTTGGCGCCATTCCTCAAACCTTCTTCTGCAATCCACTGCAGTAGTAACTTTCTGTGTCAACAGGTGGCAGCACAGCAGAAGTTTGTAAGATGGCCGACATCGATGTTCGTTTGAGACAGCGTTGTGTGATTGAATTCTTGAATGCAGAAGGTGAAACGCCCATACGCATTCATGAAAGACTGAAAAGGTGTATGGTGTTGTGACAGTGGATGTCAGCACTGTTAGACGATGGGTTCGTCGTTGTAAGGAAGCTGAAGGGCAAACACCGTTGACTGACGAAAAGCGGAGCGGCAGGCCGGTGAGTGCAGTGACTCCACACAACATTCAGCAAGTTGATGACATCATTCGTGGTGACCGTCGGGTGACTGCAGATGAAGTGTGTCGCATTATTTCTCTTAGTAAAGGCAGTGTGATCACGATTATTAAACAATTGGGGTACTCAAAAGTTTGTGCACGGTGGGTTCCAAGAATGTTAACCGATCAGAATAATGAGGCAAGGAAAACAATAGCCTCCCAACACTTGCAGCGCTTCCGTTTGGAGGGAGATGAGTTTCTGAAAAAAATTGTGACCGGGGACGAAACATGGGTGCATTTTTTTGAACCCGAATCAAAGAGGCAGTCAATGGAGTGGCGTCACACAAGCTCGCCGAGGAAGAAAAAATTCAAAACTGTGCGATCGGCAGGGAAAGTTATGGCAACAGTTTTCTGGGATACAGAGGGTGTGATTCTGGTTGATTTTTTGGAGCAGGGATGCACAATAAATTCTGTTCAATACGTCACAACCCTCAAAAAACTTAAAGCACGTCTTCAGCGAGTTCGCCCAACGAAATCAATGGCAGATGTTCTTCTTTTGCATGACAATGCAAGACCACACACCAGTCGTCACACCTCTGACGAGATTGTCAAAATTGGATGGGAAGTTTTGCCTCATCCCCCATACAGCCCTGACCTGTTACCATCAGACTTCCATCTGTTCGGGCCACTAAAAGAAGCTCATCGTGGGATTCATTTTGAAGATGAGGAGGCCGTCAAAACATCCGTGCGTCAATGGCTTAGGAAGCAGAGCTGCGATTTTTACCGTGCTGGGATACATGCCCTTGTTCAAAGATGGACCAAAACTGTAGAGATGGGCGGAGATTACATTGAAAAATGAGAAAATGATCCTCAATGTTGTGGTTTTCAACCTATGTAATTGCATTTAAATTTCCTGACAATTAAACGTAGAAAAAAAAATAGGAGGCATTACTTTTTGACTGACCCTCGTACAACGGCTTGGTCGGCCCAGCAGCTGGAGTCGGCTGCGCGAGCGTGAGAACCAAAATCCATTGTGCTCCCGGATCCGCAGCAAGCTAAGTTCTCAATGAAAGGTGACAACTCCTAATAATTTGCTACGTTACATGTTCTTCGGACTTTTGAAGGTTTTTGCTCTTTTCACTTTTTAACGTATTTTGGCCTCGCAATTCTAGTCTCCTTTTCGGGTTTGACCTTTACTTTCCAAATTTTACCGAACCGCGGGCCGTTTGGGGAAGGGCGCCTTACTGTCGTGCACTACCTCTCCACAGTGCAGTGTTACCTTCGCATCTTCCAATCAAGTGGATCTACCTCTGCACCCGAAGTCCAATGCGGTAGCCAGCCTGTCATGATGGGGTTGTCATGTAACCTCTCTTTCGTAGCACCCTGACAATAGAGATCGTACTGTCGATGCCTGAGATATGACTTCCTCATGTCAGCGAAGGAGTAGGTGCCTGTCCACTTCGGGGTAACGGGACCCCGGGCAACGGCTACTGTACAAGATGGCCTTTGCCTTGGCGGGGTGGCGGTTTTGGGGAGAGCCTCTGATCGGAGAGGCATCGGGACTGATGATCCGCAGTGAAACAGATCAAAATTAATGGTGGCTGTCTCACGAGTCAGGAACTGTGGTTTTAATCCTACAGCATTTCCATCATTGACTGTGCCTCAAGGCGAGAGCCAGGCAGGGAGAAATGGAAGTGGACAGTTTGCCGAGTTCTTGGTTTGTTCCTGCACTGATGGCTGCTCTTTCCCTTCAACGAAGCCAACGTTTTTCGTTTAAAATGTTGATCGATTTGGGAAGGTTGTGCCGATAGAGGAGATATGAAATAGATCTTTGCCGATCAAAACATTGCACGCCAACCAAACACAGGCACTTCAGATATGTGTAAACATAAGAGATATACCAGTCACCATTTCTTCTCGTAACAAGCTCAACAGAATTCGAGGTGTTACCTACCATCGTGAACTAACGCTACAAACTGATGAGGAGCTGCGTACTAATCTGGCGTGGCGTGGAGAACGGACTCAAGGAGAATAGTGGATACTTTAGCTTTTATCCCAGCCTTCGACAGCAACATTTTACCTGAGAAGAACAGAGCGAGGTGACACAGTGATTAGCACACCGGACTCGCGTTTGGGAGGACGATTGTTCAAACCATGTCCGACCTCGCCGTTTGGTGCTCTACCCCAAATCAACAAACAAACAAACAAACCACCCAACCAATCAACCAACCTAAGAAGGCTGAGATCATGGCTTACAGGTGCGATGCCTGGCATTACTTTACTTCTGCGATAAGATGTTTCAAGTGCCAAAGGTTTGGACGCATGCTCTCCTGCTGTTCTAATGTGGCTTCTGCAGAAGATGCGGACAGGCTTCCAGCGATAGCAGCCCTCTTGACCAGCCCCTCCCCCCCCCCCCCCACCCCAAATATGTCAAATGCCTGGATCCGCACCCTCCTCGTTCACAGCAATGCTCAGCGTTCAAAAGGGAGAAGAAAATTCAGCAGTATAAAGCGCTTGACCGCCTGTCTTTCCAAGATGCAAGGGAAAAAGTTTCAAAGACTTCATTAGACTAACATGAGCTCCAATTTAGCGACTGTCATGCCACAGTTCTCACTTCATACAATGACAACTCGCACAACGGCCTGTCCTCCATTTGGGGTGCGTGGGGGAGAGAGTCAGCTCCTTTATCACCTACGCCTATAGCACCAGTGGTCCCACACCATCGGTACAGCCAGAGATCCCTAGTCATTCTCTGGCATCAGCGATGAGGACACTTGTCAAGCCCCCCCACCCCCAACCACCACCACTCCCGCTCAAGATAAGGACCAGTAGCCAATGGCTGTGGGCTGAAGAAAAGTATGGTCCTCTTTGCTCCCAGAAGATTAAATAGGGAAATCTTCACAGAAATCTAAGCCTCAAAAGGATAAGCAGAAAAGTAAACTACTTTCTGACGCTTCGGACATTCTGTTCTCCACCACTGCAACAATTGAGCTTATGCACACTGACAATGATGACGCTATCAGGTGGACCACAACCTGTAATGTGGCCCAAAGACCGTGTTTCGCTGTTGACCCCGCAGTTTTCAGCCCGAGCATTTTACCCTGATTTAGTGGCGCGTCCCTAGCGATCATAGTGACGGCGGCCGTTTTCCTGTTGTATCTCCCTCTCCAGTGACAGACATCTAGTACATGCTCCATGTTGGTCGCTTCAGAAAGCTGACTGGCAGGTTTTCTCCTCTACATCCACTTTTCCACCCAGTCGTGTGGCATATCGACAAACTGGTATAGGATACTATTTCTCATTGTGCAAAACGACGATACCCTACTTCGCCGTCTCATCCCGATGACCGCCGGTGCCATGGAGGTCTGAAGATACAGCCACAGCAATCGGGGAGCGCTGCAGGGCACTTCGACGGTACAAGCTCCATTACTCTGTGGATAATTTGGTAGCATTCAAGAGACTCCGGGTGAAAGCGCGGTTCTTAATAACAAAAGGAAACAGGAGTATTGGGAGCAGCATGTCTCAACTATGCGATCCTACACCCCATCGTCCCGAATATGGAGTAAACTCCACCACATGTGCTGCCATCCACTATCGATCGAGTCTCCTGACATCCTTGTTATTGCTAACATCTGCATTGATCCCATGGTACCTGCCAGTTTTGCGGCACACATCGCTGAAGTGTCCGCTTCCAGTAATTACCATTCTCATTTCCTGACCCGGAAACACCTTACTGAGCGCCGGCTGCTATCTTTCCATATACGGCTTTCTATCACAGAATGTCTCATTTAATGAATGGGACCTTCGCAGCGTGTCGAGATACAGCTCCAGGATCTCACAAAATCCACAAGCAAATGCTCAATCATATTCGTCTCAACAGCATAAGGTGTTATTATTCCTATCCTGAAACTGGGACAGGACCCACATATTTTAACTAACTACCTGCCAATCTCACTGACGAATGGGCTGTGTAAGCTAGTCGAACGAATTGTCGACTGCCATCTTTCATGGTGCCTTGAAGCCGCAGGGCATATATCACGATTTCAAAGTTGCTTCCAGGCTTTCCAGTCCACCATAGATAGTTTGGGATCCGCAGTGGGCAATGCTTTCGCGAATCGCCAGCATCTGTTTGCTGTGATCATTGACCTAGAGAAGGCGTACGACACCAACTGGCGACATCACTTCCTATTTATACTGCATGAGTGGGGTTTCCGGGGTAGTTTCCCCTTTCTTATCCAGGATTTCCTATCTCTCTGACTTTTAGAGTCCAGATAAGCTCAACTCTCAGTAACCGGTATGTACAGGAAACTGGAGCACTTCGGGAATTGGATCTGAGCGTAACGCTCTTTGCTATCGCCATCAATAGTATCGCAAATGTAGTGGGCCCCACAGTCTGTCTGCGTATGTGGACGATCCTTGCCTGTACTATGCCTCCACATCACTGCGCACCGCTGCACACCAGCTTTAGAAGGCTGTCTGAAGAGTCCATGACTGGGCTCTGAACCACAGCTATCAATTTCCCACTGCAAAATCACGAGATGTGTACTTTTATCGACTCCGGCCTGTGAACTCACACCCAGAAATTTATCTTGGTGGCTAACTATTTGATGTCGTTGAAACTTTTCAGTTCTTAGGTATTTTGACAACAAGCTGCCGCATGTCTGCCAGTTCAAGGCATCTTGCATGAAGAAGCTGAATGCTCTCCGTTTTCTTAGTCACTCCTCGTGGGGTGCGGACCACACAGTTCTCAGATTTTACAAAGTGTTCATTTTATCCCACACGGACTGTGGATGTTTTGCCTATGGGTCGGCAGCACTGTTCGTACTGTGCTTGCTGGACCCTGTTCACCACACTGGCGTGCGGTTGGCAACAGGGTCCTACCGTACGAGCCCTGTTGACAGCTTCCTAGCGGAAGACGGTGTCCCACCACTGGAGGTTGGACGACAGCAGATTCTGGCGAGTTACGGAGTCACAGGCCCCGAGATGCCTACCCACCCATCTCACACAACTCTGTTCCCAACGAGCAGTTCAGGCCGATTCCGCGTCTCCCAAAACTGGGAAGACCAGCTGGGATCATACTCTACAGCCTCTGTTAGTCTGTGCTCCTAGAGCTCCTTCTGGACATCCCCCAGTGCTCTGTACCCAGTCCTCTGATATGGATGGACCTCTTTCTCGTCCCATGGAGGAAAATGATCCTCCACGATTATTCGGTATGCATCAACACAGAGGGATCGAAAGTCAATGACAGGGTCGGTTGCGCTTCCGCGCGTAAAAGCGGACGCGAGAAACACTCTCTGCCGAGTGCCTGCAGTGTATACACTGTAGAGGTGGTTGCCATATCTCAGTCTCTGCAGTACATCCTATCCCAGGACATGGAGAAATTTCATCTGTAGCTATTCCATGAATTGTTTAAAAGACATCGCCCTGTGCTATTCTCTGTGATTTTGGTCGCCAACATCCAGGACCTATTAGTTGACCTCTACAGCTCTCGAAAGACAATGACATCATCTGGACTACGAGCCAAATAGTCATTCCAGGAAATGCGCTCGCCCTTCCTTCTAGCTGAAGACGCGAATACAGAAGATCAACTTGACGCCAGGTCCAGACTTAAGATTACAACTTTGACACAGTATCTTGAGCCTCTGGAAATTGGAATGGCAGAGCGATTGAAGGGTCCTCTAAAGAGTGGAATACATCTTTCTAGTCCTAGCGGAAAGATGCCAAGGTGTTGTGCCGACTACACATCGGCCACACGAGACTCGCCCACAAATTCCTTCTGCGTCTGGAGGATCCTCCTCACTACAGCTGCGGCAGTCTACTGATGACAGCGCATGTTCCTGTTGAATGCGCCCGCTGATCGATCTGCAGAACGCTCTCAGCTGCCTGCCTTACTGTCACAGGTGCCTGCGGATGACGTGACAGCCACTACCAAAGTGTTGCATTTCCCGAGGGAGAGCGGATTTTACGCTTAAGTATAATAGTCCTCCATTTCCAATGTAAAGGATGATTGTGTGAGTGGGGGCGGGGGGGGGGGGGGCGGCAGAACCCCTTTCTCTGCAGCGGGTAACCCCCCCCCCCCATGTGACCGCAGGTTACTTTCGTCCCCACTCATCTTGTTGTGCCTTTAGACCCTCTTGTGTAAGCTGTTCCTGGGTTCTCTATTTTCTTTTGCCGAACGTGTTAAAACTGCTGCCACGCCTTTTTAAACTGTTTGACTCATACAGTTCGGCCAGCCAAGTCCTCTTTTTTCGCTTTTTACCTTTTTACGTGTCTCTCGTGATAAGGAGGGACTGATGAACCAGTAGTTTATTTTTCAGAGTTAAGGGACTAGCTGTTATACAAAGTGACTAGATTGCCCCTACCGATGTAATTTTATGTAACCCGCATTGTTATACCTTGCCTTCAAAATCCATGACAGAGATTCTTTTTGTCTCGCTCGCTACGCACAATCTATTAGTCCTACAGAAATACTGTACAGGACCTTTTTGTAGGGAATGTAACTTAGTTAAATTTTTTTCTGGAGGACACGGTCGGGGCTATTCAAGAAAAATGTACAAAAGCGGCCTTCAAATGCACATCCACTCCTACACTCATTCCTCAGCAGTCATGATTTCTTGTATGTTGTTCGTGGCACACTACTCTACTACTGTACAAAAATTTCCGATTACACAAACCATTCCTAATACTCCCTCTCTATACATTGGGCTGTTATGCCTCTAGCATAACTGGCTATGCCGTTAAAATAATTAAGTGCCAATTAGGAAAATGAAAGGAAAAAGCATTTCATAAATGTTATGCTAAAACTTACTACGTTGACAGTTCGACCCAAACTTAACCCTTACAAACATACTTTCGTAGATGTAATTGTTTATTTGATGCTGTTAAAATTCTCAAAATTGGTGAAATTTGCACAAACGTAAATTTTACAGTTTTAAGTGGTTGACTGAGCTGGTGGCATAATAAGATCAGTCAATGAAGATAAAAAAAGGCGAATATGGGAAGTAAGGTTTTTACAGTATTAGGAAGGGGTGCCACAAACATACTAGCAATTGAGTAGTGGGGGCTGGGTGTGGGAGTGGGGATGCGTTTGAAGGACGCTTTTGTACGTTTTTCTTCAACAACTTGAAAACTGCGGCCTCCAGCGAATGCGTATCCCAGTACAAAATGGAAATAAATTAAATTTCTTTCAAAAAAGTCTTGTTAATTTTTTTTTCTGTAGAACTATCAGTTTGCGCGCAGCGAGCGGGACAATACGAAAATGGTTTTTGAAGGCCTGAGACAACATTGCGGGTTGCACTAAACGACTTCAAATGGCTCTGAGCACTATGGGACTCAACATCTGAGGTCATCAGTTCCCTAGACTTAGAACTACTTAAGCCTAAGGAAATCACCCACATCCATGCCCGAGGCAGGATTCGAACCTGCGACCGTAGCAGCAGCGCGGTTCCGGACTGCAGCGCCTAGAACAGCTTAGCCACCACGGCCGGCCAAAACGAGTTCGGTAGGGCAGCTGAACCGCCCTGTAGAATCACTGGTGAAATGAAAATTCTTTACGATTGCTCCTGACTAAATTGTATGACTGGTTAATTTTATGTTCCACAGATCATTTGTACAGTTAATGTAATTGTGTGGAAGGAGAAGTTTCACATACATATCTACACCTGGCAACATGCTAACAATTTTCTAGGTTTTTTTATGCGGAGATGAATTAGAAATTGCTGCCCACCAACACGTACTTACTACACCAATAAAAATGTAAATGTCTTGTGGATTATTTGCTGGTAAACTCCACAGGGTGGCTTTTGAGTCATGTCGGAAAGGGCATACTTCCTCTGCATACAGTGGCCCCCTTTCGTTGCACGTATGCGAGAGCTCTCGTATGTGCTTCTGTAGAGTGTAGTTGACTGCATGGGATGCGTGTAGAGTGTGGTGCTATGTATGTCTTGTACATGATCAGAAAAGGGAGAATGTACAGCTCAGTTCCGTGACGTAACCTACTCCTCTTGCATAGCACAAAAGGGTGCTGTCGAACTCAACCTCCCCATCCGAAGGACAGACAGTGTCACACGCCCTTACTTCATGACAGTCCAAAATTTAATCCAGGACATTGGCACGGAAGTTGGTCATCAGGCGCCTTAGACCACCTCTTCCCCTCCTCTTGTAGGCCAATGTACTGGCAATGAAAACTTCATCCACCACCGGGATTTGCAACCGAGTCTAACAGCACCGCACAGAAATGCGTTAGTGACCTCAGCTATAGAAGACACGGAGCGACATGCTAGATGGGACAGAAAAGTAACGAGACTGATTTTTTATCTACCAAAGTTTTCATTTTTTTCAAACGTTGTTGTCCCCTTCATAGTAGTTGCCCTTGGCTGCCATACGCTGGCGGAGTCGTCGTTTCGTCTTGTCAGCAGCGGTGAAAGGCTCCAACTAGAAGTCCTTTAACTTGTCGGCGACATCCTTTTGATTGCTCTTTAGAGTTCCAAAATCACGTCCTTTTAAGACATTTTTTATTTTGGAAAAATAAAAAGCTCCCAAGGACTCAGCTCCCTTGAATCGGGGACCTATGGAACAAAGAAATGTCTTGTGAGGTCAAAAAGTCCTTGACGGAAGTGACCATCTGACATGGGGCGCTGTCATGACGCAGCCCACACTTGTCTTCAATGTTCAGTCTGCTCAATTAACCGTCTCCCTGAGCCTTTCAAGGACACCTTTGTAAAACACGATTGACAGTCCTGGAAGAACGAGTTCTTTGTACAGGCATACATTCGATATTTTCTTTGGTCTTTGAAGATATCCCTGAGCGGGGTGCATCTTCATGTTCTCGACGTTCCAAAAATGATTTGTGCTATCAAGAAAGTTGTGTTCTTGATAGGGGAATGTTCCCCGTAGGCCTGTTTGAACTTTTTAATGGTCACACTCCCGAATTAACGCACAACTTGATTGCATAACGTTGCTCTATATTCCGCTGTTCCATTTTCCTGACGAATACAAAAACACAACTTCACTGATGGCGCTCTAAAAAGTCACATGATGGCTGTACGGAGCTCAGACTGGGACTGAACATCTGGGAGTAAGAACACACCGGTCTACCCAAGTAGAGCAACACAGTGTTTCCAGATCGCTCGCAGGGTTGTCAGTCTCATCATTTTTCTCACACATCTCGTAAATAGAAATTCTTTTATGAATACAGGGAGATGCCAAGGAGAAATGTTCTCAGTTGTTTTCAAATTTAACTTTGCTCTGATATTTTATACCATCTGGTAAGTAATTAAATATTTGGTGGCATCATTGTGTACAAGTTTTTGTGCTAAAGTGCAATGGAACAGGGAGATGGTGGGGCTGGATTGAGCTGTGAGTGAATATTGTTATTAGACGTATTTCACTCCACTCACAAATTCCATTTATCAAGAAAGGAACAGCAATGATTTTCTGATTTAGTATTCAAATTTTATACGAGAAAAATCCTTTAAACTTTGGTTTTATGTGTATTTCCATACCTATTTAAATAATACATTTCTGATCCTAAGTCATCAGTTGACTGATATTTAATAAAACAGAATAACCCTGTATTGACAAATCAGTGAGAAAATAACTTGGAGTCAACAACAATGAAAATTAAAGTTGTACAACAATGTAATCAATAAAGTTGTTACTCTCTTACTCAAATAAGACTCCAAGAGCCACAGTTTTAACACACAAATTCAAACATCACTGGATAGGCAAGTTAAAACGTTGTCACAACTACAAATTAAAATGACAAAAATCGTAATCAAATAAAGTAATTGCTTGCAACGATCTTTGGATTAATTTTGGTCTGGTATTTTATACCATCCGGTAAGTAATTAAATATTTTGGTCGCATCATTGTGTACATGTTTTTGTGCTAAAGTGTAATGAAACAGGGAGATGATGGGGCTGGTTTGAGCTGTGAATGAATATTGTACTTAGACTATTTGATTACACACACACTCCGCCATTTTTATTGGGTCGTGTATGAAAAACACAGACCATATAAGGCATCCAGATAATAGTGTAATCCGAAGGAACAAGAGATCAGCCGTGTTTAGGCCATCTTCACGTGTGTCCTTTGAACTATCTTCCTCATACAGGTGCAGCTTGACGGTCCATCCAAGAACTAGGCGGGCATCCAAAGGGCTCGTTTCCAGAGTACAGGCCCCAGAGGCGCCACCATGCGGTGAAACTTAGCGACGTACTTTACTGTTGCAGGATGTACGTCGCATTGGTGTGGCATTTAAATTGTCATTGTGATGTCAAATAAGGGCAACCTTGATGCTGAATAATGATCATAATTTTTCTTGTGGTATTTTAATTATGGACATAATTGTTCCTTTTGAACTATGTAGGGTTATTTACAACAGACTTCATGAGGGAATAACTGTTAAGCAGTAGTGAAAATGCATCACACCGTAAACAGCCCCCCCAGGGGGCTCAACGTTCTTTGGTGAGTACGTGCTTCGCGACCATGGGACCCAGCCCTCGCAGCACCGCTGCTCTTTCTGTGCTGCTTGTCTCCCCTTCTCCTGTCCTTTTCCCCTCTCTTGGGGAGATGTCTCGTGCCTCCATGGGCTCTTGAATCTCATTTGCGTTGGTTTGCTTGTAGGAATGATCTATCTTGTACCGCTCTTTCCCTGTACCGCTCTTTCCGTGTACCACTCTTTCCTCGTTTTAATCTTTCCTCGTTTTGCTCTCTCCCTGTTTTGCTCTTTCCCTGTTTTGCTCTTTCCCTGTTTTGCTCTTTCCCTGTTTTGCTCTTTCCCTGTTTAGCTCTTTCCCTGTTTAGCTCTTTCCCTGTTCCATTCTTTCCTTGTTCCTTTCTTTCCTTGTTCCTTTCTTTCCTTGTTCTGCTGCGGCGTTTGAGGCCGTTGTTTCTTTCTTCATTTCCTTCTTATCTTTTTCTCCTTCCTGCGTGTGCCTGACGGTCACTCACGCATTTGAGGCGTAGCAGGAGACTGGGTAACGGGTAATTCCTAGCCCCAGGTTGGCATGTAGGGCCTGCACGTACCCTGGTACAGGCCAGGCCCAGGGAGGGGTGATTGGCTGAGCTGTTACCTTCCTCCTCTGCCAATAGGTCCTTCCGTCTGTCGTTGGGGAGGTGTGGATTAAGGTGAGGACAGTCACCTAAGGCTGGGGGCAGGGGGGGGGCCTCCCTTTGGAGTGCCCCTGGCCCATCGGAGACGCTGGCAATCATGGGAGACTTCTTCCCAATGACTGATTTTCCTTCTTTTCTCAGAGTGTTTCACATAAAGTAAAGTGGAATGAGGCTCCTGCCTCAAAGTCTCTTCCTGTTGCGCCTAGATATCCAGTAGTCTGACATTTAGACGACAACCAGACTTTTGCTACTGTTAACCTCTTTGTTATACAGAATGGCGTGGATGGCATCGCCGGCCCTGTGAAGTCATGCTCTCGTCTCCGCAATGGAACTCTGCTTTTGGAAATTGATAGTGCTCTCCAGACCCAGAAACTACTCAAGGCCCAAATCCTCCACGAATATCTTATAAAAGTGGAGGCTCACAAGACACTTAACTCGTCCCGCAGTGTTATCTACACCCAGCTGATGGATGGTTTGATGGAGGACAAAATAACTAATTATCTATTGGATCAGGGCAGTACGGCTGTTCATTGGGTTATGAAGAAGGAGGCTGCCAATTTGGTGTCCACTTGCACGTTGTTTCTGACCTTCGATCGGTTAACACTTCCTACCAAGAAGTCATCTCTGTGATCCCTTACATTCCCAATCCGTTGAGGTGTTATAAATTCCACCAATTCAATCATACCAGCACGTCATGTAAAAACGCAGCCAAATTTGTCACTTGTAGCAGGGATGCACACGTGGGCGCCTGTCCACATCCTTCCTCTCGCTGCATCAATTGTAATGGAGAACATGCTGCTTCTTCTCGTTCTTGTCCTGTCCATCAAGACGAGCGGGCTGTTCAGAAGATATGGGTGGAGAAAAAGGTACCTTTTCCTGTTGCCTGGAAACTGTTGGTGAGCAGTAAACAAAATGTCCCTTCATCTGGAAGCTACAGCACAGTGTTAGCCTCTCCCCGTCGCATAAAAAACGTGGCTATGCAAACCTGTGACTTACAGTCCAGTTCGATGGTGGCAAAGTCACTTCGCCTTAAAGCTGACACTCTGTCTCCTGCTTCCCGGCTGTAGATTCTGCTACCTGCTATTCGCCCTTACCAGCGAACATGGTTGCAACGCAGCCAGTGAACCGTCAACTCAAAAAGGATTATTCCTGGGAATATTTCTTGCGTACCTCGAGTTCGCAGCCGTCTGGATCTTCTGCAAATCGCCAAAAGTCAAACAGTCAAAGTCTTCCCCCTCTCTGACTTGTCGGCCCTCTTCGACTCGTCGGTTCTTTTCAGCCGACTGACACCGGGGAAGCGCCGTTGCTCCCGCTGAATTGATGGACGAAGATCCTCCATCTGTGGATTACAGTGGCTGTCCTCCCTCGACTGCTCTCCCTAAGCGGCCATCGAGGTGAGTGCTTCTCTGGTTCCTAAATTTTATGGCCGTTTTATAATGGGATATCCGTAGCCTTCGGTCTAACAGGGTGAACCTCTAGCTGCTCCTGCGATCGCAATGACCGCTTGTAGTCTGTCTCCAAGAAACCAAGCTACGTCCTTAAGACCATTTTGCTCTGACCCATTTTACTTCACTACGGATGGACCTTCCCCTTACGGTGGGGTTTCCTACTCATGGTGGGGTCATGCTGCTTCTACGAGGTGATGTTTGTCATCGTCCTATCCCCTTGCACACGCACCTGCAAGCAGTTGCTGGCAGTGTTTTCCTCCCCGAATTTACCTTTTCCCTCTGCACCATTTATATCCCTTGGTCTCCCGCTGTCACTAGGGTGGACCTGATACAGCTTGTCGTTTAGCTTCCTCCACCCTTTCTGCTCCTCGGTGATCCCAATTCGCATCATCCTCTATAGGGCTCGCCTATCGATTGTCTGAGAGGTTCTCTTTTGGCGAATCTTCTTAATCATCTTAATCTTGTGTGTCTTAACACTAGCGAAACCAAGTTTCTCTCTGATTCCACCCACACTTATCCCCAATTAGACCTCTCGATCTGCTCTGCCCAGCTCGCTCGACGCCTCGAGTGGTGTGCTCTTTCCGGAACTTACTCGAGTGACCACTTCCCTTGTGTGACTCGCATGTACGGTCATACCTAGCCCCAGCGGCCCACTCACGGGAAATTCTCTCTTGCTGACTGCGGGCTTTATTCCTCCTTGGCAGTCCTTGACGAACGGCCGTTTCCCAGCTGTGATGATCATGTCGATCACCTCGTGGACGTCATTCTCTCGGCTGCCGAATCCTCTGTCCCTCGCACTACTACTTCTCTCCGTCGGGTCCCGGTCCCTTGGTGGACAATGGAGTGCGGCAACGCGATTCGGGCCCAGCGGCGTGCGCTTCGTGTCTTTCACAGTCATCCTGTGTTAACGAACAGCATCCACTACAAGCAACTATGTGAAGCAGTGCCATCACGTTATTAAGGAAAGCTAGAAAGCATGCTGGGTTTACTTCACCAGCTCGTTCAACAGTTTTACTCCGTCCTTTCTCGTTTGGGCTGGCCTGCACCGACTTTCCGAGACTACCGCCCACTCCCTGATCTGACTGTGGCGGGAAACGTCGTAGTCGACCCTGTCGATGTTTCCAACGCTTTGGGCCGGTACTTTGTGGAGGTTTCCTGCCTTCCTTCCTCAGAAACAGGAGGAAGAGGCTCATGCAATCTCTTTTCTCTCTCTGAATCGACAATGCTACAATACTCCTTTTACTATGAGGGAGCTCGAGCGTGCTCTCTCCTCATGCAGGTTTTCTGCTCCTGGGCCCGATACAATCCACGTCCTCATGCTGCAGAGTCTTCCTCCTGCGGGAAAACGCTTTCTCCTCGATAACAACAACGGTAGTTGATAGTGATTCCCATTCCTCTGCAGCTGTTCTTCCAATTTCGGAGACCCATTTCTACACATAAATTGAACAAGATGGGTGACATACTGCAGCCTTGTCGCTAACATTTAGTGACATTAATAGGTTCTGATAACTTTGAACCTTGTTTAATCCGCACCACAATATCTCTGTACATTTCAATAATAATTTGTGAAAGTTGATCATCTATACCTATATCTTTCACAGATTCCCACAACTTAGATCTAGGGAGTGTACTGTAAGCTTTTGCTAAATCTACAAAGGCAATGTGTAGCTCCTTCCCCACTGTTATAAATATCGCCATTAATTATTTTAAAATAAATGGGTTATCTGTATATGAGCTATTCTGCCTAAACCCGCTCTGGTCTTCCCCAATACGGTGGCCAACATTTTGCCTAATTTCTTCGAACATTATCTTGTCAAATAAGCGGCTCATTGTGCAGTAGACAGTAATGCCTCTATAGCAGGTTGTGCCTTTTCTATTCCATTTCTTGAAAACAGAAATCATATATGACTTTTTCCATTCTGAGGGAATTTCAGTCCTTTTACAACAGTTGTTGATCAGGCAGGTTATTCGTTTCTTCAGATATCTTCCTCCAATCTTCAGTAATTCAACAGGAATGTTTCCTGGACCAGATGATCGTCCAGTCTTCATTTTAATTAATGCACAAATCACTTCCTGTATTGTAATGTTTATTTTTCGATCAGTTACTTCCATGTTCTCTTCATTCCCTTACGGGTAATATAGCCTACCTTCAGTTAAAGGATCTGCATAATGCTTTTCCACGCCTTTAAGGGAATTAGGTTGTCTACTGCTTTGTTTACTTGTGTTTCCCTCCTCCACACTTCTGTTGTTTCCGAGCCACCTATTAGACTCTCAATTTCAATAAATTTCTGTTCCCACATCTTGTACTTTTCTAATTTAATTCTGTTTCTTAATTTCTTGTTGTCTGGTGGTTTTGCCTGTCCTGTAGTGATTTAGTGGATAACCATTTTTTTGTAGAGAATTTTCTTTTCCCTAACCAACAGGTCATCAGACATCCATGGAGGATCCCACTTACCGAGACTCTTACTCTCAGTCCCTAGCACCTCTAGAGAATTTTTTGTAAGTGCTTTTTTAATATTTTCATATTCTACTTCAACACTGTCATCTTCTACAATTGCTTTTAGGTCATTTTCTAATCTACATCGAAATAAATCCTTGATGTTGAACTGCTTCAGCAGAAAGTGCTTATACCTTGCCTGCTCTAATTTATCATGATTGCTGTGGTCAACTTTGCTAAACTAAGTAGTGATCAGACCCACAGTTGGTTCCCCTCATCACTTAACACTCTTGAACCACCATTTTTGGCCGTTGCTTGGTCATGAAGTAATCAATTATTGATTTCTGCCGTAATGATGGTCTCTCCCATATATATCTGTGGATATCTTTATGCGAATAGTGTGTGTTCAGAATTTTCAAGTCATATTGGTTATAGAATTCTATAAGATTTTCTCTAGAAATATTAATGACATTTTCTCCATATCTTCCTACTACTGCATCATTCACTTGTGGCCAATCCTTGCATTAAAATCTCCTGCTATTATTACTTCTTGGTGCTTTTTGAATTACTTGAGTAGAGGGTCTATTTTCTGGTAGACATGGTCTTTGGTTTGCTGTGCCGCATCGTCGTTTGGTGCATACACCCTTATGATAACTGTTTCAATGCCATGTAACTTGATGGAAATATCGACATTTCTTTCGCATATAAATCCATAGTCCTTGATGTAAGCACTCAGAGGAGTGTTAATTAGAATGGAAAGGCCTGCTTTTGCTCGTTTATGTTTATCAACTCCAGACCAAAAATGGATGAAATTTTCAAATTTCTCATTTCCTTGCCCCTTTTTTTTTGGTTTCTGACAGAATAATTATGTCCACCTTCAGCCGACTAATTTCATCTCTACTTCGGTGTGTCTGTCATGCTTTGAACGTTCCATGTACCAACTCTGAATGTCCTTTTTCTTGCCAATAATTGGCGTAAAGAGTTTCTATCCGATTTCCGAGGCTCCTGTGTAGTTTCTCGAACTTGGAGAAGTTTTAGGGTTTATTCCCCTAGGAGGGTTGGCTTCACCCAGCCTATAGAGACTCCCCTTCCCTACGTGGGACACATTTCGTCTGGCTCGTCCTTTGAGGCTACCGCCGGCATAACCTTCAACTAAGCTGGAGCACGCAAACACTCCCTTCCAGTACTGAAGGTACCTTCGATAAGGCAGTGTCCCTTGGGAGGGATTCAGATGTTAATGGTAATATTAAAATAGTGATACATGTTACACAGAATATTCGTTTTGCTTAAACGGAAATCCCCTTCAAAACGTTATTCCCCAGATCATGCTATTTACTGTTCCGATTCTACTGTAATTAATAGTTTCACTAGAAATGCAGTAATCCATAAGTTAGTGTAATTATAAAATTTCGTACAGCCAGCTATCCATAAAAACACTGTGAGCGAATACGTTAACTCTAAAGAAAGACCCCTATTAACTACAGAAATTGATTTCTAGTGATTTCAGCGATGTAATTAGATTTTCCAAAACTTAGTTTATCGGAAAAGTTAGATATCAACTAGAACAAACTTTCGGAACGGATTATGACCGAAGTACTGTATTATTCCAGCATTTAGTCTCATACTTCTGTTAACCTGAAATTTCGGCATCCAGCGACACCCGTATTATGTCAGAACTTTCACTAATCAAGAATTACGTAACTTCCGATAGCTAAATTTCATCATACAGCATGGATGACATACTTACACATAATTCAGTGAATGCCAATGCGTATGCGTAATTTGGTTCTGTACATTTTAATAGCTACTGCCCATACCCCGCATCAGTTAAATCGAATTTGACAGCAATTTCAACTACCAGTTACGACGAACATTTTAACCTACGAGATTTCCGGAGTATAACTTAATAACAAAAACTGCTTAACATTCTAGCGCGAGTATTTATAAGGTGGACGCTCGCGCCATTTCAGTTATAATACGTTCAGTCTTAGGTCTGACTTCACTTCGGTCAGTATGTATTGAAACTCAGCTATGCTTTCACAATTCTTAGCATTGCATCGATCACGTCATTGGATTATGTTTGTTATTCCTTCGGCACCACGTTTCTGTTACAGAAAAGTATGCAATCCATCTCGTATTTGTGTTTACGTCAGCCTCGGAAACCGTTGTATTGCAATATAATGTTGCATAAACAGTTCCGTGCGATCTCGTCTGCATGTTGTGAGCAGTATCAATTATAATGCGAATAGAGGTCTGACTATATGTACAGTTATTGCTGCTGTGTGTTATGGGTAGATTATTAACATTTCGTGTACCTGTAATACAATTAAGAACTATTTGTTGTTGTTGTGGTTTTCAGTCCTGAGACTGGTTTGATGCAGCTCTCCATGCTACTCTATCCTGTGCAAGCTTCTTCAGAAACGCTTTCCTCGCCATTGCCAGTCTACATTTGATATCCTCTCTACTTCAACCATCATCAGTTATTTTGCCCCCCAAATAGCAAAACTCCTTTACTACTTCAAGTGTCAAATTTCCTAATCTAATTCCCTCTGCATCACCCGACTTAATTTGATTACATTCCATTATCCTCGTTTTGCTTTTGTTAATGTTCATCTTATACCCTCCTTTCATGAGACTGTCCATTCCGTTCAACTGCTCTTCCAAGTCCTTTGCTGTCTCTGACAGAATTACAATGTCATCGGCGAACCTCAAAGTTTTTATTTCTTCTCCATGGATTATAATACCTACTCCGAATTTTTCTTTCCTTTCCTTTACTGCTTGCTCAATATGCAGATTGAGTAACATCAGGGATAGGCTACAACCCTGTCTCACTCCCTTCCCAACCACTGCTTCCGTTTCGTGCCCCTCGACTCTTGTAACTACCATCTGGTTTCTGTACAAATTGTAAATAGCCTTCCGTTCCCTGTATTTTTCCCCTACCACCTTCAGAATTTGAAAGAGAGTATTCCAGCCAGCACTGTCAAAAGCTTCCTCTAAGTCTACAAATGCTAGAAATGTAGGTTTGCACTTCCTTAATCTAGCTTCTAAGATAAGTCGTAAAGTCAGTATTGCCTCACGTGTTCCAATGTTTCTACGGATTCCAAACTGATCTCCCCCGAGGTCGGCTTCTATCACTTTTTCCATTCGTCTGTAGAGAATACGCGTTAGTATTTTGCATCCGTGACGTACTAAACTGATTGTTCGGTAATTTTCACATCTTTCAGCACCTGCTTTCTTTGGGATCGGAATTATTATATTCTTCTTGAAGTCTGTGGGTATTTCGCCTGTCTCATACATCTTGCTCATCAGATGGTAGAGTTTTGTCAGGACTGGCTCTCCCAAGGCCGTCAGTAGCTCTAATGGAATGTTGTCTGCTCTCGGGGACTTGTTTCGACTAAGGTCTTTCAGTGCTCTCTCAAACTCTTCACGCAGTATCATATCTCCCATTTCATCTTCATCCTCTTCCATTTCCATAATATTGTCCTCAAGTACATTGCCCTTGTATAGACCATCTATACACTCCCCCACCTTTCTGCTTTCCCTTCTTTGCTTAGAACTGAGTTTCCATCTGAGCTCTTGATATTCATACATGTGGTTCTCTTTTCTCCAAAGGTCCCTTTAATTTTCCTGTAGGCAGTATCTATCTTACCCCTAGTGACATAAGCCTCTACATCCTTACATTTGTCCTCTAGCCATCCCTGCTTAGCCATTTTGCACTTCCTGTCTATCTCATTTTTGAGACGTTTTTATTCCTTTTTGCCTACTTCAGTTACTGCATTTTTATGTTTTCTCCTTTCATCAATTAAATTCAGTATTTCTTCTGTTACCCAAGGATTTCTACCGGCCCTCGTCTTTTTACCTACTAGGTCCTCTGCTGCCTTCACTACTTCATCTCTCAAAGCTACCCATTCTTCTTCTACCGTATTTCTTTCCCTCATTTCTGTCAATTGTTCCCTTATGCTCTCCCTGAAACTCTCTACAACCTCTGGTTCTTTCAGTTTTTCCAGGTCCCATCTCCTTAAATTCCTACCTTTTTGCAGTTTCTTCAGTTTTAATCTACAGTTCATGACCAACAGATTGTGATCAGAGTCCACATATGCCCCTAGAAATGTCTTACAATTTAAAACCTGGTTCCTAAATCTCTGTCTTACCATTATGTAATCTATCTGAAACCTGTCAGTATCTCCAGGCTTCTTCCGTGGACACAACCTTCTTTCATGATTCTTGATTCAAGTGTTAGCTTTGATTAAGTTGTGCTCTGTGCAAAATTCTATCAGGCGGCTTTCTCTTTCATTTCTTAGCCCCAATCCATATTCACCTACTACGTTTCCTTCTCTCCCTTTTCCTACTACCGATTTCTAGTCACCGATGACTATTAAATTTTCGTCCTCCTTCACTCTATGAATAATTTCTTTTATTTCATCATACATTTCTTCAATTTCTTCGTCATCTGCAGAGCTAAATGTCATATAAACTTGTACTACTGTAGTAGGCGTGGGCTTGGTGTCTATCTTGGCCACAATAATGCGTTCACTATGCTGTTTGTAGTAGCTTATCCGCACTCCTATTTTTTATTCATTATTAAACCGAATCCTGCATTACCCATATTTGCTTTTGTATTTATAACTCTGTATTCACCTGACCAGAAATCTTGTTCCTCCTGCCACCTAACTTCACTCATTCCCACTATATTTAACTTTAACCTATCAATTTCCCTTTTTAAATTTTCTAACCTACCTGCCCGATTAAGGGATCTGACATTCCACGCTTCGATCCGTAGAACGCCAGTTTTCTTTCTCCTGATAACGATGTCCTCTTGAGTATTCCCACCCGGAGATCCGAATGGGGGACTATTTTACCTCCGGAATATTTTACCCAAGAGGACGCCATCGTCATTTAATCATACAGTAAAGCTGCATGCCTTCGGGAAAAATTGCGGCTGTAGTTTCCCCTTGCTTTCAGCCGTTCGCATTACCAGCACAGCAAGGCTGTTTTGGTTAGTGTTACAAGGCCAGATCAGTCAATCATCCAGACTGTTGCCCCTGCAACTATTGAAAAGGCTGCTGCCCCTCTTCAGGAATCACACGTTTGTCTGGCTCCTCAACAGATACCCCTCCGTTGTGATTGCACCTACGGTACGGCTATCTGTATCGCTGAGGCACGCAAGCCTCCCCACCAACGGTAAGGTCCATGGTTCTTGGGGGGGGTGGGGGAGGGAAGAACTACTTAGATCGTTGTTAATGAACCGCTATTGCCACGATTAGTAAGGATTTTTAATATTTAATTGTGTAAAGACTAGCAGAAATCATGACATTCAACGTTATTTTGCATGATTCGAAAATATTCGTTTCCCTTACCTGTATTGTGGGAGACCTGGTCATCATCTATAGGAAATCTGTGACGTAAATACAAACACGTAGAATTTTCCGAGTGGAACCATAAAGCAACTGTTCGATTTTTCATTTAGTTCGACATAGAATCCTGTCAGATGTTTTCACATGGTGAACGAGCGTGCGTGCCAAGCTATCGACTGCAGACACTTCTAGAAGTTGGTGCAGAAACGTGACAGCGAGACACTCTTACGAAGCAGAAACATCGTTAAGGAGTCAGTCCTCAGTCCTCGGGTAACCGCCTTATTGAACGTCCTTCTTAATTACAGTGAAGACAATTTTGTGCTGGTATAGCTACCATGGTTTATTACACCTGGTCGTGTAAACATTATTCTACTGACGGTTCCAAATTTATCTAGTGGAAAGTTGAACTGTATATCCAATAATACACACATTTTTTTTTATTTCTTTGAAGCTGGTCGCTACGACCGAAACCGGAATAAAATAAATCATAAATTTGTACAGATAGGGGCAAACTCGCATTTCTTCAAGTACCTGACAGCTGTATCGTGTCACTTCACTACACTGCGTTACCAGAGAGCACAGGTCACTTACATCAAAACACTCAAAGTATACCTGAATGACCTCGACAATTTTGTCAAAGGAGTTTCAGTTCCATCATGTATACGTGACAGGAAGAGGCAAAATGTGCTCAACTCAGCGGAAAAATTGATGATCAGTGAAGGCTTGATAACGGTGAAAGCAATAGCCTTACCTATCACTGTTCGTCAAAAGGAAAGTGCGCTACGCAGCGGCGAGTGTGTCATTGTCGAACTTCCTGACAAATTAAAACTGTGCGCCACAGCAAGAGTCTAGCTTGGACTTGGACCCTCACTGGGCCGTGAGGTGTGCTAAGAAAAGAGCGTTTGGTGGGTATAAAATTTCCGTCGATTGTTTTCCAGTTCTGATCGCATAAGGTTGTAATCTACAAGGATGTTCCTTAAGTTTTACAAAAATACGAGTAGTTCATAAAATGACAGCTGAATGCGAGACCTCTTTAGGTTTTTTACCCTTTTATGAACTATGAGCAACTAAGTAGTTAAATCGTTATTGAGAGAATTTTATTTTTTCTCAGTCAACCCACCACAGTCAAATTACCGATTTCATAAAAGCAGATGAAATTTTGATCATTTCAGGCATATCGCGAGGAATTACGTTCTGACGATCATCTTCATTAATCGATGGGCCCAAATTCTTCACGTAAATGCTAAACAAGATACCTTCCGTTTAAAGGCATCAAAATTTTATTTATTGCGACAGCAATTTTGAGTACTACTGTTCATTTTTCAGGCAGATGTCTCAAATACAAGCATTCACACAGGGATAAATACAGCCGCTAGTCCAAATAGCGAGTTCGAATATTACAAAGCCCTAGACACACGAAAAAATCACAAACTCTAATAAATACTATTAGTCACACTTATTTTTGTACATGCCAGGCTGACTGTTCGATAGCTAATGTGTCGGTAAATTAGGCAGGACAAGCCTACGAACGAATTTAGAGAGGCGCTACTAGGATCGTTAATAATGGGCATAGTCCACAAGAAAGACTAATAAATTTGTTAAGGTAACTTGAATGGGGGACTTAAATGGGGGACTATTTGAAGAAAGACGACTTAGTTCCAAAACAGCTCAGTTCAGTAAATTTAGAAAACCTGTATTGAACACTATGTGACCCAATGTGGAAAAGGAATGGGGCCCCAAATGGAGAACTTTGGTACGCAGTATCATGGGCCATGCACTGTACAATGACATGGCGAGTATCACTATCTGATCAAAAGTATGTGGACGCCCGTTAGCGGACGCCTGTTAGTGGACACCCTGTGGGGTGGTGTGTGGAATAATTGTTATATAATGTTCCTGTTATTTACTTATTGCTGTTGTTTGCCATTCTCAACACTGGCTCTCTAACTACAATAATGGCAACCAGAAAGTGATTACGTAAACGTGAAGCCTGTAATTAGAATTCCTAGTGCCCACTTCATCTGAGAAATACATCTATAGCTGCAGCTTATAGCTCTGAGGAATTAGGAGATTGTCTGGGATTCATAACCAAAAACCATTTTCTCTAAAATGTTCACCATATTCTGAAAGTCACAGACCAAAATGAATCCACACAATCCAACTACCAGAGCAGTTCAGAGTCTAATGCGCTGACGCAACTATAACTGTTCAGATGAAATGTTTAAGTGAATGCTCGCCATAATTTGATGATAATGTTCATCAAACGCCACGCTAAATAATGGTAGAATGTCTGTCCCGCAACGGCACGTGAAAATACGACATACGCAAACTGAAGATAGATCATTAAAATCAATCCAGAATTAACACCTCATTCGAAAACGATTTCATGTTTACGCGTATCCTGAGTAACTTATTACAGCATCCGAGGCTGTTTATAGCTCTTTCAAGTGTTGCTAAGTGCATAGCCGTTGTCTCTGTTTAAATTGCTATCGCTAAGTCTAATTTCGACTGCTTCCCGGATCTCAGAGTCGCAGTAATTCGATGCGTGGGCTAATACTCTGGTTTCTTCAAATAAAATCTTATGCTTGTTAAGCAGGCTATGTTCAGCCACCGCTGATTTTTCCAAATACCTGTATTTCAAGTGGCGCTGGTGCTCGATGCAGCGGTCGGCAACGGTTCTTACAGACTGGCCCACGTAATTCTTGTCGCATCAGCAAGGAATAGTATAAATTCCCGGCACTCTTAAGCCGAGACTATTTTTGACTGATCTCAACATTTCCTTAATTTTCCTAGGTGGTCGGAAAACAGGTTTTATTCCTTGCCTCTTCAGGACTCTGGCTATTTTGCTCGTTGTGGCACCGCAAAAAGGAATCCGCGCTATGTGTTGGTCCTCTTCTTGTATATGGCCGGCATCGTGTCTTACTTTCTTGGAGAATACTGATTTTAAGTTTGTAAGCTTGTCTTTACTAGGTAATGCATCAAAGAAGGATTGAGATATCGCACTCACCTCACTTCCACTGTCCAAGAGACAACGTACATTGATACCCAACATATTCACTATTATTATAGGGTGGCTTATTCTAGTTCGTACAGGTGGTTCCCAAAATTATCCAATAGCTCCTTTTGGATTTGTCTCCAACTAAAGTGATCGACATCTGTCTTCATTACATTTAGGTCAAAGTGTGTAGGGGTTTCTTGAATTACATTTTCAGCTGCCTTTTCCAGTCGGTCTATTAATTTCAAATCGAAACACCGCACGACTTCATTACATTTAGTTTGCTGAACATGACCCAAATTACTGTAGTCTGAGGGATTCTGCGTCTCCAGACCGTGGATAACACTAGTTACAGCTAAACCACTTTCACTATTATCGTCGGGTTCCTTCACAAGTGACAACTGGTCACAGCTACTGTGTTCATCGACCCCCAACAGGCTATCCTCTACATTCACACTTACCTCCTGTAATAAATCTATTAATACAGTATCAACATCCTGCACAGGCACTTTAGATAAGAGCACATCATCCTCATCGTAAATATAAGCATGAATTTCTTCTGCTTCTTCACCTGACAATTCAGCTCCTCCCTACCGCTATACTGCTGCGCCTTCTCTTTCTCTTCCCACTTAGAATGCGTCTCTAACACGGTATCTATCAAATACTGTGAGTGATCTAATATTTCTGCTGTAGCCGTAGATGCTACCGACCCCTCATCCACATATTCAGTCTAAGTATTCTGATCTATCTTACCAATTACTGTAATTACTGGCTTAGGAAAAGTAACCGCCAGGTGAGCGCCAGTGTCCTCATAGATGGGAACTAGTTTTCCTGCCTCGGCCTACTGCTGTTTCCTTTATAGTTAATTGGCACAGCATTGCTTTCCGCCCTGTTTTTTACCTGCATAACTTTGTTCGGAACAAAATTACTATCATTTTGACGCCATTGTTGGTTCTGATAACTATTTCTCCAATTCCTACCTCTCTTAGGATGGCGAATACCTACTGTTCTGATGTTTACATTGCCATTCTGCTCGTTCTTAAATTTACTACTAGTGTTATTACCATTTCTGTTATTACTTGCTTACTCCTCATTGGCAGAAACACCCTCTACACGTTCCAAATATTCAATGAAACGATCCAGTTTGTCTCTAGAGGCATATATAATTCTAGTCTGCCAATACCATGGAAGTTTGACTTCAAGACAGAGTATTATCATTTCAGGTTTCTGCTTGTCCGCCAAATGTGACAAACGTGAAATCCATGACCTAGCAAACTCTTTAATAGATTCCTTGCCTGCATTGATACGTTTTCCACTCCAAAATTCTCTCAACACTGCATTTTGCTTATTACTAGGCCAATACTCATTAATGAAAACTGTTTTAAATTCCGATAATGTTTTACACTTCAACATAACATCAGCTGACCAACGCATGGCGTCACCTGCTAAATGGCTTCCAATAAATGAGATTTTCTCTCGTTCAGACCAAGTTGGTGGAATCACATCTTCAAAATCGTTCCAGAAATCTAGCGGGTGGATATTTTTATCTGGATTGAACCACAAGAACTGCCGACACCCGATATAAGCGGCGTTTGCAGCTACAATTTGTTGCATACTACCATTACCAGAAGTTACTGAAGCTACTTTACTCTCAATGTTAGCAATGTTAGTACTAATATTTTCTACTCTCATTTCAACGATATCTACGCTTTGCACAATATGAGTAGTATCAGTTTTGATTGCGTCTACTTCTGCTTGAGATATGTTTACTTTTATATTAACATCTTTAAACCTATCTGAGCACAGTTCAGATTCCGCCTCGATCTTTTCTGTTAACTTGTGCTCCAGCTTCGCATCTTCAATTTGGAAGTCTCTGCGAACCTCAGCAACTTCGGATTTTACTGTTTTATACATTTCAGAAAATTGTTGAGCAACCTTTTTCTTAATATCCTCATGATTGTAATCAATTTTATAATTCAAACTGTCCAGATCCTCTTTCAACTTATTGCAGCCAGTCTTGAAGGAAGTTTCTAATTCAGCTTTATTGGATTCTAATTTATTGTCCATTACCTCAAACCGTTTATTAAAATTGGTTTGGCTGGCCACAATCTCATACTTTAATTCAGCATTACTGCTAGCTATTGCTTGTAATATAACATTTAAATGAATAGCCCCAGTATCTTTAGGTTACTCACTAGCTGGTTTTTTATCACACTCAGGTGATGAAAACCTAGCTCCAATACCAGAAGCATCAAAACGAAATGAAACATCTGATAGATCAGTCATATCTAACTTATCCTGTTAAACTCTACCACCTCTGATGACTGTTTCGTTTTTAACTCATCAGATAAACTATCGTCCAATAAATTAACAATTTCTGATTTCTGTTTTACTACAGGGGTCTCTATTATTGAATCATTGCTCCTTTTCACACTACTGTCAGGAGACAATACTTCATATCTTACTTTAACATTACTATTTTCATGCATATTTACACTTGAACCGTTGTCTGGATTTACAGTTCCCTGAACAGACATAGGTTCTGATTTCAGTTTAACCTCAGTATCTTCTGGTGGTTCCATCGCCGACAGTCTTTTGATGCAGGTTAGTAAAAGTTTTAACAGCTTTTCACTTAACTTAGTTCCTTCTGCACGGCGGTATGCCGTTGCCGGCGCGGCGTACCAGTATTACTGATGCGACGCGGCGCGTTGAACTGCAGACGGCTGCTGTGTGTTTGCGTGGCCCGCAACTGCAGGCGCGGCTCTGGTTGCTCCGGCGGACGACTGCGGTGAGGCGAAACTGGCTTCTCGCGATGCCGGCTGCGCCGCTAGACTCAGTGCCAGCTCCGTCAATCCAGATGCGTTGTTAATCCAGTTGCGTCGTCCACATACACACGTAACACTATCACTGTTCTATTACTCAGTTGCGTGTCGCATTTCACTCCCGAATCCGAATATTTAAAAATCGCTTTCACTTTTATTGAGCCTCCTTTCCCGGCCAGTGCACCATATGTGAGGCGGTGGGTAGAATAATTGTTATTTTATAGAATGTAATGTAGAAAAGATGCATTTCCGGCCGATTATCAACATATGTTGGGCGGCGAGTGGAATTATTGTTCATAAATGTTTTGTATTTATTTTATGCTGTTGTTTGCCATTCTCAACACTGGCTCTCTAACTACAATATTGGCAATCAGAAAGTGATTAGCAAAACGTGAAGCCTGTAATTAGAATTCCTAGTGCCCACTTCATCTGAGTAATACATTTATAGCTACAGCTTATAGCTCTGAGGAATTAGGAGATTGTCTGGGATTCATAATCAAAAACCATTTTCTCTAAAATGTTCACCATATTCTGAAAGTCACAGACCAAAATGAATTCACACAATCCAACTACCAGAGCAGTTCAGAGTCTAATGCGCTGACGCAACTATAACTGTTCAGATGAAATGTTTAAGTGAATGCTCGCCATAATTTGATGATAATGTTCATCAAACGCCACGCTAAATAATGGTAGAATGTCTGTCCCGCAACGGCACGTGAAAATACGACATACGCAAACTGAAGATAGATCATTAAAGTCAATCCAGAATTAACACCTCATTCGAAAACGATTTCATGTTTACGCGTATCCTGAGTAACTTATTACAGCATCCGAGGCTGTTTATAGCAATTATAGCTTTCTTAAATATAAAGCCGCGGTGCGGACGGCTAAGGGAACGCCTGATCAAATCCGCTATCCCGACTAGCTGCTGGGCTAGTAATGCACCACTTTAAGTTATCGAATAAACCATTGCTTCCTTTGCTAATGGCCCATGAAGCTCTCAATTTAAATGTGCAATCAGCACACAGGTAAGTAATCATAATAAAAGTCTGACGTGGCTAAGTCAAATATTTTGGGTGAGAGAATTGATTTAATTGCACTACACGCAGTAGACGAGCTCTGAACTCCCCCTTTGCAGATACGCTATCACTATAGTTTTATAGTTATTCAGTTGAAACTTCACACTTCTTTATGATTATAGCGTATCTCCCTTCTACTTAAATTTAAACATCCTAGCCTTATTTATTCCCCTACTTAATCTATCTTGCTTCCTTAATTTCTCAGACAAAAACCAGAAAATCATGAATTTCAACTAAAATTTTAATTTTTGAGGTCCAGAATACTGTTTCTACTAAATTATCAAGCAAAAGGAATCTAAATATAAATTTTCTCTTTTCTGTTGCGCCAATGATTTTTACAGAAAAACATCCAAATTTCGAAAATGGTTAAAGTTATTGAACAGATATTCAACACATATTGATTTTGTATTACTCCTGACGTGCTAGAAACGTTTCAGGTTATTTACTTGATTTTTAAAGTATTGCGCAACATTTATGACGTCAGATCTATTTACAGCAGACTGGCTGGCACACAATGGAAAGACTGATGTGAATTTTATATGGCGTGAGTAGGCTCCTTCCCTACAACCCGTTAGTGAACATCAGTATGAGGTGTGTGTGTGTCTTTCCTTCATCTTCATAATGGCTTGAACTCTGCTGGGGAACTTTTAGTGAGGTGTTAGTCTGGAGGACTGACAAGCCATTCTTCCTGACGAGCCCAGACCAGAGAAGGTAATGTCAGACACTGGGGTCTGGGTGAATTCGACTTCTATTTCATCTCAAAGGCAGTGTATTCGGTTCAGATCGCCACTCTGGGCATACCAGTCCATTTCAGGAATGTTATAGTCCACAAAGCATTGCCTCACAGAAAATGGTTTTTAACAGGATGCGTTTTCATGCTGATGCAAGCAACCATCATCACAGAACTGCTCCTCTACTGCACGCAGTACACAATACTGTGAAATTTGTTCATAACCCTCTGCATTTAGCGATTCCTTAAGCCCAACAAGCGGACCACACTCTAACCACGAAAACTGCCCCAATACTCTGACACCAAGTGTTCCGTTCTTCACTATTGTCACTAGATACGAAGACAGAGAACGTTCCCCAGGCATTCGCCACACCTAAACCCTTTTCTCAGATACCATAGGCTATGCCGTGATACATCACTCCAAATCACTCGTTTCCAGTCATCCACTGGCCAGTGCTGTTTACGCCATCTCAAGCATGGCTTAGCACTGACTACAGAAATGTGTGGCTAACGTGGAGATGCTCGACACACATTCATTGTGGTAGCACTCGAGAACTCAAGAGTCATTCCTCCCGCTAATTTCACGCTATTATTTTACAGCCACCCTCTGCAATGCTGGACGGTCGTTGTTCATCAGTACGTGAGGTATCCCTGGTCTTGCTTTAGCTGTATTTGTTCCTTAAAGTTCGATTCAAAAAATCAAGACCAACAGTCGACTTGGGCAGTCTTAAGCCAGTTGAAATGTCCCTGGTCTAATGACTAGTCCAGGTTGTAAGTCAGAGGTCTTCTGAACGATCCCTTTATGCTCTGACTGCTTCTCTACTGACAACACATTCCGCCCCATTTTACACTGATGTGTTGTAGTACTTCTGTTACAGAAGGTGGCTACACAATACGTTTCTTGTATTCTCATATGTCTGTCCAATTTTTGTTAGTGGCCTTTTTAGAGACATCGAAACCTCTTCAACTGAGCAGCCTAGTGTGGTATTGACTATCGCAGTTGTCCCGGGTTCGATTCCCGGCTGGTTGGGGATTTTTTCTGCCCGGGGACTATGTGTTTGCGTTGTCCTCATCACTCCATCATTCGTGATAGTGGCTAGATTGGACTGCGTAAAAAATTGGAGTGACACAATAGGGACTTCGTATGGGCGCTGATGACCGCGCAGTTGAGCGCTCCACAAACCAATCATCTTCATCACTATCGCAGTTCTTCATAATTTCTCATTGCTACATTTATTCTTCCGGGAGGTTTTCTTCAACTTCAGAGGACTCTTATTGCTACATTACGTTCAGTGTATCAGTTTGTCTTACTATACAGTACCTGATCTCGAAATCTCTGTCGATCAGCGAAGCAATTCTGCTGATAACTTGTCGTCTCTTCAGGCTTTTTCCAAGTGTACCACTACCTCTTACGACATCTAGTGGTCAATTTCGCATTCCAACAGCGTATTCGCGAGTACTCGTTGAAATTTATTGTGGAGCTCAGTTGGTCGTTCGTTTCTCTCACTCCTACTACAAAGCCCATATTAGTGCACTACTGGCCACTAAAATTACTACACCACGACGATGACGTGCTACAGACGCGAAATTTAACCGACAGGAAGAAGATGCTGTGATATGCAAATGACTAGCTTCTCAGAGCATTCACACAAGGTTGGCGCCAGTAGCGACACCTAAAACGTGCTGCAATGAGGAAAGTTTCCAACCGATTTCTCAGACACAAACAGCAGTTGCCTGGTGAAGCGTTGTTGTGATGCCTCGTGTAAGGCGGGGAAATGCGTACCATCACGTTTCCGACTTTGATAAAGGTCGGATTGTAGGCTATCACGATTGCGGTTTATCGTATCGCGACATTGCTGCTCGCGTTGGTCGAGATCCAATGACTGTTAGCAGTATAAGTATTCGGTGGGTTCAGGCAGTCGAGATGACACGCATCTTATCCGCATGGCTGTAACGGATCGTGCAGCCACGTCTCGATCCCTCAGTGAACGGATGGGGACGTTTGCAAAATAACATCTGCACGAACAGTTCGACAACGTTTGCAGCAGCATGGGCTATCAGCTCGAAGATCATAGCTCCGGTTACCCTTCACGCTGCATCACAGACAGGAGCGCCTGCGATGGTGTACTCAACGACGAACCTCGGTGCACGAATGGCAAAACGTCATTTTTTCGGATGAATGCAATTCTGTTTACAGCATCATGACAGTCGCATTCGTGTTTGGCGACATCGCGGTGAACGCACATTGGAAGCGTGTATTCGTCATCGCCATACTGGCGTATCACCTGACGTGATGGTATGGGGTGCCATTGGTTGCACGTCTCGGTCACCTCTTGTTCGCACTGACGGCACTTTGAACAGTGGACGTTACATTTCAGATGTGTTAGGACCCGTGGCTCTACCCTTCATTGCCGGCCGCGGTGGTCTCGCGGTTCTAGGCGCGCAGTTCGGAACCGTGCGACTGCTACGGTCGCAGGTTCTAATCCTGCCTCGGGCATGGATGTGTGTGATGTCCTTAGGTTAGTTAGGGTTAAGTAGTTCTAAGTTCTAGGGGACTAATGACCACAGCAGTTGAGTCCCATAGTGCTCAGAGCCATTTGAACCATCTACCCTTCATTCGATCGCTGCGAAACCCTACATTTCAGCAGAATAATGCACGACCGCATGTTGCAGGTCCTGTACGGGCCTTTCTGGATACAGAATATGTTCGACTGCTGCCCTGGCCAGCACGTTCTCCAGATCTCTCGCCAACTGAAAACCTCTGGTCAATGGTGGCCGAGCAACTGGCTCGTCACAAAACACCAGTCACTACTCTTGATGAACTGTGGTATGGTGTTGAAGCTACATGGGCAGCTGTACCTGTACACGCCATCCAAGCTCTGTTTGACTCAAGCCCAGGCGTATCAAGGCCGTTATTACGGCCAGAGGTGATTGTTCTAGGTACTGATTTCTCAGGATCTATGCACCCAAATTTCGTGAAAATGTAATCACATGTCAGTCCTAGTATAATATATTTGTCCAATGAATACCCGTTTATCATCTGTATTTCTTTATGGTGTAGGAATTTTGATAGCCAGTAGTGTAGTATTTACTATAGTTTGTGCCGTAGGTTTGTAGTTGAGAGAGTAATCCTTTGCCTGCGTTTGTGTTCTGGGAAGCGCAGCAGCTGCAGACGGAGGCGGTGGAGCAGCTGGAGCACAAGCTGCAGCAGCTGGTGGAGGAGGCGCTGCGAGTGGCAGAGGTGCCGGCCACGCCGCCCTCGCCGTCCCACCACTTGCTCTACGACGACGCCAAGTACCGCAACAGGACGTGAGTACAGGCGGCGGCACCGCTGCGGCCGATCCTCTTCGTTTTTGGATTGCACTAAGGAAAGCTGTCCGCAACCTCAAAGTTGCTCTGAAGACGAGAGTGTTTTACTGAGAATGGTTTTTTGCTAGCGGTATGCCTTGACTCCCTCCGACCTTCGAATAAACGTACCCATTCGACTGTAGGGAGACATTGAGATATATGTCTTCCTTTCTGGCCCTATCAGTTGTTTGTCAAAACCTCAACTCCCATGAATATAATTACAGGGGTTGGATAAAAATATGACACCGCGAGAAATACATGCCTGACCAAAAATGCAGACTCTAGCCAAGTATGCAGGTTGCGGTTCTGTATTTAACCATGAACGACCATCTGTGGAATGTCCTCAATATGTTTAAAGTGTCAGTGGTGATTAGAACACTGTTTTGTCTTGTTGACACTGCGTATGTCGGAGATAAGTAAATTCTAATGTGGGAAATATCGTTGGTGTCCCTATGGTGGGTGTCTCCGTAGCAAAGAGAGCTGAATTGCCTAATGTTTCTCACGGGGCACCATATCTATGATTCACTCCGCATACAGGCAAAGCGGAAAAACGTCGTCCCCCGAGGCACAATCGCAACGAAAATGTGTGTTGAGCGCACGTGGAAAACGGTCATCGAGGAGGATTGAGAGTAAAAATAAGACGACGACAGCTGCAAGAGTCGCTGCAGAAGAGAATGTCGCAGTCTGGTAACCTGTCTTGACCAAGCCAACACGAAGGGTGCTCCATAAACAGGGAACTGGAGGGCCAGCTGAAATTGCAAAATCGGCACATCAGTGATGCAAATGCGGTTAACAAGAAAACTTGCTGCCGAAGCCACAAAATCTGGACATGGAGCAAAGGAAGAAACTCATATGATCCGATAAGTCTTGTTTCATACAGTTTCCAACTTCTGCTTCAATATGCACGCCAAAAGTGAAACATGGCAGGGGTTCGGCGATATTTAAGGAAGTAAAATACACTCCTGGAAATGGAAAAAAGAACACATTGACACCGGTGTGTCAGACCCACCATACTTGCTGTGGACACTGCAAGAGTGCTGTACAAGCAATGATCACACGCACGGCACAGCGGACACACCAGGAACCGTGGTGTTGGCAGTCGAATGGCACTAGCTGCGCAGCATTTGTGCACCACCGCCGTCAGTGTCAGCCAGTTTGCCGTGGCATACCGAGCTCCATCGCAGTCTTTAACACTGGTAGCATGCTGCGACAGCATGGACGTGAACCGTATGTGCAGTTGACGGACTTTGAGCGAGGGCGTATAGTGGGCATGCGGGAGGCCGGGTGGACATACCGCCGAATTGCTCAACACGTGGGGCGTGAGGTCTCCACAGTACATCGATGTTGTCGCCAGTGGTCGGCGGAAAGTGCACGTGCCCATCGACCTGGGACCGGACCGCAGCGACGCACGGATGCACGCCAAGACCGTAGGATCCTGCGCAGTGCCGTAAGGGACCGCACCGCCACTTCCCAGCAAATTAGGGACACTGTTGCTCCTGGAGTATCGGCGAGGACCATTCGCAACCGTCTCCATGAAGCTGGGCTACGGTCCCACACACCGTTATGCCGTCTTCCGCTCACGCCCCAACATCGTGCAGCCCGCCTCCAGTGGTGTCGCGACAGGCGTGAATGGAGGGACGAATGGCGACGTGTCGTCTTCAGCTATGAGAGTCGCTTCTGCCTTGGTGCCAAAGAGGGTCGTATGCGTGTTTGGCGCCGTGCAGTTGAGCGCCACAATCAGGACTGCATACGACCAAGGCACACAGGGCCAACACCCGGCATCATGATGTGGGGAGCGATCTCCTACACTGGCCGTACACCTCTGGTGATCGTCGAGGGGACACTGAATAGTGCACGTTACATCCAAACCGTCATAGAACCCATCGTTCTACCATTCCTAGACCGGAAAGGGAACTTGCTGTTCCAACAGGACAATGCACGTCCGCATGTATCCCGTGCCACCCAACGTGCTCTAGAAGGTGTAAGTCAACTACCCTGGCCAGCAAGATCTCTTTATCTGTCCCCCACTGAGCATGTTTGGGACTGGATAGCGTTGTCTCACGCGGTCTGCACGTCCAGCATGAACGCTGGCCCAACTGAGGCGCCAGGTGGAAATGGCATGGCAAGCCGTTCCACAGGACTACATCCAGCATCTCTATAATCGTCTCCATGTGAGAATAGCAGCCTGCATTGCTGCGAAAGGTGGATATACACTGTACTAGTGCCGACATTGTGCATGCTCTGTTGCCTGTGTCTACGTGCCTGTGGTTCTGTCAGTGTGATCATGTGATGTATCTGACCCCAGGAATGTGTCAATAAAGTTTCCCCTTCCTGGGACAATGAATTCACGGTGTTCTTATTTCAATTTCCAGGAGTGTATAAATGTCGTGTGACTAGGGCCTTCCGTCGGGTAGACCGTTCGCCGGGTGCAAGTCTTTCGATTTGACTCCAGTTCGGCGACTTGTTAGTCTATAGGAATGAGATGATGATGACGATTAGGACAACACAACATCCAGTCCCTGAGCGAAGAAAATCTCCGACCCGGCCGGGACTCGAACCCGGGCCCTTAGGATTGACATTCTGTCGCGGGAACGTTTAAGGAAGTCAAATCGTGGTATTCCATGGTTACTCTGGTAGATCTCATTACTGTCAAGGATTATGTATGTATTGTGGCTCATTATATCCATCCCATGCTACTATGTTTGTTCCCCAATGGCGATCATGTGTTTAAACACGTCACGGCCCCTTTTCACACAGCTCGCATCGCCAGGATTGGTGGTATGAGCGTGAGGATGAATTGCCATATCTCCCATGGCAGCACCAGTCACCATATATCAATAACACCAGGTGATCAAAAACTCAGTATAAATTTGAAATCTTAATAAACCAATGAATAATGTAGATAGAGAGGTAAAAATCGACACATATGCTTGGAATGACATGGGGTTTTATTAGAACCAAAAAGAAAAACATGGTATTGCTAGACGCGTGAAAGATTACTTGTGCGCGTTGGTGGCGACGTTCGTGTGCTCAGCCGCCACTTTCGTCATGCTTGGCCTCCCAAGTCTCCAGACCTCAGTCCGTGCGATTATTTGGGGTTACCTGAAGTCGCAAGTGTATCGTGATCGACCGACATCTCTAGGGATGCTGAAAGACAACATCCGACGCCAATGCATCACCATAACTCCGGACATGCTTACAGTGCTTTTCACAACATTATTCCTCGACTACAGCTTTTGTTGAGGAATGATGGTGGACATATTGAGCATTTCCTGTAAAGAACATCATCTTTGCTTTGTCTTACTTTGTTATGCTAATTATATCTATTCTGATCAGATGAAGCGCCATCTGTCGGACATTTTTTGAACGTATATATTTTTTTGGTTCTAATAAAACCCCATGTCATTCCAAGCATGTGTGTCAATTTATACCTCTCTATCTACATTATTCCATGATTTATTCAGTTTTCAAATTTATACTGACTTTTTGATCACTCGGTATTTAGCCTTAGTGATCTGGTTTGGAGAGAAGGGTGCGTGATCGCTACCCACTTCCACCATCTTTACCTGAACGTGCCAGTACTTGGAGGGAAAGGTAGTATAAGAGTCCCTTTAAAACCGTATAGGATCTGTATTTATCCATTCCGAGACGACTGGAAGCTGTTTTGGATGCGATCCTTTTTCCTGCACCGTATTAGGCATGATAAAGAGTTGTTTTTGATGTTTCCGTACTTTTGACCATTCCTGTGTGTTATTGCCATAGTTTTGTCCAGTGTTTTAGGTCATAGGCCTTATCATGTGATGACCAGAAAGGATTAAATATAACAGAATGGAAAGCATGTTCTGCTGATAGATGTGCAGCAAACTCAGTTTTCGAAATCCATTAGTATATACATACTGATGGTATCCCACTGTTCAGGTTGGCCCTTGCTCTATATTGACACCAGAGTTAGTGGACTCGTAGGTGCACAGACAGTGGAAAGGGAGGCAACAACGGTAGCGGCGGTGATTCACCTGTGAACGCCCACCCCAATGTAAGGAAGATGCAGCCTACACAGAAACGCATATTTCACATTACTTGTAAGGTACAGCTAGCAAGTCTGCAAATCGTCGTATTAACAGATTTTGTGAGAAGCAATAATTCGACAAATATAGACTTTCATAGTTTCACACTAGAGTAGCCTACCTAAAACACATTGTCGTTTAAATAAAGGATCAAGTAAGCCGAGAGAGTCCCAGCCACGTGCTGCCAGAACAAAACCTCATAAAACAAAATTGGTGTAAATATAGCATAGTAGACAAGGCCGCTTCCTGTGATGCTGACAATGTAAAACATTTGTCGCGTGAAAATTGTGTGTTAGTCACCAGATAATCTGTTCACCAATACCAAATAAATTTTTTTCTCCTTCCACAGGCGTATGCTGAAGTAGTGAGACTTCGAGAAGTAGTGGTAGCTTCGTCTTCCATCTCCTCGTTTACTACTTCTATTGTGCAACAAGAAAACACGGAACAGTTCCTACAACCCCCTCACGCATACATTTTATCGAAATTTTTGCTTCATTGGCCTCTTACGAGATAAATTAAATGTCACTGCACGCGATCAAAGATTAAAAGGTTGCAAAGAGGGAGCTGTGATTGCTAAGGTGCCAGCCACAAAAAACATATTTCATTTAGAAAACACAACTGATTTTAGTCACAGTTGTGCAAATTGTTGTTACTATTGTTTTTTACGCCAATCCAAGAAAACAGCTATAAACATTTTGTATTTCAAATTTGAGCATTGCTAATTAGTGTGGCCGAACTATGACCCTATGTAGAGCTTGACTTCAGGTGCTAGTAGAACACAGAAAAAAATTTCAACTACCAAAATCTCTAGAATATTTGGCGGGCAGTGTTTTCAATTAGGAACACTACTTGGCAGCAGCCTTTTCAGTAGTTGCAGGGGCAACAGTCTGGATGATTGACTGATCTGGCCTTGTAACACTAACCAAAACGGCCTTGCGTGCTGGTACTGCGAACGGCTGAAAGCAAGGGGAAACTACAGCCGTAATTTTTCCCGAGGGCATGCAGCTTTACTGTATGGTTAGATGATAATGGCGTCCTCTTGGGTAAATTATTCCGGAGGTAAAATAGTCCCCCATACGGATCTCCGGGCTGAGACTACTCAAGAGGAAGTCGTTATCAGGAGAAAGAAAACCTGCGTTCTACGGATCGGAGCGTGGAATGTCAGATCCCTTAATCGGGCAGGTAGGTTAGAAAATTTAAAAAGGGAAATCGATTGGTTAAAGTTAGATGTAGTTCGAATTAGTAAAGTTCAGTGGCAGGAGGAACAAGACTTTAGGGCCGGTGAAAACAGGGATATAAATACAAAATCAAATAGGAGTAATGGAGGAGTACGTTTAATAATAAATAAAAAAAATAGGAGTGCGGGTAAGCTACTACAAACAGCATAGTGAATGCATTATTGTGGCCAAGATGGACACGAAGCCCACGCCTACTACAGTAGTACAAGTTTATATGCCAACTAGATCTGCAGATGATGAAGAAATTGATGAAATGTATGATGAGATAAAAGAAATTATTCAGGTAGTGATGGGAGACGAAAATTTGATAGTCATGGGCAACTGGAATTCGAGAGTAGGAAAAGGGAGAGAAGGAAACATAGTAGGTGAATATGGATTGGGGCTAAGAAATGAAAGAGGAAGCCGTCTGGTAGAATTTTGCACAGAGCTAACACTTGAATCAAGAATCATGACAGAAGGTTGTATACATGGAAGAAGCCTGGCGATACTAAAAGGAAGCAGATAGATTATATAATGGTAAGACAGAGATTTAGGAACCAGGTTTTAAATGTAAGACATTTCCAGGGGCAGATGTGGACTCTGACCACAATCTATTGGTCATGAACTGTAGGTTAAAACTGAAGAAACTGCAAAAAGGTGGGAATTTTAGTAGATGGGATCTGGATAAATTGACTAAACCAGAGTTTGTAGAGAGTTTCAGGGAGAGCATAAGGGAACAATTGACAGTAATGGGGGAAAGAAATACAGTAGAAGAAGAATGGGTAGCTCTGAAGGATGAAGTAGTGAAGGCAGCAGAGGATCAAGTAGGTAAAAAGACGAGGGCCGGTAGAAATCCTTGGGTAACAGAAGAAATACTGAATTTAATTGATGAAAGGAGAAAATATAAAAATGCAGTAAACGAAGCAGACAAAAAGGAATACAAACCTCTTAAAAATGAGATCGACAGGAAGCGCAAAACTGCTGAGCAGGGATGGCTAGAGGAGTAATGTAAGGATGTAGAGGCTTATCTCTCTAGGGGTAAGATAGATACTGCCTAGAGGAAAGGTAGAGAGACCTTTGCAGAAAAGAGAACCACTTGTATGAACATCAAGAGCTCAGATGGAAACCCAGTTCTCAGCAAAGAAGGGAAAGCAGAAAGGTGGAAGGAGTATATAAAGGGTCTATACAAGGGCGATGTACTTGAGGACAATATTATGGAAATGGAAGAAGATGTAGATGAAGATGAAATGGGAGATACGATACTGCGTGAAGAGTTTGACAGAGCACTGAAAGACCTGAGTCGAAACAAGGCCCCTGGAGTACACAACATTCCATTGGAACTACTGACGGCCTTGGGAGAGCCAGTCCTGACAAAACTCTACCATCTGGTGAGCAAGATGTATGAGACAGGCGAAATACCCTCAGACTTCAAGAAGAATATAATAATTCCAATCCCAAAGAAAGCAGGTGTTGACAGATGTGAAAATTACCGAACTATCAGTTTAATAGTCCGCAGCTCGTGGTCGTGCGGTAGCGTTCTCGCTTCCCAAGCTCGGGCTCCAGGGTTCGGTTCCCGGCGGGGTCAGGGATTTTCTCTGCCTCGTGATGACTGGTGTGTTATGGCCTTAGGTTAAGTTAGGTTTAAGTAGTTTTAAGTTCTAGGGGACTGATGACCATAGATGTTAAGTTCCATAGTGCTCAGAGCCATCTGAACCATCTATCAGTTTAGTAAGTCACAGCTGCAAAATACTAACGCGAATTCTTTATAGACGAATCGAAAAACTTGTAGAAGTCGACCTCGAGGAAGATCAGTTTGGATTCCGCAGAAATATTGGAACACGTGAGGCAATACTGACCTTACGCCTTATCTTAGAAGAAAGATTAGGCAACGGCAAAACCTACGTCTCTAGCATTTGTAGACTTAGTGATAGCTTTTGACAATGTTGACTGAAATACTCTCTTTCAAATTCTAAAGGTGGCAGGGGTAAAATGCAGGGAGCGAAAGACTATTTACAATTTTTACAGAAACCAGACAGCACTTATAAGAGTTGAAGGGCATGAAAGGGAAGCAGTGGTTAGGAAGGGAGTTATACAGGGTTGTAGCCTCCCCCTGATGTTATTCAATCTGTATATTGAGCAAGCAGTAAAGGAAACAAAAGAAAAATTTGGAGTTGGTATTAAAAATCCATGGAAAACAAATAAAAACTTTGAGGTTCGCCAATGACACTGTAATTTTGTCAGAGACAGCGAAGGACTTGGAAGAGCAGTTGGACAGAATGGACAGTGTCTTGAACGGAGGATATAAGATGAACATCAACAAAAGCAAAACGAGGATCATGGAATGTAGTCGTATTAAGTCGGGTGATGCTGAGGGAATTAGATTAGGTATGAGACACTTAAAGTAGTAAAGGAGTTTTGCTATTTGGGGAGCAAAATAACTGATGATGGTCAAAGTAGAGAAGATATAAAACGTAGACTGGCAATGGCAAGCAAAGCGATTCTGAAGAAGAGGAATTTGTTAACATCGAGTATAGATTTAAGTGTCAGGAAGTCGTTTCTGAAAGTATTTGTATGGAGTGTAGACATGTACGGAAGTGAAACATGGACGATAATTAGTTTGGACAAGAAGAGAATAGAAGCTTTCGAAATGTGGTGCTACAGAAGAGTGCTGAAGATTAGATTGGTAGGTCACGGAACTAATGAGGAGGTATTGAATAGAATAGGGGAGAAGAGGAGTTTGTGGCACATCGTGACAAGAAGAAGGGATGTTCTGAGGCATCAAGGGATCACAAATTTAATATTGGAGGGCAGTGTTGAGGGTAAAAATCGTATAGGGAGACCAAGAGATGAACCCATTAAGCATATTCAGAAGGATGTAAGTTGTAGTAAGTACCGGGAGATGAAGAAGCTTGCACAGGATATAGTATCATAGAGAGCCGCATCAAACCAGTCTCAGGACTGAAGACCACAACAACAAACAAACAACTTGACACCCAGTGAGTTTTGATTTATTAAGACTTAGTAAAAGCCTTTGTGATGGCCGGCCTGAGTGGACGAGCGGTTCTAGGCGCTTCAGTGTGGAACAGCGCGAGCCCTACGGTCCCAGGTTCGAATCCTGCCTCGGGCATGGAAATGTGTGATGTACTTAGGTTGGTTAGGTTTAAGTAGTTCTATGATCTAGGGGACTGATGACCTCAGAATTTCAGTCCCGTAGTGCTCAGAGCCTTTGTGGTGTCTCTGGCTTAAATTATACTCAATAAACTTGTGGATGCAAATACAAATTCTTGTATAAACTGTCCCTGGTACGGACAAAAACCCACCGTTGTCATCAATTTTGAGTAAATGACATTAATAGGCGAAATGTGTTCAATATTAACGTTCGTATTTATGAAAACCTTCATCGTAAACTGTGAAATTTAGAGGTTGAAATTTCAATAATTAGTGAATTTTCGAATATTGTGAGAATGGAATGTTACAAACAGCAAACTAGTCAGTAATTACTAATATTTCTACAACTGAATGTTATATCTCTCATACTTTGTCATTTTCATGCTTGGTAGACCTACTAGCTTATAGGTTACCCAAGCACTGATGCCTACCACATGTAGAATATTATAAAAAGTATGAACAGGCTACCTTATTGCACCAGCTTTCAAGAAGAGCTCGTGGGTCACCTGAATATCATCTGCTCCATTCCTAGTTTCATTGTAACATGTCACAATGTCAAGCTTTGACTTTGTATCATTTACAGTTTGCAAGGAACTGAGAATTATTACGTTCTTTCTTAGCTTTTCTTGACACACTCTTCGTTTTTGACATCTAAATTCTTGTATGGGTTGTCACGAACTTCCTTCATGCAGTTAAGCACTTCCCTTCTAATTTTGTTTTTTGTACCAAGCAAGCTTGTTCGGTATGTTTTAAAATGTCGTGGTTGTGTTAGTGAGGTGAAGAAGCTGCCACTTGTAACTTACCTTCCGTTATCTAGGTATAATCTACAACTTTTTTTACTACAAAATCACTAACTCATCTAGGATGAGTTTATATGCTTCGAATCTTTATCAACAGCCATTCATTATTTCTGCCCAGATTTGTCAAGTTTAGAAATTAATTGAACCGACAGCTACCATTAGACAGGCTCAACTACTCATCACCACAATAATATGGACCCAGAATATAAATGATTTGACAGTTTACTATGAATCTATCCCATGCGTCAGACAAGAGAGCAAACTTGCTATCTTCTTAGTCGCTCCGATAGTGTCGAAATTTCAGCTGAGCAAATTCATGGCTTACTCTTTACGGGATATCCATAGCTGTTAAATCGTTTCATGATGAATAAATACCCTCCAGTTGTACTTGACAAAATCTTCATTTGGATAAAATTGTACACACGACTTAAGTTTTGATTATGTAAATCCCGTCTTCAGGCACTAAATAAGAGACTCATTATAAAATTAATAAACGTTAAAAGGGCCCAAACAAATGTGGACATCAGGTCATCCACTGATTGCGTACGGGAAAGTTGTACCAGTCTTCTAAGCAATTCAGGACATTTATCTAATAGCACGTGAGGTGCCGTGCAGGTGAGAAGAGAAAAGGATCTGAATCAACCAGTACCACACTAGATAAAGGGGTCTAGCCAAAAACTCTTAAATGTAATAGCAAATAAGCACGAATTGCACGTAAATGCGAACGAGCAGTCATGTGGCAAGGGCTTAATAAATTGAAATGAAAGCACGAAAGCGGTAAAATGCCAGTTTGTGAACCTGAAGAGTAGCTTATCATGTAAGTCACCAGCCCTCTGAACGTACGTTAGTGTGCGGCTGCCACCCGGGCTATTACCTGGAGCGGCAGGGCCAGCGAGGGAATCATAGCCAACAAGAAGTTTCCTCCCAAACGTCAGCTGCCACTAATAGCACTAAAAACTCCTTATTCAAATGGTTCTGAGCACTATGGGACTTAACATCGATGGTCATCAGTCCCCTAGAACTTAGAACTACTTAAACCTAACTAACCTAAGGACATCACACAACACCCAGCCATCACGAGGCAGAGAAAATTCCTGACCCCACCGGGAATCGAACCCGGGAACCCGGGAGTGGGAAGCGAGAATGCTACCGCACGACCACGAGATGCGGGCAAACTCTTTATTGATGTGTGGAATTAGCTGCGCTGTCCGCCCCCGGTAGCTTAGTGGTCAGCGCGACAGAGTGTCAATCCTAGGGGCCCGGGTTCGATTCCTGGCTGCGTCGGAGATTTACTCCGCTCAGGGACTGAGTGTTATGTTGTTCTTATCATCATCATTTCATTCCCATCGACGAGCAACGCCAAAGTGGCATCAAATTGAAAGACTTGCACCCGGTGAACGGTCTACCCCATGGGAGGCCCTAGTCACACGACCTTTTTATTAGCTACGATAAGCCTGCTGCAGAGCAAACAACAAAAGCAAGCCAAGCAACATACAAGCAACTGTCAAGAAATAAAATTAATAAAATCATAGCACAAATATAAAATAAATAAAACCACAACATAGAATGTAAAAGGGGCCAAACCAACAGACCACAAATTAAATACGTCATATTACGAATGCAAGGCTAAGAATGCAGATAGCGCAATACAACGTATAGGGTAACCTACATAACAATGGTGCGTAATACCTTCAGTAACATAGAAGCCAGCGTGACTAGTAATAATACTAAAGGTTCTAACTTGAGGAATAATATACACTACTGGCCATTAAAATTGCTAAACCACGAAGATGACGTGCTACAGACGCGACATTTAACCGACAGGAAGAAGATGCTGTGATATGCAAATGATTAGCTTCTCAGAGCATTCATACAAGGTTGGCGCCAGTGGCGACACCTAAAACGTGCTGACATGAGGAGAGTTTCCAACCTATTTCTCATACACAAACAGCAGTTTACCGGCGTTGCCTGGTGAAACATTGTTGTCATGCCTCGTGTAAGGAGGAGAAATGCGTACCGTCACGTTTCCGGCTTTGATAAAGGTCGGATTGTAGCCTATCGCGATTGCGGTTTATCGTATCGCGACATTGCTGCACGTGTTGGCCGAGATCCAATGACTGTTAGCAAGAATATGGAATCGATGGGTTCAGGAGGGTAATACGGAATGCCGTGCTGGATCCCAATTGAGTCGAATCACTAGCAGTCGAGATGAAAGGCATCTTATCCGCATATCCGCATGGCTGTAACGGATCGTGCAGCCACGTCTCGATCCCTGAGTCAACAGATAGGGACGTTTGCAAGGCAACAACCATCTGCACGAACAGTTCGACGACATTTGCAGCAGCATGCACCATCAGCTCGGAACCCATGGATGCGGTTACCCTTGACGGTGCATCACAGATAGGAGCCCCTGCGATGCTGTACTCAACGATGTACCTGGGTGCACGAATAGCAAAACCTCATTTTTTCGGATGAATGCAGTTCTGTTTTCAGCATCATGATGGTCGCATACGTGTTTGGCGACATCGCGGTGAACGCACATTGGAAGCGTGTATTCGTCATCGCCATTCTGGCGTATCACCCGGCATCATGGTATGGGGTGTCATTGGTTACACGTCTCGGTCACCACTTGTTCGCATTGACGGCACTTTGAACAGTGGACGTTACCTTTCAGACGTGTTACGACCCTTGGGTCTACCCTTCATTCGGGCCCTGCGGAAACCCTACATTTCAGCAGGATAATGCACGACCGCATGTTGCAGGTCCTGTACGGGCCTTTCTAGATACAGAAAATGTTCGACTGTTGCCCTGGCCAGCACATGCTCCAGATCTCTCACCAACTGAAAACGTCTGGCCAATGGTGGGCGAGCATCTGGCTCGTCAGAATACGCCAGTCACTACTCTTGATGAACTGTGGTATGGTGCTGACGCTGCATGGGCCGCTGTACCTGTACACTTCATCCAAGCTCTGTTTGACTGAATGCCCAGGCGTATCAAGGTCGTTATTACGGCCAGAGGTGATTGTTCTGGGTACTGATTTCTCAGGATCTATGCACCCAAATTGCATGAAAATGTAATCACATGTCAGTTCTAGTAAAATATATTTGTCCAATGAATACCTGTTTATCATTTGCATTTCCTCTTGGCGTAGCAATTTTAATGGCCAGTAGTGTATTACGTAAAACCCAGTAAAAGAAAAACTGAACTAGTTATGAAATGATTATACGACACCTCACAGTTGACATGGCACGCAGCCTCTAAGATCATTGGATGAGACGTTATAGACACAACTTGCACGAAGGTCACCAAATACGACAACCTGTTGCAATGGAGACCGCTGTAGACACTACAAACATTGGAAATCGTTGCTGAGCATCCCTTTATGTTTGAGGTGTTTGAGATCTGTGGGTGCTATCGGCGCCCTTTCTGTATCCATCGTCCGTACAGTAAAGATGGTATTTACGGTGTCAATTGCCCTCAGTGTGCTTGTACATCTATCGGGCAGAGGCGGGGAAGTTTTCAAATGAGGCTTAGAGAACATGGTGCCAGTCATAATCGTAAGTCAGGTTTAGCGTGGTATTATGCATGCAATATTTACAGCTTGCATCAAAGATCTGGTCCGTAACATTTCGGAACAGTTATAAGTCATGAAGTACAAGTTGCAACGTCCAGACAATAACCTCAATCAACTATCCGAACACAAATGGCCGCGTTTACGTAGTGGGAGACTGACTCAGAGACAATTTTTGTGCCTTATCTGCACGACATCTCGCATGCTGTTTGATAAATTTGCTGGATTTTTTACCGACTTGGTACGACTTTCTCACATGCAATCAAGGTATCATCTGATTTTCACATTTTTATGGGCCCTTTGAATGTTAATTAATTTTATGAAGAATCTCTCTTAGTTTCCCTTGTTTCTTGTAACGCCTGAAGATGGCATTTACATCCTGAAGTCCAGGTTGTGTGTACTATTTGTACTTCACGTGTTTGTTGGCAAGCTAATCGGCCACATAGAACTGGCAGAGGAGCTGAATTTGTTGCACTGTTGAACGCTAGCAGGCTCAGGTCTCAGGGCTACTAATGTGTTGTAGTTTCCCCCTCGCTTTCAGTCGTTCGCAGTAGCATCAGAGCAAGGCCATGTTGCCTTATATTATAAAGCTACATAGTCATCCAGACTGTTGCCCCTGCAACTACTGAAAGGCCTGATGGCTCTTTCCAGGGACCACACGTTTGTCTGGCTTCACAACTGACACCCCTTAGATGTCGCTGGCCTACGGTACAGGTATCTGTATCGTCACGGAACGCAAGCATCCCCACCAACGGCAAAGTCCATGGTTCATGGTGGGGTAGTAAGGCCTTCTAATATATAGTGCTGGTTATCTAGTAGTTCTTATTGTTGCAGTATATGCAGTCGTAGTCGTAGCTGTAATAGCGCTAATAATTAATACAAGGTGATAGAGATAATAGCCAAATAATACGAGACTGAACTGAACGAACACCTGTGAGAGGAAAAGAAATCACCCGATGTAGGGTGAAAAGACATTCCAGAGGAAAACTGCATGTACAGGGTGACAATCACAGAACTATATGAAAAACTATGGGGTGTACACTTTTGTTCACCATGTAAACAACACGACAGATATTCGGATTTAGGTTATGACATGTTCGATATATCTGCCATCATTGGAGGTGATGTGACGCAGAGGAATAGTGAAATTCTGCATGACCCGCTGAAGTGTCAGAATACCGATGTTGTTGACGACCTCCTGAATGGCTTTTTTCAGCTCATCAATGGTTTTGGAGTTACTGCTGTACACCTTGGCTTTAATATAGCCTCACAAAAAGGAGTCGCATGTGCTCAGGTCCGGAGAACACGCCGGCCAATCGAGGCTCATGCCAGCGGCCTCTGGATACCCCAGAGCCAGAATACGGTCCCCAAAGTGCTCCTCCAGGACATCAAACACGCTCCTGCTTCGATGGGGTAGAGCCCCGTGTTTCATGAACATCATCTTGACGAAATCAGGGTCATTTTGAATAACGGGGATGAAATCATCTTCCAAAACCTTCATGTACCGTTCAATAGTCACCGTGACGTCAAGGATTATTCCATGACTGGACATTGCATACCACACTCAACCGTCGAGGGTGAAGAGACTTTCCGATCGTGAAATGCAAAGTCCCAGTCGTCCAAATGCGCCAATTTTGCTTATTGACGAACCCATCCAGATGAAAGTGGGCCTCATCGCTAAACCAAGCCAAACACCGTATGCTAATTCCCATCATGTCCCGCGGCCAACCATGGAATTTGAACGTCCTAATGCAAAACGTTCAGAAGTTGTGACGATTTTATTTAAGATAGTTCAATAATTGTCAGCCTGTAGATTAACTTACAGGTAGCGATAATAATAGCAGAAATAAAGTCACAAAGAAATCGTAATTTGATACTGTTAACTTAGTTCAAGATTCAGTACAGTGAAAGAAAGAATCTGCAGCGATTAGCTTCGTTTTTATATAAACGTATCCAGAATGTTCACCCTGTAGCAGAGTGCATACTGAATTGAAACTTGCTGGCAGGTTAAAACTGTGTACCGAATGGGGACTCGAACCCGGACCTTTGCCTTTAGCAGGCAAGTGCTCCCACGAGTGAGCTATCCAAGTGCGACTCATAGGTCTAGGAGGTTTGTTCAAAAAGTAAATACCGATTGGTCTGGAAATGGAAACCACAGTGGAAATCATAAATGTTTCTTCCGCGAGAGTTAGCTTCGCCTTCCAGCTGCTTCTCTGCACGGACGCTGTCCGACCTAGACATTTATCGTGGCGTTGTACTAATTTTCCAATACTCTCTTCATAGAAGGCAACCACATGAGTTTTTCGCCAATTCTCTAAGCTGGTCTGCAGCTCATTGTTTGTGTTAAAATGTTGTCTTCATAGCCAGCGGTTCATGTGGGCAGAAATAAAAATCAGAGGGAGCCAAGTCTAGGCTATATGGTGGGTGATCAAGCACTTCCCATCGGAAACTCTGCAGTATGCTGCCACGTATTGCCATGAATAAGTAAATGCATGGCAGGTACGTTATGTGGGGTTGCGGGAAACAGTTTTCTAGGCATCTTTACGTGCTCACTGTACACTCACAATTGCAAAGAGCAACGTGAAGCGATCGACGGGCGTACGAGAGACACTGTCCAACACATTTGTGCAAAGCTTTTCACTGTGGTTTCCATTTCGCGATACATTGGAAATTATTTTTTGCATACCCCTCGTATTTCTCTCTCCTGCCTTTTAAACTGGTGGAAGTGAAGCTGTGACGGGGATGGGGGTGGGGGGATGAGTCGCCCCTGGATAGCTCAGAAAGTAAGAGCATTGCCTCCGAAACAAAAGGTCCCGGGTTCGAGTACCGGCCCAGTATACATTCTTAATCTGCTTGCAGATTTTATATTACATAATTTGACCTCTATGGTCCATTGCATTGTGATAGTGGATCAGTATTAATGAATCAATGAGTCCTAGGACAGGGTTTTGAAGTGCTGAATTTTTCCACAGGCACCAGCCCAGCTCGGGAGCCCTGCCGGAGAAGCAGTTTCTGGCGAGGGAGTCGCTGCTGACGGACCTGATGAAGATCAAGCACTTCCACACCGTCTACAACATCTTCGTGGCCATGTTGCTCATCCTGTTCCTGCACACCGCCGTCTACGACTTAGTCGCTGACGGGCAGTAAGTTCTGCATTGCTACTGCATAAGTAATAACAACGATAGCATGACGACGACGACAACGACGAATCGGATTATTTACTGCATACACAAAAACAGTAAAGACTGTAATTCTCGATACACAACAAAGTATATTCTGCGGAATATGTCATTAACATCAGATATACTACACGCTAGTAGTTCGCTGCTACACAGGGTGTTACAAAAAGGTACGGCCAAACTTTCAGGAAACATTCCTCACACACAAATAAAGAAAAGATGTTATGTGGACATGTGTCCGGAAACGCTTAATTTCTATGTTAGAGCTCATTTTAGTTTCGTTGTCCACCTACGCTCAATGGAGCACGTTATCATGATTTCATACGGGATATTCTACCTGTGCTGCTAGAACATGTGCCTTTACAAGTACGACACAACATGTGGTTCATGCACGATGGAGCTCCTGCACATTTCAGTCGAAGTGTTCGTACGCTTCTCAACAACTTATTTGGTGACCGATGCATTGGTAGAGGCGGACCAATTCCATGGCCTCCACGCTCTCCTGACCTCAACTCTCTTGACTTTCATTTATGGGGGCATTTGAAAGCTCTTGTCTACGCAACCCCGGTACCAAATGTAGAGACTCTTCGTGCTCGTATTGTGCACGTTTGTGATACAATACGCCATTCTCCAGGGCTGCATCAGCGCAGCAGGGATTCCATGTGACGGAGGGTGGATGCATGTATCCTCGCTAACGGAGGACATTTTGAACATTTCCTGTAACAAAGTGTTTGAAGTCACGCTGGTACGTTCTGTTGCTGTGTGTTTCCATTTCATGATTAATGTGATTTGAAGAGAAGTAATAAAATGAGCTCTAACATGGAAAGTAAGCGTTTCCGGACACATGCCCACATGACATATTTTCTTTCTTTGTGTGTGAGGAATGTTTCCTGAAAGTTTGGCTGTATCTTTTTGTAACACCCTGTATACATATGTTTTTTCGAGACGCTCGTTTTCCCCATGTAAAAAGGATTTTGTGACACAGGGGAGTGAAACAGGGTTGTAGCATATCCCCCATGTTATTCAATCTGTATTCTGAGCAAGCAGTAAAGGAAACAAAAGAAAAATTAGGAGTTGGGATTAAAATTCATGGTGAAGAAAAAAAAACTTTGAGGTTTGTCGATGACATTGTAATTCTGTCAGAGACAGCAAAGGACCTGGAAGAGCAGATGAACGGAATGGACAGTGTCTTGAAAGGAGGAAATAAGATGAACATCAACAAAATCAAAAGGAGGATAATGAAATATAGTCAACTTAAATCACGTGATGCTGAGGGAATTAAATTAGGAAATGAGACACTTAGAGTAGTAGTTTTGCTGTTTGGGGAGCAAAGTAACTGATGATGGTCGAAGTACAGAGGATATGAAATGTAGACTGGCAATGGCAAGGAAAGCGTTTCTGAAGAAGATAAATTTGTTAACATAGAGTACAGATATTTCTCACCATTCCACTACCAATGTACAGTTTTGTTACTTCACCGAGAGTGTTGTTGCTAAACTCCAAGTCTTACTTGGCTCACATTTAAGTGGCTTACATTATTGACCAATTTCATTCGTCACTTTATTGCAGTGGGTCTCTGGCAGATTTAACGTTTCCTTTTTACTCTGTGGATGTTCAATTTGCACACACAGCTACTTCGTAGTTTAGAGAGTAACGTGGAATGTCATTCATATAAATCAGAAACAGAAGAATGCCCAATACTGAATCCCGTGGCACATCGTATTTTGTATTCTTAATTTTCTTTTGTGAACACCACTTACAGTTCGAAACAGTACATACTGCTTTCGGTTACTCAGGTAGAAATTCAGTAGGTCGTAAGCAGTGCCTCTTATGGTAATGTTACATATACTGCACTATGGAACAGTTGAGTGACAGTGAATATGGACACCGTTTCACTGTTGAAAACCGTTAGAAATATCTAAATAAAATTTCCGAATAGGATTTCTACGGAAACGGAATATTATTTTTCTATATTATTGCCTAGACTTCTATTTGTTGTAGAATCTTAGTACTCTTTTGTGTCCAAGCGTAATGAGGTATCTTGGAGATAACAACTTAATTCCAGCCAGTATGGATTCCAAAAACATCGATCATGTGAAACAAGTGTCGTATTTTACTCACATGACAGCCTGAGAACAATGGATCAAGGCAATCAAGTACTTGATTCTGTACCACACCTATCTTTCGTATCAAAAGTAAGTACGGTCGTATAGGGTATCGGCGGAATTTGTGAATGAGTTGAGGGTTACTTGGTAGGAAGGACGGAGCAATGTTATTTTGGATGGAGAGTCATTGACGTAATTAATTCCAAGTGTGCTCTAGGCAAGTGTTTTAGGACCCTTACCGGTTAATCATCTTGCACACAATATTAATAGTAATCACAGAATTTTCGTAGGTGATGTAGCGATTCATAATGAAGTAACCTCTGTAAAAAGCTAAACAGATATTCAGTCGGATCTTCATAAGATTTCGAAATGGTGTAAAGATTGGCAACGTGCTTTAAATATTCAGAAATGTAAAATTGTACACTTCACAGAACGAGGATACATAGTAGCCTAAGATGACAGTATCAGTGAGTCACAACTGGGATTTTCAACTCATACAAATACCTCAGTGTAAAACTTCGTATCGACATGAAACGAAACGACCAAATAGAGTCAGTCGTAGATGAACCGACCGTACTTACTTTTGATAGGAAAGATAGGTGTGGATGAGTATGCGCGACTGCATCAAATAGCGCTATTGGAACGGCTCTTGAACGAGAGGATAATCGGCGAATGGACGGGTCTGTTCATTACTCTGACTTAAATCCTATCGAGGAGCTGCGGGGTCTGTTGGAAAGACGTATTACAGGATGTTCAACTGTACCAACGACCATTCACCAGTTGTAAAACTCGCTGACGGAGGAATGGAATTCCTTACCCAACTTGCGGCCAGCATGGAACCACCTTGCTGAGCATGTACTGCCGTCCGTGGCGATAACACAACCTATTTGGAACCATGTCGCTCCGTTTGTAATGTCTAGGAGACCATCGTAAATTGCGAAAACTTCATGTTTTTATGGCCATTGGAACAAAAGTATATTTTCTGCTCGTTTCACAGCGTATTTATTAAGTTACCTGCTGTGCTTTCTTGCAGCAGTTCTATGTATGATCAGTTTCAGCGAGCTATGTTACTTGGCAGTGACCAATCATGTGTAATTTACTTCCAACATTGTATTTTTGACACTAGCGTATTTTGCACACTAGTGTATTTTGCACACCAGTGTATTTTGCACACAAGTGTATTTTGCACACCAGTGTATTTTGCACACCAGTGTATTTTGCACACCAGTGTATTTTGCACACCAGTGTATTTTGCACACAAGTGTATTTTGCACACCAGTGTATTTTGCACACCAGTGTATTTTGCACACCAGTGTATTTTGCACACCAGTGTATTTTGCACACCAGTGTATTGTGCACCCAAGTGTATTGTGCACCCCAGTGTATTGTGCAAACCATTGTATTGTGCACACCAGTGTATTGTGCACACCAGATTATTTTGCAAAGTCTGTGGAATGCAGTACCAAAATAAGAAAGAAATTAACATATTATTTTAAAAAGCGGCAGTAAAAAAAGATTTTTGTGGTATTGGAGGAACTATTCTGAGTTTTACTACTCAATGAAACTATTTTTTCTGGAATCGCGCCACCATCCTAGAACTGGAACGGCTTATCATCTTCGCAAATGCTTCGTTGTTCATATTTATTGTACTGTCTCGACATCAAGTAGGTAGATAGCATGCTGGGGCGTTTGCTTTTAATATAACTTGCTCGAAATTTCAGCACATCATCAAAGGCAGTAGTAAAACCTCGTTTATCCGGAATAGGTTGGACCTGGTGGCCATTCGAACTATCGAAACCCCGGAACAATTCAGCAATTCCAAGAACAGTTAATACTACATGAGTCAAATGCAATAATCACACACAAAAAATTTATTTTCTTGTATACCTTGAATTATGTATAATATTCACGTAATTTTTGACGAGATACTAGAAAGAAAACGCAGTGATTTTTATGCTGTGAAATAATCAATATGTTTCTTTCGAGCAGATTCGTACGCCGTTTAGTGCAGTACGATCACTCAACATTAGTTTGGCCATAGTAGTTTCTGTCAAGCGTTCCAAATATGACGAGATTTCAGTAAATAATAATTTTTTTCTGAAATCAGGCTGGTTTTATTAAAGATTCCTATACACTATATTATTCCCCATTCGTTGAACTGCAAAAGCCTTTTTTTAAAACGACCTTCGTTCAATGTGATGGCTTTACGCCCCCTCACTATGAGGGCCTGTATGCTCGCATGGGAACACTCCATTGTTCACGTCGGAGACAACGTCTTGCTGCCTCATCAACCTCCTCATCATCCACGTAATGCTTCCCGAGGAGTGCATACTTCCGTGGAGTAAGTAGATGTAAGCCGGAAGGTGCGACATCGGGGCCTGAGGATGTATTAGTAAGAAGAGTCCAATGAAGTTTTGTGATATGCTTTCAGGTGCGCAGACTTACCTGTGGCCTTGCTTTGTCATGAAGAAGCGCGTTTGCATTTTTGTGGTGACGAACACATTGAAATTGTTTCTTCAGTTTCGTGAGGATAGCACAATACAGACAACCGCTTCAGCGTCCCAGAAGACCCTAGCCATGACCTTAGGAGCTGGGGTTGCGGCTTTGAACTTTTTCTCCGGAGGAGAGGTGGTGTGGCGCCACTCTATGGACTGCTGTTTTGTTTCCGGTTTGACGTGATGAACCCATGTTTTATCGCTAGTGATGATGATCTACAAAAATTTGTTACGATCCATCTCCTAACAAGCAAGCAACTCCACACAGATGGTCCTTCATTGCTTTTTACGGTCTTCCGTTAGGCGGCGAGGAGCCCGGTGGCCACTCCGACCTTATGAAGTCGGAAACGTAGATAGTACGCATTTCCCCTTTTTACACGAGGCATCACAACAACGTTTCACGAGTCAACGCCGGTCAACTGCTGTTTGTGTATGAGAAATCGGCTGCCCGCATCTCGTGGTCGTGCGGTAGCATTCTCGCTTCCCACTCCCGGGTTCCCGGGTTCGATTCCCGGCGGGGTCAGGGATTTTCTCTGCCTCGTGATGGCTGGGTGTTGTGTGATGTCCTTAGGTTAGTTAGGTTTAAGTAGTTCTAAGTTCTAGGGGACTGATGACCACAGTAGTTAAGTCCCATAGTGCTCGGAGCCATTTGAACCAGTTGAGAAATTGGCTGGAAACGTACCTCATGTCAGCACGTTGTGGATGTCGCCACCGGCGGCATATCACTGCATCTTCTTCCTGTCGGTTAAATTTCGCGTCTGTAGCACGTCATATTCGTGGTGTAGCAATTTTAATGGCCAGTAGTGTATAATGACGCCACCTAACGGAACCTCATGAAACTGTAGGGGCTGAAGCGGGACCATTCCTCGATGTCTCACAACAAAATCCACATTTTTGTCTTTTTTTTTAATCAGTCTTCTTCCTGGTTTGATGCGGCCCTCCACGAATTCCTTTCCTGTGCTAACCTCTTCATCTCAGAGTAGCACTTGCAACCTACGTCCTCAATTATTTGCTGGATGTATTCGAATCTCTGTCTTTCTCTACAGTGTTTGCCCTCTACAGCTCCCTGCAGTACCATGGAAGCCATTCCCTCGTGTCTTAAGAGATGTCTTATCGTCCTGTCCCTTCTCCTTATCAGTGTTTTCCACGTATCCCTTTCCTCTTCGATCCTGCGCAGAACCTCACCATCAGTCAACCTAATTTTCAACATTCGTCTGTAGCAGCACATTTGAAATGCCTCAGTTCTCTCCTATTCCGGCTTTCGCACAGTCCATGCCATACAATGCTGTACTCCAGACTTACATTCTCAGAAATATCTTCCTCAAATTAAGGCCGACATTGATATTAGCAGACTTTTCCTGGCCAGGAATTCCATTTTTGCCAGTGCTAGCCTGCTTTTGATGTCCTCCTTGCTCTGTCCGTCATTGGTTATTTTACTGTCTAGGTAGCAGAATTCCTTAACCTCATCTACTTCGTGACAATCAGTCCTGATGTTAAGTTTCTCGCTGTTCTCATTTCTACTACTTCTCATTACCTTCGTCTTTCTTCCATTTTATCAACCGAAATTGGCTGAAAAAATGTGTTGCGCTATTTACTAAACGCCCCCAGTAAATCATTTTCTCCAACTGGATTCTTGTCACTGTAAGTGTTATAGTGCCTTCAGATTGAGTGCCAACTTCATCAGGTAATCGATCGCTAACATTATTGTCTGTATATGAAGAAACGGTGATAATTTCGTTACCTGGTGTCATGATTTTTGATCTCCTCTTTGGTTTTTCTTCCACTATGAAACCGTACGAGTTTCGAAGCATTTATTTTTTCCAGTAATTCTCGTTTATTTATTCTATGTACTGTATCTAACTTCTTGCCCATAGACATACCGCCTTCTTTCTATTTGATGTTATTTCCCAGTCGCAATAAACCGGGGAATACAATTTTGTAAAACTCAATCTTAATTTGTCAAATGACAATGCCAAGAGCCACGTATGACGACTGGCTGAATTTAAATTTAATGATAGTCGTCGTAGACTGTTACCGCTGTTACTTCCGGAGTGTCATCTACTTTACAGTTACTGCACGTCAAAAGGAGATCCATAATAATGAGGGACGGATACGGGAAGTTCCACTGCACAGTCAAACTGAAAAGTCTGGTCGGGACACTACCACTCAACGGTATCTAAAAGTATTACCGAATTCGTGTTGCGAGAAGGTGCATTAAACAGATTTGCGAAAGAGATTTTGCTGCCGAATGAGTCACCCGCCTGCACTGTTAATTCTGAATGTCGTTCTACAGACAGGGACTTATCAATTCGACATTTCAGAGGAAAGAAGGGCAACCAATCAAGGACTGTAACTGCAACGAGTTGCCGCTGTTCTGTGCAAGATGTACTAGCATTCAGTATGAATAACGTTGATGCAGAGTTCGAGCAAACGGGTGTGACGCAACTCACAGCGCCTAGTGTCACTGTGAAGGCCGTTAAGCCGCCAGTCACAAAGTAACATATCGTACGCTACTGCTGTGTTCCAGAGCGCGGTTTAACTTCAGAATGGAAAGCGCTAGAGGAATATAGGCGAGGTGGTCTAGTAGCGGCCACTGGCAGACGATCAATACCTGTTGCTGACAGTTATACGCCTCAACTGCAGCGAACTCGGCAGGCACAAGCATGGTACAGTAGGCCGCCGTACAGTTCTTGCATCGTGTATGTAGACCCACAATATACAACTCAAAGACAGACGTTGAAGATTTACGAAGAGAGACGCCATAGTTGGAAGCATATGGAACGGAGATGGGTATACTCCGCCAGTCATAATTAATTATCCACTTACATACGAGGATCACTGCAAAAGAAATGCACACGATTTTTTTTTTAAAAAGTCATCTTTTATTCTACATGTTTGAAAATTTTACAGTGTGTAGATACATCCTTTAGGAACAATGTTTTCATTTCTCTACATAATTTCCATCCCTCTCAACTGCCTTACGCCATCTTGGAACCAGCACCTGTATACCTGCACGGTAAAATTCTGGGCCAACCTGTTGGAGCCACTGTTTGGCAGCGTGCACAAGGGAGTCATCATCTTCAAACCTTGTTCCACGAAGAGAGTATTTCAGTTTCCCAAAGAGATGATAGTCACATGGAGCCAGGTCAGGACTGTAAGGCGGGTGTTTGAGTGTTGTCCATACGTGTTTTGTGGTCGCTTCCACGGTTTTTTGACTGACATGTGGCCGTGCATTGTCGTGCAACAGCAAAACATCCTGCTTTTGCCGATGAGGTCGAACACGACTCATTCGAGCTTGAAGTTTTAATTCTCTGCACATTGTCTGGAGTGTGTGCACTATGAGGCCTGCGCTGCGAGGACAATCCTCAATATTGCCGTGCCCACTTTCATCACGTAAACTGCTTGCCCACCAAGTAAATGTACTGCGGTCGACAGCAGCATCTCCATACACCTTTTTCAACCTCTTGTCGATGTTTCCCACTGTCTCGTTTTCACAGCACAGGAAATCTATGACAGCACGTGGCTTCTGACGAACGTCAAGTGTAACAGCCATCTTGAAGACATGTTATGCCGGCGCCACTCACGGGAACAGGTTGAACTAAGTTTGAAAACAAGCGGGAAGGATGTATCTACACACTGTAAAACTTTCACACATGCAGAATTAAAACTATTTTTACAAAAATATTGATTTCTTTTGGAGTGCCCCTCGTATTTATGTATTTACACATACTGATCAGTTCAAATAATGTGACCACTTGCTTAATAGTGTGTTTGTCCACTCTTGGAGCGCAATACATCAACGATCCCGCGTGGCATGGATTTCACAAATCCTTGGCAGGTTTCTGGAGCCACGTCGCATGAGATGTGTATGCAAAGGTCACGCAATTTCCCTGAATTACGGCCCCGTGGTTAGTAGGCAAGGAGCTGGCGTCCGATAGTGTCCTAGATCGTCGGGTTCAGAAGAGGCGAACCTGGTGGCCAAGTCATCGACCTGAACCCACTGTCCTGCTGCTCAAACCACTAAAGAAAGATTCTGGCCTGGGGACACACTGTTATCCTGTTGGAAGATGCTATTGCACTCGAGATGACATGAAGTAGGAAGGGATACAGGTGGTCCGCAATAATGTTCATCTAGTGGAAAGCTGTCGTGATGCCGTCGATTGCTGCCAAAGGTCCAGGTCCCACGAAATCCCAGGTTAATGTTCCCCATAGCACAACACTACCACGACTGGCCAGCGTCCGTGACGTGGTGCTCGTTTCGAGAGGCCGTTCGCCTGCATGGCGGCGAATCTGAACACGACGATCGAACTGGTGCAACCAGACATCTGATTCGTCCTATCAGGTGACACGTTCGAATAGCTCCACGAACCATCCTACATGATCCCGTGTCCACTGCAATGGAAACTAACGATGACGCATATAAACACCAGACAAATCTTTGTCGGTTCGCCTTTACCCTTTGTTTGCTAGCTCACTAAAAATTAATGCTATGATTTTTCCGTTTCCTCGACGTATGTTACGCAGGGTGCATCAGCAGAAGAAAAATCCACGTACGTTAGGAGGCTATAATGCTGAACAGTCTAGGAGTGATCGTGCTGTATCTGTGTAATGCTGGTTTTCATGGCCGCTTTTACTTCCTTGGTGCTTGTAACTTAGGTCATAGGCTTAGACATAATGCACTGTTCAACGTTTCTTCTTGTGTTGCGGGAGTCATCATTAGTGGTTCTGACGATCGGTGGTAAAATTATTCTTTGTTTACTCCTGCTCGAAACGAATGTTACAAGTAAAAATGAAATGCCCTGTGGCTAGGGCCTCCCGTCTGGTAGACCGGTCGCGTGGTGCAAGTGCCGGCCGGAGTGGCCGAGTGGTTCTAGGCGCTACAGTCTGGAACCGCGCGACCGCTACGATCGCAGGTTTGAATCCTGCCTCGAGCATGGATGTGTGTGATGTCCTTAGGTTAGTCAGGTTTAAGTAGTTTTAAGTTCTAGGGGACTGATGACCGCAGATGTTAAGTCCCATAGTGCTCAGAACCATTTGAACCTGGTGCAAGTCTTTTGAGTTGAGGCCACTTCGGCGACCTGCGCGTTGAATGTTACAAGTGTTACAGTTATAACAACAGAACTGTTCATTCGCATCCACACAATAGTCGTTCTGTAATCTGTAAGTTGTGAAAGACTGACAAGCCGGGTCAAAGTAGATCTTCGTTTCCTTCGGAAGATGAATTAGACCGATTTACGAGGGGCCTACAATAAGTAATACAACGTTTTTCTCGGCCAATTTCGGTTGAAAAAAAAAACCAAGGGATTTGTTGTGGGATATCGTAGAATATTCCCGCTTCAGCCTCTAGTTTGAGGAAGTTCCGATAGGTGACGGTGCTACACGCACACTTCAAAATGGTGTATGTAATGCAGGTGCGTTCCAATTAGAGAGCTGTCATCGAGTTTCTTTCGGAGAAAAACCAGATCACCCCAGATACACCTGACGTAGACCAGTAGAGTGGTACTATGGGGGCATATAAGCCCTCCATGTAAGGGGGTGTAATGACGCCGCATTGAAGATTACGTTGAAAAATAGGATTCTGTAGCCAAAAATGTGAAATAAAATGGTGTATTGGAATCCTGAACAATGAAACATTGGTTTCAGAAAAAGTATTTCATTACTTATTGAACGCCCCTTGTACTTTGTTGACCATCCTGACCCACGACTTAATCTAAGTCGTCTTTCTTCCTGTTTTTAATTTCTATTGGCTTTCTGGTCATTTTCGTATTGTGTTCATGGGAACATCCAAACACGATAGCTTCGCTCTGCCGTTATGTCACGTCGAGCCGTCCTACTGAGCTGACTCCACACAAGCGACTGGCACATACACACCACGCCACTTCACTGCCATGACTTGGGCCACGGCGGCTGAGGGTCACATGACTGCCTCTTGAATCATTTATAGCGGTCCGAAGCGGCCAGAGTGACCTACTAAGATGGCGAATTATACTTTGTCCGGCGAGCTTATCGGCACAACGAGATCACGTGCTGACAGCCCGAATAAAATTACTTGATAGTTGACACATCACGCGCCAGAGCTGGTTTCCTCCAATTAGAGTGCTCAAAGTTACGCTCCAGCCGCTCTCCGTTGCAAAACTGGTTCAAAAATTGTTCACTTCACTTCTAATTTCCTGTCTGGCATTCTTTCTTGCTGGCGCACACACACACACACACACACACACACACACACACACACACACACACACACACACAAACTATGCTAATGAAATACGCACATTTCATACACAGCACTTACCAAACACTTGGTGAGCTTGAAGAGTCACACTACTGGATACTTCAGCACAAGACGCGATTTAGCGTCATGTATACAGTTACCATAAACAGTGATAGGCTTACATTAGATATGCTTCGCCGACGATGCGTGAAGCAGAATATTCCAAGACTGCAATACATCATCCCGGCTGTGTCACCACCATCATAAATATAATTACCTAAAACAGTGTTGTGGCGTAGCGCAATACTTACCGAATAGATGAGATGTGTAAAAGTTCGTGGGTTTGAATCTTGTCAGGTTTAGAGATATTAATCTAGAGTGTGTTATTTTTAATCATTTAATTGGTTTAAATGTAATTATTTTATTTCTAATTTTTTGCCACGTCATTTTCATCACTGTATTGACTTTATTTGATCTTATTTTTTCTCCCTGTTATTCTTGTTTCGTTCGTAATCGGACTGTGTCGCCTGTAATCGGCAATCAATTTCCAACGAGGACTGCTCATCGGTTGCATAGTGGCAGATCAGGTAGCCGTTATGAGAAATTGTGGTTTGTGTGTGTGTTTGTGTGTGTGTGTGTGTCTGTTCGTATTAAACTGGGGACCTAGAAACGGCATAGCCCTTCTCTAGTTCACAACCCACAACAGTCGACAGCAGTCCACCCACCCCACCACCGCCCCACACTGAACCCAGGGTTATCGTACGGTTCGACCCCCAGTGGACCCTCCCCCCACCCCCTCCGCCGGGCGGATTCGTATCGGGTACCGGCACGCCTTCCCACTCGGCAAGCAGCGCGTTCGACCGCGCGGCTAGCCGGGAGGGTAATTGTAATTTGCTTTCAGTGCTGAAAGCGAATTTTTTTTGTCTAGAGTTTGCTCGTAGTGGTTAGTTTTAATCGCCTTCCGCAGACTTTTGAACGCCGCTTTCTAGGATATTGCACATTGCGCGGTTGTGGTTAGCTTAGGACAGGAGCTTAAATTCAGGGCTACGACGCGTGTTGTTTGCCGCTGTTCAGTCATTTGTTACTTAAAATCAGCTCTAGACAGAGCATCTAGCATTTCAGACATACCTCGTGGCGGCAACTTCCAACAATGCACCGCGTTACACATTAACAGCTTTTATGTGAAGTACTCTGCCGTGTTTATTACCTGTAATCGAGTCCGTAGCTAGCAGCGGCAAGTGAGACGTCAATTATAAAATAATTTTAGTCGGACTACAGTGCTTGTGCGTGGTTGGATTCTTATTTATGTGTTTAACAGAGTAAAGCTGATAACTTGCTTGGGTAATTAACTTTTACTCGGAACTTCGTCCTACGACATGATCTTCTGCTCTAAGGCAGCCTCGGTCAAAAAACTGTTCATTTGATCGAAATGTAAAGTAGACATATTGCACAAAACTTTTCAGAGCCTTGCGTTTAATAACATGAGTGGACAAAAATAAACAGCAATGGCGGCCAAAGACCACCGGCATAAGAAGTCATCCTCATTCTGCTAACAGTCTTGTCAGAGGGCGGAGGAGTGAATAGAGGGTCAGGACATTTTCTTGCCCTTGGGGTGGAAATTGCTCTAAAAGACAGAAGAATCACCAATGATCAATGAGGATGCAGAAGGCAATGGAAACCACTGCATTAAAGCCGCATGGTGATGACAATGATGATGTGGATGATGATGACATTGATATTTTGTTCGTGGGGCGCTAAACCGCGATGTAATCAGTGCTCGTACATTTTCCCAGTCTTGCCATTTTTCCGAATGATCATGGAATGATGAGGGCAATAAACACCCAGTCCCCGGGCAGAGAAAATCGCCGACCCTGCCGGGATTCGAACATAGGGCCCCGTGATCCAACGCAATGCTGCCCACGTATCCACATGACGTTTGGCCTGTAATTGAAAGAAAAGTGTCGGGATGGTCTCTCCATTGACAAAAGATTCCGATGTAGTCTCCCATTCTGATCTCTAAAAGGGGATTCACAACGGAGAGGTGACAACGAGAAAAAGATAGAATAACCAAAGTCGGACTGCGGAATGTCAGAAGTTTGAACTTGATAGGGAAGGTAGGAAATCTGAAGACGGAAATACTAAGGCTCCATCTAGATACAGTGAGGGTCAGTGAAGTGAAATGGAAAGAACACATGGATTTCTGGTCAGACGAGTGTAGGGTAATATCGACAGCAGCTGAAAAAACGGGAATAGAAGTTGTTATGAATAGAAAGATATGACAGAGTAAGAGTAACTGTGATCAATTCAGTGATAGGGCTCCTCTCATTAGAATCGATAGTAGACAAACACCTACAATGATAGGCAAAGTATACACACCGACGTCGTAAGCGTAAGACGAAGAGCTAAAGTATATGAGGATACTGAACGGGTAATTCAGCATGTAAAAGGAGATAGAAAAACTAATAGTACTGGGAGACGTGCGTGTGGCTACAGATGAAGGTACAGAACAAAAGGTTACGGGAAATATGAGCATGATACTAAGAATGAGAGACGAGAAAGACTAATTGAGTTCTGCAATAAATTCCAACTAGAAACAGCGAATAGTCTGCTCAAGAATCACAAGAAGAGGTGGAATATTTGTAAAATGCCTGGAATACCGTAAGATTCCGGTTAAATTACGTTATGGTCAAGAAATACGCAAATAAGATGAAGGATTGTAAGACGTACCTAGGAGCAAATACAGACTAAGATCACGACATAATGGTAATGAAGAGTAGGCTGTAGTTTGAGACTAGTCAGGAAGAATCAGCTCGTGAAGAAGTCTGGTACTGAAGTACTAAGGAATGAAGTAATAAGTCTGAAGCTCTCTCGAAGCTATAGATAATGCACTAAGGAATAGCTCCGTAGGTAGTTAAACTGAAGAGGAATAGACAGCTCTAAAAAGGGTAGACACAGATCGAAAGAAAAACACAGGAACAAAGAAGGTAACAATGGGAAGCCCTGGGTAACAGAAGAAATACTTCAGTTCATCCATGAAAGAAGAAAGTACAAAGATGCACAGGGAAATTCATGAACACAGATATAAGTCACTTAGGAATGAAATAGATAGGGAATGAAGGGAAGCTAAGGCGAAATGGCTGCAGAAAAAATGAGAAGAAATCGAAAAAGAAATGATTGTCCGGAGGGTTAACTCAGTACATAGAAAAGTCAAAGCAGTCTACGGTGACATTAAAAGCAAGGGCGGTAACATTAGGAGTGCAGTGGGAATTCCACCGTTAAATGCAGAGGAGAGAGGGGATAGGTGGAAAAGCTACATTGAAGGCCGCTATGAGGGAGAGAACTTGGCTGATGACGTGATAGAAAAAGAAACAGGTTTCGGTAGGGAAGGGATAGAGGACTGATAGGGAAGAGATACGGAATCGAGTATTAGAATTTAAAAGAGCTTTGGAAGACTTAAGATCGGATGAGACAGAAGGTTTAGATAACATTCCATCGGAATTTCTAAAGTCATTGAAGGAAATTGCAACAAAATGACTATTGACGTTGGTGTGTAGAATGTATGAGACTGGCGATATATTATCAGCCTTTCGGAAACTTATCATCCACACAATTTCGAAGATTGCAAGAACCGACAAATGCAATACGTGCTGCACAGTCAGTTTAACAGCTCACGCATCAAAGCTGCTGACAAGAATAATATACAGAAGAATGGAAAGAAAGTTGAGGATCTGTTAGACGACGATCAGTTTACCTTTAGGAAGCAAGACTAAAGAAAAGGGACCGATGGTCTTTGCAGTCTGATCCCTTCAACCACCAAAAACCAACCAACTAAAGAAAAATCAATACACGATCGTAGGATTTGTCGACCTGGCATAAGCGTTCGACAACGTAAAACGGGGCAAGATGTCCAAAATTTTCAGAAAAATAGGGCTGAAGTATCGGGAGAGACGTGTAATAAACAGTATGAACAAGACCCAAGAGGGAACGGTGAATGGAAGAACAAGAACGAAATGCAAGAATTAAAAAGGGAATAAGACAGGGATGTAGTCTTTCGCACCTACTTTTCAATCTATACGTTGAAGAAACAATGACGGAAATGAGAGAAGAACTAAAGAGAGGGGCTAAAATTCAGAGTGAAAGGACATCAGCGATAAGATTCGCTGAAGACATTGCTATCCTCAGTGAAAGCGCAGAAGAATTGCCGGGTCTGTTGAATGGAATGAACAGTCGAGTGAGTATAGGACCTGTATTGAGAGTAAATCGGAGAAATACAAAAGTAATTAAAAGTAGTAGAAATGAGAAGAGCGAGAAACTTAACATCAGAATTGGAGATAACGAAGTACGCGAAGTTATCGAGTTCTGCTACCTAGGCAGCAAAGTAAGCTGACTAGCACTGGTAAAAAGGTCGTTTCTGACCAAGAGAAGTCCACTAATATCAAACCTAGGTCTTAATTTGGGGAAGAAATTTCTGAGAATCTACGTTTGGACCACAGCATTGTATGGTAGTGTCACCTGGCTGTGGGGAAAAGAGAAATGAAGCATTTGAGATGTGGTACTACAGACTAATATTGAAAATTAGGTGGACTGATAAGGTAAAGGATTGAGGAGGCTCTCCGGAGAATCGGGGAGGAAAGGAATATGTGGGAAAACACTGACAAGGAGAAGGGGCAATATATTAGGACATGTTAAGACATCAGAGAATAACTTCCATGGTGTTACAGGGAGCTGTAGAAATAATTCGCATATAGATGATTCGCCCCTGTCTGTTTTTGATTGGAATTTTATGATCTGGTGCAAAAGTCTCTTACAGGTTGTCAGCAAACATCAGTCAGGAAACTGGGAAGCACCAGATATTAAAAAATAAAGACTGTAGTATTAGCTACTCCTCTTGCTATATGAACCTTTGGGCACAGTGTTCAAATGCCGTTACTGTTTCGAGTGGTCTTCTTCAGACAAACAGCACATGCCGCATGTAATTTTCGTTGCAATGTCAACAATCAACTGCCTGATCGAAAACCGGAACGGCACCCTGAAATGCGCATGTAGTTGATGTAGTTGTGGCGAACAAATATAAAAAGAAAAGAAAATATACAGGTGAGAGCACTCTCTTGAAATCAGTGAAGTAACTTAAATGCTTTAACATCCCAAACGATGATCCAGAATCTTTACCTCTTCTTGCGACAGACTGGATGTTAATAGTTCTCCGGAAATCGGCGGCAACTAAAAATCCTCGATAAAATTCAAGTAATAACGTAATGGTACTTCAATAAAAGCAACTGTGTTAGTTAACATAATTCACCAAGGTGAGTTTTTTGCCTTCTCTCTTGGACTGCGCAATAAATGAATAATTTTTCCAATTCGACTGTAGAAGTGACTTGTTTTCTATACTGCGCATGTATCTTTCGCTTATACGTACATGCCCTTTCGCAGCCAGAACATAGTTAAATCGTTTCTTGTTTGTCAATTTTTTCCCGACAGAAAATACTTCGTGATCTCTGACACGAGGCGACTATACGGATAAAATTCAATACATCTGCCTAGCCGATCGAAACAACGCGAACAGCAGAAAAGTGCGGTTGTATTACAGCCTAACGCGAATCTTAACTGATGGCCCTAATGTCCCAACCTCCCCCCCCCCCCCCCTCCTCCCTCCTCATCCCTCCACACCCGACCATCTTCCAGGAGTCGTGGTATCACAATGCCTAGGTTGACGTAAAAACGTAAATTGCGTCCACGAGATATTTCGAGCCCATCAGTACCGACCGATCGCTGTGTCGCCCTCTGCCAGTGACCTTATCGGATACGGTATGGAGCGGCAGAGATTAAGTACACCTCTCTCCCCCGGACGTTGTCAGTTTTTGTGATTTGGACACGGTCAAGAAGGTTAGCCGCACAGTCGCACTCAGAATGAAGTAGCATATTATTTTTTCAGAGTAACGCCTCTCTTACTAAGACAATATCCCAAGTTATAATGCATTAATATGCATTAATAGATTTCGAAGTAATTCCTGTGATGTAACAATGCGCGTAGAATACCACTAATTGTAAATGGTTGTTAGTTACGTTTACAGAAGCACGTGGAATGGCTTCTGCTGCTTGTCAGTGCATAACTTGAACTGTTAAGACACCCTCGAATATTGTCCTTTACAGGGATTTATTAATGAATGCATCCCACATGTCGCACCCTGGCAAGGAAAGTGACAAAACTCAAAAGTGCAGTACTTGAGAAAACTTAAAGAATTAATTCTATAAAACTAACATTTAAATAGTACAGTAATAGCTTCTTTGAAATTTCAAGTAAGTATTGTTGGCAGTAAATACCGTTACATTTTTCACGCACGCTGGGGCACTTATTTTTCCGAGAGGTGAACTAAAACTGCCGTTTTTCGACTTGTCTCTTTTCTTCCCGGTGTGCAGTAGGCCTACGATGATCCGTTGAACTGCTCACGTGAATGCCTCTGTCCATGTTAAACGCCGGAGGTCTTTCCTGCAACTGCCCGTCTATTTTCGTTGATTGGTGCTTGATAGACTGCTGGACGACGAATATTGAGGCACTTCGGAACGTTGGCCTGACGTGGTTGTGCTCTCATTTTTCCAACTGCTGAGTCGTCGCGGCATACTCGTATATTATTTCAGTCATTTAGGCTGGATTCATTGGTCAAGTCGTCGTGCACAGCTAATCAATCAAGAACAAATATGTAGTCTGTAACAGTGATATACAAGTTGCAGTTTTTATGTGCTGACTTTGTTTATAAATTGTTATTCTGCATCTATCGTTTTCTTTCATCTTATTAATTTCTTATTTCTTTTTATAGCATAGCACTCCAGTCTCGATCGCTGTTTCCCAGACTCTTCAGTTGAGGTTTTACTTCTGCACACACTGTATTCCGAATAACTGCGATATCTTCTTAAAACAGCAGCAAATGCAAGCAGTCTTTTTTCTTTTTACGTTGGCCGATTGTCTAGATCAGTGGTTCCCAACAGGTGGTCTGCGGACCCCCAGGGGTCCGCGAGCTATGCCACAGGGGTCCGCAAGATGCTATTAGAATAAAAAATATATTAAATACACTCCTGGAAATGGAAAAAAGAACACATTGACACTGGTGTGTCGGACCCACCATACTTGCTCCGGACACTGCGAGAGGGCTGTACAAGCAATGATCACACGCACGGCACAGCGGACACACCAGGAACCGCGGTGTTGGCCGTCGAATGGCGCAAGCTGCGCAGCATTTGTGCACCGCCGCCGTCAGTGTCAGCCAGTTTGCCGTGGCATACGGAGCTCCAGCGCAGTCTTTAACACTGGTAGCATGCTGCGACAGCGTGGACGTGAACCGTATGTGCAGTTGACGGACTTTGAGCGAGGGCGTATAGTGGGCATGCGGGAGGCCGGGTAGACGTACCGCCGAATTGCTCAACACGTGGGGCGTGAGGTCTCCACAGTACATCGATGTTGTCGCCAGTGGTCGGCGGAAGGTGCACGTGCCCGTCGACCTGGGACCGGACCGCAGCGACGCACGGATGCACGCCAAGACCGTAGGATCCTACGCAGTGCCGTAGGGGACCGCACCGCCACTTCCCAGCAAATTAGGGACACTGTTGCTCCTGGGGTATCGGCGAGGACCATTCGCAACCGTCTCCATGAAGCTGGGCTACGGTCCCGGTCACGCCCCAACATCGTGCAGCCCGCCTCCAGTTGTGTCGCGACAGGCGTGAATGGAGGGACGAATGGAGACGTGTCGTCTTCAGCGGTGAGAGTCGCTTCTGCCTTGGTGCCAATGATGGTCGTATGCGTGTTTGGCGCCGTACAGGTGAGCGCCACAATCAGGACTGCATACGACCGAGGCACACAGGGCCAACACCCGGCATCATTGTGTGGGGAGCGATCTCCTACACTGGCCGTACACCTCTGGTGATCGTCGAGGGGACACTGAATAGTGCACGGTACATCCAAACCGTCATCGAACCCATCGTTCTACCATTCCTAGACCAGCAAGGGAACTTGCTGTTCCAACAGGACAATGCACGTCCGCATGTATCCCGTGCCGCCCACCTTCTCTAGAAGGGGTAAGTCAACTATCGTGGCCAGCAAGATCTCCGAATCTGTTCCCAATTGAGCATGTTTGGGACTGGATGAAGCGTCGTCTCACGCGGTCTGCACGTCCAGCACGAACGCTGGTCCAACTGAGGCGCCAGGTAGAAATGGCATGGCAAGCCGTTCCACAGGACTACATCCAGCATCTCTACGATCGTCTTCATGGGAGAATAGCAGCCTGCATTGCTGCGAAAGGTGGATATACACTGTACTAGTGCCGACATTGTGCATGCTCTGTTGCCTGTATCTATGTGCCTGTGGTTCTGTCAGTGTGATGATGTGATGTATCTGACCCCAGGAATGTGTCAATAAAGTTTCCACTTCCTGGGACAATGAATTCACGGTGTTCTTATTTCAATTTCCAGGAGTGTATATTTCGTACGATAACAGATTTTTTGTTTTGGCGGCTTCCTGCATGAGCAGAGCTTTAGCGAACGCTAAATTCTACGTCTAGCGTCCCCCTAGAGCCAATTGTCACTAGAACACTCTAGCGCAAAACTAGAATTAGATAGGGCCAAGTAGTTCTGCTGTATGCCGTTAGAAAGCGCGCGCTGCCTCGTTGCAGCTGACAACTGACAGTCACTTTACACAGAAACTCGCATTTCAGACGACAATCGGGCATTGATAATTTATTGCCAGTGCTTTCACAGACCGTGTTGTTTACATATTCTGTATTCTGTATTACAACAGTAGTGTTTGTAAAGTGTTGTTTTTCGCGGAAGCGACAGTTCGCGTAGTTAAAAATGGACCGTTGGTTAAAATGTGGTTCGTTGAAACGAGAAAGGCCTACACAAATAATGGACCCAAAGGTCAGATTTAAGTCGTCTCATTAAGAACTGAAAATTAAAACTAACTGTATACTGATGGAGTACTCTGTTGTAACTGTATTTTTTCAAATAAATAATACCTTGTATGAAATTAGTGTTTCTTATTTTTCACACGTCTACTCAATGCAATCTCAAGTGTAGTACACTTGGAAGACCAATACACTCATTTCTAATTTTTTTTCTGTTATTTTCAGTTCATACTCAATTGATAATTTTTTAAGGGGATTGTTTTACTAAACACCCAGATTTGAAGACAAAGATTTTGAGCAATAATCAAACATTTAACAATAACAATGATGGCTAAATTGAAAAAGTTTTAAGCTCAGTATTTTTTCAATAACGAATATGACAATGTTTTTTCTAAGTACCAAAAATATAAAACGTATAAAAAGACTCTTAATGTGGCTTTTTTAGGTACTTGATACTGTGATATAACAAAGTACTAACAAAGTACCAATCATGCTCGATGAGGGGGGTCCTCGGGAAAATTTTGTTGGAAACCCCTGGTCTAGATGTACTTGCCTTGCTTTCGCCGCCTTTTGTCGTCCAAGCAGGCGCAGTAGGATTGCAGTCCTCCTTCGTTCATCATGTGGCAACACATTCTGCAATCATCAAATGGTTCTAACGGCTCTGAGCACTATGGGACTTAACATCTGAGGTCATCAGTCCCCTGGAACTTAGAACTACTTGAACCTAATTAACCTGATGACATCACACACATCCATGCCCGAGGCAGGACTCGAACCTGCGATCGTAGCAGTCGCGCGGTTCCGGACTGAAGCGCCCAGAACCGCTCCGTCACCGCGGCCGGCTTGGTTCTTCAGTCGAGGAGATAGTTCTACACGTAGTCAGGATGTCTAGTGGCGCCTCATTATAAGGTAATCACAGGGTGCATGATTATTGCTGTAGTCTGTACGATCCCCTAAGAAACTAAAGCAGTGGCGGATTTAAAAATTTTGCGCCGCTAGGCGCACTGTATTATATGCCCCCCCCCCCCCCCAAAAAAAAGTCTTTAAATAATAACTATTACGCGATCACTTCACAACTGTTGTTTTGGGTCGGAACGCTGTGAGCTGTTTCCGTACTCCGTTATGCGTTCTTCTGAACGACGCGTCAGCAGTCTAGTCGCACTCAATCAGAATGTAATATGTGTCGAACCTGTACTTGGTGTACGGCAGTGGATAAAAGAAACTTGAAACTGCAACACATTCTTCTGTCGAGAGACAACAGAAATGAACACAAGGAAAATAACTTTTCTTTTAAGGCCTAAAAATTCAGCAGATCGTGTAGGAGACAGCGGATTTTTGTTATACATTCACTTTTAATGTTATTTTACACTAAACCGTTGAAAATGAAAATAAAGTTATTTTACGATCTAAAAATTGAAGCGAATGTGTCATACATTAGAAATTAATACGTAATTTTACGGAGATGCTTCCAAAATTATAATTAAATCGTTGTTTTACGATCTAGTAACTTGAATGTGTAGCAGGTAAAAAAAAAAACCTTCGGTATTAATACGTGAATCTATAGGAAAGCGTAGGAAATGAAATATAGATTTTAGTGCACGAACTAATAAATAAATACAGCCGAACTAACACAGAACTGGATTTGCTATGTCAGCCTAGCGTGGAAAAATCAAATTTGTTTTATAATCTAATAGTTAACGTGTAAAGCATTAGGGTCTGTGTAGCTAGATGCAGCATAATAAGTGTACACAATACCTTTAATCAATCTGAACAGTTTTGTACTGCAGCTACCGCTCTCACCATAGCTCTCTCTAACGGTATTTGCAAAGCTTTTACGTATTTATCAACAGAATTGAACCACGTTATTTATTAAAACTTTTTCATCTGAGTGTACTCTCCAATAACGTATCTTTCCACGATAACTATACATTTCAGCAGACGCCCAAGAATACGCATCAGTTGTAATATACAACAGTATCAGTATGGCTTGACTGTCCAGCGCCGAGCGGCCTGTGTCATTCAGGTATTGTTTAGTACTGTCGGGCGCCTTCGGTCACGTCTGCATGTAAACGAGGTTCAGTTTCGCGTTCTGCCATCGCCAATTGTAAAATAAACAGGTAATACGTAGTTCTTAAATCCAATGAATGCGCTCTAAGTTATAATAAAAATCACATTATTATCTTAAATTTTTAAAACTAATGTGAATAAACAAACAAACTCACCAGTCAGCAAAGATTGCGTCTGGCTTTGACGGCAGAAAACTCGTTGATCTTATCTTCATAGTTCAGGCGGTTATCAGTTGCGATGTCGGCTTCGATGTGAAGAATGGACAAGGCGTTCAATCTCTCCTCAGACAGCATAGAACCTAGGTACGATTTCAGTCTTTTAAGAGTATGAATATCAAGAGCACAGATGGAAACCCAGTTCTAAGCAAAGAAGGGAAATCAGAAAGGTGGAAGGAGTATATAGAGGGTCTATAGAAGGGCGATGTACTTGAGGACAATATTATGGAAATGCAAGAGGATGTAGATGAAATGGGAGATACGATATTGCATGAAGAGTTTGGCAGAGCACTGAAAGACCTGAGTCGCAACTAAGCTCCGGGAGTAGACAAGATTCCATTAGAACTACTGACATCCTTGGGAGAGCCAGTTCTGAGAAAACTCTACCATCTGGTGAGCAAGATGTATGAGACAGGCGAAGTACCCTCAGACTTCATGAAGAATATAATAATTCCAATCCCAAAGAAAGCAGGTGTTGACAGATGTGAAAATTACCGCACTATCAGTTTAATAAGTCACGGCTGCAAAATACTAACACGAATTATTTACAGACGAATGGAAAAACTGGTAGAAGCCGACCTCGGGGAAGATCAGTTTGGATTCCGTAGAAATATCGGAACACGTGAGGCAATACTGACCCTACGACTTATCTTAGAAGCCAGATTAAGGAAAGGCAAACCTACGTTCCTAGCATTTGTAGACTTAGAGAAAGCTTTTGACAATGTTGACTGGAATATTCTCTTTCAAATTCTGAAGGTGGCAGGGGTAAAATACAGGGAGCGAAAGGCTATTTACAATTTGTACAGGAAGCAGATGTCAGTTATAAGAGTCGAGGGATATGAAAGGGAAGCAGTGGTTGGAAAGGGAGTGAGACAGGGTTGTAGCCTCTTCCCGATGTTATTCAATCTTTATATTGAGCAAGCAGTGAAGGAAACAAAAGAAAAATTCGGAGTAGGTATTAAAATCCATGGAAAACAAATAAAAACTTTGAGGTTCGCCAATGACACTGTAATTTTGTCAGAGACAGCAAAGGACTTGCAAGAGGAGTTGAACGGAATGGACAGTGTGTTGAAACGAGGATATAAGATGAACATCATCAAAACTAAAACAAGGATAATGGAATGCAGTCAAATTAAATTGGGTGATGCTGAGGGAATTAGATTAGGAAATGAGACACTTAAAATAGAAAAGGAGTTTTGCTATTTGGGGAGCAAAGTAACTGATGATGGTCGAAGTAGAGAGGATATAAAATGTAGACTGGCAATGGCAAGGAAAGCATTTCTGAAGAAGAGAAATTTGTTAACACCCAGTTTAGGTTTAAATGTCATGAAGTCGTTTCTAAAAGTATTTGCATGGAGTGAAACATGGACGATAAAAAGTTTGTACAGGAAGAGAATAGAAGCTTTCGAAATGTGGTGCTACAGAAGAATGCTGAAGATTAGATGGATAGATCACATAACTAATGAGGAAATATTGAATACTATTGGGGAGAAGAGAAGTTTGTGGCACAACTTGACTAGAAGAAGGGATCGGTTGGTAGGACATCTTCTGAGGCATCAAGGAATCACAAATATTAGCATTGGAGGGCAGCGTCGAGGGTAAAAATCGTAGAGGGAGACCAAGAGATGAATACACTAAGCAGATTCAGAAGGATGTAGGTTGCAGTAGGTACTGGGAGATGAAGCAGCTTGCACAGGATAGAGTAGCATGGAGAGCTGCATCAAACCAGTCTCAGGACTGAAGACTACAACAACAACAAGAGCGTTCTGCTGAACAATTTGTAAGTGCCACATATAGAAATATTCTAGAAGTAATGTCAACATTCGAAAAGACGGACTGTAACCTCTCTTTTTGTAAAAATTTACTCATTTCGACTTGTATATCACTAATCTCAGAAGATTTTAAAAGTTACGCGAAATGTACACTTTCACTAGGGAAGGAAGGCTCTTAATCTGTCATATGACGCTTGGAATTTTGCTCCATGTTCAGCAATACCGTCAGATGAACTATTCTCAAGGTTACTGGAAACTGTGGAGAAGTATAACAGTGTTCTATAGCTTTCCCTCCTCCTCACTAATAGGGCGTACAAGTTGTCGAGTACTGGGAGAAATGTTTCGACTCTAAATTTTTCCTTCCAGTCAGAAAAACTTCTTCAGAGTCCGCTTCTTCATCATCATACAGTTTGCCTTTTCGTGATCTTTTATAGGTGCACTCATAGTCTATATCAGTCACAATCTCCATGGATTTATTTGCATAATAGTGGAACATGCCACGAATAGGTGCAATAAATGCTACAAGTGATTCATATTATTCATGCACTGTTTTAGTATCAATATTTACACTTTGCAATTTCAGATTTAAGGTATTAAATCTCTGAAATATGTCCTTCCAAAATTTCATCATGAATACTGTTTCTAGTCTGCTCAGTTGATTCAATAAAGGTGAAGCCTCATTTCGCACAAGTGGTTTTTCAACTGTGTTATTGGCAATATGTGTGAAGGCATTGATAACGCCCACCCTGTTTTCACATAGACTTACACACGCTTCCTCTCTTGCTGACCAACGTATTTTTTATAAACTTTTTACCATTTTGCTACCTGGTTTCATGAAAGAAAGAAGTTTATCCCAGTGTTGTGTAGAAGCAGAGAAAAAATTATATAAGGTTTTGCAGTACATTACAAAATGAACATGCTTTCCGACAACAGCATGCAGCACTAGTGCCGACTAAATTCAAAGAAAGTGCTGCACAAAGCACATAATGCGCTTTCGGATTTCGTTCTTTAATGCGTACCTGCAAACCAGTATGGGTTCCTGACATATTGCTTGTCATATGACTGGCCTCTACAATCAGTAATATCAATGAAATTTGTAGACAAGACTTTTAGCCTCAGCTAAGTTATCGGACTTCTGTCCCAGGTTTGGTAAAAACCATAGAGTAAATAGTACCCATGAAAAGTTACTATCCCTCCTTTCACATTTTTTTTCATCTGTAGCAACAACAGTAATTCACCATCCCTATTACACTATCAATAAACTGTGAAAACACAACAAAAACTCTTGATGTTATAAACTTCAAACGCTGCGAAAAGCATACACGCACAGCGAAGTCCCGAAAACACTTGACAATCCTGGTTTAATGTTGACAACATGCGCAGAACGCAATGCTCACTCCAGAGATATTTACTCTATGGTAAAAACAGAAGGGAACTTTCAACAGGTTTACCATTCTCGTTCACATATCTTAATATGAAAGATAATTGATCAATATATGAAATTTCCGCAGTAAAATTTACTATTATAGAGAAATATTTGGCCTATTTTATTTCACTTATGATAATCTTTTTATTCTTTCAGAAAGATGCTCTATTATTTCATCACGACTTGTTTAGCTTCTTCACTACTGCAAACACCAGTTTCAACACACTGCGCCACTACATTTTTTTCTTTCTCAACATATGATTCGAAATGGCTATGTATTGATCCAAGTGACTCAGAATTTTTATGTTCAAGTGAATTCTCATGATGAGAGGAAATAATAGAAATATTTTTCCAATCTGCATTAGTAGCAATCGCTGCCTTACCTCCAAACAATTTACATGGTGCACAAAAACAGCACCGGTGCTACAGGAGTATACTAGAAAATCATGCAAAGTTGATCACCATTTAAAAGTTTATAGTAAAATTCATTTTTGTTCAAATATTTGGTTTCATCGCTTATTGATCTTCTTGAATTAGAAAAATCACAGCTACAATTTTGATTAAGTCACGTTGTAAGAGAATGTCGATTGTTGATTCACTGACGCACCATTCTGCAGGATCATCACTAACGAAGTTAATTCTTTTTGTAATGTCTGACACTTAGATTTTCGTGAAACTCTAAATCAGGAACAATTTGCTTTTCTTCATGTTTAACTTTTATTTCGTCTGTATTTACTTCTTTTACAACAGCTGCAGTGCCAGAAATATCCATACTACTTGAACTCGAAGTCGGACCAGCAAAATTATTTGCGAAACATTTATCTAGGCTACTCCGCCAAGCGTTTTTAGAACATTGGCTTTTCGTTCTCACCTTTCCTTCGATAATTTCCGATATGCCTCCATTAATTTTGCACGTTTGATTTTTTTCACTGTTGTTCATGTTAAGGAACTTACAAAATTGCCAACCAACAGTGGAAACAAATAAAAAAAATTGTAAAAGGAAAGAAAAAAAACGACTATATCCAGTTCCAATCGTACTACACCGCACATGAGCACAAAGATTTTTACTTTAAGCACGGCACACGAGCTCAATGATTTTTCCTATAAACACGGTGCGATGAACTGACCAACTCGGATTACTTGACGTAACTGTGCTATGAAAGAACGACAATGCAGAATAATTTAGTTTCATTGTCGCCTGTTTCTCTGTTGCCAGTGAACAGTAGAAGCACACCTAACGGCCGGAATTCTTCTTATAAAGAAAACGGGACAGTTCCTTTTTTGGCTTCTATTTCCCGCGTCGTCGGAATTTTAGCTAGGACGCAAATATGTTCTGAATATTCTTGATACTGTGTTTCTAATTTAAAAAGCAAATAATCTTTACAATTTCTTGTAGTGAGGTATACTGGATCGACTCTTATCCCACTTATTCTTATAACATTTCAGTCATTTCTGTGGCCAGAGAAGATAGACAACATAGTTTAAGTAGTCTTGTTGTCAGTTGATGTGGTGCGTTGTCATTTGTGTGAACATCGCTGTTATGTCTACACGCAAATGCACCTTTTGCTACAACACTAATTAAAAATAACCTTTCCTCGAAGAAAAAAAGCTTAGTTAAGAAGTTTAATATAAATTTTGCAATGTCACGTACTGTTCTATTGCACAGAGTTGGAACTTTGATATCGTGCAGGATGCAGCACAATAAATCAAACGAAAGTTGGTTTCTTCTTCTTCTTTCGCCAAAAAAGTAACTAATAAATAAATGAATAAAATTTTTAATCTGTTGTGAAGTGTATTTCACACATTATTAGATATTCTCCTTATGTCCTTTTCTTATAAACATGTTAAAAAATATATAACATTTCCAGTATCAACATATTTTACTAAACGGGTGTCATTAAATCGACCCTCAGATACTTAAGACCACAGAGCTTTCACATTAATTACAGTAATGGAGGGTTGACTTAATACTTTCCCGTAATTTCTATAAGAAATTTAAGTACAGTCGGGTTTTACGTACTGAGACCCACACATATTATTGTATTTAAGAAACTGCTGATTTGTTTATCACAGCTTTTAATGGTCCCGGTATTTTCGCGGGGATAATATGGTACGGTTCAGTAGAAGCCGACAACATTCTCAGAATAATCACGTTTCAAACATTGTATTGTAGATTGCCTTCCTGACAGCTTACGTCAAAATATTTCGAACAATCATGAAGATGATGCCAGACTGAAACCCAATGTTTAATTTCTATTCAGATACCAAGTACACTATGTATATTTCCAAGCTTGTATTGTCAAATTTCGTCAAGGCTTATTTAAACTAGCTAGTTGTTTAACAATATTAAAATTTTTTGTCTTTTTAAGCTCTCTACCATATCATGTATATGATTTTGTTAGGTGGTCACACATTTCATGTTTGTGCACTGTTTATTTTCCAATTTTACCAAATTTGTCACTAAAGATCTGTGTTTAGGATTCTTTTTGTTGTTTTAGTTTTAGTACTGCTTGGTGAGGTGCACTGTTGAGCATAATATTCACCTGTTTAAAATGTAAATAATTTATGGTGCTCACAATCTAATGCCATTCTCTTCATATCACTGAACTGAGTAAGGTAGTTCAGTGGTAAAGACACTGGACTTACCTTTTACTGCAGATGTGTTCAAATTTTTGTCTGGCCATTTTCATGTAGGTTTTCCATTGCTACCCTAAATCAAGTAAGAAGAATTCTTCGATCCTTCGATAAGAATGTAGTTAATTTCCTTAATTATCCTTCTCCTAAATAAGCTTGCAATCCATCTCTAACAACATTATTATGGATGGGATATATACTTTAATCTTCCTGTTTTGTATCTGCTATAAACCTGTACATCATACTGTGAGCATGGTGCACTGCATTTAAATACTCTGCCATCAGCATCTGCAAGGATCAGCCTCCAGATGCCACCTGCGACTTGTGCACAATGATGCCATCTACTGGAGCTTTACCCAACTCTCATCTCTCCCATAAGTGCTGGAGTAGTTTTTCTTGTCAGAGAGCCATAGCTACACAAGAGGTCCAAGCTCGCAGAGCACAACTGTGAGAAGTAGCCCAATTTTTGGACAGCACCAGTGAGCTGACTCTCGACACTGTTTACACGAGATGTTTTTGTGTGCGCGGAGAAAGAAAGTGGGTTACCTGGATAGGGGGACCCAGTGCAAGGTGGCTCGATCCAGTGTGGAAGATTCCCTCTTGTTATCTACTGAGACAGAATACACTGGCAGCTAGGCTGTGGTGCCGACTGGTGCAGCCCTGCACCTACCAGAGAGCAAATGAGACAATCTTTGCCTGCTTTTGGCGCACCGGTTGGTGACATGTTGCACAGCTAGCATAGAGGCGCTTGCCCTCCAAGCTTTCTCAAATGATTTCATAGAAACCCGTCAAAAATTTTTTGACATTGCTTATAACTTTCTGTCAGCTTTCATGGTGAAGTGCCCACAATTTCGGATTAGTCTTAGTTGGTTAGTCGATTTGGGGGAAGGGACTAAACAGTGATGCGGTCATTGGTCCCATCTGCCTAGGGAAGGATGGGGAAGGAAGTCGGCTGTACTCTTTTAATGGAACCATCCCGGCATTTGCCTGAAGCATTTAGGGAAACTACAGAAAACCTAAATCAGGATGGCCAGACATGGGCATGAACCGTTGTCCTCCCAAATGTGAGTCCACTGTGCTAACCTCACTGCCACCTCGCTCGGCTATAGTCTTAGTTAACATGATATTTCCATTTAAGTACGAGACTACATGAAATTTGAAAACTTTGCAATGAAAAATGGAGGTTGCCACGATTTTGCATTTGGTGCATATTATGTCGTACGTGCTGTGAATGAAATTTAGCTAACATATGGAAGATTTCTTTAGACTTAGGAGTTGGTCTCTGTCTCCAATCTCAAGAAAATGGAATTTATGTAGCACATTCGCTTCGGACCACAGGCACACCACAGATTTGTAACCTCCCTTGTATACCCTAAACCATTAGAGATATTAGTTTGAGGGTATGGCAACTGATAGCACACAGTGATGAGAATATTTCGTTTTGTGGTTAACAACACAGAACTTCCTTATCTACAGCAATATATATAGCAAAAGGTCTGGTTTTTATTTTATGTTTTCCATCCAGTGTTGTAATTTAAGAGCCTTCAACAGCTACTGAAAAGAAAATTTGTTAGTATGAAAATTAGCAAGACATTTCTTCTCTTATTTTACTGCAAACAGAAACAGTGAGGTTTTCCGTAAGCTACTGACGTCTGTGGTTGTCAGTTGCTTGTTTAACATTACACTGTTTACTTGACTAAATTTCAGTTGTCACAACATGTGGTGCAATATTCACCAAACGCGAAATTATAATAATCTCTTTTCTCCATCGCAAAGTTTTTGAATTTCGCACAGTGTCTTACTTAAAAGCAAATATCGTGTAAAGTATCACTATTATTGAAATTTTGGGGCTTCACGATGAAGCTGGCATACAAAACTATACGTAATGTAAAAATCAGACATTTTGATGAATAGTTTTTGCAAAATTATGACAGATAGGCTGCAGAGCTAACGGAATATGTGTGGTGCGCTACAGATAATGGCCCTGCAGCAAGGCTAACACATTCTGTATGCACCTGTAGGTGCATATAGCTGAGCTGGAGAGTGCAGAGAAACTTCTGCCTTTCCTTCTGTTCTTACATTTACTTACAGAAACCCTGTGAGAGTGAAAAACTCTCACGTGTATACCTAGGCGTGGCTGGCTCTCGTCCTCAGATGTGTTCTACCATTGATTATACCGTTTCTATGCTTATGTATACTTAAATGTGAATATGTATTAATACTCTTGTTGTTTGTTGCCACACTATTAGTTGTCTTACATTAAGACACAGTTGATGACAAGTGTGGTGTTCACTTCCATATGCTCCATTTCTTTTGTTACTCCTTTGGTTCTCATGTCTTTGTAGGCAGTGCTCAAGTCTCTCCTTGAGTGAGCAGAAGCAGACTCTTACAGATCATATTACAAATTTGTCAACCACACTAACTATGCAGGTTTCTATGCCATTGCCGTACCTGCCGCCCTTCCCCCCCCCCCCCCCCCCCCCTGCCCCCCTCTCACTGTGATTTGCCCTCAGAAGCAGCTTTGGAAACACTTTCTCACTTTTTGTGTCACTGGTGTTAAAATATGTGAGGCTTTCTTTCTTGGATCTCCCCTCGGATTTACCAATCGTTGTGCCATTTAGCCCTGCTCAGTGGACCAGTGTCGCCTTCATTCAACAAAATGTGTAAGATGTTGTCATTATCACCTTAAATGCACGCATGCTATTGCAGCGCATGTTGAGTTCTATCATTGTCATAAACATCCCCAGCAGTCCTACTGGGGTGTGGTGGCTGAACTCCACGGCCTCAGTAGCATTTGTAAATCTATTACCGTTATCCATCAGATTCCTATGCTGAATCTATGATCCGTGACACAATCATTCGGTTGGTCGGTGAGTCGACATGCTCTCCAGTGCGAAAATTCTTCTTTGGCTGTAGTGTTTACCTCCCAAACTTTCGAGGTGTCTCATTCTGCTGGCAATCAGATTGAGGCTAGGTGTCAAGTAGCCCCACTGACTCCTGTTCCTGGTCGTCAGGTGTCAATTCTAGGGGGAAGGGTGAAGTGACGGTTGAACAAATGCTGCCTCCATGCCATGCTGGACAGTAATGTGGGGTTGAACCAGCGACCTAGCTGCCACACTTGAATGAATCTTGTTAGAAACCCGCACCTATTTATACACGACAGTGCGTCTCTGTTTTGCCATATGCGCCGCTTTGCGTCACGTATTCATAACATGCTAGGTCGGCCAGTGGGCCCCGTCTGCCCGTGATTTGTGGCATCCAAAACTGGTACGTATACTCTTTCAGCAATTTGATGGCCCGGTGGCCTCTATTCTACTTCGTAGCTGTTGGTATGCGTAACTCACTGTAGTCTGGCCTGCACATGGCTGTAACTTGTGCTCAGAATTTTGCACAAAACTAACTTTCCCTATCCTAAACGGTGGTGCCGCTACATTATTCTCCTCTTCGGAAAGACCCGGTCCCCGGGGCGACCCTTAACTAGCTCTTAACGTGTTTGGGTCGGCACGTATGGCATATTTCCTTACTATTATAAGACTTAAATGTGGTCTAGTGCCCCTTAAAACCATGACATGAAACAAAACGTAAAAATTCCTAACTGGACAACGACTGCTCGATTAACCCCTTCCCTACTCATCTCACGCCCTCGTTATCCAATCGACTGAGACTTGGACAACCCTTGGTTCCTTCTTGGAATTAGCTCTCCTCCTGATCAGAAAGAAAACAACACATAACAAAGTTAAGGCTGCGATGACACTTGGCACAGAGGTGCTCAAAATGATCGGTATTTGATATTTCCTTTCCCTATACTGAGCGACATGTTACACAAGGTGTTCGGCTGATATGCGCCCCTCTTGATATAAAGTGAAATGGTTTACGGATCTCAACAGACCTGGCTCCAGAGATAGATTTAACAAGGTCAGATCCTGCCTTGGCAAAAACTCTAAAATGGCTTCTCGCCAGTACAGCTGTGGTTGCGTAACATTCAATTTCATGACTCCTGAAATTGACGCTGGCAGGTGGGAGAGTGGTCCTACTATGTTACGCTTAGTTCCATTGATTCAAATTCCGCTCCCCTCGAGCTCTATACGTTTCGCTTCTGCAAATACTCCCCGATCAAAACAACTTACTACTACCACCAAATTTTCGTAGGTGGAGAAGATCCAATGCATCCCGACTCGTTGCAAGCTCAATTTTGGCTAGACGATGTCCCTTGGACAGTCTATTCCTTTCCTCCTGGCTAACAATAATTGCACCATGCATGTATCCGGATTGGTACTTACCACCTTGGCTGGTCATACCGTTACCTTCCCTCTATGGCAGTTTCGTGATTCCTCCTTGTCATCTCGGCATACCGGTTTCTAGTTGCCAAGATCAGGAATACCTCTTCAGTTTTCACTTCCACATACTTGCTCAATGCTCCCCACTTCACTGGCCTGAGCACAGGGATCACCATCACCCTTCCTCTCTCTCTTCAAAAGGACTGCTGTCAGCAGCAGGCTATATCGAAAATACATTCAACATATAAAAATACAATGTCTAATTACTCTACGCAAATCCAATTATACATGACGTGAAAACAAAAAAACTACAAATACTTCACTACTTCCTGCCTCGAAAAGCATAGGGTACTGCATGCTGTACTCTATCTTCCTTGTTTTCTCTGTGCTTAGCACCTCTCTTCACTCTCTCTTGCTTCCTCTTTCCTTCCTGTAACACGCCTGCAATCACACCCGGGCCATCTTTAAATGGCTGTAACCGCACAATGTGTACTATCATTGTTCTAGTTGGCAGCTGAAGCTTAACATTAATTGGGGAAATGGTTTCAACAGCTTGGTATGGCCCTTGATACCTCGTGAGGAACTTCTTCGTTTTCCCTTTTTGCATATAGGGCTGGACCGCATTACTCATTGCCCCACTCTACACTGCAGTAAACTTCCTTTCTGCTTTACTGCGTCTTCCTGCCTTTCCAAAGCCTTCGTATTCGCCTTTTACCCATCTCAAAACATCCCGAATTGTTGTCGCGAATTGATGTACCTATTCACTAGTTCTTCCTTTCTGTAGCTTCACCAAATTGAACGGTGACGGCATTTTTCGCCCGTACACTACCTCATTTGAAGACAAACCGGTATTGGTATGGACTTTTGCCTTGTACGCGCATACAATATGCTTCAAATGCTCATCCCACTGACGGTGTGAGAATCCAAATAAAAACTCAGCATCTTCCCGATTGTTCTGTGTACCTGTTCTGTCCTTCCGTTGGCCTGTGGATGCAATGCGATCATCCTCAACTTCCTTACGTTCAACAGTTTACACAGTTCCTTCATTAAATCCGACATGAAGTTGGTCCCTTGGTCAGTAATTATTGTCTCTGGTACACCAAACTTCAAAATCCAGTTGTTTACTAACGCTTGTGCGACCATTGCTGCCTGTTGAATTGGCATAGCCACCATCTCCACATACCTCGAAAAATGGTCTGTTATTGTCAGAACGAATATGTTCCCCCGATAGTGTTCGCCTGAAAGGTCCTAAGACATCAACTCCCAACAAAGAAAATGGACATGTCGCTTCCGGTAATCGTTGTAGCTGTATCTGTCTATGACTCAAATCTTTCTCTGCGCACATGGTATACAATTCTTGACATACTTATCCACATCTCCTTTCCTACCTCTCCACCATTACCTCTGCGCCACTCTCCTATTCGTCGATCTACACTCTCCATGACCAGATAACACGTGATCATGTGCTTCCTTTAAAACCTCATACCTCAACTTCACTGGCACTACTACCCTTGGCCCTAACTTCGTTTCCCTGCACAGAAGTCCATCGTACATATTACATTGTGGCTGTGTCCGATACAATTTACAATCGTTGTCCGCGTCCTGTAATTCTTGCCATACTGCTCGGTCATAACCTATGGCTTCTACTTTTGCCACCTTCCTACTTACTGCATCCACATTAACGTGTTTCTTCCCAGGCTTGTGCAGCACCTTGTTGTCGAATTCACTAAGTCACACAGCCCATATAGCGAGTCTAGTGGACGGATCCTTCAACCCCAACAACCACTTCAACGCAGCATGATCTGTCACTACCCGAAATCTTCTCCCATATAAATAACATTTAAAATATGTGATTCCATATATTACGCTAAGCATCTCCCTCTTAGTTGTTAGGTAATTCCTCTCAGGTGCATTCAACTGCTTAGACACATAGGCTACAGGATGTTCTTTCCCATCAATTTTATGACTAAGAACACTCCCTAATGCTTGATTGGATGCATCGAATGCTAGTATAAACGCCTTTTCAAAATCTGGAAACACAAGAATAAGACTTGATGTTACCACTTCTTTAAGTTTGGCAAACGCTTTCTGACACTCTTCTGTCCACTCAAATTTCACACCCTTTCATAACAAATGCGTCAACGGCTATGCTAAATCTGCAAAACCCTTCATGAACTTTCGATAGAAATTCCAAATTCCGATGAATGACTGCACTTCCTTAACTGTTTTCTGTTCCCTTTACAGCCTGTACCAGCCTCTGATCTGTTCACACTCCGTCCTTACTGATAATATGACCCAAATATTTTACTTCTTCTAACACAAAATGACACTCCTCCAGGCTCAAAGACAAACGATCTGCTCTTAACCTCACAAAGACTTTCCTTAACTGCTGTCTATGTTGCTCCATACTACGTGAAAACACTATAATGTCATCCAAATAGACCAGACATTGCCGTGGTTTCAAACCCCTCAAGAAACTGTCTAGCAACCTTTGAAACGTTGCCGGAGCGTTTTTCAAACCGAACGGCATTCTAATGTACTGGTAATGGCCTCCAGGAGTAGAAAAAGCAGTTTATGGACGATCCTCTAGAGCCACCTCTAACTGATGATAACCACTTGTCAAATCCATCGCAGGACAGTACTGGCACTGTCCTAAGCGATCCAAAGACTCCCATATATTTGGAATGGGGTATATGTCCATTACTGTCTTATTATTGAGGTATCAGTAGTTACAACAGAACCTGTATTTCTTAGTTCCAACCACAGATTTTTTAGGTACAACGACGATGCCCGGATCCCAGCAACTATTACTATGCTCTATAATACCGTCCGCAAGCTGCTGAGCAATGAAATCCTCCACAATCGGCTGCAAATACCTCGGTATTCTGTATGGTTTATGTACGTTGAACTAATGGAGTTGCTGGTAATGGCCCTTGTGGAAAAAACAAATCCTTAAATTCCCACAGTAATTCTTCCATCTGCTCTCTTTCTCCACCTTTCAAATGCTTAATTTTGTCACACAATGCAGTTCTATTGGCAGTTGTTGGTTGATCGCTTCGCCTACCTCTCGAACACCAGTCTTCATCATCTGGCACATCCAAATTTGCCACTAAAACTCCTTTCCTCAAATTCGCGTCTACAGCTCTAAAATTATCCATGTTCACAGGAACTACTCGCCCGTCGTTCCCCTCCTGTACGTGTACAACACTATGTTTCACAAAACAACCCAATGGACCCAAAATTTCATTATCCTCCAATGGATCAATAACACATCCTGTACCCACAGATAGATTTGACTACACACTTACCCAAAGCGACTTCCCAGTGCCACTAGACACACACTCATGCGAATTAAGCCTTAATGCTAATGTAGACTATTCAATTGGTTTGTTTACTACTTTGAATTTCCCTCACGACACCTCTGCATTGACAACAGTTTCCCTTAGCTGAATGGCTGAATATAAATCTTTTGGAATCCCTTCACGCACTTTCCGTGACATATGTGCCAGTAACCCTCTCAAAAATAAAAGTGACCTTTGCTCGGCCTCTTGCAACAGAACAATATTCACTTCATCGCTCTGACCCAATTTGTAAGTATACTCATTAATTTCCCTTATCCTGTCCACAAATTTCTTCATCATCTCCCCTTGTCTGTTTGACATTGTACTTAAACTCTTTCTAAAGTACCGTACACTATTGTTTTTTTGTACCTTTGTAAAAGCCCTTCCTTTAACTGCTTAAACTGTCCTGCCTGCCTTCCTTAAGGCCTCAGAACACCTTACACATGTTTTCACTTCACCCGTTAATCTAATCTTGGCCATGTGTAACAACTGTTCATCAGACAAACCATTCATCACCGCTGAAGTCTCCAAGACCTCCACAAACGAACGCACATCCTCAGATGCCTTGCCAGAAAATGGAATAATCCAGCTTGAGGCAGCTGGATCAATCTCCAGCACCCTAGGCAACAACGACTGATCAGTTGTGGTTTCCTGTTCACCTATAGATGTTAAGTCATTTCTCAACTGCGTATTGTCTGCTGTCAATTATGCTACTCTTTCCAACACTATCTGTACCACTTCTGGTTCTACACACCTCACGTCCCTGACTCTGCCATTGTGTTGCTTTTGTTCCCAGTTAGTCCTGAAACAAAACATTTAAGTACAAGAACAACCCGACTCCCTACACCTCAGTATCATCATACTCGGTAACATCATGCACAACCTAATACAAAAGTAATTAAATGCCATGAAAGAAAATAATAAATCTTACTGCCACAAATACACTAACACTCATTCTGACAAAAAAATAATATGCCTATGCAAAACATCTAAAATGGCCTGCCATGAGTCATACTCAAAAACACAAAAAGGCAAGACAACAATCAATACTCAAAAGAAAACTGGTCAAAACCCACCAAATCTTGTGAAAGTAATGCGGGCAGTGGGCTCAAACATCGTACTGGACAGACGACGTCCACTATTCTGACGCCAAATGTATCAGGATGACCAAATATAGCGGGAAGAGGTAGAAGGCACCCTATTAAGACTCATCCAAGCTTTCCAAGTGATTTATTGTTTCCAACTACAGTACTGTTTTCCCCTCGGTCTGCTTCACTGGATACCACAATGCTGAGGACACCACTATGCTGTCTGCAAAACAACTTGGCACAGAATGGCTGCCTCAGCAACCCGTGCACACACCATGTGTTAGCCTTGTATGCCAGCGGAGTTGCGTCATCATCAGAATGCTGGCAGTCAACTCAGCGAACTGCATCCCTGCTGACTCAGCGCTGCTTGGTGTCAGCTGCAGGTGGCCAGCTACCTGCTTCTTGCTGGCATGTTTGAGATTGCGGCGACAACAAGCACCCGCGATCCAGAAACTGAATATGTGGCCCTCGCCTCAGGATGCCTCCGGCATGTGTTGGAAGCCAGGATGCCTCCCGCAGTAGCAAGCCATGGAGTGGTCCACAGCTGGCTGGCTATGGACTCCACGTCTTTCACAGAGAGGCCAACCAGCGACCCGCCATGGACTGGAACACTGGCGCCCCATCTGCTGCTGTGTTTATCTGGTGGTATGACACGCCCCGCCATCCAGGAGAGTTGCCATACTTGAATGAATCTTATTAGAAACCTATTTATTCATGGCTGTGCACTTCTGTTTTGCCATATGTGCCACTTTGCGTCACATACTCATAATACACCAGTGGGCCCCTTCTGCCTGTGATTTGTGCCATGCAAAACTGCTATGTATACTCTTTCAGGAATTTGACAGCCCTGTGGCCTCTATTCTACTTCACAACTGTTGGTATGCGTAACTCACTGCAATCCAGCCTGCATCTGGCTGTAACATGTGCTAAGAATATTGCACAAAACTAGCTTTCCCTATTCTAAACAGTGGTGCTGCTACAATGCTATGTTGGCTGACTCAAGACACTATCTACAAGCAAGTTAATTCTTGCAAGTTTGACAACGCTCTACATCCTCAGTCAGCAAGACCTTCCTAATTTAAGGAATCATATAGAACCAGAAAGCATTTTCTTGGTCCAAATTCCTAGTAATAACTTATGTATTCACATTCAGACAACATTTATGTTCATATTGCAAATACTAGCATTCATGTGGACCAATGTATATTTAACAGGTACTGGATAAGAATAAATCTGAACAGTGTAACAGAAAAAAGGAAATCTCTTCTATTTATAAGAACAGATACATAACAGCAAGAACGTATTGTCACTGTGACAAGTCCAAGTATTAATCCACACTCAGAATGATGAATAATCGTCCCTGAGCATATTTTGTCACAACTGTTTGCTTGTGTATGTTTTAATCATCTAACTTACAGTCATTAAATCATACATCATAGTGGTAATACAGCTTTAACATCAGTTGTATGTATGCACAGATAAAATTAAAGTTGATCAAGTAGATGCTGAAGACCTAATCTATAACTAGGATTGCTATGTTACTGTATTAGTTCCTAAAAAAATTGAAAGTTATAATGGTTAAAAATGTTAAATTATTATACAGGTTGAAGCTGGGCTTCTCAACTATATTTTGGAATTTTGATGGGCTGCACATTGTAATGGCAACCTGGGTCTCCATGCAACTTGCAGTATTTGCACTGTTCATTGCATTCTGTCACTGGGCATCATTTCGTGTGTCATTGTCCATTTCTGGTAAGTTGTCAAAATTTAAAATGAAACCAAATAAAATGATATTCTTAAAAATAATATATTTCTAGACTTGCAACAAGTTACTGTATTTACATTCACTACATGTTCATTTAAAAACAAAATAAGCCTATGAGACACAGTAGATAAATTAGGAGATGCTGCCAAATAATGCAATTCAATATTTGTGGCCAACCAGCTTGTAAATTATTTTCTGTTTTAAATATTGGTTTCTTAGAATATTAAAAAAAAAAAAAAATATTGAGTGGGCAAGAAATCTGCTGCATTTTCTTATAAGCTTGCTAACATTATTCTAAATATAAAACTGTCTGAATTTTCAATCAGTGATCTTCATTAGCTAATATTCCTTTCTTATGTACCCATTCTAATTCTTGTTACTCGCTTCTCCCACTACAACACTGATTTTTAACGCTCTCTCATCCTCTGATTGTGAAGATAGGAGGAAAAAAACCTTAACAGTGTAGTAAAAAATGCTTCTCCTATAGCAAACACAAATGAATTGCAGATTTGAAATTTAAATATTTCTCTCTACTCTTTTCTTAAAAAATGTTGGTATTTCTTGCACATTTTGTGATAATTTAACCTTTGTCATAAATATCACTTTTTAGATCATCATACCTACATACCCTGAGACTCACAGACTAATTCAGCTCTGGAGCTGTTTGGTGAGTTTACTCCTCCCTTTATTTATATCCACTATGAATTCCCTTTACAATACTCACGTAACTTGCATAAGAAGGGTAGTGCCTCATGCTTCCTGCAGCCATTGTTCCAGACATAGTTTGAGTATTATTTATAGTTAAAACAATATCCTTCTGTCAATTACAGGGATGTTTACTACTCATTTAATAAAACATGTATCAAATAATACAGTTTTTATTCCATGGATGAAATAACATTCTATCTTTAATGACCATCTATCGATATTTAAAATACTAACAAATAGAGAAAAACTTCAGAAATTTTAATTATACCAGAAAAAGGATAAAGGGTGCATGTATACTGTTCTGTGATCATAACTATATAACAAACCAAAGGGGAAAACAAAACCACATCTGTAGCTATGTTCCAAATAGTTTCCATTGATCACAATAGCAAAAGGAAACATGGCCAGCTTCTTTCAATGTACATAAAAACTATCATATGCAGGGGAATATAAATGATAATTGTAACAGTTAAGACCAGTAGAGGGTGATGGAAGCTTTTGTCAATGATTGCAGGTTGAACTTCAGAACAATTTATTCATGGCACAAGTTCACAAAAAGTTGGTTTGGCTAGCAACTGAAAGGTTGTTCATGATCATTTAAAAGTAACAGGAGAATTGTCCACTGGTATAATAACAATTCTGTAGGGAAGCCTCATCTCTAGTGGCTGTAGGAACAGTGTCTGTAGGATCACTCTGTATGGCATACCATGAAGCAGTGTGGAGATGGTGTGGTGTAGAATGGATTGTCTGGGCTGGTCTCAGCATGTTCAGATTGATGGGTTACGAAGTGTAGCTGGCTCCTGGCCTGGAAATGAGTGAGAAATTGCATGCTGTTGCTGGAGGTTGCACTCCATCTCAAATATCTAGCAGGTCGGAGCACATCCATGATAGTAATAAGCAGATGAAATGTGTTTTCTTGATAGCAGCGACATAGATTTCCTGAAGCATGCATTGCTTGTAAGTGTGGCTCATGGTGCCTGTGACAATAGTAGTAACAACAGAGTCTTTGTAAATAGTATCATGTCCACAACAGGCCAAATGATATCTGTTAAAAGTCTGGTGGAGAGAGACCTGTGGGCCAAGGGTAAGCATACCGGCAGGATGAAGACACTGTGCCAGACATGTAATATAATTAGTCTACAGCTGATTTCGACAATAACAGTATTGATTCCTCTAATATACATCTTGAGGTATTACATACCAGAAATTTATATCTCCTGCATTCTGTAATTGTAAATTTGAGTCTTAATCCTCATTTTTCGATCCACAATCTGTCTTTCTGTGGTGTCATAAACATTATTAGATGTGAATTACAAAATAAAACTACATGGAGAATGTTATGTATATGAATTTTGCTACTGATATAATAGAAAGTTGAATTCTATGCATGTGCTTATTCATCAGTTTCCTTACAGGATATCAGAGAAAACTTCTGGACAACAGTGCTCTGATTCTTCTAATTGCCTACAAAATTGGTTTTCTGGTGCTGCCAGTATGTGTTATACAATACAATCAGTTACCTCCTATCTCAGCCATGATAATTCTTTGTGAGCAAGTAAGTATTGCAGTCTGTGAATTTGTGACATTTCTGTATGTTGTGCATACATAATTATTAATGAAGTAGTAGTAAAGTTCAAATCATACTTCATGTGAACTTTTTCAGATGAGATTAGAGATTAAATGAGATGTATTTCTCATTCCAATATATCCATAGTGAGAAGATCCTCCAGGGTCAATCACTTCAAAAGATACCTGTAACCTTATCTTCATAAAAGGAAACAGAATTTTACACAAACATTATTGTCAACAGGGATTTAAGAAAAAGTAAGCTTATAGTGAAAGAATTAAAGATAAAGCATAATTCAAGGCTTAGTACATAGTACTTATCTGATTGTGATCTTCCAAAGACTTTTAAAGATAATTTTTTAATTGCTGTTTGGCAGTGACAGCAGCATGTTGGTCAAGATCTCGAAGCAAACTGTACAAGTAAGCTAAAAGTTAGAAAGTGTCATAAAATGTTTGTAGCACAGTTTCATTCTCAACCTGAGAGTAGGCCCTCTATTCAGTTTCAAACCAGTAACAACAGGCTACATATTTCAGAAATAGACATTAAAAATCACACTAACTGAAACTCTGTGTAATTCTTTTGGGACCAGATGGAAAGCAAATGGCAGGGGAGTGACTTTACTCACAAGTTAGACCAAAAAAAACTGGATGCAGATGAATTTTTGCTCTTAAAATAATCTGTTTTGCTGACTGCTGTGGGCAAGTGGTTCTAGGTGCTTCAGTCTGGAACCGCACAACTGCTACGGTTGCAGGTTCAAATCCTGCTTCCGGCATGGATGTGTGTGATATTAGGTTAGTTAGGTTTAAGTAGTTCTAAGTTTTAGGGCACTGATGACCTCAACTGTTAAGTCCCATAGTGCTCAGAGCCATCTGAACCATTTTTGAATCTCTTTTGCTGTGAACAGGAAACAAGTACAATAAGGTATTAGGTCTGCAAAACAGTAGGTGTAAATTACTGCGCAAAGTAGGTTATGCAAACACCTAGCAGACACTGGTAATCATTTAGAAAGGAAAAAGATTAAAGTTTAATGGCATGATGAGATGATTAAAGACAATGCACAAGTTCAGATTAGGTAAGGATTGTAGGGGGGGGGGGGGGGGGGCAGTAATGCCCTTTCAAAGGAGCCATTCTTGCATTTGACTTAAACAATTTAAGAAATCACAGGAAAACTAAATCTGGATTGCCAAACATCAATTTCAACTACTGCACTGCTGAATTCCCACTCATAATCTTGGGTTGTGTCACTTGCACACCACTGTACATACTCATTAATGCTTAAAATGAAAGTATACTTTACATGAACTGTGATATACAGAACTAATACACAACAGAAATTTCATGCAGGCCAAAAGCAACAAGGGAATTTCCTTTAATTACTTGGCACTACCCAAGCCTGTAACAACTGAGCCATGTTATCCACCATGGGTTTGATAGCTCCTTGCCCTGCCCTCAAATGAAGAACATTTTCCCCAATTCTTAGCACAGTGGTACCCGCATACCTAAGTAACTTCTACAAAATCCTGTGCATACTCTTCTGGTCCCCTTTACTTGCCCTAGAGGTCTTATCTCGGTGAAAGATACAGTTGCATGCAGCAACTCCTTCTCCAGGTCTATTACTGGCTTTGCTTACCTCATCTGGTACAGGGCACACACAAAAAAATCCATGTCATCTACTGAATTTACTTCAGCACCCATTTTATTTGGGTATGGCCATGAACAGACCACCCACTTGGATAATATAACATATCTCTTGTCATGCAAATGAATTAAATAAAAAATTTTGATGTGCCTCAGGTACTGACTGAGGTGTATTGCAAATCATACAATTCTTAGAACGGGAATTTATACAGTTGATGTCCACACTTAGCTAACAGAATTGGTTATTGAAATACAATGTTGCTCATATACATACACTTCATAAAATCATGTGTTATTCAGTAACAGTAATTTAGGAAATCTATGGTACCTAATTTTTAATGGCAGAGGGTAACTTCTTGAAAAAGTCCAAAACCAGGTAACAGAGTTTGTTCATTAATTCAACTCACTTTCTGAAATATACTTTAACAGGACTTGAATTAATTCACAAACTGTCTTGAACTCCATTTCATAATGTTAATAACTACTGCTGTCCATTCTGTAACATTAACTATTGCGAACTTCTACAGCCATACAGCCACAGCTGCCATTTTTAAAATAAAATTTAGATGACACTTGGTGCTCACAGCATTGTTACAATCAATAATTTGTATAATTTACAGTAGAGAAAAAACTGTAAAAAACCATTTAAGTGTGGTATTTGCTCTACATAAATCATAAATGTGTTCTTCATAATTAGTTTCATAAAATATCGAGGCATTGTGTGTTGGATATTACATAATAGGTATTTATGACAGTATGAAAAAATACAGATTTTCAGAAGAATTAAATTAATAATTTGCCTGCCTACAATAATGGAAATTCCATTTATCTATCCTAATTTTTCTATACAAAATATGCTATCCCATGCTGTATTTAAGACCAGTAATTAATGCATCTTTACTTTATGAGCAGTTGTCTTTTTATAAGGCTTGAACAAAAATTTTATTGAGAGATTTTCTATATTGTTTCAAATGATATTAAATAATAATTCATGTAAGTTGAAACTCAAGATGTGACCATTAATATGCAACCATGCAATAAAATTAGTGTATTGTTATGTTTTGTAATTGAATGTATCATATAATTCAGTGGTTGAATCTCTATTCATAACATCACAATGGACACAGCCAGCCTCAGGCCATGTGATAACTGGATTACACAGTTCGAAGCATGTGAAATTGCAGCAATAGTCATTGGCACCAACCATGGTATTATTCAACTATATAAATTCAACTAATCATCACAACATCCACATTAACTGACTTCTATACACACACAAACCAAAATTGCTCTTTCCTTCTGTTCAGTTGTGTGGTGGATCTTTTCATGTGCTTGTACACTGGTCATACTTTCTTCTACATAGTATGGCTTTCTCTTGGTAATACTTATGTTCCATCCAGAATTTTTCATTATCATATTATTTTGCATTTATTTACTATTTGTTAATCTTACGTTTTGTATTGCAGGTGCGAATGATAATGAAGAGCTATGCATTTTTAAGAAGTAAAGTGCCAAAAGTTAAAATGTTCAAGCCTCATACTGAAGCCACAGATGTGCTACTTCCAGACTTCAATCATTTTGTGTATTTCATGTTTGTTCCAACCCTTGTTTATAGAGATTCATATCCAAGGTAAGTTCAACATTTTTTCCTTTTCCTTTCTTTATAGCAAATTTTCTCCTATAGAGCTGAAAACATAGAAATGAATATGTCAAAGTACTTTTGGAAATGTTTAAGAGTGTTTTTTTTCTTTCCAATGCCATTACATAAGATAATCACAACAAATTTCTTGATAAAATCAGTGACTTTGTACCTTGCCTAATGTTTTTGACTACAGTGAATTAAATCTTCATGAGGAAGTTCATACATATTTTATATAGTGTCCACAGGAGTTCTAAATTATGTCAGAAAGATAATAATTATAATAATAATAAAAACAATAATAATAATATCTGATTATGACAATTGTGTTCACTGTGTTTACGCTTTATAGCAACTAGCTAAACACCAAAAACTAAACAACACTTGTTGCAGTTTATTAAAAAACATATTTCAGAGTTAAGAATAATTTGTCCATCTGTTATTATAGGTTATCTGTCTTGAGCTGACTGCAATGTGTGTGTGGGCAGCATAGGGGTGTGGATGTTTACAATATGTGAATGAACCCACTTGGCTGACATGGGTAGGTCCTCCTGTGAAGGGAGAGTAGTGTCTTCTGTGAACTCAGCTAGTAAGAAAAGTGGCTCACTGTACAGGACTTCACCCAGAGAAGCATACAAATCATCTTTGTGTGGACCATGCAAATATTGAGTAGAACCCAGGGTAAAGCTTTTGATGATGATTCATTAGGGTGGCTTTAATGGTCCAACTCCATTGTTAAATGAATCCATTGCTCAGACTCCATACAACCATATGTCACCCACTGTCTATGTTGCATAATGTTCACAACTTGGAGTGACTGGAACTGTCACCCCTGGTCTTTAGCAAGGGGATGAGTTTCTAAAGTTATGCATCACTCTAAGGAGTATTTTTTGTAGAATACAGGCTATTTCAAGGCATATAGCATGCTTTAAGGCTCCCAGGGTCCTTGGTTGGTGTTTATAAACTTCAGCTTTGAGATAACCTCAAAGAAAGAAGACACACAGACTTAAATCAGGTCAGTGTACAGGACATGGAATGTCACCATATCATGAGATCAGATGACTGGAAAAGATTTCGCTCAAAATATTCATCAAATGTTGAGCATTGTGGGCTGTCATACTATCCTGCTGAAACCAAATGAGTCTCATGTACATTTGTTGAAGTTCTGGATCATGTTCACATACCATCCACTATTGATGGTAACAGCATGGTTGTTCTCAAAAAAATAAAGCCCTGTGACTTCCTCAGCACTGATTGCACCTCAAACTGTGACCTTATCACTGTGGAGAAGTGTCTCATGAATTTCCCCAGGATTCACACAACTCATATTCTGTTTCTTAATACATCCAGAAATTTGGAAGTGTGAATCCCATCACTGAATAAAATGTGCGCGTCTTGAAAAATGTTTTCAGTCAACTCTTCACAGGCTTGTCATCAATTTTGCCAGTCCTGTTGTGACAATTCTTGAGTGATCACTATTTTATATGGATGAAACTGAAAGTCTTTATGGAGAATCCAACATATAGTATGGCTAGACAGTGCAAGTGATGATGAATGCTTACACACTCAGTATTTTCAGGTGTTCTATTGGTCCTCTGTGCTCCAACTCTCTTTTCCATAACACTGCCACATCAACAAAAGTTCTCTTCCTGTAACAGAATCAATTTATGGTTGGGAACACTGTTTGGAGGGAGGATTTGATACTGAGTAGGCATAACATGCTGTACTGCAACTATAGACTGATTATCAGAACAATAGGTTTCAACAGCAAAAGCATGTGCTCATCTGATGACACTATGTTCACAACTAACAATGGTACCAACATAAACATCCACTGCTACTGTGACCTTGGAGCCCACTCCCGCTCTTTCATCTTCACCCCCCCCCCCCCCCCCCCGCCCCTTTTCTTTGCAGTACCATCTTCAAATGGGGATAATTTCCTGCTCCACCCCGTCTTCTTACAACTGAGGTCACTGAACACTTGGGCTCTGTTAAGTAGTTGGGTGAAGTCCTGGATGTGTGGAATAGGGTAATTGTCAATAATAGGGTGAGTGTTAAGCTGGCAATAGTCCCCACACAAATCAAATGAACTTTCCTTGAGTGTGAGATGGATAGGAAACAACCAGTGTCTGAGGGTCATACAATCCCAAAGGATAGCAGCTCATGGACAATCACCTTTCCGTGGTATAACTTATGCAGCTTGAGGTGGCAAGCTTTGTGAAGCATGGGAGGCCCCTATTTTGGTTATCTGGTGACAAGTATGGTTTGCGATCACCCTTAATGCACATCAGAGACATGCATGGTAGAAACACAGCTGTTATTGCGTGGAACTGCAGGGCAGTCAGACGAGACAATGAGACAAGGACTGTCACTAACCGTCATGTTTGAATGCTGAGGTTCTGCAGAGCTCGTGTTGGCTTCTGTAGGTGTGATGGAGTTGTGCATTGGAAGTGTACTGGTGAGGTTGCAGAGTGTGTGATGAGCACTTGATAGATTCTCCAATGCTGAGGTTCTGCAGAGCTCGTGTTGGCTTCTGTAGGTGTGATGGAGTTGTGCATTGGAAGTGTACTGGTGAGGTTGCAGAGTGTGTGATGAGCACTTGATAGATTCTCCAATGCAGTGTTGATCAATTGTTTGAGGTCATCATTGTGATCATGTAGGATGTTGATCTTGAAGCACTTGACTGTGAACTCAAGTAGAGAAGCCAAATGGGAATTCAATGAGGAGCTGTTGGATAGAGTAGAAAAAAGTGGGAGGCACAAAATGACAGTTTCACTGGGAGTGAGTACGGGGAGACGTGGTCGGTTGGGATGACGCTGGCATCTGCCCTGGTGTCGATAATAAAATAAAGATGAGATGTGAGGTCCTTCACAAATAGTCACCCACTGGATGATGTGTATGTGCTCTTCTGGAACCACTGTCAGGAGTCGTTGCAAGTCATGTTCCGTAGACAAACTCACATGGAGTGTTTGGGTAGGTGCCAGATCAATGCCAATTTCGTACTGTCTTTGAATGTGGCACGATACTGGCATAGTGGGTAGGTCAGGTGGGAAGAGCAGAGTGTGGTGTCTGTACTGTGCATCTCCCTCTGCCTGGAGGTAGTGGTGGATTCAGAAGTTGGCTTGTGCGGGGTCAGCATCAGTCAGGATTCTGGGGTGGGAAGCACGACCTGTCGACCACCAGGTAGCAGCACATTGTTCTGTTATGCAGCTGATCACTTGCAGCACCTGCCACTGGAGTGAGATGATGGTATGTGAGCTTGTGCACTGTTACCAATCAAGTTTCTGCAGCTGGAGTAACAGCTGGTAGTAGTTGTCTGTGGCAGATGATTCTGTGAGCATGGTTGCCCAGGTTAAGTTTGGTCTCCATAGGGACTGATGCATTGGGATGTAGGTGTAGGTGTAGGTGTAGGTGTAGGTGTAGGTCATGGAGGAGTTTGGGTCAAAGGATCCCCATGTTGATGTCAGACATAACTTCCACATCCCTGATAGTTTGTAGGTGGCCCTAGAGCTCAGAAGGCTTCCTAGACCCCAATTCTCATCATGGAAGGCTTTGGCTGGAGGGCACAATAGGCACTCAGTAATAATCAGTTTCACCATCTTGTACTTGTAGTGTAATGGTTATAATAAAAATGTTCCACCAGTGAGATCTATAAAGTTGTATAAGTGGCTGACCTCTTATATAAAATGAGCATTACCATCCAGGATGCTGAGATGGTCAGTTAGTTGTTGACCAAGGCAAAACCATATTTTTTGCTTGTACTTTTGTAATGAAGGCTAGAGCCACAGAAGAAACATGATGTTTGACATAACCTTGTGTGTGAGCCAATGCTGGTGTTAGCATTTCCCATCATGGCAGGATCATAGAGGTTCGGTAAGTCAATGTTGGCCCAGAGCTAGTTGTATCCGGCATAAGATTAGGAAACACAGGTGCCGTATCACTCCACTAATGGCAAGTCATTGTCTTCAGGAACCATTATGGAGGAACATATGAAATGAGTAGCAAGGCCGGGCGCTGTAGCCGAGTGGTTTTAGGTGCTTCAGTCCGGAACCGCACTGCTACTACGGTCACAGGTTCGAATCCTGCCTCGAGCATGGATGTGTGTGATTTCATTTGGTTACTTAGGTTTAAGTAGGTCTAAGTTCTAGGGGACTGATGACCTGAGATGTTAAGTCCCATAGTGCTTAGAGCCATTTGAACCATTTGAATAGCAAGGAAAACAAGCAACTCAGGGTCACCAATGTGGGCAGACATTACTACAATCGATCATGGTAGAACAGTAAACTCAACTTTCATAAGAAGATAATTAATGCACAGTGGAACAAAAATGCTCACCAACAACAGGCTAGAACTGAACTGTCAAAGTTCTCTGATCTCAGAGATATTGTTATTGTTTTTGCTTTAAAAGTCAATTTGCTGTTGATAGCCACCACAAACTTTTTATGCTGGAGATCAAAATGTACAGAACAGCTTCTAACACCTTTTGTTTTTTCTAAATTTATTTGAATTCCCTTTCTGATGTGGACTATAGTTTTCTTTCTGAAAATGCTGTATTATTATTTATTTTTGCATATATCTGTTTGTTCTTTTGCAGTTATATTTTTCGACATTGTAGTTTTTAATGATTACCTGTTTTTAACAGGTATTCTGGCTTGGTCTATGTATTGTAAAGTAGAGGGTCTGGCTGAGCAACCTCCCGTATTTGGAGAGTTTGCTATCTGAGTTGTGGTGGGGATGGTAATATGGTGGGAGTATCAGTCAACGATGGTATAGATGGCATTTTCAGTAGATCCAGTGGCTTGACTAGGTGACCATCATGCATTTGTTGTGGAGGAGTATACTTGTAATGGTAGTTCTGTGATTACTATGTGGCGAGCATTTCATTTTCACTTTGAATTTGGCTGACTTGATTATGTTTCTGATAGAAAAAAAAAAAATTGAGTTTGGTACCCAAAATTCAGCAGCTTCTCCACTGGAAAGAAAATCCACTGGCCAACATCAGACTGTTATGATGGAAAATATGGCATGTATGAGAGTGTTCATCCAGTGATCTTAATTTGAAGCATTCAGCTGCCCTGTGATAGTGTGGTAGGAGTGTAGAAGAATCCTGTATAGAGAGCTTCACATGCAACCATACAAAATGATGGTTACCCAAGAATTAAGTTAGAGGGATTTTGAAACTTGAAGAGCTGTGTATGAGGAATTTGTTCATAACATTCCCCCTACCTCTATTTTGATTGCTTTTGATGAGACCCATTTCCACTTGTCAGGTACCAGAAACCAACAGTTTCTGCTACTGAGCAGGAAATTCATCAATTAATACATTGTCATGTGACAGTTTGGTGTGATGTAGCAAAGTTTGGTGTTTTGGTCAATATTTTTTCAAAGAATAAGCCATAATGGGATTGGTTAATTCAAATGACTACTGTCACATGATAGATACCTTTCTTCAGCCTAAGTTAAACCAGTTTGTTGGGGACCATGAATAGGGAGAAGAGAGATTTTGACAAGGCGCAGCCACAGCTCACACTACTCAATATTCTCTAGAAATGTTGAGAGGGTTATTTCCTAGATGTCTCCTGCCTTCACTGTTTGCTTGTACCTACTTTTTAAAATGTAGAATTTGTTTTTGCCAGACCCTGTACTATTCTTTTATACTTGAAATGAACTAATAGAGCATATTTAGGTAAGAGCAAGTGTTTCATATTATTTTTAAATGCTGTTTCATTCTGTTTGATACTGACTTGCAGGACTAAGGAAATCCGCTGGAAGGTGGTGGTGTGGCATCTGACAGAGGTGTTTGGAGTAATATTCTTCATTAGCTTTGTGTTTGAACGAAGTTTGGTACCTATGTTCAGAAACTTTGGGAAGCAACAGCTATCTCCTAAGGCAATGGTTGTTGCCATTTTTGGTAGCATGGTTCCTTCAATTACTGTATTTCTTTGTGGCTTCTATTGCATTCTTCATGCTTGGATGAATGCATTTGCTGAAATAACAAGGTTTGCAGACCGCATGTTCTACAAGGTATGATCTCCACAGTTTTTAAACTAACTGATTAAACAATTTGTTAATTCCATTAGATTTCTGTATGATATTATAAAAGAAGAACCTTACTTTTTAAGCATGTTGTGTGCATATTTTTATTGATCCTGGCAAGATTCATATTCATAAATGAGGATATTTATTAGAAATTACTGGTACTTTGTAAATGAACATGCTTAACAGTTATAAATAAAACAAGAATGATATTGTAATGGGGAAACTTCAATGTGATTTAATTATGATAAAGGAAAGTCCTGGGTGGAATACAAATAATGGACAAAGCAAACATAGCCACATATTACAGAGGGTGTAACAAAAAGGTATGGCCAGACTTTCAGGAAATATTCCTTGCACATAGAAGACGAAAATGTGTTACATGGCTGTGGGTCTGGAAATGTTTTATTTCCATGTCAGAGTTCAGTTTCTACACAACAACACATTCATAATCTACTTTGACATTAACCTTCATCCATTAACAGCACATTTGCAGTAAAGTGTGGGTTGGCACATTCTTGAATTTACAGAAGTGTAACCATGCAGAAAAATCATCTGCTGACAGTGTCTGCACATGCTGTAAATGGTATGGCCACTGCAGGCAGAAGAGATCTAATGTTCAGCTAGGGGGCAGCATTCTTTTTATTTATACACTGCCTACATTGCAGGACAGAAAACATCCTTAAGGTTGAGCTTCTTTTCAAGTGATTGAGCTTCATGTTTGACCATACCAAGCTGCAGCTGAGGTGTCAGTTTGACAATACAATACCATTGCAGTGACTAGCATCAGATTTGTGTTCAGTAAACTTTGGATCTGGTGTGTGTGTGTGTGTGTGTGTGTGTGTGTGTGTGTGTGTGTGTGTGAGAGAGAGAGAGAGAGAGAGAGAGAGAGAGAGAGAGAGAGAGGAAGTTTCGAGAGAGAGAGAGAGAGAGGAAGTTTCATATCAGTGTACACTCCACTGCAGAATGAAAATTTCATTTTGGGCAGTAGCTCTGTTTCAGGTGCAGCCTCTTGAAGCAATGTACAGTGTTAAAGTGGTGGTACTACAGACATACAAAACACTGAAATGGAAAAGTGTAATGAAGCACTTGAAACACTTTTGTAGATCCCACATCATCATCTGAGGAGTGCAGAGTCTGGTAGCTTGCATCATGCATACAACTCATGCCAAACAGTGGTCAAAGTGTGGTTGATGCGAGTGTCCAAGTTGCCACAGGGTCATTTGTAATGTGTGAGAGCCAGGCACAGGGATCCAAAATCAAAGTAGATGCATCTGGATCTTATAGCACGTCCAGTAGTAGGTTAGTGAATGATAGCCATTGTTATGGGATATCCAGAGATTGTGTTATGTGAACAGGCATGTGTAATAGTACATGGTGCAGATTTTAGCACTGTTTGTTGGTTAAGGCACAGGTAACTCTGATGATGTACATCACTTGATGGAATCCATAAGGTGCAACTGCATGGGACACTTGCTGCAACAGGCATAGTGTAAGAAGGCTGCATTATAAGTGCGTACTAACCTGGAACAGAACAAAAAGTTCTGTCAGTGCAGTCATCACAGGTAACCAGTGTGATAGGAAGTAGTACAATGAACGTAGATGAGGTGATAACACTTCATGATGAGAAAGTGCAATACAGAACATACTTATCACATGACTTCCGAGACCAAAGAACTGTCTTTGCCATGCCACTCGCAGACACTCCACTTCATCATGGAGTCTCTCTGGTTGGCACTGTCACTTACACTGATGTCCCCATGTACTTCATGTTTTGAAAATTAGCTGGGTCATATTTTGCTATTTTTTATGGACTACAAGACTTTACTAATATCTGGTTTATGAAAGTGGTTAGTTAATTATAAAAGTGTACTGGACATTATAATGCTTCCATTGTAAGAAATTCCATACTTATGAGTACAGCAGCCATCTAGAAAATCATCTTTCATTATTGTAAATTATTCAAACTCTTGATCAGTGTCTCATTTAGTGTGAGGCACCATCTGTTTCAGAATAAATAACAACAACAAAAGGACAGTGTTAATGTTAAGAATCTTGTAAATATTAAGACAAAACAAGCAATTGAAATTATGAGGTTCTGAGCTTCCAATGTCAGTTATCTCTTGAGTTAGTTTAAAGTAATTTACAGTATGTTGTCAGAAAGAGCAAAACATCAGCTTTCAAATAAATGGTGACAGTATTTTGTGTTCTATTAGCTCAAACTGTTCCTCCACTACTTACTACAGTCAAAATTTCAGTTGGCCATAACTTTCAATAAACTAAGCTTTTAGTGAAACTACTTGTATCATTGGGATCAGTAAGATAAATGTAACCAGCTAAACTATAAAATTAATTGCAGCATTGCCTAAATAATGTCCTGAACAATTCATATATAAATTACAAATTGTGTGTGCAGCTGCACTAAAAACACAAGAAAAAAAATTAAATACTCCAGGTTGTAATGTCAACACTGTGAGGAAAGATAATTGCTGCTTGCCATAAAAATGACATCTTAAATTGTAGACAGGCACAATTGAGATAAATACACAGTAGCTTTTGGCCAGAGCCTTAGTCAGAAAAAGAAAGAGGAACAGAAAGAGAGATACTCACACCATTCATTCACACAAGCAAGCATACCTCATGCACACATGACCATAATGCCTGGCCTGAGCTGCCAGAGTTGGCAGTCATGTATAGAAAAGGTGTGCTTCCTTGTGTGAATGAATGGCATGTCTCTATCTGTTCTTCTTTCTTTTTCTGATGATGGCTGTGGGTGAACGGTAAAATGTAAGTCTTTTAATTTTGCCTGTCTGCAACTTGACATGTCATCTTTACAGCAAGTAGTAATATACCCTTTTTCACATTAAGGAATAAAAGTAATTATCCATGTGAGTAGGAAATGTAACAGATAGTTACCGACTTCCTATGATCCAGTGTAAATTGAGTTAGGAACTTAAATAATGTAGGAGAAATGGTTCTGTTATTCAGTGAATGGTCTTTCCTCATCTTAAATTATTTATATTCTGCTAAAACTTTCCTTACTAGGTTTGAGAACTTGTGCATTCAAGATTTTAACTGAGAATTAATAAATTAGCTTGGTACTCAGTTTCATTCATATCCCTTGTGAAACACTTGCTGATTCTGATAAATATTTAAATATTGTAATGTATGTTTTTCCCCTCCTTAGTTTTAAAGTAACTGCATAATTGCAGTCTTTCTTCATGGGCTGCTTGAAATACACACAGTGCGTTAATACCTCAGCACATCAAAGCCTATCTTATTGACCATATTGTTACAGCAGCAATGAATAATAAGGTTCAGTGTGTTCTGTCTGTTGATGCACCATCTATTTTCTGTTACTTACTTTATCCACTTAACCTGTCTGGATTACTGTATAATTGCAGTCTTTATAGCAATGATGACAATGAAGCAGTATAGTAGCTGGTAAAACAAATACATGTTACTGGCTTAGAGATAAAACCCAACTGCTTCGATATTTTGAGAATACGCTACATTTCTTGCTACGGAGTACAGTATCACTGTTTGTAATTAGAGTAAGGTTTTATAGTTATTTAGATATTATAAGAGTACACTCATTCTGAATTCTCACTAGTACTAATTTATGCTGTAATTATCTTATGTCAACAGAAATACTGAAAGGAGACCACTCACCCAAAAGCAATAGCACTGAGTTGCTGACAGGCACACAAAAAGGGAAAAAAAGTTAGCTTTCAAAATAAAACCTTTCTCAAACTAGAGAATACAAGAATTTGTCCCAAAAGCTAGCAAGTGTTCTTTCTTTCTTTTTTTGTGTCTGCCCTGTCAATGACTCATTGCTTCTCCTTTTCCAGTGAGTGGCAGCTTTCCAGTTCTTGCTAAATGGAGAAACAGTTACGTTCTAAAGTTCCCCAACATATAAGATTCAAAACTCAATGTCTGTAAGGATTCCAAATCTCCATAATAAGCTATTAAACATCTGTGTAAGAATGTCACACTAAATAAACAAACCTATAATGCAGTACACCCTTGGTAGTGGCGATACTGCAATGTATGGCAAAAACTATACAACAAATATTGTTTTATGAAGTATGAAACCTTGTTACAAATGCTTTTGTACTTCAGACTAAATGATAGGAATCACTTATGGTAATTAGGCTAAAAACTGTGTTAGACATTCGTCCATTAGTCAGCACCAGCAGTCTTCACTTCAACTATGTGGCCAATATAACTGAAATGATTTCAATACACAAGAGAGATCACTGACAATATTGTACTCATGGTCCTTCATTGCTCTTCATGGTCTTCTGTTAGGCAGTAGGGAACCCAACAGGCACACACCTTTGAATACGCCAATGGTGGACAACTGTGTCAGCACTATGAACCGATATGTCGAGTTGAGCAGCAAGGTATTTGACCATGACTCACTCTGATAGTGACTGTCCGTATGTTCCAACATTTCAGCCAGCAGCTGGCTGGCTTGTGTAAGATTGGACAGGTTTGTGCAACCTGGTTGTGATGACAGACCTCTGGCTCAACAACTCACTGTGCTTCTCTTCACTGCTATGGCTCTTCACTGCTATGTCTCTGTAGACATTCCACACTTGCCTATGAATATCTGTGATGCTCTGGTTTTCTGCCACTAGAAACTTGATAACAGCTCCCTGCTTGAAGTGCACCTTCTTTACAGATGGCATTTTGAAGGTTACAGTGCCATCATCTATCTGAACTTAATGATGCTATAGACGCTGAAGTGGGAATGTTTCACAAATCCCACAACAAATTCCACATGTTTTCAACCAAAACTGACCGAGAAAAGAAAGGTGCTGCATTACTTAGTGAACACCCCTTTTTTAATTCGGGGTTGCCTTATCAAATTATCTTCTAGGGCAGTGCTTTTAATGTAAATAAAATGTTTATTGAGTATCAGTTAACAGTATGAATACTGGGGATAGCAGTTTTCACACATTTTGCAGAGGTCTTACTAAGGATCTTGTAGTTCTTATATACATCTGTAAAGGCTTTTTCATTGAAAAAGTAACATCGAACTTCAAAAACTAAGTTGTGGCAGAACTAAGAAAAATTACATGTTGGCATTTTCTGTGGTCCTTCAAAGTGACTCTGATTGTGGAGATGATAAAAAACTACTACAGAAACAGAAATAGCACGGCTTTATAGGCATCATCCTGGGATGGATGTAGGTGACTTAACCTAACAATAGAAAACAGATGGTCAGATTAAAAAATGATATGGCAGCAATCAGATCAAATTAAGAGGTTAACATAAAAATGAGAACCTTCAAGGCTCATTGCTTGGGCTGACACTGTTCTTGGCCACATAAACAATTTATTTGGGGTGCTGAAAGACTATCCAAAAATTGTAATGGCACTTGATGATGCAAGTATATTGACAAAAGGCCCCAAACATGTCTTTGCTAGATGCAGCTAGAACAGTAATGGAATAGGTTTACAACTGGTTCAGAGGCAATAGCTTCATCTTAAATCCTACAAAACCTCAAGACATTCCAAATAAGTCAAAATGACTTAAAAGTATAACTAGAGATCAATTAGCATAACTTCCTGCGACTTTATGTGTAAAGTTCCTTAGCATCAAGATGAATAATAAACCAAGGTAGCAACAACATGTGAATAAGTTAATAAAAAACACAGCTCAATGTGTTTTGCACTTATAAACCTTTCTCACATTTTGATCTGCAGACAGTATTGCTAGCATACTTCATAGACTTTTCTACAATACTTAACTAACCATGATCTTCTGGAGCAGTACAGCTAAGCCAAAAAGTATTTATTCTATGTAAGCTTACAATAAACAATATTATGTAAATTGCATAATTGAACATCTTGTAGTAGCCTTTTCACAGCTGTGGGTATTCCTAACTTTCAAGATGACACATTCAATCCCTTATAGTATTTGTGGTTAATAATTTAATGTTAACTTAGGATGAATTCTGCAATAAAGTAACTAAATGCTAACAGTACAAACAAATTTCCATATCAACTAGCCATCACTATCCAGAATAGAGTTTCACAACTCAAGTGTCAAAATCTAATACAGGTCATCAGTGACATCACACAGAAAACTGAACATCCCCAGATACTGTTAATACTGTTAGTATATTTCATCAAAATATTGGGGGATTGAAGAATAAAATTGATGAGCTTGTGCTTTGTTTAGAAGATATAGAAACCAAGAATGTAATAGATATACTATGCCTGTCTGAGCATCACATTGTCACTGATATGCAAAAGGTTAGCATCAATGGGTACAAATTAGCTGCACATGTAAGTAGAGATAATATGATGAGAGGAGGAGTTGCCATATATGTCAAAAGCTTCCACAGTGCAAAAAATTTAGAAACTAAAAAATTTTGTGTAGAGCAACATATGGAAGCATGTGCCACTGAACTTAAACTAAATGATGGCACTTTCATAATTGTAACAGTGTATAGGTCCCCCTCAGGGAATTTCCAGCCATTTCTAGAAAACTTGGATGCTTTGTTGTGCTATCTGTCAGACAGGGGGAAGCAAATTATCATTTGTGGGGATTTCAATGTTAATTCCCTGAAAGAGTGTAATAGGAAGAATGACCTTTTAGTATTACTCAGTTCTTTCAATTTGAGCTCCGTCATTGATTTTCCTACTCGGATAACAAAGAACAGCAGTACATTGATAGATAACTTTTTTATAGACCAAGATAAGCTTAAGGACATAAATGCTTACCCTGTTGAGAATGGTCTTTCAGATCACAGTGCACAGCTTGTTACAGTACATGACATAGCTCCATGCAGTATAATAAATCAGACTTTCACAGCAGTGCGTTCAATTAACAATATAAATATTTCAAACTTTAGGGAAAGCCTACAGCAGCTAGACTGGGATGAAGTGTATAAGGAACTCGATGCAAACTTGAAATATAACTTATTTCACAATACATTTTTAAGGGTATTTGAAAATTGTTTTCCCAAGAAAATAGTTAAACATAATTCCAAGAAAACATATAAAAAACCTTGGCTAACTAAAGGAATAAGAATATCTTGCAACCGTAAAAGAGAACTGTATCTAACAGCAAGAGGGAGTACTGACCCTGAAATTGTTCAATATTATAAAAACTATTGTGCGGTACTAAGAACAGTTATTAAAAAGTCCAGAAGCATGTGTTTCATGTCTGAGATCAGTAACTCTGATAATAAAATTAAAGCAATTTGGAATATTATTGAAAGGGAAACAGGGCAACCAAGAGCACAGGAAGACTTTAGTGCAATAAAACTGAATGACAAGTGCACTAACAAACAATCAGAAATTGAAAATATTTTGAATAATCATTTTTTAAATGTTGTGGAGAAAATAGGATCTAGATTTTCACTAGAAGAGGCAAGGCTATTAATAGAAGAGGCCATACCTGCGCAGTTTGAAACAACTGTAATTCCACCAACCTCTCCCTCTGAAATCAGTAAAATAATAAACTCACCTAAAAGTAAAAGCTCTTACGGAATTGATGGCATTTCCAGCAAAGTACTTAAAGCTTGTTCCCCACAGATAAGTAGGATTCTCAGCCACGTATGTAATAGCTCTTTGGAGCAGGGTGTTTTCCCTGATAGACTGAAATATGCCATTGTAAAACCATTGCATAAAAAGGGGGATACGTCGGATGTCAACAACTACCGCCCAATCTCTCTTCTGACAGCTCTATCAAAAATTTTTGAGAAAGTAATGTATTCAAGAGTAGCCTCACATATTTGTAAAAATAAACTACTAACAAAATGTCAGTTTGGTTTTCAGAAAGGTTTTTCAACAGAAAATGCTATATATGCTTTCAATGATCAAATATTAAATGCTCTGAATAACCGGACATCACCCATTGGTATTTTTTGTGATCTCTCAAAGGCCTTTGACTGTCTAAATCATGGAATTCTTTTAGATAAGCTAAATCATTATGGTTTGAGTGGGGCAGTGCACAAATGGTTTAATTCATACTTAACTGGAAGAATGCAGAAAGTTGAAATAAGTGGTTCGTGTAATGATAAAACAACAGCTGATTCCTCTTGATATACATTAATGACTTACCATTCCACATTGATGAAGATGCAAAGTTAGTTCTTTTTGCTGATGATACAAGTATAGTAATAACATCCAAAAACCAAGAACTAAGTGATGTAATTGTAAATGATGTTTTTCACAAAATTATTAAGTGGTTCTCAGCAAACGGACTCTCTTTAAATTTTGATAAAACACAGTATATACAGTTCCGTACAGTAAATGGCACAACTCCAGTAATAAATATAGAATTTGAACAGAAGTCTGTAGCTAAGGTAGAATTTTCAAAATTTTTAGGTGTGTCCATTGATGAGAGGTTAAACTGGAAGCAACACATTGATGGTCTGCTGAAACGTCTGAGTTCAGCTACGTATGCTATTAGGGTTATTGCAAATTTTGGTGATAAGAATCTCAGTAAATTAGCTTACTATGCCTACTTTCATTCACTGCTTTCGTCTGGCATCATATTCTGGGGTAATTCATCGTTGAGTAGAAAAGTATTCATTGCACAAAAACGTGTAATCAGAATAATTGCTGGAGCCCACCCACGGTCATCCTGCAGACATCTATTTAAGGATCTAGGGATCCTCACAGTAACCTCACAGTATATATATTCCCTTATGAAATTTGTTGATAATAATCCAACCCAATTCAAAAGTAATAGCAGTGTGCATACCTATAACACCAGAAGAAAAGATGATCTTCACTATGCAGGGTTAAATATGACTTTGGCACAGAAAGGGGTAAATTATGCTGCCACAAAAGTCTTTGGGCACCTACCAAACAGCATCAAAAGCCTGACTGATAGCCAACAAACATTTAAAAATAAATTTAAAAATAAATTAAAAGAATTTCTAGATGACAACTCCTTCTACTCATTGGCTGAATTTTTAGTTATAAACTAAGTAAAAGAAGAAAAAAAAGAAAAAAAAACTTAATCATTAGTGTCATGCAATATTTTGTGTAATGTAATTTCTTGTACAGACATCTTTTATTAACCTGACCCGTTCCACATCATTACGAAGTGTCGTATTCATGATCTATGGAACAAGTATTAATCTAATCTAATCTAATCTATTCAAAACAAAGTGACAAGAGATACATGTGGGTTTTAATGGCAGTGATAAGTAACTGAAGGGGCAGAAAAGGAACAAGAATTAGAATGCCAAATATATTATGACCTTACATGTGCTTTAAAAGAAATAAGCAAATAATTGTGCTACATTGAGTAAAAAAAATCTTGTATTTCTTTTCAGGACTGGTGGAATGCTAATTCCTATGCAGCCTACTATCGGAACTGGAATGTTGTTGTCCATGACTGGCTGTATACGTATGTGTACAAAGATCTGAGTGAGCTGCTAGGTGCCAAAAGACGTACCCTTCCTATACTTGCAGTCTTCTTCCTGTCTGCAATTGTCCACGAGTACATGCTTACATTCATTGTTGGTTTCTGTTACCCAATGCTCTTCATGGCATTTGGAGTATTTTCAGGTGACTAACCTCTCTGTGATTATACATTATCAGCAAGGTCTCATTGACAGTTTACTTTGTCAAAAGTTTAAACAAAAAATGCATCCTTACTTATATACTGGCTAGCAAAGCTTAAGGATAAAAGCAACTTTCACATGATGTGTCACTCCCATGTAACAGGACTCAGTAAAACTTGTGCCACATATAGAAAGAACGGCTACAGTATACTACAGCAACTAACAGAAAGAAATATGCAATAAGACAAACAAAAATGACACTTTTATTCAAAGAAATTATTTACACTGAAGTCACGACAGTTTGAAAGTCTATTGGACATTACAAAATGCAAGTCTCTGGGAGATTACAAAATGCAGGACATGGTTTGTTATAGAGTGTGTGATTGCCACGGGCAGTAATGCATGCTCTGCAGTGTGACCCCACGCTGGCCACAAGGTTGGTAAGGAGTGCTTATGGTAGGACATTCCATTCCTCCACCAGCACAGTTGACAACAGGTGGATTGTTGTTGGTACATGTGGATGTGCTGCAATACATCTCCGCAATGCATCCTATACATGTTTGATGGGATTTAAGTCATGGGAATGGGCGGGTCAGTCCATCACTGAATATCCTTTTGTTCCAAGAGCTGCTCCACCTGTGCTGTTTGATGCAGTCACACATTGTATCCATAAAAATGAAGTCTGGACCAAATGCATTTCAGAAAAAAATGCACATTGGGAAGGAGACATTGTCACAATAACTGGTGAGTGTACCATGTTCAAAAGTTAGCAGATCAGTAAGCCCATGCAACATTATGCTTCCCCACAGTATAACACCTGGATTACTAAAACAGTCATGTTCAACAATGCTGGATGTTCCCCCACATGGTCAGAGTTGGGAACATGTAATATGCCAAGGGAGAGAGTTGAATGTGGTCATTTTGGTGGTCCACTTGTTACTGTGTGGAGAAGCGCATACATCTGTATGGACATAATGTCTTCCAAATCATCGAATATGGTATACTCCCTGGTCAGTGTTGTTGCGACCCAATTTCTTCCATGTGTGAAAGTTTTCAGGGCTACATGCAACCCTGACACCACATTTACATATGAAAACGGGTGACTGCATCAAACAGCACAAGAGGAGGCGCTCTTGGAACGAGAGGATATTTGACAAAGGGACTAGCCGGTCTGTTCCCTGACTTAAATCCCATTAAACACATTGGGATGCATTGGGGAGATGCATTTTTACTATGTGTTTCTCTGTTTTATAAAAGATTACCTTTCCTTGTCACTAATTTTGCTCCACTATCATAAAAGCAAGGTCTCTCTATTGCACTGTGAAATGATAACAGCGAGACCAGAAATGTTACTATTTCATTACAGAACTTCCTTTGCATGTTGCACGTTTGTTAGAAATAGCTTCTCTTGATAATTTTGATGTGTATCTGCAGTCTTCTCCTATTCTTCAAAATAATATGTTACAACTGATCCCCAATTTAAATTAGTAGCTATCACATATTGTAACTAAAAATATATTAAATGACTGTTAAAATTTGTAGTATCACTGACTAAAATATACAGAAAACTAATTTTGCAAGAGCTGAGGCAAATATTCAGTTGGATCAAATTTAAAGTAATCTGTTTCAGATATGATTTATGCAGCATGCAGATAAGAGTGCCAAAAGTTAAAAACTTGCAGATTTTACTGGATTCAATATTTTTCCATAGTTTGCTATATCTATGATATATGAGCATTTCTGATCTTATGCCTTATAATGTAGATAAGAATGATTCAGTCTTTTACAACTCAGTTTTATTTGCACATATATTTACTGGTATGCACAAATAAAACTTTCAGTTGAAAGAGATGGAATTTTCCTTATCTAATGATAAAGCATAATTTAAATAGCAATTGAGGCAAAAGGCTACAAATATTAAACTATACTTCTGATCACTTGTACATGACTTTTCTCTAATTACCAAAGCTTCACTTCACATCTGATTACTAAGGTTCACATATGCTGAAGAGTGTTTATAAGCAAAGACACAGTAAAGTTAATAGGTTATAAAGGTCCACATTGCATTTTATCTTGAACTATTGTACATCTATGTGTAAACACAGCAAAAGACAACCAGTGCAACACAATATTATTACTATTATTATTATTATTTTTACACTGGCATTTACTTGCAACGGAACAGCAACCATCAGAAATTAAAATTGTAGACCAGATATAAGTTGAATGTCACTTTTTCTTTAGTTTAACATGTTTCACATGGTCAATGCGAGCATCTTCATTACTGTGGGTATATATTGCATTACAGCTTACAATGTGTTAACTTATGTTAAGTAGCAAAGGTTCACACTTTGAAAATGTTGGGCTGCATAGTGCCACCATCCTACATAAAATGGAGTAAATTGGTTGTGTATAGTTAACATAAAGTCTCTGCTCACATACAGTCTAAGATCAAATGGCAAGACATATCATTTCTTGTTGAGCATGCCAAACCCCATCAATACATGTGTCAGCTGAAACCACCTCATGGAGCCAAGTGTGAAACACCATAATAGGAAAAACATTAATACAACTTAACTATGACAAACATCCACCACTTTTTTTTTGATTTCACACATAAGTCTAAAATACCATACCTGCTTGTGAAAATAATTTTGAAAAGACATAGCAAAATTACAAATTAGAATTAGAATTTAAATTTCTACAGGCATTAATACATATCATGTATATATGTAACATTAATGTCATTAAAATTAACCTATAGTAGTGTAGATTAAATGTACCCTTCAGACACAGTGATAAGATTCCTCCTAAATCTGCAGCTGTTAGAGTGCAATATATGGAGAGAATGGTATTTACAACATACATACTTCTACACCTACAGCACATTTACATCTGCATGGATTCTCTGCAAATCACACTCAGGTGTCTGACAGAGGGTTCATTGAACCACCTTCACAATAATTCTTTATTGTTCCTCTCTCAAACAGCTTGCAGAAAAAATGAACAGCTATCTCTTTCTGTGCAAGCTCAGATTTCCCATATTTTATTATGGTGATCATTTCTCCCTATGTCAGTGACAATAGAATATCTTCACATTTGGAGGAGAAAGTTGGTGATTGAAATTTTGTGAGATCATTTTGATGGAAAGAGAAATGCTTTTGTTTTAATAATGTCCACCCCAAATCCTGTATCATGTCTGTCTGTCTGCCTGCCTCTCTCTCTCTCTCTCTCTCTCTCTCTCTCTCTCTCTCTCTCTCTCTCTCTCTCTCTTTCCTATTTCTCAATAATACAAAATGTGCTGCTCTTCTTAGAACTTTCTTGATGTTCTCCATTAATCCTATCTGGTAAGTACCACACAATACACAGCAGTACTCCAAAGGATGGACGGATGGACAATGGTAGTGTAGGCAATCTCTTCAGTAGAACTGTGGCATCTTCTAGGCACTCTGCGAATAAACCTTCCCCACAATATTTTCTGTGTGTTCTTTCCAATTTAAGTTGTTCTTAACTGTAATTTCTACATGTTTAGTTGAATTTACTGCCTTTACATTTGATTGATTCATCATGAAACGTAAGTTTAATAGATTTGTTTTAAAACTCATGTTGATGATGTCACGCTTTTTGTTATTTAGGATCAATTGACAATTTTCACACCATACAGATCTCTTTTGTAAATAATTTTGCAATTGGGTTTGATCATCTGATGGCTTTACTAGATGATAAATGACAGCATCATCTGCAAACAAGCTAAGACAGCTGCTCAGATTGTCTCTTAAATTATTTATATAGATAAGGAACAGCAGGGGAGCTCTAACACTACCTTCAGGAATGCCAGAAATCACTTCTGTTTCACTCAATGACTTTCCATCAATTACTCTGTGACCTTGGACAAGAAACTGTGAATGCAGTCACATAACTGAGATGGTATTCCATAAACACGCAGTTTGATTACAAGCCACTTGTGAGCTGCAGTGTCAAAAGCCTTCTGGAAATCCGGCAACACAGAAATACAGAATCAGTTGGAAATCCATTGTGAGTAGCACTCAACACTTCATGTGAGTAAAGTGCTGATTGTGTTTCACAACAAAGATGTTTTCTTTATCTGTGTTGACTCTGTGACAATAGACCATTCTCTTCTAGGTGATTCATATTGTTTGAGGGAAACATGTTCAAAAATCCTGCTGCACATTGATGTTAATGATGTGGGCCAGTAATTTAGTGAAATACTCCTGTTACCTTTCTTGAATATTGGTATGACCTGTGCAACTTTTTGGTCTTTGGGTATTGATCTTTCATAGAGCGAGCAGTTGTATGTGTTGGTTAAGTTGGTTAAGTTGGTTAAGTAGTTGCATCAGCATACTCTGAAAGGAACCTAATTGATATAAAGTCTGGACTGGAAGACTTGATTTTATTAAGTGATTCATGTTGCTTCACTACACTGAGGATACGTACATATAATTTACTCAAGTTGGAAGCTGTTCTTGATTTAAATTTTGGTATATTTACTTCATCTCCTTTGGTGAATGAATTTTGGAAGGCTGTGTTTAGTAACTCTGTTTTAGCAGCACTTCCATTGATAGTGTTTCCATTGATAGTGTTTCCATTGATATTGTACAGAGAAGATATTGTGTCTTGCTGCTAGCATACATTATATGTGACCAGAATCTCTTTGGATTTTCTGCCAAGTTTTGAGGCAAAGTTTTCTCACGGGAACTATTGTAAACATCTTGCATTTAAGACTGCAAATTTTGAGCTTCTGTAAAAGGTTGCCAGTCTTGGAGCTTTTATGTTCATTTTGATTTCACTTGCTTTTTCGTTGTTTTTACAACAGTGTTCTAACATGTTTTGTGTGCAAAGGGGGATCAGCTGTGTTGTATATTAATTTATTTGGTGTAAATATCTCACTTGCTGTCAATAATATTTCTTTGAATTCATGTCACATCTGGTCTACACTTGCATTGTTAATGTGGAAGAAGTGGAGATTGTCTCTCAGGAAGGCATCAAGGGAATTTTTATCTGCTTTTTGAGTAGGTATATTTTTCACTTATTTTGGGAGTATTTGGTAGTTACAGTATTCAGTCTCACTACAGCCACCCTGTGCTCACTTACCCCTTTATCCATTTTAATGCTTGTTATTAGCTCAGGATTATTTGTTGCTACAAGGTCTAGTGTGTTCTTACAACAGGTTACTATTAGAGTGGGCTCAAGAACTAACTGCTCAAAATAATTTTCAGAGAAGACATTTAGCACACTTTTGGATGATTATTTATGCATATCTCCAGATTTAAACATGTATTTTCACCAACATGTTGAAGGTAAATTCTAATCATGACCAGTAGGCTTAAGTTTTCTTTGAAACTTCCAGCAGTTGTATCATCTGACTTGGGAGGTTGGTAAAAGGATCCAATTATCATTTTATCATGGATGTCAAGAATGACCTCTACCCGTACTAACTCATGGAACTACCTATTTCAATTATGCAAAGAGATAAACTACTTCCAACAACAAACATGCCACCACCAACTGTGTCCTTTCTGAACACTGTTAGGTTATTCACAAAAAATTCAGCTAAGCTTATCTCTGGCTTTAGCCAGCTTTCAGTGCCCATAATGATTTTAGCATCAGTGCTTTCTTCTAACGCTTGTAGCTCTGGTAGTTCCCCTACACAGCTGTGACAATTTACAACTATTATACCAATGGTTTCTATATCTATGTTCTTCCGGTGTTTGACTTGCACCCTCTCAGAGGGAAACCCTATCTTGTGTTTCCCCAATGCTTTCTAACCAAAACAACTGCCCATTCAATGCCACAAAGCTCCAGCTACCCATGTAACCACCTCCTGTATGTAATGGACTCCAGACATATTTAGAGGAATTAGCAGCCTACACAGTCACAGAACCATCTGAGCCTCTGATTTAGACCCTCCTCTGTGTCAGAGGTCCAATATCAGTCCAGTCAACTATGCTGCAAACAGTAAGCCCTGTTTTCATTTTACAAGCAAGACTGGCAGCCTTTACGATTTCTGATAGCTGCTCAAAACCAGAGAGAATCTCTTCCAAATGAAAGTGACATACGTCATTGGTACCACCTGCAGTTAGCTGCATCCTTTTATCTTAGTGGCATCTGGAAGGACCCATTCTGCATCTGAAATGATCCCACTTTGGCTTTCTTCATCTCCTTGGCAGCCATGTGGCCAAGGGGCTCCACTTGAGCTCCACTGGGCAGCCATGTCACCAAGGGGCTCCACTGGAGCTCCCAACTACCAATAATCCCATCCTCTGTGCTTGCCCGAATCTTGCAGGCTGAAATGTTTCCTCTGAAACAGGACAAGCAATTGTATCTGGCTGAAGCACAGTGCCAGCCAAAGACAGCACCTGGAGCCTGTTTTCCAGCCTTACTTTTGGCCTCTTGGAAAGACTTTTGCCACCTGCCGTGCTCCAAGGCACTTGACCATGGTTGTGCGGTCAGCCTCAGTACAAGCAATAACTGGACTGGCCACAAGTGCAGACTGATCTGCGGACTCAAGGATCATGTGGATGTCCACTGGACCCCCACAACTGGCCCACAACAGGGATGCCCATCCACTACAGCCTCATACTGTGTAACCAAAGTCATCACAGCCTGGAGCTGAGAGTAAAGTATCACCAACTTGGCTTGCATCTACACAGAGGAATCACAGCCCCTAGGCATATAAATGACCATTGAAAACTACACTACTCTATGCAGACAAAAAAAAGGGACTCTACTACTGTAGACACTGATGAAGACACCAGAACTGTGTCTAATAAATTGGATTAATGCACTAAACAATTCTCTCCTGATCAGGAACTTCTAATACTTCACAAAATCATTTTACTTTCTGACACAAATATGAGAACTGTGTCATAAATATTAAATTAACATCCAGAAATTCAAGAAATTAAGATATCGAAGTACACAGATGAAGCTACATAATTTACTCCCAGTTAGGTGCAAATATGTATTTGTGTGTACTCATGATAAGAAATTTCAAACTGCATGGAACTTGCATATCAAACCTGGATGGCCATTAGAAAGGCTATTCATGTTTGGTCTGCTGATATCATAAAGATGAGAGATGCTGCTTTATGTTTACTTATTTATTTATTTATTCATTCTGCAATACACACACTAAACTGCATATGTTTCCTAATAATTTTAGTGAGCTTCTACAAATAAAATGTACATAAATTAGTGTCTGAAGAAAAAAGCCAATTTTAATTTTTTATCCTAAATAAATAAATAAAAATAAAAATTTAAAACTTATTTACAACCAACTGTGAATCTCAGAAATGTGTTAATTTCCATAAATGTGGCAAATCATTATTATTTTCATATCAGCAGAGCCAATGTGGATGACCTTCCTAATTGCCATTTGGTGTAAATACAAAAGTTCTATGCAATTGAAATTTGTCATATTCATGACTTTTGGTGGCATTAATAACATGTTACCTACATGAGGTATATATGTTAATGAGCATAAAATTGGCAGTTATAATTTTAATTTGTAATTTTACTAGGTCTTTAAAAATTATTTTAATAACCAGGTGTGGTGTTTTAGACTTCTATGTGCGACACTGTGGCCCTTCACTACTTCACATAAGTTAGCGTGTTGTACATCAAATTTGTGATGTTATCTTGTTGTATTGTTGTGTAACACACTGTGTTCTAGAGTTTTGAAGATGCTTGTATTGGATGAGTGAAACATTTTAAAAAAAAGGGAGAAATTACATCCTGGTTGTGGCTGCTGTAAAATTTTAATTTTAACAGTATTACTTGCATATCACTATTATTATTATTATTATTATTTACAGTGGGCCTAGTGTTTGTAACACATGATCGGCTGCCAGGTGGCAACCTATTAATGTGGTTGCTCGTCACAACAGGAACAGGTCTCCTTACCAGCCTGTACATGATGGAGTGGTTTGCACGACGCCACTGCCCTCGGTTTATTGTGAGTATTGTGCACCCAGCTACAGGTTTAAACTAAAATTGTAAACTAATGAATTTATTTTAGTTAAAGATTAGAGTTCACTATCTCTGTACTCTCCTTCTTAGGACATTTATGAGGAGCATAAACACCTTGCTAGAATTTCCTGTACCATAACATTCTGCTCAAAAAATTAGAAAGACAGGGAAGAAGAAGTGTAGGACATAGGTAGACAAGTCTGAACCTAAAAAATGCCACAGGTGGAAGGTATCACTTCAGTATGAATTCATAACTGAGAATGAAACAGGATTCAACAACTTCCTTTCTTGTGAATTACCAATAAAATATGGTGTACTGAAATCCTAGGTCCTCTATTCTTCTTGATTCATGTGGACAACTTCCTGAATATATGAAGCCCCAAAAAACTATTCTATTTTTCAATGACACTAGCATATTGTTTATTGGATCCAACCTACAAACCTTGCTGTCAACAGTAGAAAGTTGTGTGAAAAGACTTCCTGGGTGGTTTGCCAAAAACAAACTCATTACAAGTACAGAGAAAAAATGTGTGTCAACTTTCATTTGTTTCCTCCATCTAATCAAACATCTGTTCAAGCATGATTAAAAAATTATCCTCTAGAAAATGTCAAGAAATTTTTGGGTATGTGGATTCAGCAAGATTTAAAGTGGGACACACACAAATAATTTGTCTAGGAAAATCTCATCCATGTGCTGTGCTCTAAGAGTATTAAAGTCAACAACAAGAAAAACAACGGTACCTCAGGCATACTATGTGCGGTTCCACTCACTGCTTTGATATTTTATCATTTTCTGGGGACACTCAACTCACAATGTAAAAGTTTTTAGAATTCAAACAAGAGCTCTAAGCATAATTTGTGGCCTTGGAAAGATAGTCCTGTAAATCTCATTTCATTTTACTGAACTTTGTGTTATGAATGTTTCAGTTTATTCATTTGTGAAACTATCTTCTTCGATAGATTACCTCTTAAAAGCAGGCAGATTACTACAAACAAAACTGCACATGACTATTGTACCAGAGGGAAATCAAATATACCTCAAAAATGTCACAGAACAACAGACTAACATAGAAGTGTAATTAACATTGGTGTAATATTACACAATAAAATATTGGAGGAAATAAATATTTCCACATATCCAATATTTAAAATTAAATTAAAGTCATTTATAATGAAGCACTGTTTCTATTCCATAAAAGAATTTCTGTATATGTAAAAATTATTTAATTGGATACATAAAAAGTCTACTCACGAAGCAGTCGCAGAACACACATAAAAGAGGTTGTAATTGGCAAGTTTTCTGAGCCAGTGGCTCCTTCTTCAGACAGAAGGGTTGAAGGGGAATGAAGAGGGGTGAAGAAAAGGACTATGAAAAGTCACCCAAAACTGCAGGTCAGGAGAGACTTACCAAATGGGGTGAGAAGGAAAGACAGATGTCAGGGACTGCATCAGATGAGATTTGAAAACCTGAAAGCTTGAAGGTGGAAGACAGGGTAATACGCAGACAGAGATTGCTGCTTCAACATTATGCATCAGTTAATAAGGATGAAAAGCTAAGTGCATTGTAAGTAACAGAGGTGGCAGGTGGCAGTGAAAAGCAGACTGGGAAAGACAATGAAAGATGTGGAAAACAGAGTGAAGCAAAGAGAAGGTACAGTGAAGAAATGCTTAGATGTACATTAAGGCCAGGAGGGTGGTGAGAAACAATGACATGTTGTAGTGCTAGATCCCACCTGCGGAGTTATGAGAAACCGGTGCCTTGGGGAAGAATCCAGATGGCATGTCTGGTGAAACAGGTGCCGAGGTCATGAATGTCACATCGTAGAGCATGTTGTGCAAAAGGATATTGTGAGTTGCTAGTATACACCCTCTGCCAATGCCCATTCATCACAATTGATAATTTGTTGATAGTCATGCCAATGTAGAAGACCAAACAGTGTTTACATAACAGCTGTTATATGATGTGTTGTTTCGCAGGTGGCTGTCCCTTTGATAAAATACATTTGGCCAGTTACAGGGCTGTTATAGGTGGTGGTAGGAGGGTGCAGAGGGCAAGTTTAACACTGGGGTTGGTCACAGGGGTAGGAGCCGTAGGGTAGGAAGATGGGTGCAGAAGGAGCATAGGGTCTGCCAAGAATATTGCGGAGATTGGAAGGGTATGGAAAGCTATTCTATGTCTGGTGGGCAAAATTTCAGACAGAATGGATTTTAGGAAGTCATGGCCCTGTTGAAGTAGCTGATAAACACTTTACAGACCAGGATAATACTTAATCACCAATAGTGAGCTTTGAAGTTGTTTTTTGGAGGGATCAGTAGTACCAGCATTGGATGTGATAGCCCAGGAAATCTTTTTAATCAGGCAGGTGGGATAATTAAGTGGAGTGAAGGCTGAGGTAAGAATGGTAGCGTATTGCTGTATAGAGTCTGCAACTGAACAAATACTTCCATCAACATTAAATCTGCCAACAAATGGCAGTACTTACATTTTGACAGTTGCCATCCTTTCCATGTTTCCATGTCAAATATTCCCTGCCATTCAGCCTTTGCATCCGAGGCAAACGTATTTGTTCAGATGCAGACTCTTTATAGCAATATAATTAAACAAACCTTTCATTCTTAACACAACAAAAACTGTTTTTGGAGAAGGTAGTTAGTGAAAAATTGTCAGGAGACCTCTTTCAAACAACAGTGTGTAATGTAGGATGAAAGAAATGTCCCTGCATGTAAACGAACAGCTAATTAAGACTGAAAATGTCTCCATTTTTGTCTTACAGTGTAGAGATGCTACTGATACAGCTCAACATCGCCACTTAACAGTATATGATTGTTTTGTGGATGAGGCAGAGATAAAACAACTGCTGTTTTCTAAAAACATCATTAAATTTTTCTGATGTATTTCCTGCTGGAAAAAAAATACTAATCTTATTGGCTCTCGCTGTAGGATTTACAGACAGTTGCTCTCTTCTAAAGCCAAAACACCTAGAAACTGATCATTGCACTGAAAGTGGCTATCAGCGTAAGTAATAAAATTAAGTGCTATGAATCTTTTTCTTTGTTCTATGTAATGACCTTCATGCTGAACACCAGTCTTTAATCTTTAATCAAGTCTGATGACTTTCAAAGGACAATATGCTTAGCAGGGTGCACAGATTGAAATCAGATGTAGAACTATTTATTTCAGTCAAAGGAAAGCTGAGCATCATTCATTCACTGATGACAGCTTCACATTTTCAATAGTATACCTTGCAGACTTTTATGAAATCCTGAATAATCTGCATTTGCATCTACGAGGTAGAAATACCATAATAATGGATTCCAGCAATGCCGTAAGGGCATTCTTGGAAAAGAGAGAACTATGGAAGAGTCACCTGAATGCTCCCATTACTAACTTTTTGCCATTCCCTCAATTCAGTGATCTTTCAGATAGGCAAGAGTGCGATGTCCATGAGTGGAGGGTCACCATCAGTAAATCCACGGAATGGTTTGAGACGAGTTCATACTTTATTTTCCTTGTCTGTCTTCAGAAGACTGGCAGTGCAAATTAGCAAGATTACCCTTCACAACTGACATGCAAGCCCTTCCTGATGCAATACACAAGGATCCAATTAAACTGAAATGATATGTGATTAGAGTGCTGAAGAACAATATCAATAAACTAGGTTGTAAGAATTTTGGATCAATTTCCAGCATCCAGAGGTGGCAAAGGAAGCCTTAAAAGTCCTCATACAGTCTTCAGTTATCATAGAGACTGGAATCTCACCTTTGGCCATTGTGGAAAGAAAAAAAGAAAAAGAAAAATGCCTGAACATGGATAAGGATCTTAGATGTGCTTCAACTAGTTTGAAACCACACATTCAGGAACTGGTTAATGAAAGAAATTTCAACTGTTTTGCTGATGTTCTGAATTTCTCTTTTTACTGTATGTGGTTACCAAGATCTTTACAATGTGCAAAAATGAACAGTACCATGTATTCAAAGTACTGCAAATATGAGAAGTTTTCAAATTTTTTTGTCATTGCTCATATAAAAACACTTGCAGTATAACTTCAATATAGTTATGCACCAACTGAAGGGAAACCTCATCTCAGCCATCCTTGTTCTTGTTGCACTGTCTTCTGTTTGTACCATGCATACTGATTATGAGACAATAATACACTCAACTGCTGCATACAAATCTTAAATATGTTTAATTTTATTCCAAGTTATTGACTATAGAAGAGCGAGGGTGTTTGTTTGGATTCTCTTGTATTATACTTGAGCCGGTACAGCTGTCATACTGTTGTACGATGGAATGTAACAATATTATAAAAAGAATAATTGTTGCTCACCATATAGCAGAGACACTGAGTCACAGTTAGACACAACAAAAACTGTCAGAAAGTGAGCTTTTGGCCAACAAGGCCCTTATTGGAAATATACACACACTCTCATTGTCACTCTCACTCATACTCATACTTGTACTCATAGTCACACTCATAAGACCACAGTCTAACCACAGCCTGAGACTGTAGTCATGTGCATGGGAGTTTCATTTGAACGAGTGCATTTGTGTATGTCGTCTATTTACAACAAAGGGCTTGTTGGCTGAAGGCTCGCTTTCTGACAGTCTTCTTTTTGTGTCTATCTGTGACTCACCATCTCTGCTATATGGTGAATAGCAACTATCCTTCTCATAATACCATTACATGTATGATGACAAACATCATTAGCAGGAGATCTCAGCATCATGTACACCCAGAATCATTCTCTTACACGGTATTTCAGTTTACAGAAATGGTCACCTAGTGCTAACCACAAAACTATAGCAGCCAAACTTACATTGTTTTAATGGATTTTGTTTTTTCAGGATTCTGCATGGGACTTCTTTGTGCCAAGATCATGGTTCTGTTCTCCACTCACATCTGAGTAACAATAATTTGTGTACCGTAAGTTAAGCAGGACTTCATTTTGAGGATAGCTTTCAAAAGTGCATCAGTCCTTCCTTGTCATTGTGAATACTCAAAAGAACATAACTTTTAACATGAGATTATATCAGTGAACTGGAATAAAGTATTTTTGTAGTGTATATATACAGATATTTTAATCGAATTGTAGTAAGTCCATTTTGTTACAATGTTCGTAGTTTGCTGCAATGTGAACTCCGTGATAAATGTGACTGTGAAAGTTGTACATATTGTATGTGATGTACTTTTGCACTTTAGTGGTGTGAAATGATTTTATGTGTATGACATTTGTAATGTTCTTATTTTGGTATTTTTACTTATTAGTGATGTAGTATCAATTAGCATGACTTTCTGTGCTGTCCTTGTACTATATTTTACCATTTTCCCCCTAAGCCCTTTGCATTGCTTTTAATGTACAAAGACTGAAGGTACTTTGTAATTATAAGACAAGTACTGATGACCATGACAGTACAGAAAATTCTGTTAATACATTTATGTACATAAGTAAAAGATAGAATTTTGTCTACAGTTATAAATGAGAAAATTTGTTTGACATTTAGATAAGTAAGTAAATATAACACAGATATATATTTGTTACCAAATGTACATTATCATAGTTCATAAACGACTCCATACCACATTATAGCTTCCTTTTCAAAAAATTTAGGAACTGCTATCACCTAACTGTTGCATTACATGGCTGTATTACAGGAGGACATCTGAATTAGCATATTGTTAATGTTCTCTTAAAAGCTAACAGTCAAGGCAAAGGGGGCACAATCATGGTACTTCATTCTTAATCAAGACTTCTATATCAGTTGATTCACTTAAGTTAAGATCAACAAACCTGTCACATTCTGTGGATTTTTGGTTGATGGCTTGGTGTCTAGCTCCTGCCTACATAATTTTGGCAAAAGGAGCTGCATAAGCATTTTGTGGTCCTCATGCCAGAGTAAGACTCATGGTTAGTGCCACACAGTCACACCACCAGCTACATACTTCCTCAGCCAACATCACTTCCACCATCAGAGCGCAGCTGGCTCCAGAGTTCCTTTGCTTTGAGGTTTCTGCACTCCTATCCTCTTTCTTAACAAATGTACCTCCTCAGCAACTTAGATCCGTGAAGATCTGTGCAATATGCATTTCCCAGGTACAATATTACCCAACTGCTTCTTGTATGCTACAAGTGAGATGCACTGCAGAGGGATCAAAGACAATCCCACAGCTGACACAAGGCCACTCAGGTCCATGGCCATTCTGACTTATCAACTACTGTCATTCACGTAGAACAGCATTATTTTGGACAGTTGTTTCACTTTGTCTAATCTGTGGGTATATAATGTCAACTAGTCACTTTGAAGGCTCCATATTATATGTTGCACATGACTTTATAATAGAAGAAAATTTTGTTAGTTCTTCACATTCCCAGTGGAAAAGACTTTCAGATAAACTGATAATATTGGCATGGTGTAGCATTTCAATCCCAGTAACATCAGTATCATTTAGTTTAGTTGGCAATCCCTTAGTAAACACTTGATGTGATACAATTTCTAATGAAGTTTTGTTTTATCATCACAGAATGTCACAGTTGTGTTAAAGTTTTGAGTATTGTAATACTTCCAAGTAAACTGACAAAAGCTTGAAGTATTATGATTAAGCAACATTTGTGATCCTACCATTCTTGCATTCTGTTTTCCAACTTAACAAATTGCTTGTGCAGCAAATGAAACATTTTATAAAATGAAATTTTAACCAAATGGTGGGGCATAGGCAGTTTTTTATTTTTTCTTTAATGAACATTATTTCATATCAGGGCCTCATAACTTCTCATCTTTCACTCAATGTAAGAAGGAAGAGGATCAAAAATTGATAGTATTGTTTTATGCACGCAACTAAATGCACATAATCCAAATCAAGATTTGTCTTAGTCAGTCATCACATGCACTTTTTCTGCACTTTAAGAGCTGTTTTTGTTTCTTACTTAAGGAAGTTTTCCAAATCCAATCATGGTTGTAAGTTAGCAACTACAGAGCCTGCAAAGTTTTTTCAACCCAAGAAAACTGTTCCACTGTTAGAGGCAAACATATTTTTCACTTTGGGCCTAATCAGTTTACATTGTTATAATAAAGATAGCTCAAGTTACATATATAAGCAGATAACATGACAGTTTCTTTGAATTTAACAGTCTAGCCCTTCAGACAATTCACTAATAATAGTACCTACTTTTGTTGCCCAAGATCTGATTTGACTGTTGAAGCATACTTGACTGTGAGGCCTGAGTTTCTCCTGGCATATGTAATGTTCAAATAAATTAAGAGTGCTTGCTGATGACTTCATCCAGTTGCATCCCCGTAAGTTATTTGAACATCTTGGCTGTCACTAACAATTGGACCTAACTATTAATATATCCTGCAGTGTCTCTATTGTTCTTTCCCTCCTTATTCATTCCTTTAATCTTTTTCTATGTCTTTTTTTATACCTTTCTGCACTTCATTTTAATTCTGTTTGCCTGTTGCTCTAGTTACTTGTCTATCTGCTTCATTTTGTCTAAATAAATTTTGTCACTCCCTTTTCTTTCTTCTCTTATTTTCTTGTTCAGCTTCAAACATTACTTTTCATTAAACAATTTTTCATACATGACCAATACTTTCCTGCTTCTGCTGTAATTCAGCTGGTAATTTTGTATTTGCTGTTAGTCAGTTACGTGTTTCCCTTCTGCTGATACTATGACAGAATTTTCCTACCATATTTGTGACTCATATTCATGTTCGACTACTAGATCTTGTATGAAGCAATGTTAAACTCTATGAGATCAGTCTTACATTGCTATAAATACTTCGCAAACTCCCTTTGTTTTATAAAAATTTCAAGAATCTTTGAATATTTTATGGCTTTCAGATTTCATACCGATATCAAAACTGGCAAGAGCTGTTCAAATCCTTTTTTGGTACATTCATTCAAATTTTCCATTGTTCCACTGAATTGCTGTAGATAGTTATAAATTTGTTTGCATATGGATCCACTGCCTCAACATATTTTTCAAAAGAAAACATTGTCTGTTATGGGATGCACAATTTTCAGATTATTTGCCACTGGTCAGTTTTGACTTTTTCATTACTAAGCAACATTTAGATAATCTTTGTGCAATATGTTACAGTGGATGTAATATACCAATAAACCCACCAGCCCACATGTGGAACTACTAATAAACATTAATATGACATACCAAACAGAAACAGAATGTTTGTGATACATGTGGGAGAACTATGTATAATATCACTTAAGAACAGATTTGACATAAAACCACTGGGAATAGCAATCATTTTACACTTTAACATCAGCTTATTCTCTTGAAATGCCCAAATGCAGGGTTCATACACTCATGGCATGATTCCTTTTATGAGACCACATCAGTCTCAACGTAATTCAGTTCTGAATCTGTCTTGCTCCTTATGCATGACAAAATAAAAAACTTTATTTAGTTCTGATAACTGACCTGCAATTACTAACTTTTTATATGGGATTATTCAAGTTAGTGACTCTTTTTCAGTTAATTAAAAAAATAGTAATAGCAAAGTAGCAAATTCCATCCATTTGCAGTAAATTATTCCTGTAATTGTCATGTGCTCATATAACTAAAGTGCAAAACTAGATTTTTAAGAAAACTGGATAGTACAGTCCAGTAGCTCACACAGTTCAGAACCTCACCTCTATTAATGGGCTCACATGTCCAAACAGAGAGCACACAAAGTTTTATATCCAAAAATTTGAAACAACTGAAATTAAATCTCCCTCAGAGTGTTTCCCTGTGTGTGTGTGTGTTTTTGTATGTGTGTGTGTGTTTCCTTAGTAGATGTTATACCTCATATATTCATTCATTGTGTCATTTCTTGATTTTTTCACAACATAATGAAGAGATGTTGATTACAAACATTATTTCCTCCACCCCGACCACTACCAAAAAATACTTCAAAATTCCACGTTCTCTTGGACTTAAACTGGAAAATATTTTAGTGAAAATGTTATTAAGGTCTCTGCTACAATGATTTTTGTTTTCATGTTTGGCAAAATCAATTTTATACACACAAATAATTTTCTAAGGTACTATGTTAATTGTGTGTGACAAATAAGTATTTTATGGTTACATTCTTGTTGCTGGTGTAGTCTTGTCGGAACCATTAACGGATTGAATGAAAAAATGTTACAACATATTTTAAAGAGATCAGCCACATAGAAGAGCATTTAAACTTGTTATATTTTAGTGATGGGTTCCACTTAAACATGTGAAGAGTGATGTTATTGACAACCATAATCATTCAACTGAAACAACCATTAATGAAATGTAAATTTTATATACTCTACTGGCAAGTTTTGTAACACTGTGCAATAAAATTTCTCTGCAGATTTAGTACATAATACATCCAACAAGGTATGGAAACTTAGTTTTTGACAATGGTATCAAATACTGTAAATATTTTAGATAGCAATCCTGATCTTGTTGTTTTTATAGAAAACCCTTCATATTTTATAACAAGCCTTGAAGATGTACAAAAGAATTATAAAATATACTGTGTGTTACGCTGGTGTTTTTATGACATAAACATTACACTGTGATATGATTTGTAGAGTGAATTTTGTAATTTAATAAATGCTGAAATACTACACACTATTTTCAATTTGTTTCCCATAAGAAAACACATTTTTAGCTGTTTACCCTGTTCACATTTACTCTGTTTAGTAAACCCTCCTTTTTAGTAAAAAATGTTTGGGGCAAAAAAGTTACTTTCAACAATGAATACTGATATATTGAAGGGAAAAATGCAAAAAGTTGATATTGTATGGAGTGGATATTGTGACTTCTTAACAAAGAATTTTATTACACTTTTAACATAATATTTTTATAAAACTCTGCAATGTGAAAGCAATATTTGCTGAGAGGAGTACAATTAGGTTTTGGGCACAAACCAGCCTTTCAGAAGAAGCAAGAATAGAAGACATTGTGAAAATGCTGCACCTGCAACTGAAAAGTTCTACAGACTAAAGTATCTCTCATTGAAATAAAAAATCAGAAATCTTGTGGTGTTGAAAAAGGTCCCAGAAAAAAATACATAAAATGCTTTTCTTGCACATCTATAAGGCACAATCAAAAAGTTTGTTTGAAGGCCATACTGTGCAGAATTAGTATGCCAATAGAGCAAAATCACCATGAGCATTGAGGCAATCAATGCACGGGGTTGAAGATATTCATTTGGTAAAACACCATGGCCTGCTGTATGAAGTATTCCACAACTGCATGCTGTACATCCTCATCCAGCAGGAACTGTTGACCCTTCAAGGGCTTTAAGAGACCAAAGGCATGATAATCTAATGTGTTGGTGGCTGGTAGTAGAATTATTCTGCAGTCTGTCACAAATGCTGATTCTCTAAACTTTCTCAGTTGTGTTTCATTGAAAGAACTACTTCCCACCAGTGATTCTGAGCACATTACTTGGCACAACATTACACAATAGTGATTTTTGACAGATATACAGCCCCATATACATGTTACTCTACAGCTGATGTGTACCAGTGTTTTTCCTTTGACAGCCAAGAAACAAATAACAGCATGTATGTCATATCTGGATGCATCTGATTACATCACCATAGTCAAAATTTCCAGGTTAAATGCATACACACCAGAAAGGCATGCATGACACACTAATCCCTTGCCTATATGTTGGTGCTTATATACCCACATTGGAATCACACTATGGTGCTTATATGCTGCAGTAAGGCCAACAACAGAAACTGTTTGATCACCCCTTACAGTATAGCAACAATTTGGTGCAATGCACTGCAAAAACTCAAACAAGAGCTCAGGAATCTCAGAAAGGATGACTAAAAATATTCATAACCTCTGTTACTAGCACCCATGGCTTAGTTCATATTCTATAAGTTTTGAGATGATTACTGCTTAAGTCATCTTCTCCACATATTAATATGATGTGTGTACCATGTCACTAGTCCTGGATGTTGTGGAAGAAGCTTTGGTAGATGTTTCTGTTTTAAGTTCAAAATCAGAAGTGTACCAATCTTTAATCATGTCTTTAAGGTCCACCCATTGATGACCAAGTCTTTTAGTCTGTAATGTTTACAAACAGATAGTCAGTACAGACATATGCAAAGCTTAATAGTTCTGATCTGGACAGAAAGTAAGAGCACACTGAACAGATGGACTGTTCAAAAGTTGCTTCACACAATTCAGTAAATGCAGCACACAATGGTTATTGCAAACCACCAACATACCTCAGCTAAATCAAAACTGCACATTTTATTGGATACAGCTCTTGTCTATAAAGTATATCCACTCAGTCTTGATTTAAAACAATCAAAATTTTAGCACTAACATGCCCTGAGCCTAAACTGAAAAAGACAGACAAGATTAGAACTGTATGCATCTGGTAATAAATGAAAGTAAGACATTAAAATGGCGTGAGCTCCAACCTTAGAAAGACTTGCTCCATGATATTACCTAACTTCATTAATTTATAATAGTTTACAAATTCTGTAGGTCAGAAATTTCATCTTTTATTGGCTACTGAAATTTTTGTCCTATTTTGTGGAATAACATTTATCATGAGCAGAATTTATTGAAATATGCATTACTAATTTATTCTTACAGTGCTTGGAATCACTGGTTTCTGGCCATGTGGTCCATCTTTTCATTAAAATTTAGTTATTGAAAATTTATTATTTTTTAATTAAGGAACACTGCCATTAATGTGGGTATCAATAAATTCAGAAAAATCAAGCTATCAAAAGCATATCAACAGATCCAGAAAATTTACAGTAGTTTGGTTATAACTGGCGCAGAAAATTTTCACCAGGTGAAATCTAATTAAATATTTCTAAATCAATCAATGGAAAATCCAGGATGGAATATAAAAGTACCCGAGAAGGAAAGTTGCTAGTCACTATATAACGGTGATGCTGAGTTGTGGTAGGCACAACAAAAAGATTCACACAATTATAGCTTTTGGGCATTAAGGGCTTTGTCAGCAGTACACACACACACACACACACACACACACACTCTCATGCAAATGCAACTTGCACACACATCTGCATTCCTAAATAATTCATGATTCTCAGCAAGAACTTACTGTACAAGAAATAGTATGACATAGAGTGTCAAAAGCTTGACTCATATCCAGGAAAGTGTCTCTTACCATATCTTATTTATCCAACTTGTTTTATGTATAAAAGATGCTTCAGTAGTTTTTAAAATCTTGCTGTAAATTGTTGACCAGATTATGTTTGATGACATATGCCTCAATTTTATCTTACTTTTTCTAGCAATTTGCCAAGTTCTGAAGTTAATGATATTGGCCTGTATTTTTTTTTGGTGTGTGTAAGTTTTTATTTTCTTCTTACACACTGGTAGGATTTCAGTGATTTTCAACAGGTCAGGGATTTCTCCAACACAGAGAGAGAGAGATTTATCAGGTGTGCCAGAGCCTTCACTAACTCTCATCTGCATTCCTTTAGCTGCTTTGGTGAAATATCAGCTACAAAACATTTTATATTAAAATTTTGTGACAACTGCTAGGAGGTGCACTTTAGTAATACCATGGGTGAGATAAGATTGGCGGGTGTTTCTAATGTTAAAATTGGGTGCCCAGTACTGTACTTCATTTCTGCAAATTGTACTGAACTTTTGTACGAATTCCTCACACACTTCTTTTGGATCATTTGTTGTTATTCATTTTCTATTTGCATTCTTTTGTTGTATTCCCAATACTGAAGTTCACAAAACTCTTTATGCTTTATTTTCGACGATTAGTTTTCCTTTGAAGGCATTACCTACAAATAAACATGGGCTATGGCTATGGGTGCCAGAATGGCACCATCCTATACCAACCTATTCATGAGTCATCTAGAGGAATACTTCCTAAACACCCAGTATCCCAAACCCCACATCTGGTTCAGATTCAATGTGATGACATCTTTGTGAGCTGGATTCAGAGTAACGGCAACCTATTCACATGTCTCCAGATTCTCAACACCTTCTTCCCCATTTGCTTCACCTGGTCCTACTCAACCCAACAAGCCACCTCAAAGATGGCTACATTAGAACCTCTGTCCATGTCAAACCTGCCAACCACCAGCAATACCTCCACTTCGACAGCTGCCACCCATTCCACACCAATAAGTCCCTTCCATACAGCCTAATATCTGCAGTGATGAGCAGTCCCTCTCACAATATACCAAGGGTCTCACTGAGGCATTCACAGACCATACTTACCCTTCCAAACTTGTACAAAAACAGAGCTCCCAAGCCTTATCTCTCCAGTCACCAATCACCTACCGGAGTCTGACTATTCCCCTCATCACTCATCCAGAACTGCAGCTACTGAATCTGAGGAATGATCTACCCACTATCCTTCCCAACCTCCCTACCCCCCCCCCCCCCCCCTCCTCCCATCATGGTAATCCCATCCCATGCCACATGGCTCATATCCCTGTAATAGACCAAGATGCAAGACCTATCTCATACATCGTCCCACAATCACCTACAACAGTCTGGTCACAAGCATTACCTATCACATCAAAGGCAATTCCACCTGTGAAACTACTCATATGATCAACAAGCTAAGCTGAAACCACTGTGCCTCATTCAACATGAGCTTGACAACCAACAGGCTGGCTGACTGCATGAATGGCAACTGTTAAACTGTGGCCAGGAAACAGCTGGGCCAACCTGTTGCTGAGCATGCTGCCCAACATGGTATTCTTCAATTCAGGGAATGTGCCATCTGGTTTCTTCTCACCAACACCAACTTTTCTGAACTCTGCAGATGGGAACTCTCCCTGCAACATATCCTACATTCTCATAACCTTGTGGCTCCAAACTTTGTTAGTAATTGTCCTTATCCATCTATCCCCATCACTGTTTCCATTACAGCACTGCACAACCCTCTATCCCACCAACAAACCCACAAGGGTTTCCATGTCCATGTCCCCCCCCCCCTTCCCCCTGCCCTCCATCTAAAATTCTAACTACACCCAGCTGCCCTACCCTCTCTTCACCTTGTCCCTGTATGATCCCACAAGAAGCACTTTACAGTCTCCCAACCCTATCCTGCTATCCCTCCCCCTACCACCCGAGCCTCCACCTTAGCCCCAAGACCCAGCTGCTTCTCCCATTATGTGCTGCTGATCACTGTCTGGCTTCAGTAGCCAGAGACTGTGGTCGTGGGTATGAGTTGCATTTGTGTCAGTGTGTGTGAATGTTGTCTATTTCTGATGAAGACCTTGCTGGCTGAAAGCTCACTTTCTTACAGTCTTCTTGTTGTGACTATCTGCGACTCAGTATCTGCACTAAATGGTGAGTAGCAACTATCCTTTTCATGGTATTGTTACGTTCCATCCTGAATTTTCCATTGTTTTATTTTCTGGGCTGTTTTACTGACAAAACAATTGAGGAAATCTACCTCTTGATGCAACAGCCAACAACCTTACAGAAGCTGAAGAGCAAAAGAACCCAATGGTAGGGCCATGTTGCCTATATGCCAGGAGAAATACAAGTGAAGAAGGCAGTTGAGGGCAAAGCAGGCGCAAGATGCCCCACAGGATGGGCCCTATGTCTAGTCCAGTAAGCCCTCTGCACAAAATATTCTTCAATGCAGCTACCCCGTGATCTGAGCAGATCTGCAGTTCAGGATTACAGTTCGGTAGGCGGACCAGTGTGGGGTGGGGCGTTGTGTCAGGTAAGGTGGACAGAGGGAGAGAGTCAAAGGAGGCAAGAATAGGGGTTGGGGGTGGGTAGCTAGTGGCTCAGAGGGAGGCAGCTGGTTAGCTGGCTAGAAATGTGGGACAAAGGGGTGCTAAGTGCACAGGCTAAGCTAGTGATGACAGGTGTCCAAGCCAGCAGGGAGCAGCACACAATGAAGATGATGTGGAGAAATGAATGCAAAGGGGGTGATAGGACAGAGGAAGTAGACACTGTTGGGTGAATGTTGAGGAGTTAGGCATTAATGGAGACTGTGGCCAGGAGGGTTACAGGAGCAAAAGTTGTGTTGGAAGGATAACTCCTGTCCACATAGTTTTGGAAAGTTAGTGTTGGAGGAAAATATCCAGATGGGCTGGATTGTGAAGCAGCCATTGAAATCAATAATGTTGGGCTTGGCTGCATTTAGTGCCACTGGATGGTCATCTTTGTCCTTGGCCACAGAATGATGGTGGCCATTCTTTCTGGTGGACAGCTAGTTGGTTGCAATACCAACATAAAAAGCTGTGCAGTGATTACAGAGTTGGTATATGATATGCCTGCTTTCATAGGTGGCCCTGGCTCTGCTGGGGTGTGAAAAGCCTGTGACAGGACTGGAGTAGTAAGTACTTGGTGTGTGGACTGGGCAGGTCTTGCACCTAAGTCTTCCACAGCGATATGATCCCTGTGACAAAGGGTGGGGAGTGGCACACAGAAGGGTTAGGATGTCGTGTAGGTTGAATGAGTGATAGAATACCATTTTAGAAGATTTGAGAGGGGTCTTGGATTGGGTGCTCCCATTGCAGCGCATGATGATAGGTAATCAAAGCCCTGATGAAGGATAAAGTTCAATCGTTCTAGTCCAGGGTGGTATTAGATGAGAAGAGGAGGCAGGGCTCCTTTGTAGGCAATTATTGGGGGAGCTGGTAGGATTATGAGTGTGTGAGGTTATGAGGATATGGCACAGGAAATTGGTTTGTGGACCAGGTTTGATAATCTGGGACCCCCTGTGAGACGTCTACTGGGCAGGGAAGTTCTTGTAACTGCAAATATGTCATCCATGAGTGGCCAACCTGTATGAGAGAGATTTTATGGTGTGGAAGGAGTAACAGCTGTTGAAATGCAGATACTGTTTGCTAGCAATGGTTTTAACGTGGACAGAGATGTGCATTGAGCCATCAGAGAGGTGGAGGATATGGTTCAGTTGTTCAAGTCCAAGGTGATACTAGGTGATGAGAGGGGATTTCAAGTGATGAGGGGGTTCTCCTTTGTAGCTGTTTCTTGGGGCTGGTGGGAGGGTTAGGAGTGTACAAGAATATGACATAGGAAAACATCAAACCACTTGTCTAGTCAATACCCAGGAAGATAGGCAATTCAGTTGAGGAAGATGGCAAACCAACTGGTGGTTGGGATCATCTTACTAAGGAAGAGGTGGACCAACTGCTGCTCTGTTATGGTTTAGCCATAAGAAGTAATCGAGACAATATTGAGGCCATGGAGAAAGCAGTATGGGCTACCTTTTTCCATAAAGCTTCTACAGATGACCATCCACAGCATGCTCTCTGTGACGTTGGTATAGACACATGGTGTGGATACAAAAAAGCAATAGCAAATGGTGAGACTTATGTACACCATCACTCCCTGTCATTTGAGGTATTGGAAGCAATTAAGCCCCTATACAGGGACCTAAGTGACACTAAACTATTGTCATGGTGCTTACATGGAAAGACATAAAATGGTAATGAATGTTTCAACCATGTGATAAGGGAATGCCTGCCTAAAACTGTGTTTGTTGTTTCCAATACCATGAGATTAGGTGTATTAGATGCAGTTATTTGCTTTAATGATGGGGCAGTCAGCAGATGTGTTGTTTTAGAGTTGTTAGGACTAACTCCTTGTTTCAATATGAGACAAGCACTGATGGCAATTGATTCATTGAGAGTGGCCAAAGGCAAAAAATGGGTTCTTGAGGCAACTAAAGAAGCCAGAATAGCAAAGAGGATCATAGAAAGGAAGAGAGAAGATGAGGAACACACAGACCAAGAGTATTATGCAACTGGAGGGTCTTAAGAACAACACAGGTGAGTAACAGATGAAACGTACCTTTAAACTGAATTTCCCAAGAATAAAATTTTCTGACATATTCATTTTACTAAAAAAAAGTATTTGAGCTACAAGTCTGAAATTTTTTGTGATATTTCAGGCTACCATTTGGAGAAAAGTAGACTTACAGACACCAGCTTACTATCACTATGAGGAAAAATATGCCCTTATTAATTATAAAAAATTATCTTAATTTTGATTGTCTAATTTATGTATTTATAGTATAAAACTAATTGATTGAAATCATTTGATTGTTGTCTACTTTTTAGATAACAATGTCATAAATGTGTTCACAAAGTTCTAAGCATCCAAGAAAAGTAGTTAATAAGTCTATAGCCTTCAAACATAAACTGCCAGGAAAAATTTTAAATTACTGACCGACATAAATGTTTATATAATAAAGTTTATATCAAAGCTATTCTGATTATTCTTATACCAAAATCTTTCACCCTTAAAACACTTTCATTGTCCTAAAATTTCTTTTTATTAAGGGCTCACATTATGTAGATAGACCCTTACAAACTTTATGAGAATTCTCACTCTTTTTCCAGCCGTTTACTGGCAAGTTACCTTAATGAAAGCATTTGAATGAGGTGGGCTTAGAGTAAATATGAGTATAACAAAATATCTACTAGCAAGAGGAGATGGAAGGGATATAATCGTGCCACAAGGAACTTTTAAAACTGTAGAACAGAATAAGTACTTAGAATCACTTATGATTTAGTGTAAGATCAGCGTCCAGTGGGAAGCTCAGCCAGGCAAGTACTAAAGATGTTAAAAAAGTTCAAGATACTCACAAAAGTAAAATGAAAAATGTTAGTATATTTCATCAAAATATTGGGGGATAGAAGAATAAAACTGATGAGCTTCTGCTTTGTTTAGAAGATATAGAAACTGAGAATGTAATAGATGTACTATTCCTGTCTGAGCATCACATTGTCACTGATATGCAAAAGGTTAGCATCAATGGGTACAAATTAGCTGCACATGTAAGTAGAGATAATATGATGAGAGGAGGAGTTGCCATATATGTCAAAAGCTTGCACAGCGCAAAACATTTAGAAACTAAAATTTTTTTGTAGAGTAACATATGGAAGCATGTGCCACTGAACTAAAACTAAATGATGGCACTTTCATAATTGTAACAGTGTATAGGTCCCCCTCAGGGAATTTCCAGCCATTTCTAGAAAACTTGGATGCTTTGTTGTGCTATCTGTCAGACAGGGGGAAGCAAATTATCATTTGTGGGGATTTCAATGTTGATTCCCTGAAAGAGTGTAATAGGAAGAATAGCCTTGTAGTATTACTCAGTTCTTTCAATTTGAGCTCCTTCATTGATTTTCCTACTCGGATAACAAAGAACAGCAGGACATTGATAGATAACTTTTTTATAGACCAAGATAAGTTTAAGGACATAAATGCTTATCCTGTTGGTAATGGTCTTTCAGATCATGGTGCACAGCTAGTTACAGTACATGACATAGCTCCACGCAGTATATCAAATCAGAATTTCAAAGCAGTGCGTTCAATTAACAATATAAATGCTGCAAACTTAGGGAAAGCCTAAAGGAGCTACATTGGGATGAAGTGTATATGGAACCCGATGCAAACTAGAAATATAACTTATTTCGTGATACATTTTTAAGGGTATTTAAAAATTGTTTTCCCAAGAAAATAGTGAAACATATTTCCAAGAAAACATATAAAAAACCTTGGCTAACTAAAGGAATAAGAATATCTTGCAACCGTAAAAGAGAACTGTATCTAACAGCAAGAGGGAGTACTGACCCTGAAATTGTTCAATATTATAAAAACTATTGTGCGGTACTAAGAAAAGTTATTAAAAAGTCCAGAAGCATGTGTTTCATGTCTGAGATCAGTAACTCTGATAATAAAATTAAAGCAATTTGGAATATTATTGAAAGGGAAACAGGGCAAGCAAGAGCACAGGAAGACTTTAGTGTCATAAAACTGAATGACAAGTGTACTAACAAACAATCTGAAAATAGGATCTAGATCTTCACTAGAAGAGGCAAGGCTTCTAATAGAAGAGGCCATACCTGTGCAGTTTGAAACAACTGTATTTCCACAAACCTCTCCCTCTGAAATCAGTAAAATAATAAACTCACTGAAAAGTAAAAGCTCTTATGGAATGGATGGCATTTCCAGCAAGATACTTAAAACTTGGACCCCACAGATAAGTAGGATTCTCAGCCACGTATGTAATAGCTCTTTAGAGCAGGGTGTTTTCCCTGATACACTGAAATATGCCATTGTAAAACCATTGCATAAAAAGGGAGATACGTTGGATGTCAACAACTATCGCCCAATCTCTCTTCTAACAGCTCTAGCAAAATTTTTTGAGAAAGTAATGTATTCAAGAGTAGCCTCCTATATTTGTAAAAATAAAGTACTAACAAAATGTCAGTTTGGTTTTCAGAAAGGTTTTTCAACAGAAAATGCTATATACACTTTCACTGATCAAATATTAAATGCTCTGAATAACCGGACATCACCCATTGGTATTTTTTGTGATCTCTCAAAGGCCTTTGACTGTCTAAATCATGGAATTCTTTTAGATAAGCTAAATCATTATGGTTTGAGGGGGCAGTGCACAGATGGTTTAATTCATACTTAACTGGATGAATGCAGAAAGTTGAAATAAGTGGTTCATTTAATGTTAATACAACAGCTGATTCCTCAAACTGGGGGGGCTATCAAGTACGGAGTCCCAGAGGGCTCGGTCTTAGGTCCTTTACTGTTCTTGATATATATTAATGACTTACCATTCCATATTGATGAAGATGCAAAGTTAGTTCTTTTTGCTGATGATACAAGTATAGTAATAACATCCAAAAACCAAGAACTAAGTGATGTAATTGTAAATGATGTTTTTCACAAAATTATTAAGTGGTTCTCAGCAACTGGACTCTCTTTAAATTTTGATAAAACACCGTTTATACAATTCCGTACAGTAAATGGCACAAGTCCAGTAATAAATATAGACTCTGAGCAGAAGTCTGTAGCTAAGGTAGAATTTTCAAAATTTTTATCTGTGTCCATTGATGAAAGGTTAAACTGGAAGCAACACATTGATGGTCTGCTGAAACGTCTGAGTTCGGCTTTGTATGCTATTAGGGTTATTGCAAATTTTGCTGATAATAATCTCAGTAAATTAGCTTACTATGCCTACTTTCATTCACTGCTTTCGTATGGTATCATATTCTGGGATAATTCATCGTTGAGTAGAAAAGTATTCATTGCTCAAAAATGTGTAATCAGAATAATTGCTGGAGTCCACCCACGGTCATCCTGCAGACATCTATTTAAGTATCTAGGGATCCTCACCATATATATATTCACTTGTGAAATTTGTTGTTAATAATCCAGCCCAGTTCAAGAGTAATAGCAGTGTGCATAGCTATAACACCAGGAGAAAGGATGGTCTTCACTATGCAGTGTTAAATCTGACTTTGGCACAGAAGGGGGTAAATTATGCTGCCACAAAAGTCTTTGGTCACCTACCAAACAGCATCAAAAGCCTGACAGATAATCAACCAACATTTAAAAATAAATTAAAATTATTTTTTGATGACAACTCCTTCTACTCATTGGCTGAATTTTTTGATATAAATTAAGGGAGGGAAAAAAAAACTAACTTAAGCATTAGTGTCATGCAATATTTTGTGTAATGTTCCACATCATTATGAAGTATCGTATTCATGATCTATGGAACAAGTCTTAATCTAATCTAATCCATTCTGTGGAAAGCTGTGACGCACATGTGGAACACAAGATCCAGCAGGCAAGAGGAGCAATAAAAATGCTAAATGGATTTCTTTGGAGCCAGGCAATAATGAAACAAAGAAGACGATTCTGCAAACAGTAATGAAAAGTGTACAAACATATGATGCAGGAGAATGGACCCTGGGGGAGTGGCACAGAAGTAGAACACAAGTAGTAGAAATCAGTGTAATAAGGAGGGCAGCCAGGATACCCAGAACAGAGAGGAGAAGAAATGAGGAAATTAGGGAGGTAATTGATATAGTACAACAACTCTTGCAAAGAACTGAGAACAGAGTTATTCAGTGGTATGGCCATGTATGGAGAATGGAGCAAGGGCAATGGCCAGAGGCAGTCCTGGAATGATCACTGCTGGGAATGAGGATACATGGACGGTCAAGTGTAACATGAAGAGTGAGAGTAATTGGAGTGATGAGGAAGAGAGATCTGAAATAGGAAGACTGTTGTGATCCCGAAAGATGCCAAATATATCTAGATGGCAACTGCTGAACAGTGGAGAAGTCCTTAAAAGTAACATTAATAAGAGGGATATGATTACTACACGCAGCCATAGTCAAAAGTGTGAACCATATGTGGTGCTACTGTAGAGTAAGAAGCAGATGATAGGTCATATCTGTACAATTAGAAAGCTGCAAACCTCACTAAGTGGGAATTAGGTAAAATAACATTTTGTTCATTAGCATCATCTTCGAATTCAGTTTCCATTTAATTCTTTCAATTTCCATCCTGTGTCCTGATAGCATCACCACACTATGCACAGGACATTCCCCACAGCTACACATACCAGCTGATGGTCATTCGCTAATAGTTCTCACACAGCACTACATACACTGAAGTGACAAAAATCATGGGATACCTTATAATGTCAAGTCAGGCCTCCTTTGTCTGGCATGGAGCAGCAACTTGACATGGCTTGAACTCAACAGGTTGTTGGGAGCCCTTGCAGAAATACTGAGCCATGTTGCCTCAATAGCGATCCATATTTGTGAGAGTGTTGCCAGTGCACGATTTTGTGCATGAACTGACCTCTTGATTATGTCCCATAAATGTTCCATGGGATTCATGTCAGGCAGTCTATGCAGCCAGATCGTTCACTTGAATCATCCCGAGCATTCTTCAAACCAATCCTGAACAACTGTACTGTTGTGACATGGCACACAGTCATCCACAAAAATTCCATCATTGTTCAGGAACAAGTGGGCAAAGACAACAATTATCAGTCAAGGACCAGATGACCCAGTCCATTCCATGTAAACATAGCCCACACCATTATGGAGGCACCACCATCTTTCATAGTGCTTTGTTAACAGCTTTGATCCATGGCTTTGTGGAGTCTGCACCACACTTGAACCCTACCATTAGCTCTTATGAACTGAAATCTGAGCTCATCTGACCAGGCCACAGTTTTCCAGTCACCTAGAGTCCAACCAATATGATCACGAGCCCAGGAGAGGCACTGCAGATGATGTGCTGTTACCAAAGACACTTGCGTTGGTGGTCTGCTCCCACAGCCCATTAACATCAAATTTTACACTTTACCTGAAATTTGGTATCCTCAACATTATTGATACTGCGGATTTTGTAATACTGAATACCCTTATGTTTTCTGAAAGGAATGTCCCGTACATCTGGCTACAACTACCATTCTACTTTCAATGTCTGTTAATTTTTGTTGTCAGCAATAATAATGTGGGAAACCCTATTACATGAATTACCCCAAGTACAAATGACAGCTCCACCAATGCGCTGCCCTGTTATACTTTGTGTACATGACACTAGAGCCATCTGTATATGCACAGATTCCTATCTCCTAACTTTTGTTACCTCACTGTAATGAAAAAACAGGAAAAACTGCTATTCCCCATGAAAGAGTCATCCTACACCCTGTAACGTCACTAACACTTGTGGTTGAGAGCATACAAGGGTGATCCCAAAAGTAGGGTCTCCTATTTTTTTATAAGTATGTAGACCTATTTATTTCTACAATGGCTTACATCAGTTTACAGCTTGAATATTTAGCTATTTTTCAACATATTCACCATTTCTGTCAATGCATTTTTGTAGACGTTGTGGCAGTTTTTGTATGCCCATGTGATACCAGCTCACCGCCATGCTATTCAGAAAGTTATGAACCTCTTTTTTCACCTTGTCATCGGAGCTGAATCGGACTCTGGAAAAACTCAAATGAGCAATTCAGTACTGGAGAAGAGGAATGTTGAACAAGGGCATACACATTTTCCATGACAACACTTGCCCACACATCGCTCGGCAAAACTGTTGCTTTCCTGCAACAGTTTCAGTAGAACATAATCATCAACCCACCTTATAGTCCTGACTTGGCACCCAGTGACTATCACCTGTTCCCTAGGTTAAAAGAACATTTGGCCGGAAAGCGACTCATCTCTGATGACAGGGTGAAAGAACAGGTTCATAACCTTCTTAACAGCATGGCAGCGAGCTGGTATGACCTGGGCATACAAAAACTGCCACAGTTTCTACAAAAATGCATCGACAGAAATGGTGATTATGTTGAAAAATAGCTAAATGTTCAAGCTGTAAACTGATGTAAACCATTGTAGAAATAAACAGGTCTATGTAATTATAAAAATAGGGGAATTTATTTTTGGGGTTACCCTCATGTACTGTATATCTGTGAATGCACAATGGAAGCGTGTATTCATCATCGCCATGCTGGTTTATGACCCGGTGTGATGGTATGGGGTGCCATTGGTTACACGTCTCAGTCACTTCTTGTTAGCATTGAAGGCACTTTGAACAGTGGACGTTACATTTTAGATGTGTTACGACCTGTGGCTCTACCCTGCATTCGATCCCTCTGAAACCCTACATTTCAGCAGGATAATGCACAACTGCATTTTGCAGGTCCTCCATGGGCCTTTCTGGATACAGCCAATGTTCGACTGCTGCCCTGGCCAGCACATTCTCCAGATCTCTCTCCAATTGAAAACTTCTGGTCAAGGGTGGCCGAGCAACTGGCTCGTCACAATACGCCAGTCACTACTCTTTATGAACTCTGGTATCGTGTTGAAGCTGCATGGTGAGCTGTATCTGTACATGCCATCCAAGCTCTGTTTGACTCAATGCCCAGGGGTATCAAGGTCATAATTACGGCCTGAGGTGGTAGTTCTGGGTGCTGATTTCTCAGGATCTATGCACCCAAATTGCATGAAAATGTAATCACATGTCAGTTCTAGTGTCCGATGATTACCCATTTATCATCTGCATTTGCTCTTGGTGTAGCAATTTTAATGTCCAGTAGTGTACTTCTCAGTTACATTTTTTCTAGTATTGTATTGCTTTTATTAATAAACTGTTGTCCTTCATTTGTTCCTAGATGGAAATTAGAGCAGTTTTGAATTTTATAAGGCAGTTCTGTTTGTGTCACATTTTTTTTCTTTTTCAGAGTCGTCTTAATGGCCTTTTTTGCAATACGAAAATTCTTTTTGTGTTTCTCCTGTACGAGTTTTCCTACCCAGTTGTTCTATACTGTGAGTATAGTTTAAAAAGACTGTAGTTCACTGTACACAGAAAATGTTTGTTTTCATAATGTGCAAGTTATTTCGTAGTAAAAATATTTTTTTTCTTTTTGGTCATCAGTCTACTGACTGGTTTGATGCGGCCCGCCACGAATTCCTTTCCTGTGCTAACCTCTTCATCTCAGAGTAGCACTTGCAACCTACATCCTCAATTATTTGCTTGACGTATTCCAATCTCTGTCTTCTACAGTTTTTGCCCTCTAGAGTTCCCTCTAGTACCATGGAAGTCATTCCCTCATGTCTTAGCAGATGTCCTATCATCCTGTCCCTTCTCCTTATCAGTGTTTTCCACATATTCCTTTCCTCTCCGATTCTGCGTAGAACCTCCTCATTCCTTACCTTATCAGTCCACCTAACTTTCAACATTCGTCTATAGCACCACATCTCAAATGCTTCGATTCTCTTCTGTTCTGGTTCTCCCACAGTCCATGTTTCACTACCGTACAATGCTGTACTCCAGACGTACATCCTCAGAAATTTCTTCCTCAAATTAAGGCCTGTATTTGATATTAGTAGACTTCTCTTGGCCAGAAATGCCTTTTTTGCCATAGCGAGTCTGCTTTTGATGTCTTCCTTGCTCCGTCCATCATTGGTTATTTTACTGCCTAGGTAGCAGAATTCCTTAACTTCATTGACTTCGTGACCATCAATCCTGATGTTAAGTTTCTCGCTGTTCTCATTTCTACTACTTCTCATTACCTTCGTCTTTCTCCGATTTACTCTCAAACCAAACTGTGCACTCATTAGACTGTTCATTCCGTTCAGCAGATCATTTAATTCTTCTTCACTTTCACTCAGGATAGCAATGTCATCAGCGAATCGTATCATTGATATCCTTTCACCTTATATTTTAATTCTACTCCTGAACCTTTCTTTTATTTCCATCATTGCTTCCTCGATGTACAGATTGAAGAGTAGGGGCGAAAGTCTACACCTTGTCTTACACCATTCTTAATACGAGCACTTCGTTCTTGATCGTCCACTCTTATTATTCCCTCTTAGTTGTTGTACATATTGTATATGACCCGTCTCTCCCTATAGCTTACCCCTACTTTTTCAGTATTCGAACAGCTTGCACCGTTTTATATTGTCGAACCCTTTTTCCAGGTCGACAAATCCTATGAACGTGTCTTGATTTTTCTTCAGCCTTGCTTCCATTATTAGCCGTAACGTGAGAATTGCCTCTCTCTTGCCTTTACTTTTCCTAAAGCCAAACTGATCGTCACCTAGCGCATTCTCAATTTTCTTTTCCATTCTTCTGTGTATTATTCTTGTAAGCAGCTTCGATGCATGAGCTGTTAAGCTGATTGTGCGATAATTCTCGCACTTGTCAGCTCTTGCCGTCTTCGGAATTGTGTGGATGATGCTTTTCCGAAAGTCAGGTGGTATGTCGCCAGACTCATATATTCTACACACCAACGTGAATAGTCGTTTTGTTGCCACTTCCCCTAATGATTTTAGAAATTCTGATGGAATGTTATCTATCCCTTCTGCCTTATTTGACCGTAAGTCCTCCAAAGCTCTTTTAAATTCCGATTCTAATACTGGATCCCCTATCTCTTCTAAATCGACTCCTGTTTCTTCTTCTACCACAGCAGACAAATCTTCACCCTCATAGAGGCTTTCAATGTATTCTTTCCGCCTATCTGCTCTCTCCTCCGCATTTAACAGTGGAATTCCCATTGCACTCTTAATGTTACCACCGTTGCTTTTAATGTCATCAAAGGTTGTTTTGACTTTCCTGTAAGCTGAGTCTGTCCTTCCGACAATCATATCTTTTTCGATGTCTTCACATTTTTCCTGCAGCCATTTCGTCTTAGCTTCCCTGCACTTCCTATTTATTTCATTCCTCAGCGACTTGTATTTCTGTATTCCTGATTTTCCCGGAACATGTTTGTACTTCCTCCTTTCATCAATCAACTGAAGTATTTCTTCTGTTACCCATGGTTTGTTCACAGCTACCTTCTTTGTACCTATGGTTTCCTTCCCAACTTCTGTGATGGCCCTTTTTAGAGGCGTCCATTCCTCTTCAACTGTGTTGCCTAGTGCGCTATTCCTTATTGCTGTATCTATAGCGTTAGAGAACTTCAAACGTATCTCGTCATTCCTTAGAACTTCCGTATCCCACTTCTTTGCGTATTGATTCTTCCTGACTAATGTCTTGAACTTCAGCCTACTCTTCATCACTACTATATTGTGATCTGAATCTATATCTGCTCCTGGGTACTCCTTACAATCCAGTATCTGATTTCGGAATCTCTGTCTGACTATGATGTAATCTAATTGAAATCTTCCCATATCTCCCGGCCTTTTCCAAGTATACCTCCTCCTCTTTTGATTCTTGAACAGGGTATTCGCTATTACTAGCTGAAACTTGTTATAGAACTCAATTAGTCTTTCTCCTCTTTCATTCCTGGTCCCAAGCCCATAATCTCCTGTAACCTTTTCTTCTACTCTTTCCCCTACAACTGCATTCCAGTCGCCCATGACTATTAGATTTTCGTCCCCCTTTACATACTGCATTACCCTTTCAATATCCTTATACACTTTCTCTATCTGTTCATCTTCAGCTTGCGACCTCAGCATGTATACCTGAACTATCGTTGTCGGTGTTGGTCTGCTGTCGATTCTGATTAGGACAGCCCAGTTACTGAACTGTTCACAGTAACACACCCTCTACCCTACCTTCCTATTCAAAATGAATCCTACACCTGTTGCACCATTTTCTGCTGCTGTTGATATTACCCGATACTCATCTGACCAGAAATCCTTGTCTTCCTTCCACTTCACTTCACTGACCCCTACTATATCTAGATTGAGCCTTTGCATTTCCCTTTTCAGATTTTCTAGTTTCCCTACCACGTTCAAGCTTCTGACATTCCACGTCCCAATTCGTAGAACGTTATCCTTTCCTTGATTATTCAATCTTTTTCTGATGGTAACCTCCCCCTTGGCAGTCCCCTCCCGGAGATCCGAATGGGGGACTATTCTGGAATCTTTTGCCAATGGTGAGATTATCATGACACTTCTTCAACTATAGGCCACATGTACTGTGGATACACGTTACGTGTCTTTAATGCAGTGCTTTCCATTGCCTTCTGCATCCTCATGTCGTTGATCATTGCTGATTCTTTCGTCTTTAGGGGCAATTTCTCACCCCTTGGACAAGAGAGTGCCCTGAACCTCTATCCGCTCCTCTGCCCTCTTTGACAAGGCCGTTGGCAGAATGAGGCTGACTTCTTATGCCGGAAGTCTTCCGCCGCCAATGCAGATTATTTATCAAAATTTAGGCAGTGACGGGGATCGAACCCAGGGCCGAAGACGTTTTGATTATGAATCAAAACCCCTAGACCACAGGTAAATATTACAGTGCTTAATTTATACCAGGGACTGTCTTTATTTGGTGTCCATTGGAGCAGACTGTTCAACACAATTCCAAAAACATTTTGCACTGGTCCAACCTTGATTCATCTATAAATACATGTATGTGATCTTCTATTTTTTTATTAGCAAACACCATGAACATTTCTTTTTACCAGGTGATCAAAGTCAGTATAAATTTGAAAACTGAATAAATCACAGATTAATGTAGATAGAGAGGTACAAATTGAGACACATGCTTGGAATGACATGGGGTCCTATTCGAACCAAAAAAAAAAAAAATACAAAAGTTCAAAAAATGTCCTACAGATGTCGCTTCATCTGATCACAATAGCAATACTTAGCATAACAAAGTAAGACAAAGCAAAGATGATGTTCTTCACAGGAAATTCTCAATATGTCCACCGTCATTCCTCAACAATAGCTGTAGTTGAGGAATAATGTTGTGAACAGCACTGTAAAGCACATCCGGAGTTACAGTGAGGCATTGGCGTTGGATGTTGTCTTTCAGCATCCCTAGAGATGTCGGTCGATCATGATACACTTGTGACTTCAGGTAACCCCAAAGCCAATAATCGCATGGACTGAGGTCTGGGGACCTGGGAGGCCAAGCATGACGAAAGTGGTCGCTGAGCACAGCATTTGTCTGCCCTCCTCAATAGATTAGATATACTTTTCATCCCATAGATCCAGAGTGACGATATCCTTGAGGATGATAATGTGCTATACTACTATCCACAGATCCCAGGTGCAGTGTTCCTCATGGGTCTGAAATAAGTCAAAGAATCTTAAATAAATTTTCATTTAAAATCTACTAACAAACTTATCACAAAAGATGTAAATGTACAATACACTGAGATGCATACGATAATTGCACTGGTGATGCAGAGAAGTCAGCTTCTGTTGATAATACCTGACATCTAGAGTACCCTGCACCACTGGCATGCTGTGTGGGTGTAAGATAGCCAACCTGATTTTTGTTGTCTCTCCTTCTTTGTCTCTTTGATAGCATATCATACTGCAGCCATGAGAGAGAAATCCTTAATGAACAGTAGGTGTTGTTTATTTAATAATGTATGTCAAACCACTGTCTTGAATTCCATTTTCACCCACTTTTAAATCTGATGTCATTGTTGAGACAATGGCCTGTTCCTTAGCTTTGCAACACAAGCAGCACATAAATCAGGTCAGGACATCTAGCAATAGTCCAGAGAGAGATTCATCAGTTAATCATAATACTGTTGAAGTGCAGATTTTAGAAAGACTGTACAGTTCTCAATAGTTGCTGTGCAAGTCACAAAACACAAAATTATTGAATGTGGTACAGAAGGCAGCTCACATTTACATGAACTTCATAGAATATACTGTGAATTGTGTGACAAAGAATACTTTAATGAACTGTTCACTAAAGTACATTTCTGTTCCACAGGCGACTGGAGCGTGGATAGAGTGATTACTTCCACCCCTCTGTGTGGGCCCAATCACATCTGCTTGATCTCTATAGACTGTTACTTGGCAGTCTGAAGAACGTTCTTGGTTTCTGTGCTAGAAGATGGGTCTTGGAGTTCTCCAAGCACATACAGTGTCTCGCTTCGAGTTCTGTCAGTTTAAGATGTTCTCACCAGTCAAACTAGCCTGTGACCATCCATATCCTATTTTAGTACTGCCAAACCGGATAGCCACTACTAACTCGTTTTAAGAAGTTTTTGGCTTGGGAAAGGAGCGCCCAGCTTTTGCAAAAGCCGTACTTGTAGCCAGTGCCAGTGTAACTCGACGTCAGCTGCATTAAGTCTTGTACAGCCTGACAGTCTTTCTGTTTACGGTTAAAACATAGTTCTTATAGATATTTGGTGTGGTGCAAAGAAAACAGTACCGTTGTGAGAAAATACCATTGAAAGAGTTAAATGCTTCATTTTTAATATGTTCTGCACAGTTGGCGGATGTGTTTATAACATACATCATTCTTCAAAATCAGGTATTCAGTTGCGAATAAATGCTGTGAGTTGTACGATAAAAAGTGTTATATCAAGTCCAGTCACTGGCTCTGTCAGCCTCTCGTCCTCACAAAATTCTTCCTTGCTGCTTCAGTTCGTTGGTTCGGCAATTTACACTCCATGGTTCAGAAATTTACACTCGATTCTCCATTTTTCACTCGTGTTGAAATGTTAGTTAACTAGTTTGTTGCATGCTCCTTTGACGCTACTTATTTTTGACAGCAACCAATCGAGTTGGCGTAGTGATAAGGCACTGGACTCCCATTCAAGAAAAATGTCGGAATCGTTTGTCTGATAAAGATACGCACACATTCATTACCCATCCTTACCCAGCCCGAGTTTGCGCTCCGTCTATGGTGAACTCCTCATAGACGGAAAATTAAACTCTAATCTTCCATTTTTATTTTTAACAGTGCCACTCTTAAGAAGCCACGTGCATCTGCAGTGTCCGCATTCTCTAACTGTGAAGCATTACTTATTATCTCTCTCTTTCCTTTTGTTTCTCCTCAATTAATTAATGAAGTAATAATGCATAAAACCGAGAATATGTTTATTTATAAGGAAACGAGTGAAAGGTAACAGTTGTTAAATATGCAAAGAATCTATCTGAGACGTCTATACTTACAGAACTGTATAGGTGATGAATGTTAAGCCACTGCGGAAAGGTTGACAGAGGAAAGGTCTTTTGTCACCTTCCTGTTAAATTATTTCTTCTCCTTAGCAGATCAAGCTGAACAGATGTAAGTTCTGTAGTTATTAAATGTTTGATGGATAAATGTTATTACGTCTATCTATTGCGTCGACTCCATCATTGATTCACGTCACCACCTTGGCTCCTAATCAGTTATTACATTTACGTTGTGATTTATATACACTGAAGCGCCAAAGCAATTGGCACAGACAGAGATACGTAAACAGGAAGAATACGGCGCTGCAGTGGGCAACGCCTATATAGGCCTAAGACAACAAGCGTCTGGTGCAGTTGTTAAATTAGTTTCTGCTGCTGCAATTGGAGGTTATCAAGATTTAAGTCTGTTTAAACTTGATGTTATAGTCGGTGCATGAGCAGTGGAATCCTTAGACAAACAAATTCTAGGGACATAAAAATTTTAATGGGAGACTTGAACGCAAAGATCGGTTCAGAAAATGAAGGGCTTGAACATATCATGGGCGTGCATGGCATGGGGATCAGGAATGTAAATGGCGAACTGTTGATAGATACATGCGCTGAACATGACCTAGTCATTGGAGGCACATTGTTTCCACAGCGTAACTGCCATAAGATAACGTGGGTTTCTCCAGACCACGTTACCGAAAATCAAATAGACCACATAGTCATAAGCCGCAAGTTCCGACACTCTCTGTTAGATGTCAGAAATAGAAGAGGGGCAGACGTTGGAAGTGACCACCACCTAGTTTTGGCGGAATTCAGACTGAAGATAGTGGCAAATAGAACCAAGCTCAATCATAGGTGCAAGAAAATAGAGGTGACAAGATTAAAAGACCAACAGATCAAAGAAACATTTGCCCTTGAACTACAAAACAGATTCCAGGTCCTCTCTGAAGAAAACTTTATGGAAGAGGGAATTGAAACATGCTGGCAAAAAATCAAGAACAGTTATTTAGATGTGGGAGAAAAAATCCTAGGATTTAAGGCACATCAAAGGAAGGAATGGATCTCCAATGTTACGTGGAAAGAAATCAGCCACAGCAAAGAACTATAAATTAAGTTAAATTTTTGTAAGACAAGAGCGCAGAAGAGGAAGCGCTTAAACAATACATGGAGGCGAACAAAAAAGTGAAAACATTGCTACGTCGAGATAAAAGGAAATGGATAGATGAGCAAGCAAAATTAGCAGAAGAGGCAGCAAGACAAGGAAATATGAAAGAGCTCTACAACATTACCAAATGGTTGTCAATGAAGGCTTCAGACATGAAGGACCAGTTAAGAACAAGAATGGTGTGATGCTTACAACTCAACAGGCACAGCTACAGAGATGGGAGGAGCACTTCAGGGAACTGTTAAATTGTGAAGACAACCGAGAGAAACAGGTAAGAGATGTTCCATAGGAAGTCGAAGAAGATCAAGATATAAATTTGCAGTGCCCCACAATGGACGAAATTAGGATTGCCTTGAAAACACTAAAAAATACATAGGCTCCAGGCATAGACAACATAGCACCGGAGCTCTTAAAAGCCGATATTGAAAGTACTGTTAAAATGCTCCATCCTTTGCTGAAGCGTATTTGGCTTGAAGAGAAATCTCCAAAGGAGTGGAAAAATGACTTGGTGGTAAAGCTCCCAAAAAAAGGGAAATTTGTCAGACTGTAACAACTGGCGTGGTATTACATTGTTGTCAGTGCCCAGTAAGGTCCTCACCAGAATTATTTTAAACCGAATTAAAGAATCCCTTGAAAAGTGACTGCGTAAAGAACAGGCCGGTTTTAGGGCAAAACGCAGCTGTGTTGATCTTATTAACACTCTTAGAATCATCTTAGAGCAAAGCAAAGAATTCCAAGCAACCATGTACCTGGCATTCATTGATTTTCAAAAGGCCTTCGATTCCGTGAAACATAAAGTGCTCTGGCATTTGTTGCGGAAGTATGGCATACCACAGAAGATCTTAAACATCATAAAAGATCTATATGATGGCTACGAATGCTGCATACTCCACAAGGGAAATATGACAGAGCCCACAAAAGTAACAACTGGAGTCCGGAATGGTTGCATTTTGTCACCAACACTTTTTCTACTCATTCTAGACTCTGTTATGAGAAGAGTCATAGCAGGCAGGAGACGAGGAATCCAGTGGGGGATCCACGAACGTCTGGAGGATTTGGATTTTGCAGACGACACAGTTTTATTAGCTCCAAGGCTGACAGATATGCAAGCTAAATTAAACTTGCTGAAAGAAGAAGCAGAGACTGCTGGCCTCAAGATAAATACAGGCAAAACAAAGGAAATGAGAGTAAACTCAGGAAACATGGAGGTGCCCCTGTTAATAGGTGAGCAGCGAGTGGAGACTGTCAACTCATCCCTGTATCTGGGTAGTATAGTGGCGGAAGATGGTGGAGCTGGAGATGACGTGAAAAACTTCATTAAAAAGGCAAATGCTGCCTTCATACAATTGTATCCAATATGGAAAAATAGAAATATCACATACAAAATAAAAATTCATATTTTTAATACAAATGTGAAGGCTGTCCTTCTGTACGCCAGTGAAAGCTGGAAAATGGATAAAAAGATAACAACCCAGTTACAAAGCTTCATAAATAGATGTCTTCGAAGCATCATGAATATCTGGTGGCCAGAAAAAATATGTAATGAGGAGCTCTGGTAAATAACAAAGCAGATACCTATAGAAGACCAGATACGAGAGAGAAAGTGGGGCTGGTTGGGGCACACCTTAAGAAAACCAGATGGAGCCATCGAGAAAAAAGCATTGGAATGGAATCCCCAGGGAACAAGAAAGAGAGGAAGACCAAGGGGCACATGGAAGAGGACAGTGGAAGGGGAAGCAAAAAGAGTTGGCAAGACCTGGGCAGAATTGAGGAAAATGGCCAAAGACAGAGACGTATGGCGAGTTCTCCTGGATGCCCTATGCCCCCATAGGGGCCAAAGGAATTAGGTCAAGTCAAGTAAGTCATGAGCAGTGGGACACACCATCTTCGAGGTAGCGATGAAGTGGGGATTATCCCAGACGACCATTTCATGTGTGTACCTTGAATATGAGGAATCCGGTAAAACATGAAATCTCCGACATCACTGATGCCGGAAAAAGATCCTGCAAGAATGGGACCAATGTCGACTGAAGAGACAGAAGTACAACCCTTCCGCAAATTGCTGCAGATTTCAATGCTGGGCTATCAACAAGTGTCAGTAGGTGAACCATTCAACGAAATATCATCGATATGGGTTTTCGGAGCTGTAGGCCCACTCGTGTAACCTTGATGACTGCACGACACAAAGCTTTACACCTCATCTGGGCCCGTCAACACCGACATTGGACTGTTGATGACTGGAAATACGTTGCCTGGTCGGACGAGTCTCGTTTCAAATTGTATCGAGCAGATGGACGTGTACAGGTGTGGAGACAACTTCATGAAGCCATGGACCCTGCATGTCAGCAGGGAACTGTTCAAGCTGTTGGAGGGAGCGTGCGCAGTTGGAGTGATATGGGGCCCCTAATAGTTCTAGATACGACTCTGACAGGTGACACATACGTAAGCTTCCAGTCGATCACCTGAATCCATTCATGTCCACTGTGCATTCCGATGGACTTGAGTAATTCCAGCAGGACAATGCGACACTCCACACGTCCCGGATTGCTGTAGACTGCGTCCTGGAAACTCATCTGAGTTTAAACACTTCCGCTGGCCATCAGAGTCCAAAGACATGAACATTATTGAACATATCTTCAATGCTTTGCAACGTGCTGTTCAGAAGAGATCTGCCCTCGTCGTACCCTTACGGATTTATCAACAGTTCTGCAGGATTCATGGCGTCAGTTCCATCCAGCACTACTTCAGGCATTAGTCGAGTCCATGGTACGTCTTGTTGCGGCACTTCTGCTTGCTCGCTGGGGCCCTACACGATAGCAGGCAGGTGTACCAGTTTCTTTGGCTCTTCAGTGTATTTTTCCGGAAAAACACGAACGATTGCATACTATTCTGTTCTTTCAATAACTGATTTCTGTTAAATGCCAGAACCCCCTGAAATATTTAATCCGATCATTTACCTGCTGCCTGCAGTGTTTTATACAGAGTGTTAGAGGAGTCTGATGAGTTACTTTTTCCGAATAATGACGGCTGCTCACTGATTGGATAACAAAAATGACAGAGAAAAGAAATAACAGAATGGGCTACAGTAAGGTAACCTGGACATCTGAATCACAGAAGCTGCGATATGCTGCACGGCAGCGAGCCATTTATGCGCGAACATCATGATATACCTCGAAGAAAACGATTTATTGGCATATAGTCAGCACGGATTCAGAAAATATCGTTCTTGTGAAACACAACTAGCTCTTTATACTCATGAAGTAATAAATGCTATCGACAGGGGATGTCAAATTGATTCCATATTTTTAGATTTCCGGAAGGCTTTCGACACGGTTCCTCACAAGCGTCTTCTAATCAAACTTCGTGCCTACAGAGTATCGCCTCAATTGTGCGACTGGACTCCGGATTTCCTGTCAGAAAGGTCACAATTCGTAGTAACAGACGGAAAGTCATCGAGTAAAACGGAAGTAATATCCGGCGTCCCCCAAGGAAGTGTTACAGGCGCTATATTGTTCCTGATCTATATTAACGACATAGGCGACAATCTGAGTAGCCGTCTTAGATTGTTTGCAGATGATGCTATCATTTACCGTCTTGTAAAGTCATCAGATGATCAAAACGACTAGCCAAATGATTCAGATAAGATATCTGTATGGTGCGAAAAGTGACAATTAACCCTGAATAAAGAAAAGTGCGAAGTTATTCACATGAGTACTAAAAGAAATCATCTAAATTTCGATTACGCGATAAGTCACACGAATCTGAGGGTTGTAAATTCAACTAAATACTTAGGGATAACAATTACAAATAACCTAAATTGGAACGATAACATAGATAATATTGTGGGTAGAGCAAACCAAAGACTGCAATTCATTGGCAGAACACTTAAAAGGTGCAACAGGTCTACCAAAGATACTGCTTACAGTACGCTTGTCCTCCCTATTCTGGAGTACTGCTGTGCGGTGTGGGATCCGCATCAGGTGGGACTGACGGCTGACGTCGAAAAAGTACAAAGAAGGAGAGCTCGTTTTGTATTATCACGAAGTAGGGGAGATAGTGTCACATACATGGTACACGAACTGGAGTGGCAATCATTAAAACAAAGGCGTTTTTAGTTGCGACGGGATCTTCTCATGAAATTTCAATCATCAGTTTTTTCCTCCGATTGCGAGAACATTCTTTTGGCACCCACCTACATAGGGAGAAATGATCACCACGATAAAATAAGAGAAATCAGGGCTCTCACGGAAAAATTTAAGTGTTCGTTTTTTCCGCGTGCCTTTCGAGAGTGGAACGATAGAGAGACAGCATGAAGGTGGTACATTGAACCCTCTGCCAGGCACTTGATTGTGACTAGCAGAGTAATCACGTAGATGTAGATGTCGAACTCACCATCCTCAATGAGGGTTGCCTCCAAGTCACAACTATCTCATTATACCTAATTGTTCCATTTACAGATTGTTAAATTAATTTCGCACCTTTGAGAAACGTATGCTATAATCACAGGAGGTGATGCTACAATTGTGAAACCTTAAATGGTATATTAATTTTTTCTAGTTGGTTATATTGAATCTGAAAATGATAAGTTTACTTTTTCAGATCTGTTGCTAGACTTTGTTCGTTATAAATGTGTTCAAATGTGTGTGAAATCTTATGGGACTTCACTGCTAAGGTCATCAGTCCCTAAGCTTACACACTACTTAACCTAAATTAACCTAAACACAAACACACACACCCATGCCCGAGGGAGGACTTGAACCTCCACTGGGACCAGCCTTACAGTCCATTCGTTCGTTACATTTCTTACTTCTGCGAATTACATTCATCATGAATGTCTCTTTATGTGTATAGAAAGTTTCTTATGTGCCAGCCTAATACGTTGGATTTGGTGTCTAGCGTTACCTTATAGGAACTTGGGAAGAAGTTTTTAAATCATACGACAATCCTGCGATCAGAAACTTTGTAGATGATCTCAACTACTTAATAATATGTAGCTGTCTCCTGATTAGCCTCTTAGCGCCTTTAAGAATTAAATTTAAAGTGAGGCGGTATTCTGTTTGCACACCACTGTATACGCCATTCGTGACGGATGTTTATTCAAAGCCTAGGCCGAAACACTTACTGACTACATACCCTTTTCGTTCCATCTATTCAGTTAACTGGTGCTCGTGTCCTAACGCAGATTCATAGTTGATCTGGATAAGGGGCGTAAATGATTCCAATATCTTTATGTCAGAGAGGCTTCCAAACCAGGATTTCATTATTTTAATGTAGCAAAAGAAGACTCCTCTTAATGACCGGCTTTACTAAATTTTTCACTTTTACCTCCCTCGGTGCCTCAGTTTGTAAAAACGGAACCTTTGTTGTCCGTCGTCTGTATGCCTTCCGACTGTTAAGAAGCCTTTGTAGCGACAAATTTAATCCCGTTAGTGAAGTGAAGAGTCGCGTGTGTTATCGGCATTGAATATTTCACAGCCGCCACGGAGCGGAGGGTAGCAAATACGAAAAATTTAGTAAAGCCGAACTCTAAGGGAGTCTCTTGCTATATTAAAATAATGAAATCCTGATTTGGAAATCTTTCTGACATAAACACATAAGAATCATTTATCATTCTGACATAAGAATCATTTACCTCCCTTATCCAGGTACTTTGAGACATAATAGTTCTGTTGTTATTTTCTAGTGAATTATTTTTCTCTCGTAGTTCCGCCTAGTAAAAGTAACGTTCTTCTTGGTGATCCGATCTGTATTCGCTAATTATTGTGCACCACCTCATTCCTTCGGCGTGCGCAAATAAAGCTTTTTTCTGCAAGGTCACAGCGATAATTTCTTGGGCCTTCAGGCTAATAGCAAAACAGTCGTCACGAAGACAGCTTTCTTTGCCGCAGTATTACTACGAACTCCTCAAAATTTGCGCTGGTCGTCAGTCAATTAGACCATCGTTACACCGCGGAAGTACAAGATGTAATCACCGCACCGCCGTTAGTCAACACACATCAAATGAATTCTCAATTCGAATAAGGACTACCATCATCTGTAGAATGGAATGATGACGGACGAGGATTCGAAACCGGATTCCCATTAAACGCGAGCAGCCAACTTACCATTTAGCTATCCATGCACGACTCACGGCCAGACCCAGACTTCCATATGCATCTACAACCTGAACTCGTACATCCATTATGTACACTAATGTTCATAAATTAAGGATAATTGCAGCCGGCCGGTGTGGCCGAGCGGTTCTAGGGGCTTCAGTCCGGAACCGCGCGACCGCTACGGTCGCAGTTTCGAATCCTGCCTCGGGTATGGATGTGTGTGAGATCCTTACGTTAGTTAGGTTTAAGTAGTTCTAAGTTCTAGGGGACTGACGACCTCAGATGTGAAGTCCCATAGTGCTCAGAGTAATTTGAACCATTTTTTTTTAAACGTTACCTGCAGTACTCTGTGGCCGTCTGCGAGAACTGATGGTAAGTTATCGGTCTTCTTGTGGTGTTGTACACTGTGGACGTCCTGTACTGTAGTGCCTGGACACGTTTCCTGTCTGCTGGAATCGTTGCCATAATCTTGAGATCACACTTTGTGGCACACGGAGGGCCCGTGCTACGACCTGCTGTGTTTGACCAGCCTCCAGTCGCCCTAGTATTCTACCGCTCATAACGTCATCAATATGTGCTCTTTGAGCCATTTTCAACACACAGTCACCATTAGCGCGTCTGAAAACGTCTGCTCACTTACTCGCTGCGCCTTACTCTGACATGCACCAACACACCTCTGCGTATATGGACTGCTGTCAGTGCCACCGTGCGACGACCGCAGGTCAAATGCACCGCATGATCATACCCCGAGGTGATTTAAACGCACAAACCGCCCACCAGAGCGTTGTTTCACCATGTATCAGCATTATCCTTAATTTCTGAGCATGAGTGTATATTCATGTACGGGTCAGGCATTGTACTTAAAGTTGCTTACACAGTAAAATGGTTCAAATGGCCCTGAGCACTATGCGACTTAACTTCTGAGGTCATCAGTCGCCTAGAACGTAGAACTAATTGAACCTAACTAACCTAAGGACATCACACACATACATGCCCGAGGTAGGATTCAAATCTCCGAACGTAGCGGTCGCGCGGTTCCAGACTGTAGCGCCTAGAGCCTCTCGGCCACCTCGGCCGGCAGAGTACAAACACATAGATGTATAAATTTATAATTGTGAGTATTCTGAGTCTGGAAAAAAGAGGACGACAGTGCTCCCTATAACCTCTTTTATATATTATGCATAACACTTTTTTTCTTTTGTAATTTCAAGATGTTCTTGATGTGAGGGGAGTGCTCCCATATAATCACAGCATATGAAATATGTGACTGGAATAGCCCAAAGTATGTCACCCTAAGGTAATCTAAGCTCACTACATTCCTTAGTTTCAAGATATGGTGTGCCACCCGAGTTTCTTACAATTGTGAGTTCATTCTTTAACTTTTCGCACACACATGTTTTTAACAGATCTGTTTTGATTTCGTCCATATCGTCACATTCAGTACAAAAACAATCACTACATTTCCAGCTTTCCACTCTATTTGTTGCATTTACACACGAGTAATGGAATTTCCTCTTACACTTTGCACAACTCACGCCTTTCTTGTCGTTTTGATGATGGAACACGGTTTATTCCACGCTTCCTCATTTATTTCGTAAATAGTATTCAAATTTTCCGAACTGGTTGCGGCCATTGTGCACGAGAAGGCAACAAAACAATATGTCACTGTTCTTCCAACAGATAGCCGTATTTTTAGTTACTCGCAAAGAACAATTACTAGTCCACATGTACACACCACAATATGTTTATATTAAGATCGTTAAACCATCAAAGTAAATTATTTTACGCACAACATTATCAGTACACAGACTTTGCTCGCTCCTTCTATTATTCGCGAACCGCCATCGCTCGTGGATCGGACTTTTGGATGGGACTTTAGTACACTGGCAGCAACACATCTGAACGTACCAGTGGCAACAGCTACGTGTGCGGATCATGATAATCTAGCAGCGAAATTCGACCACCTCACCAAACGAATTGAAGAGTTAGTCTCTCGACAAGACAACAGCAGCGACACACCGGTACTGCAGGAGGTCCAGAAGCCGTTTCTCAACTACTTCTTCCTCCACAGGACAAGAACAACCCTCCATCTATTGGTACCATAAGAAATTTGGAAATTAGGCATATAAGTGTACATCTCCTTGCACTTACACCAAAGCCATCGGACGTCACACGTCGGACGGTGTCTCCGACTGTGAAACGTCATCCCAATGCCTCTTTGTGACCGACATGAAGACAGTCTAAAAATATCTCGTAGATACCAGCTTGGATTCATGTATTCTTCCCCAGGGACTACTACGCTGTTTTAGATCCGCAACGTTGTTCCACCTGTCTGCTGCCAACAATTCATCGATCGAAACCTATGTCACTCAGTGCATGGAACTGGAACCAGGACGACGCCGGGAATTCACGTGGGACTTTACCACCGCAGACATCATCGAGCCTATCATCGGCGCTGATCTGTTGGCGCACTACAGCTTGCTACCCGACGTCAGAAACCCAGTCGGTCGACAGCGTGACCGCGCTGTCGACTTCTGGATGTCGCCACCATGTAGCCGAGCACTGTGCCCACGTCATACAAGTAGATGCTGGGGAGTTCTCCCATCTACTCAAACAGTTTCTGGCCTTGACGCAGCCCCCAAGAGATACAAAGAGGTATGTCATGACAGCTTACATTGTATCGAGACCACACAGATGGTCCACCAGTTCCATGCCGCCCTCAGTTTCTAGCTATCACAAAAGCAGAATTCCAAGTTAAAATAAACTTTTATTTTGCGAGCTCACAGTGATAATTTCTTGCGCCTTCAGGCTGTTAACAAACCAGTTATCATTGATACGTCAGTAACGGCCAAACACTTTTCTCAGGAATGAGGAGATGATCTACGGGCCCTTGATGGTATACAAATTTTATTTCTCTTATACAAACTGATGAGCCGAAACATTATGACCACCTACTTAATAGCATGTTGTACGCCTTTGGAATGCGATATACAATCGATTTTGCAAGACATGGGTTCGACAAGTCCTTGGTAAGCTTGTGGCAGATGTCTGCCCACAGGTTGTGCTACTCCTGTAAATTACGGGCTGGTGGTTTGTGGATGTGAAGCTGGCGCAGGATATCGTTCCATCAGGTTCAGATCAGGCCGATCTGGTGCCCAAGACATCAACATCAGTTCAGTATAACACTCGTTAAACCACTGTAGCACTTTGCTGGCCTTGTGGGATGAACAGTTATCCTGTTGTAAGATGCCATTGCTGACTTAAACATATGAGTACATGGTACGAGCACGTACCATGTACTCACATGTTTAACTTGACGATGATTTACATCAGAATATTTTAATCATCTAAAGATGGCAATAGCCGAAACCAGTAATATAGTGTAAGAAATCTGAGTGATCGAGACGGACTTGTAAAAATAAAGTGCCAAAAAATGATTGCGGACTCATTTACAGACTTTATGTCTTCAATGAATAAGCTTATGTTTGACGTTAGTAGACTTCTCGTGGCCAGGAATGCCATTTTTGACACTTTTAGTCTGCTTTTGGTGTCCTCCTTGCTCCGTCTGTCATTGGTTATTTTGCTGCCTAGGAAGTGGAATTCCTTAACTTCATCTACTTCGTGACCATCAATCCTGACGTTAATTTTTTCGTTGTTCTCGTTTCTGCTACTTCTCATTACATTCGTCCTTCTTCGATTTACCCTCAGTCCATATTCTGTACTCATTAAACTGTTCAATCCATTCAGCAGATCATGTAAAACTTCGTCACTTTCACTGAGGATAGCAATGTCATCGGTGAATCTTATCATTGATAGACTTTCACCTTGAATTTTAATTCCAGTCCTGAATCCTGCTTTTATTTCCATCATTGCTTCTTCGACGTACAGTTCGAACACTAGGGGCGAAAGGCAACATCCATGTGTTACACGCTTTTAATCGGAGCACTTCGTTCTTGGTCATCCACTCTTATTAATCCCTTTTGGTTCTTGTACATATTGTATATTACCCATGTCTCCCTATAGCTTACCAATATTTTTCTCACAGTTTCTTGCATATTGTACCATTTTAAACTGTCGATCGCTTTTTCCAGGTCAATAAATCCTATGAACGTTCTTGATTTTGCTTTAGTCTTGTTTCCATTATCAGCCGCAACGTCTGAATTGCTTCTTTGGTGTCTTTACCTTTCCTAAACCCAAACTGATCGTCCATTCTTCTGAATATTATTCTTGTCAGCAATTTATGTGCATGAACTATTAAGATGATTGTGCAATAATTCTCGCACTTGTCAGCTCTTGCAGTCTTCGGAATTGTGTGGATGACATTTTTCCGAAAGTTAGATGGTACGTCACCACACTCATGCATTCTACACACCAACGTGAATAGTTGTTTTGTTGCCGCTTCCCATAATGCTTTTAGCAATTCTGATGGAATGTTATCAATCCTTTCTATCTTATTTGATCTTAGGTCCTCCAAAGCTCTCTTAAATTCTAATTCTAATACTGTATCCCCTATCTCTTCCAAATCGACCCCGTTTCTTCTTCTATCACATCAGACAAATCTCCCCCCCCCCCCCCTCCTCCCTCATAGAGACCTTCATTGTACTCAGGGCTTATTATATGGGAACAAATCGTTAGTACTCTATTGGAAACACCAAGAAAAGCAGATGAGTTTTTATATTTGAGAGAATGTTTAATTTTCTTAATTTCAGAAGGAGAAGTTAGCGATACAATCATGTGACTGAATTTCATGAAGTTACTTTTTCAACAAAGTGTTATAATTTTTCCCTTGAACTGTTTGTCCCTATGATTTCTACTGTATTTAAGAAATGACTAGTAAACACATTTGCTACCTGTGACTCATTAATATTCCCTTCCACTCAGTTCAGTAGCGACATTATCCTGTCTTGTCGTTGGTTGTCCTATCTCTCGTTTCTCTACATTTCATACAGTCTTAACCCTCTTGTCGGAATTTACTCATTTCTGTGATTATGTGCTTGATCCTTGATTTGTATAACCTTTTTTAGTAGTTCTTGTAGTGTGGAACTACTGCAAGGTATCTGCTTCTTCTTGCCAACAGATACTTTTCCCTTTTCCTTTCACAGGATACTTTAATCCGTCTGGCGATCCATGGTCTAGCTTATGAGAAATGCTACGTTCAAGTAATGATATGAATTTATCGTGGAATAGATTAAATTTTACGTTAGCATTTGTTCCTTACGAATTTCATGAAAACATTTATTCTGGAGTTGTTAATTATTCTAACTGGTTTCCACAGACGACAATCCGTACTGTATGGCACTATATTATTTAATCTAACTAACTGTGTACCATGATCATATATAGCATTTGTTACTGGTTAAACAGCTATTTTCTTGTTTTGAGCTTCACCAAAGAAAACGTTGTCAATTAGGGTCCTACTGTCTCTATCCGCCGTTGTTGGAAATTTAACTTTTAAGATTGAATTGTAGGATCCTAATGAAGTTTCCTATAATGAAGTTTTTACTATAAGTCGTTTAGAAAATCTACCACAAACCATTATCTGCTTGGTGCTGTCCAACAGATAGCACAATGAGGAATCCAGATTCCTCATAAACAGTTCAAAATTTCCCATTGAGGATCTATATACAGCCAATTCAAGGCGAACTATTTCAACTTGTCTCAATTATATGGTCTTGTTTCATGAGTTAATATATACACTCCTGGAAATGGAAAAAAGAACACATTGACACCGGTGTGTCAGACCCACCATACTTGCTCCGGACACTGCGAGAGGGCTGTACAAGCAATGATCACACGCACGGCACAGCGGACACACCAGGAACCACGGTGTTGGCCGTCGAATGGCGCTAGCTGCGCAGCATTTGTGCACCGCCGCCGTCAGTGTCAGCCAGTTTGCCGTGGCATACGGAGCTCCATCGCAGTCTTTAACACTGGTAGCATGCTGCGACAGCGTGGACGTGAACCGTATGTGCAGCTGACGGACTTTGAGCGAGGGCGTATAGTGGGCATGCGGGAGGCCGGGTGGACGTACCGCCGAATTGCTCAACACGTGGGGCGTGAGGTCTCCACAGTACATCGATGTTGTCGCCAGTGGTCGGCGGAAGGTGCACGTGCTCGTCGACCTGGGACCGGACCGCAGCGACCCACGGATGCACGCCAAGACCGTAGGATCCTACGCAGTGCCGTAGGGGACCGCACCGCCACTTCCCAGCAAATTAGGGACACTTGCTCCTGGGGTATCGGCGAGGACCATTCGCAACCGTCTCCATGAAGCTGGGCTACGGTCCCGCACACCGTTAGGCCGTCTTCCGCTCACGCCCCAACATCGTGCAGCCCGCCTCCAGTGGTGTCGCGACAGGCGTGAATGGAGGGACGAATGGAGACGTGTCGTCTTCAGCGATGAGAGTCGCTTCTGCCTTGGTGCCAATGATGGTCGTATGCGTGTTTGGCGCCGTGCAGGTGAGCGCCACAATCAGGACTGCATACGACCGAGGCAAGGGAACTTGCTGTTCCAACAGGAGAGGCAAGGGAACTTGCTGTTCCAACAGGAGAATGCACGTCCACATGTATCCCGTGCCACCCAACGTGCTCTAGAAAGTATGAGTCAACTACCCTGGCCAGCAAGATCTCCGGATCTTTCCCCCATTGAGCATGTTTGGGACTGGATGAAGCGTCGTCTCACGCGGTCTGCACGTCCAGCACGAACGCTGGTCCAACTGAGGTGCCAGGTGGAAATGGCATGGCAAGCCGTTCCACAGGACTACATCCAGCATCTCTACGATCGTCTCCATGGGAGAATAGCAGCCTGCATTGCTGCGAAAGGTGGATATACACTGTACTAGTGCCGACATTGTGCATGCTCTGTTGCATGTGTCTATGTGCCTGTGGTTCTGTCAGTGTGATCATGTGATGTATCTGACCCCAGGAATGTGTCAATAAAGTTTCCCCTTCCTGGGACAATGAATTCACGGTGTTCTTATTTCAATTTCCAGGAGTGTATAATACCTCCTCCTATTCCCATGTTAGTTCTGCATGCGTAAGCTGCCAGAGGGTAATCTTTCATATGTAACTTACCGATCCCCATAGTTGTGTGGGGCTCGGAGAGGCACAGGATGTCTGTCTCTTCAGATCTTCCTGTTTTTTCCACACAGACAAGAAGCTCGTCTACCTTATTACTCAGTCACCAGCATTTTGATGAAATAGGTTAACCTTAATTTTCTGTGCATTCTTAAGCATTTTGTTGGCGTCCTTCTATTATTTTGACTTCTTTTAAAACGGGGTACCTAGAGCCTGATAAATTAAAACACTTTCAAATTTATTTACACTACTGGCCATTAAAATTGCTACACCTAGAGGAAATGCAGATAATAAACGGGTATTCATTGGACAAATATATTATACTAGAACTTACATGTGATTACATTTTTACACAATTTGGGTGCATAGATCCTGAGAAACCAGTACCCAGAACGTATACCTCTGGCCGTAATAACTGCCTTGATACGCCTGGGAATTGAGTCAAACAAGGCTTGAATGGCATGTACAGGTACAGCTGCCCATGCAGCTTCAACACGATACCACAGTTCATCAAGAGTAGTGACTGGCGTATTGTGACGAGCCAGTTGCCCCGGCCACCATTGACCAGACGTTTTCAATTGGTGAGAGATCTGGAGAATGTGCTGACCAGGGCAGCAGTCGAACATTTTCTGTATACAGAAAGGCCCGTACAGGACCTGCAACATGCGGTCGTGTATTATCCTGCTGAAATGTAGGGTTTCGCAGGGATCAAATGAAGGGTAGAGCCACGGGTCGTAATGCATATGAAGTGTAACGTCCACTGTTGAAAGTGAGGTCAATGCGAACAAGAGGTGACCGAGACGTGTAGTCAATGGCACCCCAAACCATCACGCCGGGTGATACGCCAGTATGGCGATGACGAATACACGCTTCCAATGTGCGTTCACCGCGATGTCTCCAAACATGGATGCGACCATCAAGATGCTGAAAACAGAATCTGGATTCATCCAAAAAAATGACGTTTTGCCATTCGTGCACCCAGGTTCGTCGTTGAGTACACCATCGCAGGCGCTCCTGTCTGTGATGCAGCGTCAAGGGTAACCGCAGCCATGGTCTCCAAGCTGATAGTCCATGCAGCTGCAAACGTCGTCGAACTGTTCGTGCAGGTGGTTGTTGTCTTCCAAACGTCCACATCTGTTGACTCAGGGATCGAGACGTGGCTACACGATCCGTTACAGCCATGCGGATAAGATGCCTGTCATCTCGACTGCTAGTGATACGAGGCCGTTGGGTTCCAGCACGGCGTTCCGTATTACCCTCCTGAACCCACCGATTCCATATTCTGCTAACAGTCATTGGATCTCGACCAACGCGAGCAGGAATGTCTCGATACGACAAGCCGCAATCGCGATGGGCTACAATCCGACCTTTATCAATGTCGGAAACGTAGACGGTACGCATTTCTTCCCCTTACACGAGGCATCACAACAACGTTTCACCAGGCTAAGCGCATCAACTGCTGTTTGTGTATGAGAAATCGGTTGGAAACTTTCCTCATGTCAGCACGTTGTAGGTGTCGTCACCGGCGCCATCCTTGTGTGAATGCTCTGAAAAGCTAATCATTTGCGTATCACAGCATCTTCTTCCTGTCGGTTAAATTTGGCTTCTGTAGCACGTCATCTTCGTGGTATAACAATTGTAGTGGCTAATAGTGTATATATAATATTTCTGTGATCTGTAACTCTGCCTTTCGTTTAGTGGTATACAGACGCACTAAACACGTCGTCGCCTGCAAGCTAAAGCTGACTATATGATTCACATTTCCTACGTCAGAAGGACTTCGAACACAAACTTGGCCTTTGTAAATATAGCGATATACTGCACCTGACTGATTGATTTTACATAATTTTTTCCTTGTCTTTTTTCCTTTCTTTCTTTTGGTCCTGTTTCCCCGCCTGGTTACGCATGCCCTGCATCTATTATAAATTTAAGTATTAGGAAATCTTTTAAGAAACTACGTTGAATGTAACCTTGTACGGAGGTGAAATTGGACAGTTAATAGTTCATACAAAAGAGAACAGGAACTTTTGAAATGTGATGCTACAGAAGAATGCTGAGGATTGGTTTGCTAGATCGAATCGCTAATGAAAAAACGCGCTGAATCGAATTCGGGATAAAAAAAATTTGTGGCACAATTTGACTGGAAGAAGGATTCGGTTGATAGGTCATTTTCTGGGGCATCGAGGAATCGTCGATTTTTTCAACAGAGGGGAATGTGATACGTGGAAATTACGGAGGGAGACAACAGATTGAATGCCGTACACATGTTCAAACGGATGAACGTTGCAGTAGTTATGCTGAGACGAAGAAGAAGTTTACACTGAACAGACTAGCGTGGAGAGCTGCAACAAACCATTGTCAGCACTGAAAACCACAATAACAACAAAGAAAACTTTTTATCGGTGGCGCTTATAGCGGGCAGTTGCTACCGCCTGTCGCCGCAAGGGGATGTGTCTGTCAATAAGTCACCTTCGCACGGAGCAACCAGACTTTCACTGATTAACTGAACTGCACACGTACCGCAAGCAGCGCCTAAAGTTAAGGAGCCCCGTGCTGAAAGTGTGGGAACAGATTCGGTTTTCCATACGGCCTCGAAAGCCAAAACGCTTGTCTGGTAGATGAGTAATTGTTCGAAGAGGCAGGGTTACGACATCATGCAGCACTTGGCCTCCAATAAACCTTTCTCATTAACGTGATCCTTGCTACATTAATTCACGATACGTAACAGGCGTCAGTACGGTAGCAAAACCCTCCAGACAGGACGACCTCCACCGAAACCAAATATGCCAAGGCAAGTAGATACTCAAGTGTTGGGCCCTGAACTAACGACTTCAGCCGGACAGACAGTTAATCCAACGGAAAAATGGAAATGAGCGTATTTGCATCGTTGGCCTGGAGGCCCCATTTGGGGTTAACCCAAATGAACCTGTGCGTACCGAAAAGGTCAACAAAATAATGTAAAAATTTTTTAATGTTCGCGCGCCTGCCATACAAGACAAACATGCAACAGCCAGCAGACATCGGCAATGCATCAACTGCACGATGTTGCTACGCAGATAGTTGCAGCAGAAACACAGCTTTCCTTACAACGCGCAACGATTTAGGCAACAGATCAAGATCACGCTTAAAACACATCCGATGACCTGGTTTGAAGAGACAGCGCTTTTAAGCAAACACTGACCAAACCCATAGAGCGGACGCAAAGAGAGCGACAGGGGACTGAAGTGAAATTTCATCGACCCTGAGAAATATTAGAGATATCATCTGCAATGAATAGAAGCACGATAGCCGAAACTTGTACTGGGCCGCGAATATTACAATATGACGTTGAGAAGGGAATCAATTGAAGACTATGTTACCTAACCACACTGTCCGGTATATTAATGACACGTGGATCTGGCGTTCTGTAATTTTCAGAAAAGGTGTCAATTCCAAGTAATCTGCACCGACAGAATACAGACAAGTGTACTAATGAAAATTATGATGCCAAATAAACACGATGCTCTAATAAGGGTCAAAAACAGAAAATATGTATAATTGTGTTAATTGATTCCAATAAGCTAACGAGAATTTTATGATTTATAAACTTGAAATTCAGGGAAGTGGTAGTTGTTGATGAAATAATACAGTCACCACACCGTTTAAGGACCGAAGTTACGAAGCTAATTAAGTTCGATCGAAACTGAATTTACGTAACAATTACCGAAATTGATGTAAGCGATAACGGTCAATTCACGCGCGAGAGCACAGCAGAAAATGCAGGGTGTTATAAAATGTTTTAAAGCTAATTAATACGACACTGAATACGTTAGAACTGCAACACCTGAACGTCGATTAAGTCACAATTAGCAGCAACCGGAACAGTCAACGCCGAGAGTGTGAAAGCCAAGACTCTACCAAGTGCTTATAATTAAAGTGCAAATGGCTATAACAGCTGGTAGACACCCTAAAACACTCAATAATGGCAAAAAAATCACAACAACAACAAAAAACAACACTTCCCACACAGTCCCATTTACAGGTAATATTTCATTTCAGATTGACAATGTCTTCAAATGAAAGGGCATAAACATACCCTTTACCATAGACAATACGACTGGACAGAAACTACCTCACAACAGCAAGACACAAAACCCTCGTCATCACAACAGTGTGTACAAAACTGAATGTTTGAACTGTGACTGCTTCTACATAGGACAGACACTAAAAAACAAAAAAATGCCAGACATCAGAAATAGCCATCCATCTGCATCAAACAAAACATCATGTTAACAAGGATCGAAATCTAACATATTTAACCTAAAGTTTAAAACTAGACATCCTTGAAACACTCCAAATATACAAATACCAAAAAAACCGACCTGAATCCATGTCAAATGACGAAAATGACAATATTTACAATAGTATCATCTCTTTTTTCAGAAACTGCCTACATTAATAAGTTTGCGAGTGTACACACACACACACACACACACACACACACACACACACACACACACACACACACACGCACACACACACACACGCACGCACGCACGCACGCACGCACACACACACACACACACACACACACACACACACACACACACACACAGCTACCTTAAATTTATCAAAAATATTTAGTTATGTGCACACACACAAACACACACACACGCGCGCACACACACACACACACACACACACAGCTACCGTAAATTTATCAAATATGTTACCATGACATCCCCCTAATATTCATTGGATTGACCTCATTTACAAATATACCATCATACCAACAGCCTTGAACCCATGTCAGCTTGAAACTACGTGTACGCCAACTAACGGCACAAATTGTATATCTATCTGTATTTTTTAAAACATTAACCAATGTATTACCCCAAACTTTAATTAGCTATAACATGTAACAGATATACTAGTAGAAAGTTTGCTCTCATCCAGTGACTACTTCCACTCTCTCTCCCTCTCTCTTTTCCTTCCTCTTTCTCTCTCCCCATCTGCAGCCTTTCATCCCTATCTCCGAAACCCAATCAAAATGTTTATTTATGTATAATTTTACCAATGCAGCCAACTTAATTGCCGTTCTGACACTACATTCCTTTTCATATTCGTCAGACATCAGCAAAAACATCCTGTGAGTGCGTCAGCATCACTAGAGTCAGTGACTGGCACTAAGAGTGGAGCCTTGTTCTAGGACAGAGTACATTGGTATTTAGCTGTAAAATTGGTTTACTCCTATTTTGATGTTAAAGAAGCACACAAGTTTAGATAGATTATGACATGACAATTACAGGACAGTTGTCAACATAACGCACTACGTCCTATTTAGCAGAAATAACACTGAACACAACCATATCAGATTTAAATAGAAGGTTCTCTAGAAGATTTTTCTTACTTGTACACCGCGAAGTTTGCCAATATTATGACAAATCATCCGATTCCGGTTCTAAGTTCGGTACTGTTTAGGATGGCAATCAAGTCTACGGCGGATGGTTAGTTTTTGTGACAAGATGAGCAAAAGATCACTCAAGGTTACTCGAGTTCACAGTGGACGCAAGCTGCTGAACCAACAAATTTACACCTCTGCTAGTGGCATTTACCTTTTAGCTGTGATCTGCTGCTCTCGCCCTCTGAAAATCCTGTAAAAATCTAATCAAAATCTTAACTGATTTTATCAACTGAAACTATCCTATTTTCTCGTTAGGTGAGAAAACATGCACTCATCCCTAGTGTGGAAAATATGGTGATATATATGTGCATAGATGGTGCAGCGTGTATACTTCAGTGCCCTCTCAGTTCTCGCAAGAACAATTAACTTTGTGGCTGTTCCATTTCTCCGCTATCAGAGCTCAACGACTCTTCAGCTAATTTCTAGCTGAATGTCAGCCAAAGTGAATGCAGTGTTCACACAAAAGTCCTCTTTTGGCGTCGTACAGAGCGTGATGCGCTCTATTCTCAATGCTGGTTCAGAGAAGAGTCCCCAAAGTTTTCGGTCTTGTATCTTTCATAGCAAACTATCGCCCACCAGTGTCGTTTCATGCTTCACGTCACGGCTTTTTCATACCAATGGGAGCGTTCCTTTCATCTTGTGGAAACTACCTGCGCCAATCGCAAAGGGCCTACCTTTAAATTGTATCGAAATATCGCCCCTTTCTACTTCTTCTGAGTTTATTTCAGCCAATCGGACATTTTGTGTCCTCTCCCGACGCCAAAAAGTTACAGGTGTACTACACAATTGTACCATGGGCTTCTCACGTGATTAACTGCATCGCTGGTCTGTTTGTATCTATCTGTAAATTTCCCAACGCAGTTTTCTAAAGAATTTCAACGTAGCAAGTGACTCTGTGACGATAACTTCTCACCTCGATGTATCGCCCGGCGCATTCGTTTCCCCATCACCGCAGGTCACCAACCCCTTTTAGAAGTGTTCCGTTGCACTCGGGCCGTTACAGCGCAACTTGTGTCTGCCCCCAAACTAAAACGTTTCTTCCAGCAGCTTGTTCCACCTTTTGGTCATTGACATGCAGGATTTGGGTTTGGGGTGTTAATACCATCGAATTGAGTGTCGTCCTTTTGCATTATATACTGTTCATTTTGATAGGCAAATCTGCTCATTATCACCAAAGTACGTCAGGTGACATATTCATCTACTTGTTGCGACATATAAATTCTCATGCAAGGTGCGAAATTGATATTCAAGCTGCCACCTTACATCATATTTAAGGTTTGCAACATGTTAGCTAATTATATAAACGAGTATGAAATTTAAGCTGTAAAACTTGACAGAATCGGACTTATGTACCACCTAAAATACTTATTCCAATGCACGTATTCAACACCATAAAACAAATAATTACAAAAACCTTTAAAACTTATTCCATAATAATGTTGTTATGACGTATATTCTTTGTACTTTGTGATAATGTTTCTCTTTTGCTGTATGATCCTTGTACCTAACAGTTTCCAGACGCCATCTTTGTTCACAAAATGGGTCAGTATAAATGTGATGTGTCAGGACAGTGAAAGGAACCTGACACCACTGGAGGTATTCTACATTAGTTATTTTATTTTTACTGTTGGACACGCATCTAGCTTTTTGCCAAAAAACCCAAAATCATGTTCTGAAGTAGTGTTTTGTTTCTCCAGTAGACAGTGCCACAAGTTCCTCAAAAAATTGTAACACAGCACACACGTATGTCATACTAACAAATGAGTATTCACCTGATGATGGTAGTTTAAACCTTTGAAACGCATCATGGAGATAAGCAAACAGTGACTGGTAACAGTAAACTACTTGTTTCATTCGATGTTAACATTAGGCTTTTCTCACTTGTTTGACCTTTCTGCCCACGCTCCATTCCTAATCCACTACATATGGAAACATTTCTATACATTTTTTCTTATATTCACAGTGCCAGATTTGCAGATGGTGGCCAACATCGGAACTAATTTTTACAGCGTACTTCGGTTCCGCATTAAAGCATTAGAATATCTGCCACGTTTTGCTGCCATACGATAATAACAGCCCCCTCTGGACCCTTACGACACACAAATAAAAAAAATAAAATTATAAAATACTGTTGGAATCAATTATGCACCGTTGCTTTGCTGAACAAATTAATTTTTGTGCTAAACACGTTCCTTTGTCAGAAGCTAAAAAAAGTAATGAAATATGCAAAATTTAAATAATAACGTAACTTAAATTGTAAAGTTTCTCTTTTCACTTAAATAGCAAAATTCAGGATTGACTTTCTGGCGTAATGCATATTTTCGTATCAGACCTTGTTTTAATAACGTGGCACTCGGTTAAGTAATGATGGGAACAGGATCCGCCTGTTGGTACTAATGACATAGGACAATTATTAACAGTGGACAAAAATTAAAGTTGATAAAAACTGTAATGTTCATTAAATGATTCTACAACGATGGCAACTTTTTAACATTTCTAAACTTCTGAAATGGTATATCCTTCATACTGTGCGTAACTTGCGCTCTTGGCTTATCTCCGTCATGGAAACTATCAATTCATAGTTGCCGTACTCACTGTATAAGCGGAAGTTTAGCCTTTCTTCAGACCCCCAAAAATGTGGAAATCGCATGAGGATGAGTTCCGGACTGTATGGAGCGTTTGCGGCATCGTAGTCGCAACAACCTTGGGAATATGTGGGCTGCTCCACAAGCTACCAGTATTGTTGATAGTACGATGCAGAAGTTCCGCATAAATTCTAGTGCTCGATTCCACTCTTCAGCTTTGCCTAATGACGTCATACCTAAGGCAAAGATGCTGCACAGAGGCAGTCTATGAAAGGAACGGATCTTACTCGTAAACAAACAAATATAGCATGCGACAAAATAACACTCACATTCAACGTGATCATTACTTACGCACGAATTACCTCTAAACGAGTTGAAGATAACCGAAAAAAATAAGAACAGGGGGAGGGGGGAGGAAATTGTGTCTAATTAAAACTGTTATCGTAATTTATGCGAGTAGAGGGGCACAGAGGACAACTAAACTCTATTAAAGTATAGCACTTGATGAAATCGTACTATTATAAAATTACGCTAATTTTAATATTAATTATTCATTAAAGCGGGAGAAGCGCAAGAAAGTTGGGGTTTTGGGCGGGGAAAAACTAAATTAGAACAGAACAACGGAAAAATAAAACGAATGTTGACAAATACGAATTACACTATATTGCAGTATAATGCATGGTGAAATCGTACTATTATAAAATTACGTTAATTTTAACATTAATTATTCATTCAAACGGTAGAAGCGCAGGAAAGTTGGAGTTCTGGGCGGGGAGAAACTAAATTAGAACAGAACAACGGAAAAATAAAGCGAATGATAGCAAACACGAATTACTAACATAAAATATGGAGAAATCAACACCTTAAATTCTAAACAAAAGCAGGTACTCATGTAGAGATATCTATTAAAAATTAACAAATATTGGAGTCGATAACTAGAACTGACTTCATATGTAGGTCCATTCTAGTTATCGATTCCAATATTACTAACTTCTTCGCAAAAGTTCAGAGAGCAATTACGAGTGTAGATATTCTATTATATTTTCCACACGTACTGCAAAAGCGAGTTAATTAATGAACCATCGAATAGTTGGAATAGGTAACTAGAACTAACATATATAGGAGATCATTTTTGGTTACCTATTCCAGTACTACTGTTAAGCGGTAGTACATAAAGCAATTACAAGTGCAAAAATCTTATTACATTTGACAAGCCTGCATAAAAAAAGCCAGCCTGTTAGCGAACTATCTAATACGACTACAATTGACCTACATAGGAGGTCAGTTCTAGTTACCGACTGCAACTATTGAACCATAGCATGGTTGCAATCGGTAAATAGAATTGAGCTTTGTATGGAAAAACAATGTGGATAATTAGCCATGAAATGTTTGAAATCTGTAGCTACAATTGACCTAATAACCTAAATTTCAGTTATCAATTCCACTCTTCACATTATAAATAATATATCAATATAGATCAGTTGTAGTTACCGATTCCACGAATCATTAATTTTCAGGGTCCTTACAGTAATTATGTGCAGCAGTAATTTGTAGGAGTTCTATTCCGCTGTTAGCTTATGTACTATTGCAATTAATAAATCACTTATTTGTCACGAAAATACAAAGAGGAAAGAAGCAATGGAAATACTGAAAGAAACCACTTGTAAGAGGTCCATAATTAGAGAACTTGTTGCTAGCGCACTCGAGCTGACGTAATTTCGATGTATTGCTCACGCGCTGCCTGCGATATGTAAGCTAGAAGAGAATCTGAGACCAAAGAGCATTATTGACTGCAGTAAGAACTGTGTAGCAGTAGGAGTAAGTTGTTGCTAGCGAGCAGTCGTGTCTGGTGTATCGTGTTGGCTGGGCCGGTCGTGTGCAGCGATGGCGGAGCCTGAGCGTTATAGGATAAGGTAAAAGCAGCATCGCGCATATGTAGTATTGTTACATCAAGTCCCATGTAAATGTTTTTAAAAAAATCTGTTAATAATAATCTTTCTGATAAAAAGTAACTTTTGACATTTATCTCAATTTAAAAGAATTCACTAATTTCTCTAATCCTTGGCAATCCCGATTATTGAAAACAAAAGTCAGTTCTTTCCTCTTTTATAAGACAAATCTTTCGGCCAGCATTGCACTAAGCTGCGCCAGGAAAATTTCTTATAGGAGCAGATATATACGCGTTATCTGGCGACCTAATTAAGGTAAGATTTTTCAGCTTATTCAGAATGATGTATCAGGGCCATGACGCAGCATTGCTGACGTCCCAAATTTACCAGGTTAACTTGACTGTCAATTATTGAAAGGTTATAGGTTTGTCACATTGTATTATATTTTCACCGTTGGGTAGTTAAGCTAAATGAGAGTATTATTCATATTATTTTATTTTTGTGGGGAGGTTACACACTGCGAATACACATTGTAAAAACGCAGAATCTGCGTACCTTAGAATCAACTAAGGCATTCACCTATAGAAGACAAATTTACTAATCCGTTTCAAAGAACATTATTGTACAAAGTAGCTAAGAAACCATTTCCAAAATCTAAAATCGTTACAAATGTTATTGTACACTCAAAAAAATAAAACGCAAAAATGACAAAACCTTGGCACCGATAACTATACTACACGAAAGTCACACCAGTTACAGCAGCTCGAAAATAACAATCAGGAGAATTGATACGTCAGGAATGAAAGCAAAATCAAAAACATTGGAAAGGAAAACATAAAACTGGCTACACAAAAAGAAACTTACACATATGAACTTGCAGAGGAGTGGAAGATCGAGGCTGACAAGAAGAACAAAAAAGAACATAACAAGAAATAATAATGTTAGAAGGTCACACTATAACGAAATATTAAAAAACGAGAATAATTAATCACAAAAGTAATAAGAAACACGAACTGCCAGGCACGAAGGAGGCACCACCAAAATCAATTCTTCCCTACCATAGTACAGCAAGTCAACGCTAAATCAAAACAGTGTAACATTAAAAAGTCCGATTCACCTCCATTATGGCTACACCAAAAACTGTTGAAAATAATACTGACGAATAAGAAGACCTCAAAGGGAAGAAACAAGAAGACAAAAACGTAAAAGGCTGAGTCATACAATATTTATGAATCCGGAATTAAGTGAGGGCGTCAAAAATTGTTGTACAGAGCTTAGCCATACGAAAATTAAGAACATTCATTATTTTATTAACTTGTATTTATGTATCAATATCTTATAGTTTGTGGACTCATCATATCATATAACGATATACATAATTTATTAATATGTCGTATAACAGGAACAACAGAATGTTCAAGCAGGAATGTCTTGACGAGAAAACAAGAGCGTGGAAGCATGTACAACAACTAGGGGAAAGACAGATTCCACCTATAGGAAAAGTAAAGGGGCCTTTGAAGAAAAGAGAAGCAGCTGTACAAATAACGAGAGCGTAGATGGCGAACCAGTACTAAGCAAAGGATGGAAAGTCGCGAGTCGAAGGAATATATACTCGAAGATTGTCTCTACATGGGAATCGAACTTGAAGACAATAATACTGAAAGAGAAGAGAAAGTAGATGAAGATGAGTTGGAAGTTATGATACTACGAGAAGAATTTGATGCAACACGGGAAGGCCCTAGTCGAAACAAGGCCCCTGGTGAGACGATATTCCCACAGAATTACTGAGAAGCTTGCTTCACAGAGATAGCGGTGACAAAATTATTCCACCTGGTGTGTAAGAATTATGAGACAAAAGAAATACCCTTAGACTTAAAACATAATGTAAAAATCGCGAATCCAAAGAAAGCATGTGCTGTGAAGACCACCAAATTTAGAGTTTAAGAAGTCGTGGTTGTAAAGTATTGCCGTAAGTTGTTTAAAGAAGACTGGAGAAACTAACAAAGGTCGAAGTCTGCGAAGATCAGTTTGGTTTCTGTGAAATGTAGGAATACGTGAGGCAATACTGATCCTCCAACTTATTTCAGTAAACAGGTTAAAGACAGGCAAACTTACGTTCATAGATCTGGAGACTTAGAGAAAGTTTCTGACAATGTTTACTGGAATACATTCTTCGAAATTCCGAAGATAGCAGGGGTAAAACACAAGGAGCGGAGGATTATATACGACTTGTAGAGAAACCAGACTGCAGTTACAAGAGTCGAGGGGCGTGAAAGGGAAGCAGTGATTTCGTAGGGAGGGAGTCAGGGTTGTAGACTGTCCCCGATGTTGTTCCGTCTGTAAACTGATTAAGCAGAGAGGGAAATTAAAGAAAAAATTGGCGAAGGAATATAAATTCAGCTAGAAGAAACAAAAACTTTGACATTTTGCAATGTCTTTGTAATTCTGTCAGGGACAGCAAAGGAGTTGAGAGAGCAGTTGAATAGAATGAATAGAATCTTTAAATGAGGATATAAGATGAACATCGGGGAAAGCAAAACAAGGGTAATGGAATATATAGTCGAATTAAATCAGCCGATGCAGAAGGAAATTTGAATTGTGGGTGGTGCCACGCTAGAGTAGTTCATGCAGTTGAGCAGAGCCATTGTGCCAGGTTGGTGTAGTGGTTAGTGCATCAGCCTAGTGAGCTGGAAGCCCAGATTCGAATTCCAGCCTTGGTGCAAACTTTCGCTTGTCGCTTCAGTGTGCATGTATACATGAAAGATGTTTGGGACTTGAAAAGGTCTCTGGAACCATATACTTTCATTTTACTGAAGGAAGTACCTTAGGAAACGAGATTTAAAGGTGAAAGAAGAGTTCTGCTGCTAAGGCACCAACGTCACTGATGTTGGCCGGATTAAAGAGAATATAAAGTGCAGACAGGCTGAAAAGAATTTTGGAAAGAGGCATCTGTTAACACCTAATGTAAATTGGGTGGTATGATTCATCCTGAGGCATGAAGAAATGGTAAGTTTGATAACGAAGTGGTTGTGTATGTGGGGGGGGGGGGGGGAGGGGGGTTAAGTTGTAGACCAAGACCAAGAGATGAGAACAGTAAGAATGTAGGATACGGTAGTTATTTGCAGATGAAGAGGCTGACACAAGATAGAATAACATGGAGAGCTGCATCAAACGAGTTTTCGATCTGAAGACCATGACCACAGCATTTTAAGACACAATTAGAGCGCATTATAAATGCTACTGTACCTAAACGTTCAAAACATCCAAGAACCCAAAGTCGCTATTTTTACTGGAAACCATTCTTGCTTTAAAACAGATGCAGAACCAAAACTTCGTTCAATTCATTTTTTAGGGTTCCATACCGCCTTGTTGCAGTGGTAACAGTGGTTCCCGGCAGATCACCGAAGTTAAGAGCTGTCGGCTGGGCTAGCACTTGGATGGGTGACCATCCGGTCTGCCGAGTGCTGTTGGCAAGCGGGGTGCACTCAGCCCTTGTGAGGCAAACTGAGGAGCTACGTCATTGAGAAGTAGCGGCTCCGGTCTCGGAAACTGACATATGGCTGGGAGAGCAGTGTGCTGACCACATGTACCTCCATATCCACATCCAGTGACGCCTGTGGGCTGAGGATGACATGGCGGCCCGTCGGTACCGTTGGGCTTTCACGGCCTGTTCAGGAAGAGCTTAGTTTAGTTTTATACCTGAACCGGTAAAAACGGAAACCTCGCAGGAATACTTTGTTGTCCGTTCTCTGTCCGACTGTTCAAAACACTTTTACTCAGGAATGGGTAAAGGGATCAAGTTGAAATTTGTATCGCTTATTAAGGTCTATGGTCCCTTGGCGAAGTAAAAACTGTAAGCTTCTAAGGGTATGCAGTCAAAAGATACGGCCATTCATGTCACATATTCTGATACTCGCAAACTCTGTCATCAAAACCTATAGGGAATATGTCGCTGACCTATAATCGTGAAATTTTCAAAGAAGCTAAGTTTCACATTACAACTAACGGAAGAAATTCGAAAATTGTGAATTTGTAATGACAATGCACGATACATGTGCTGGCATAAGCTGTCGCCAGCAGACTGGTCGGCAATGAGGATGCAAGAAGATCGACAATAGGCGCTGAATCAAGTACGCTCCTCGGGAGAGGGGCCAGACTCACAATCGACGTCCCGCCAGTGTCCTCTCGACCGCCAGTATTCAGATCGCCGCCATGGATCCCGACTGGAGGGCGCAGTCAGCCACAGACAGTCACCCTGGTCGCAGATAGTCAGTCAGAGTCCCCGTCTCTAGCTCGGAATCAGTCAGTACCCAGCACCCAGAGCAGTGTACATGGTGGGACTTGTAATTCACCTGTAGTGAGGCTAACATGGACTATTACGGAAGAGCCTGTATCCCAACATATTGACTAGCTTAAGGATAAGTAACTTTCTCTTCTGGTTAATAAAGAACCCTGTTAACAGATGGGTGCAGTTTGTGTTGTACAAAGGGGATACCAGCCACCAAACAACACCCTCTCCCTGGCTTCCCCTGGTACAAGACTCTACAGTGCCAACGACGACATAAAAGTGGCGACGAAGGTGGGAATCAGTGCAGATCGAAGTTAATTCATTTGGCCGAAGATTTTGCTTGCTTCTCTTGTTTTAGCTTACATTTTGCCAATTTGTTGCTGTGATCTAGCTTGTATTCCAGGAGGGGAGCCGCAGAACTAATCAAATTTCTCTTTTCAAAGGCTTTGCTTGCTTTTTTGCTGTAACATATTTTTGTAAACCATGGCTGGCCCGCCCCTTCCACCCCCTGCCTCCGCTCCTCAGCCGCAGAAGCCAGTGTGATGGATCTAAGACAAACTTCTCAGTTTCAGAACCAACAAATTGCTATCTTGCTGACGACTGTACAACAGCTTCTGGCTGCACATGCTGCGTCGGTTGTACAACAACAACAACCGACCGACCGACCAGTCCAACAAGTGCTGCTGGCCAGCATACCAACGTTCCAGCAATTTAACGACACCGAAGAGGAGTGGTTCAAATACCTGACACAGTTCCAAGCACATTGTGAAGTTCATCGAGTTCAAGGTACTGTGGAGCTACAATACTTTCTTTCGATTGCAGGGTCCCCAGTGTTCAGGTTAATACAAAAACTATACCCAACTGCGTCTCCCGACGAACTCAGCTTTCACGAAGTAACCGCTGCATTGAGTCGGTACTATGACTAGCACGTCCAAGTTGCTGCAGCCAGATATCAGTACTTTCGCTTGCAGAAAAATCAGGAATACACGTACCGTCAGTGGTACACAGAATTCACGGGCATGATTAGGAAGTGTAAATTTATGTGTACTTGTGGCAACTTTTACAGTGATTTAATGATTAGGGGTGCAATAGTATTCAGTGTCCCTGATAGTCGATAGTCGAATACGGTAACATATCTCAAAGTACCGTGATTCATCACTTGAAGTGTTGCAAATCCTAGAGCGATATGATTCGGGTGCCATAGCACCGATAAATTTGACCAGCCCCCCCCCCCCCCCCAGCCGGCCGCGGTGGTCTCGCGGTTCTAGGTGCGCAGTCCGGAACCGTGCGACTGCTACGGTCGCAGGTTCGAATCCTGCCTCGGGCATGGATGTGTGCGATGTCCTTAGGTTGGTTAGGTTTAAGTAGTTCTAAGTTCTAGGGGACTAATGACCACAGCAGTTGAGTCCCATAGTGCTCAGAGCCATTTGAACCATTTGAACCAGCCCCCCATTTGTCGGGTCGAGTCGCCCCTTGCTCGTGACCGCCCGAAGCAGCCACAACAACGAGCGCGTACACAGCCTCGCAGACAGCCACGTAGACGGGTAAACGGACCTATGAACTTAGTGACGTCTTGCTCTAAATGTTTTGCTCGCCATAAAAGACGGGATTAGCCCATCACGCGTTACGTGTGTGGAAAAAAAAAAGGCCATGTCGAAGAAGTTTGTTTGCAACGGCACAAAAACGCCAATTTTGCCTGCTTCCAGAAAAAATAGGTTCGTGCACATGCAGTGAATGTGGTGTATTCCAAACGTACAACAGGTTCTGACAAAAGGATGATGAATGTTGTGCCTTGTTCTCGCCCTAGTACTGTACAGCGACGTTTTGACAAACTATTTGTCTCATTACGAATTTCTGGCCGTCGTGTGAACTTTCAGTTAGACACAGGTGGCTTAGTAACTTTGCTTTCTAAGTCTAGCAAGCACCATGCTGCTCACAACGGACAGGAGATTCTAGTGCTTGGACAATGTAGTTTGGTCTGCCATTTACAAATATCATGTTAGGACAATGAATTTTACTGTGCTGAAATCCAGAGACAGTGAGAACATTTCAGGTTAGATGCCTTTGATTTGTTTGCATTTAGCATCTACGAGAACGTACTTCTCATATCAGCTTTTGCAACAAAAGACAGTGTCGCTAGTTTGCTTAAAGAATTTCCTGAAATTGGAAATTTGTGGTAAAGTCTTATGGGACCAAACTGCTGAGGTCATCAGTCCCTAAGCCTACACACTGCTTAATCTGACTTAAACTGACTTACGCTATGGACAACACACACACACCCATGCCCGAGGGAGGACTCAATCCTCCAACGCGTGGAGCTGCACGGACCGTGACATGGCGCCCAAGACCGCGCGGCTACCCCGTGAGGCCAATTTCCTGAACTATTTTTAGAAGGAATGGGAAAAGCTAATAATTTCGTAGCGCATATTACATTGAAAGATAATACACAGGCTAAGTTTTCCCGGACCCGCCTCGTTCCAATTGCTTCAGGAGACAAAGTAGCCAGTGAATTGAAAGAATTGCCAGATAATTGTGTAACTGCTTCCATTCAAGCAAGTCCATTGGCAAGTCCTCTCGTTTTGTTGCCTGTCTTCTGGTAGCATTTGTGTTGATTTCAAGTCTACACTCAATCCACAGACAGTAGTTGACATCCGTTACCTCGCCCTAACTCATGGACAGGCTTGGTCCAGGACGTTACTTGTGAGGATTGGACTGTTCAAGTATTTGTGTTTGCCCTTCGGCAGTGCTTCGGCACCCGCCATTTTTCAACGTTACCTGGAACAGCTGACTGCTAAAGTGCCATTTTGTTCGAACTACCTTGCCGATATTGTCGTCTCGGTCGTACACAATGAAACGTCCCCTTAGAAAAATTATACAAGACTGTGCTTAAACTGACACACAATATTTTTAGCGCAACGCAATCTGACTTTCAATAATCCCAACAAAAGAATGGCCCTGACTAACATTAACCTATACCTTTCACAAATCACTTACCTCACCAAAAATCTTCGTTACTCGAACTACTGCAATACAGCGAGCGCCACTTTAAGTCTGGATCAATATTGACTCCAATTGTGAGCCTTGTTTGTCGTAGTAATGCACAATAGGCATGGAATATGTCTGACTTGACATTTTCTTCACGTTCTTTAAATCTGTTAATAAGTGCTGGTGATACAGTTTTATAGAAGTCTGGCAACAATTCATGCCTTGTAGCAATGGCGGCTTCCAAACACTTTACAGCAGAGCGTCGTACCTTCCAACTCATGTCATCATCATTAGAATATTCATCATTTTCTTCATCTTCTGCATCTTCCTCTGTTTCCATTACTATGCTGTCTCCTCCATCCTCAGCTTCATCATCATAATTGTAATTAGGATCGTAGGTGATATAACTCAAACAAAGCTCTGTAATAGTATTGATGTGTGGAGTTCTTCTTTAGGACATCGATGGACAAATGCTTCAAAGGCTTGCAAGCAATATTCTCTCAATTCATCATTACTTCTTTGCTATACTGTACTATGAGAGGCACTACTCTCTCAATGTGTTCTCCAAATCTGTGTCCAGCCTGTCGGCAGATTGCTGCTATACACTGAATGTATGTACGTGTTGTAGAAGAATAAACAGTTCTTGTTAACCCATCCAACAAGACATTTATAAGCTTCCCATAGATCTGATGGTTGCGCGACATCACTAGATGACTCAAGGCAACAATTGTTCTTTTTCTGACAGCCTGGCGAGGTGACGACAACTGTGGTATCAATGCAGTAAGTATTGTGGTATGAAAACTGAGCAACAGGCCACCAAATCTTGAAAGCAGATCAGCCAATATGTCCAAAGCTTCCAGCTGAACAGACACGTCTTCCTTCTTTTCTATGGCACTACTGGGACGCCCCGTTATCCGTTTACAAACATTCGTGGCTAGTGCACTTGAGGCCAAAGGCAATTCACTGACAACTGTCTTTAGGCCTATACTGGAAATATCTCTAAGTTGTTCTTTATCAGAGACCATGTTCCCACACAGGGCATCTACTATTGTCTCCACTTGATATTCTTTCACTTTGTTTACTAATGGTCCCAAGCACTTCACTGCCAAATTTTGAAGTTCTCCATTTTTATCTTCTAGTAAACGAAGCAGCATTTTTACAACTTTTCTTTCTGAATCATCATCTAACTTAATACTATCTTTCTGAAGTTCCGTCATAAGGTCATTTGTAGCCATAAACCTGAAATCTTTATCACTTGACGTCATCTTCTCCAATAAATTCGCAATCTGATAGGACACACTCGCCATTTTCGTGATTTAATGATGAACTGCCAGACAGAGCAGGGTCGCCATATGAAACGTCCCCTTAGAAAAATTATACAAGACTGTGCTTAAACTGACACACAATATTTTTAGCGCAACGCAATCTGAATTTCAATAATCCCTACAAAAGAATGGCCCTGACTAACATTAACCTATACCTTTCACAAATCACTTACCTCACCAAAAATCTTCGTTACTCGAACTACTGCAATATAGCGAGCGCCACTACTGCCAGCTAAATAAAAGATTCAAACTACGGAAGTCACTGACTACTGATAGGCACAGTTAGCAAATGAAAGATTTTAATAGAGAACAATGTATTTACCTTAATAGTCATAATATATATATCAGTTCATGACATCCATTCTTAGAAATTTCAAAACTCCGCCCTCTCTCTCCCCATGTCCACCACTGCTGGCGGCTCACCTCCAACTGCGCAACGCTACGCGCTGTTAACATCCAGCTGCCCAACACTACAATGGCGAGTATTACAACAATGCCAACCAGCCACTGACTGCACACAGCAGAGCCAGTGATTTTCATACAGAGCGCTACGTGGCGTTATCAATAAAAAAAAACCTAAACAGCCTACTTACAACAAGAGGAACACATTGCCAATTGGAGTACTCTTTATCGAGCGTTGTCAGAAGCAGGACCCGAGTGTCGTCTCGAAAAGTGTGACTCTCTTCCAACCGAACTACTGTACTTAGTTCATGTGGTTGTGCACCACGTCTAGTCTCATTTCCTTGCAATCCGTGACCTGCCTGTTCCTCGCAATATGTCTGAACTGCAGTCAGTATTAGGCAAGACGGCATAGTGCACTCGGTTAGTACTGAATGTTGCACAGATCGCGGCTCAATTGCATTTCTTGCATCGGAAAAATGTGCCTTTCGTGGGACCAAAGAGTGTCAAGACGCATTTCAGAAACTCAAAAATGCTTTGCTTAGTGACACATGTCTAGTACATTTTGACCGTGCCAAGCCAGTAGTTTTGCAAGTCGACGCTTCTTCCTACGGAATCGGCACTGTGTTTTCACACAGAGTTGGTACACAATACAGGCCCATTGCTTTTGCCTCAAAGTTGTTAACTCAAACTCAGTGCAATTATTCTCAGGTAGAAAAAGAAGCTCTCGCTACTGTGTTTGGCGCGACGAAATTCCATCACTATCTGTATGGTCGCAAGTTCTACTTAGTGACATATCACAAACCTTTGCAGTCCTGGCTTCATCCGTCAAAGCTGGTTCCTACACGCACTGCTCAAAAATTGCAACGTTGGACTTTGTTGCTTTCGCAGCATTAGTATGAAACTGTGTACAGACCTACGGCAAAGCGTGGCAATGCAGGCGCCCCGTCTCACTTCCGATTGGCTCACTCTGATTTTGATGCATCTGCCGCATCTTGTTGCCAAATCGATGTGCAGGCCTCTGAATTGCTGGAATATTTTCCTTTGCACTACTAAAAAATTGCACAGGCCACGGGAGCAGACCAAGACCACGAGATTTTGTTGCATTACATTCGCACGCCTTCGCCTCGTTCATTGAACGGTATCCAGAACTCAGTCATGCGGCGATATTTTGAACGTCGTCATAACCTTTCAGTTCAACAGGGTGTGATTCTAGTTGAAGCTGACAGTGGGCAATATCGTGAACGTATTCCTAGCGTTGGAAAATGATGTGTTGCAATTGCTCCACCAAGGACATTGGGGAATCATTCACACTAAACAGTTAGCGCCCTGGCACTGTACTTGACAGGGCATTGACGACCATATTGAACAGATGATATCCCAGTGTTGCGCTTGCTCGGAAAACCAATCCGCTCCGCCACAGACGTTCACAGCTTGGCCTAAGACTCAGTCTCCATGGCAACGAGTGCTCATTGACTTTGCAGTACGATTTTCGAACACTCGTTGGCTCATAGTGGTAGACGCTTTTGGCAAGTTCCAATTTGCAGTGCCTATGGATTTTAACAAATCACATAGCACCAATCAAGCATTTTGCATAGAAGATATGCCAGAAGTACTTGTGTTGGACAACAGACCACAATTCACTTCACATGATTTTGAACAGTTTTGAGAACGCAGTAGCATTCGTTATCTAACAAGTGCTCCGTTTCATCTGCAGTCCAACGGATAAGTTGGGTGCTTCATATGCACATTTAAGCATCAGACTGCCAAGCTTCGGTCTACCCACACACGGGAACAGGCGCTGCAACTCTTTCTCGCCTCCTATCGCCCCAACCCACGAGACGGACCATCACTGGCGGAACTCCTGCATGGCCTCTGCCACCGGACGCTGCTACACTTGCTGCACCCACCGCTGCATCCTGAGCCGACAGTGGTCCCCAAGTATCGCTTTGCGCCGCGAGATCTTGTTCTTTCCACGGTTTATGGCAACTGTGGCCGTTGGGAAAGAGGTGTGATCCAGGAAATCATTAGCTCTTATATGTACTTAATTGCAGGTCCCGATGGCTTTGCAGTGCCGCCACCAGAACCAAATTCGTCCCTGTAGTTTGCCCCGTGATTCTGCTGCTTTCCTTCCCCCATATTCACGGCCTCATGGGACTGTGCGGCGTTCACAGCCACCTGCTGGTGCCACAGGGCACCCCAGGTGGAGCGGATGAACGATGCACCCTCGCCCCCTCCGTCGCCACTCGCCGACCCCATGGACCTGGACCCGCCATCGACGTCATCGTCGCCTTCATCCCCCCAGGACGGACCCTCAGGCCTGGACGTGTGCCCTGGCAGCAGTTTTCCAGATGATGTTGCTGCTGGAGTGAATTACCGAATACAAAATACAGGGTGCCACTTTAAAAAATCATACCGCTGATCATAACCATGCAAAAAACAAAGCTACAACGAAGGAAATAATGCTGATTGATGTCCCCCTGATAGTTAAAGAACATTCTGCAGTTTTCATCTGGACAAACAGTTATTTAGGGCGGTCAAGATAAATGGGGCAACCTGTAAGCAAACTGCGAATGACTGCCTACGCCCCTAGTTGCCCCAGGGTGAGAGTGGGCTTGCCACCCAAGCATTGTGGACGATGGACACTGAGACACTGCTGAAGAAGCTCTGCAACTCAATTAAAGATGAAAGGTGACAGATTCCAAAAAAGAAAAGATACAAGGACCTGGAAGAAAAAAACCTGGAGGATGCAAAGCTGAGAAAAGAGAGAAGTTGAAAAAGTCCCTCTGCAGGTTTCCTTCATATAACACAAAAGATTTTTCGACTTTTGATAATGAATTTATTTATTTACTTTTTATGTTCACCATAATTCATTTTATTTATTTTTTTACATTTCATTTATCTTCTTAGATTCACAGCCAGTTATATTGCTAACTTTCAGGCACTGGAGGAGTGACCTTGAATTGACATGTTTCAGTGGCCCAGATATAGAGTTTGTAATTCATAAAAAGATATGAGTACTTCAAGATTTTTCAAAATAATTTCCCTGTGTTCAAGTAAATAAATTGGCACGTATTTAACGATAGGTACACGAATTTCCATATTATCTACTACAGTTCTACTTTTTTTTAAGGAAGAATATCTTTTATTTCAACTCCAGCGCCGTTTTTATCAGCCCATCTAAGAACAGCATCTCCAACATTTGAACTACAAGTAAAAATTACAGTTTAACCACCCACCCACATAATTTCTTTATAGAGTTTAAGAAACCCAACAAGCATTTCTAATGGATAGAGAGAGTACTTCATATTTCTTGCTCTCTATTTTACCATTATTAAGTATATGTCCTTCCATACTTATTTTTGATACAGACAAGTGTAAAAAACCGATGAGGAAAAAAGGATGACCTAATGTAGATAGAATATTATACCCCTTCTTTACGGTTACAAAATCAAACAGTTTTGCCACATAACCTTCAAATTCTTTGTATTGGATTTTCCATCATATGTTGGATAACGTTTTCCATAAACTCCAACAATATTGAAGTTCTTATAAATTTGTGCACACTTAGGATGTAACCCTGCATCACCAATATTTATTTCAATCTCTGTATCCTTGTTGGCGCATTTAATTTCTTTTCTTCTCATTCAGAGGGAATGAGTAGAATTGGTAATACTTTCATTCCTGATTTATTAAGGACAATATTTACTAAGAAATTTCTAAAATAATTATTACACAAGCATCTTTAAAGTTAATCAAATCGTAATATTTATCTTTTATAGTAATTTCTAAATTCTATATAGAATCAAAAATTGGAACATGAGAAGGATAATGTGGTTCATGAAATATTGGTCAACTAAATTCAGCATTCAGTTCAAATGAATTGGTTTCTCAATGAAAGTGATCGGTATGTTTAACAAAAATTCCATCAGCTTAATTAAAATTTACATTTATTAATTCGAATGGTATAATTTTAGGTACATGATTACCAACAGTTTTTTCATTTGTCTTGCTGGTTTGATTACTAAATCCTAGGAACCTTGCTACATTATCATCTATTTTAATGTCCATATTCAATTTAATATCACTTTCAATTGTAACTCTATTTAAATTTAATGTGAATGCTATGCTTTTTCAAATGAATAATTTTTAAAATTTTTAAAACTATACTGACCTACAGGAATTTCTGTTGTTTTCCCATCACAATGTTGTTGTTGTTGTCTTCAGTCCTGAGACTGGTTAAATGCAGCTCTCCATGCTACTCTATCCTGTGCAAGCTGTTTCATCTCTCAGTACCTACTGCAACCTACATCCTTCTGAATCTGCTGAGTGTATTCATCTCTTGGTCTCTCTCTACATTTTTTACCCTCCACGCTGCCCTCCAATGCTAAATTTGTGATCCCTTGATGCCTCAAAACATGTCCTACCAACCGATCCCTTCTTCTAGTCAAGTTGTGCCTAAAAATTCTCTTCTCCCCAATCCTATTCAATACCCCCTCATTAGTTACGTGATCTACCCATCTAATCTTCAGCATTCTTCTGTAGCACCACATTTCGAAAGCTTCTATTCTCTTCTTGTCCAAACTAGTTATCGTCCATGTTTCACTTCCATATATGGCTACACTCCAAACAAATACTTTCATAAACGACTTCCTGATACATCTTCTTGAGAAACGCTTTCCTTGCCATTGCCAGTCTACATTTTATATCCTCTCTACTTCGACCATCATCAGTTATTTTACTTCCTAAATAGCAAAACTCCTTTACTACTTTAAGTGTCTCATTTCCTAATCTAATTCCCTTAGCATCACCCGATTTAATTTGACTACATTCCATTATCCTCGTTTTGCTTTTGTTGATGTTCATCTTATATCCTCCTTTCAAGACCCTGTCCATTCCGTTCAACTGCTCTTCCAAGTCCTTTGCCGTCTCTGACAGAATTACAATGTCATCGGCGAACCTCAAAGTTTTTATTTCTTCTCCATGAATTTTAATACCTACTGCAAATTTTTCTTTTGTTTCCTTTACTGCTTGCTCAATATACAGATTGAATAATATCGGGGAGAGGCTACAACCCTGTCTCACTCCTTTCCCAACCACTGCTTCCCTTTCATGCCCCTCGACTCTTATGACTGCTGCCATCTGGTTTCTGTACAAATTGTAAATAGCCTTTCGCTCCCTGTATTTTACTCCTGCCACCTTCAGAATTTGAAAGAGAGTATTCCAGTCAACAGTGTCAAAAGCTTTCTCTAAGTCTACAAATGCAAGAAACGTAGGTTTGCCATTTCTTAATCTTTCTTCTAAGATAAGTCGTAAGGTCAGTATTGCCTTACGTGTTCCAACATTTCGACGGAATCCAAACTGATCCTCCCCGAGGTCCGCACCTACCAGTTTTTCCATTCGTCTGTAAAGAATTCGCGTTAGTATTTTGCAGCTGTGACTTATTAAACTGATAGTTCGGTAATTTTCACATCTGTCAGCACCTGCTTTCTTTGGGATTGGAATTATTATATTCTTCTTGAAGTCTGAGGGTATTTCACCTGTCTCATAAATCTTGCTCACCAGCTGGTAGAGTTTTGTCATGACTGGCTCTCCCAAGGCCGTCAGTAGTTCTAATGGAATGTTGTCTACTCCGGGGGCCTTGTTTCGTCTCAGGTCTTTCAGTGCTCTGTCAAACTCTTCACGCAGTATATTACCTCCCATTTCGTCTTCATCTACATCCTTTTCCATTTCCATAATATTGTCCTCAAGTACATCCCCCTTGTATAGACCCTCTATATACTCATTCCACCTTTCATCTTTCCCTTCTTTGCTTAGAACTGGATTGCCATCTGAGCTCTTGATATTCATACACGTGGTTCTCTTCTCTCCAAAGGTCTCTTTAATTTTCCTGTAGGCAGTATCTATCTTACCCCTAGTGAGATAAGCTTCTACATCCTTACATTTGTCCTCTAGCCATCCCTGCTTAGCCATTTTGCACTTCCTGTCGATCTCATTTTTGAGATGTTTGTATTCCTTTTTGCCTGCTTCATTTACTGCATTTTTATATTTTCTCCTTTAATCAATTAAATTCAATATTTCTTCTGTTACCCAAGGATTTCTAGCAACCCTCGTCTTTTTACCTACTTTATCCTCTGCTGCCTTCACTACTTCATCCCTTAGAGCTACCCATTCTTCTTCAACTGTATTTCTTTCCCCCATTGCTGCCAATTGTTCCCTTATGCTCTCCTTGAAACTCTGTACAACCTCTGGTTCTTTCAGCTTATCCAGATCCCATGTCCTTAAATTCCCACCTTTTTGCAGTTTCTTCAGTTTTAACCTACAGGTCATAACCAATAGATTGTGGTCAGAGTCCACATCTGCCCCTGGAAATGTCCTACAATTTAAAACCTGATTCCTAAATCTCTGTCTTACCATTATATAATCTATCTGATACCTTTTAGTATCTCCAGGATTCTTCCATGTATACAACCTTCTTTTATGATTCTTGAACCAAGTGTTAGCTATGGTTAAGTTATGCTCTGTGCAAAATTCTACCAGACGGCTTCCTCTTTCATTTCTTAGCCCCAATCCATAATCACCTACTATGTTTCCTTCTCTCCCTTGTCCTACTGACGAATTTCAGTCACCCATGACTATTAAATTTTCGTCTCCCTTCACTACCTGAATAATTTCTTTTATCTCATCATACATTTCATCAATTTCTTCATCATCTGCAGAGCTAGTTGGCATATAAACTTGTACTACTGTCGTAGGCATGGGCTTTGTGTCTATCTTTGCCACAATAATGCGTTCACTATGCTGTTTGTAGTAGCTTACCCGCATTCCTATTTTCCTATTCATTATTAAACCTACTCCTGCATTACCCCTATTTGATTTTGTATTTATAACCCTGTATTCACCTGACCAAAAGTCTCGTTCCTCCTGCCACCGAACTTCACTAATTCCCACGATATCTAACTTTAACCTATCCATTTCCCTTTTTAAATTTTCTAACCTACCTGCCCAATTAAGGGATCTGACATTCCACGCTCCGATCCGTAGAATGCCAGTTTTCTTTCTCCTGAAAACAACGTCCTCCTGAGTAGTCCCCGCCCGGAGATCCGAATGAGGGACTATTTTACCTCCGGAATATTTTACCCAAGAGGATGTCATCATCATTTAATCATACAGTAAAGCTGCATGTCCTCGGGATAAATTACGGCTGTAGTTTCCTCTTGCTTTCAGCCGTTCACAGTACCAGCACAGCTAGGCCGTTTTGGTTAATGTTGCAAGGCCAGATCAGTCAATCATCCAGACTGTTGCCCCTGCAACTACTGAAAAGGCTGCTGCCCCTCTTCAGGAACCACATGTTTGTCTGGCCTCTCAACAGATACCCCTCCGTTGTGGTTGCACCTACGGTACGGCCATCTGTATCGCCGAGGCATGCAAGCCTCCCCACCAACGGCAAGGTCCATGGTTCATGGGGGGTCCATCACAATATAATTTATTATTTTCTGATGTAATATTTGGAGTTAAAAAGTTGTATTAAGCCAATTAAAGAGACATTAATATAACTGTCTCTTATAGGTACAGGCAATATTTCTTTTGAGAACAGATGTCTTACCACTCAATTGAAACAGCCGTTCTATGTATACTTATAAAAATTTATTTAATTGAATGGCAGATGGTGAACCAAAAAGAAGAACTTAAAAAAAGCAATAAAAATAAATATGGTAAACTTTTACCAAATTCTATTTCATGTGCACACATGGGGCCAAGTGGTTGTGGGAAATAACTTTGCTTATAGACAATTAAAATCTAACTCCAGGATGGTTGAATTGGAATAAAGTTAATCATTTGTATGTTTACTCGAAAAGCTTAGATGAACCAAAATATCAAGAATTTATAAAGATACATGAAAAAATTGAAGATAAGTGACAGCAAAAGCAGTCGTTGGACTGCCTCCAGCATAGCAAAAAAAATTGTTGTTTTTATTGAAAGTAACAGTCAAATTATTTCATTAGATTTATGTCTAGATAATGCAGTAAGAGTATTTTATAACTTCACTCTTGAATATTTCGATAGAGTTAGGGAATATTTTACTAGAGGAAGACATAAAGGAATAGAGTGTTTTCATTTAGCTCAAACGTGTTCAGAATTACCAAAAAAAAAGATTATTTTAATTTTTTAAAATATTTTTAGACAAGAAGACACAAATTGAAAACATATTTGTCATGAGTCCAATGGAGGTGATTTAAAATTTGGTGTTTTTAAAGAAATGTCTAGTAAATGTTGGAATGATCCATTTGGATTTCTTATTATAGACATGACTAGAAAACTGAATGTTCGTAATTTCAGAAATAAAACACATATTTTCATAACAACATAAATGTTAAACACAAATATAAATGTTAAATGTAAACACAAATGTTAAACATAAACATAAATGTATAAAAATATTTAATTAATGGTTTTCATTTCTAATAAATGTTTGCAAAATATGATGCAGAATTTCTTAAAAAGCTAAACGAATTAGAAATAAAGATGAAGGATTGAAAGAACAATGCAAGCTTTGGAAAAACAACGACAAATACAATATGAAAAATATAAAAATGAGCTCAACCAGTTAGTGATACTAATTACACTCCTGGAAATTGAAATAAGAACACCATGAATTCATTGTCCCAAGAAGAGGAAACTTTATTGACATATTCCTGGGGTCAGATACATCACATGATCACACTGACAGAACCACAGGCACATAGACACAGGCAACAGAGCATGCACAATGTCGGCACTAGTACAGTGTATATCCACCTTTCGCAGCAATGCAGGCTGCTATTCTCCCATGGAGACGATCGTAGAGATGCTGAATGTAGTCCTGTGGAACGGCTTGCCATGCCATTTCCACCTGCCGTCTCAGTTGGACCAGCGTTCGTGCTGGACGTGCAGACCGCGTGAGACGACGCTTCATCCAGTCCCAAACATGCTCAATGGGGGACAGATCCGGAGATCTTGCTGGCCAGTGTGGTTGACTTACACCTTCTAGAGCACGTTGGGTGGCACGGGATACATGTGGACGTGCATTGTCCTGTTGGAACAGCAAGTTCCCTTGCCGGTCTAGGAATGGTAGAACGATTGGTTCCTTCTTTCCACGTACAATACGAGACTGGAATAGAAGGGAGAACCGATAGAGGTACTCAGGGTACCCTCCGCCACACACCGTCAGGTGGCTTGCGGAGTACGGATGTAGATGTAGATGTAGATGTAGATGACGGTTTGGATGTACCGTGCACTATTCAGTGTCCCCTCGACAATCACCAGAGGTGTACGGCCAGTGTAGGAGATCGCTGCCCACACCATGATGCCGGGTGTTGTCCCTGTGTGCCTCGGTCGTATGCAGTCCTGATTGTGGCGCTCACCTGCACGGCGCCAAACACGCATACGACCATCATTGGCACCAAGGCAGAAGCGACTCTCATCGCTGAAGACGACACGTCTCCATTCGTCCCTCCATTCACGCCTGTCGCGACAACACTGGAGGCGGGCTGCACGATGTTGGGGCGTGAGCGGAAGACGACCTAATGGTGTGCAGGACCGTAGCCCAGCTTCATGGAGACGGTTGCGAATGGTCCTCGCCGATACCCCAGGAGCAACAGTGTCCCTAATTTTCTGGGAAGTGGCGGTGCGGTCCCCTACGGCACTACGTAGGATCCTACGGTCTTGGCGTGCATCCGTGCGTCGCTGCGGTCCGGTCCCAGGTCGACGGGCACGTGCACCTTCCGCCGACCACTGGCGACAACATCGATGTACTGTGGAGACCTAACGCCCCACGTGTTGAGCAATTCGGCGGTACGTCCACCCGGCCTCCCGCATGCCCACTATACGCCCTCGCTCAAAGTCCGTCAACTGCACATACGGTTCACGTCCACGCTGTCGCGGCATGCTACCAGTGTTAAAGACTGCGATGGAGCTCCGTATGCCACGGCAAACTGGCTGACACTGACGGCGGCGGTGCACAAATGCTGCACAGCTAGCGCCATTCGACGGCCAACACCGCGGTTCGTGGTGTGTCCACTGTGCCATGCGTGTGATCATTGCTTGTACAGCCCTCTCGCAGTGTCTGGAGCAAGTATGGTGGGTCTGACACACCGGTGTCAATGTGTTCTTTTTTCCATTTCCAGGAGTGTAAGAAGTAAAACAAGGAATTGAAGGATTAGGTCATAATGTGTTAAAAGCTATTGAAGAAAATAGAGGAGTTGAAAAACAAATGATTCCATATCGACATCATACAAATGATTTTTGTAATTTACATATACCAGAAATTATATCTTATGAAAGTCCACAATGTGGTTATACATTAACTGAATCAGAAATACTGGATGTATTGGAGGAGTATGTAGAAGAGCCTACAAGTCAAAAACAAGACAGGTATCACAAACTGTTAGAAAATAATATACAGTGATTCTAAAGAAATAAATGATAGTGAAAGAATGTCAAAGTATATTAATCATAGTAAAGATGAACTGTTTGGATTGAGACCCTTTGGATTTTGTCGTATTCCTAGTTGAATTCAGCGAAAATAAATAAATTATTGGCGGCATGGAACATGAATTTACAGATGGATTAAAGAATTTTTTAACTGTAAAACTAATTTCTATATATGATATGGGTGAAAAGTTTGAAGATGTTGATTTATCTAATTTTGCAGACATATTATATCAATCAGAAGCATTTTATTCTGTGAGTAACCCAAATAAAATAAAATTGGTTAGAGGTAATAAATATGTCTGAAAAAGGAATTGTTGATGACTATTTTCCAAACTTAAGAAGGTCAGCTATCGATTTTTCAGATTATTCAGAAATAAGTTCACAGACAAAGTGGGTAAAGGTTCAGTAAAGCAATTTTCGGAGAAACCCATGGAATATGTTTGGATGAATGATGCTAGAGATTTAATCGCAAGATTAACAGTAATTCATGGGGAAGAATTAGCTGGAAATAAAAATTATAATGCTGAAAAGATAGTAGTAGTAGTAGTAGTAGTAGTAGTAGTGGTAGCTTTATCCAACCATGGATCACTTTTTACTAGGATATAGGACATGTCAAAGTATTTACAAATTTAGATCAATTTAAAATAAACTAATTTATATATACATATGTTTACAGACTTCTAGTTAGATACAATCATTAGATTTACTCCTGGTATACAATACTTTTTTTACAGATAACTTATTAAATAATGTAATGCCACATTGTTCACTCATATCTCAGTATCAGTCACTGTACACACTATACACACACTGTTTCATAATGCTTTACTCACTACACATCCACCCACCCACTCACCCACCCACACACCCACCCACCCACACACACACACACACACACACACACACACACACACACACACACACACAAACACACTGGTGATCTCTGGGCCATTTTCTGTTCTGCAACTTTACATTTGCTATCCTGTAAAACTGAGTCAACATCCCTCCATAATGAGTGAGATTGTGAACTCAGGAAGAGGAAGAGGTGTTAGTACTGTGGTATGCATAGCTTTGGGGTAAGTATTTCTATAAATGAAAAAAATAAGGAAAAAAACATGAAGTGAAGGTGTTATGTGGAATGCTGGATGTTTTATAATCATTATTATTATTATTTATTTGTATAACATTCTTTATCAAACCCCTACTCTCCTTTAGCTATGTAATCCTTCAATGTATCAAATGTATTGCATAACAGGTACCTTTTAGCTCCCTTTTTAAATGAGCATATTTTGGCAATTTCTTTAATCTCTTTTGGTAATTTATTGTGCACTTTTATTCATTGGTAGAAAATGCTGTTTTGCGTTTTATGTTTATTTTTTCTTGGTAAATGTGAGTTGAATCTATCTTTTGTTGCATGGTCATGGACAGAGCTGTTTGTGCAGTAATTATCAATGTTATTTTTGATGTGGACAACTGACTGGTAAATGTATTCACATGGAGCAGTTAAAATCCACAGTGTTATGAACAGATCTTTACAATGAGCTCGAGTAGTATTTTTGGTTATTATTCTTATGGCTCTATTCTGGAGTTTGAAAATTGTGTTCATATTTTGTGCAATCATTCCCCAAAAAAGAATTCCATAGCTAAGAACTGAGTGTACATATGAATAATATGTAACTAAAAACTGCATGTTACACACTGATGATAGGATTCTAAGGGCACAACATTCTGATGACATTCTGTTTGCAAGTACCATTGTGTGTTCACACCACTTCAACTGAGAATCGATATTCATTCCTAGAAATTTTGCATTTGTTAAACAGGCTATAGAGGTGCCATCTATGTTTAATTTAACATTGTTATTTTTCCTCTTCAAACTGAAATTCATGGCATTAGTTTTCTGTATGTTCAATGTCACTTTATTAATTATTGACCAATCATAAACTTCCTTGAGAGTTTCATTTGCTTTCTCGGCATGGAGTTCTCTTCTTTTCTCCAGTGACTGTAATATTGCTGTCATCACTGAAGAGGATTTTTTCACCATGAATAACACTACTGGGAAAGTCATTGGTGTATATCAGGAACAGTATTGGTCCTAATATTCTACCTTGCAGTACCCGTATATTAATGTATTTTGGTTCTGATAAGTGTTTTACTAAATATTTAGCTTTATTTGAAGTACATGTAATCTCTACACTTTGTACCCTATCTGTCAGGTATGATCAAAACCAGTCATTGGCCACCTCTTTTATTCCTAATGCTTCTAATTTATTTAATAGAATCTTGTGGTCAACTGTATCAAACACCTTTGAAAGATCCAAAAATATGCCTGCGACACACTCATCTTTATCAAGAGCATCAAGTACAACTTTTGTGAATTCTACTACAGCTGACTCCATATTTTTGCCACTGCAGAAGCCAAACTGTGATTCGCTTAAAAGCTTGTATTTAATCAGGTAATTCATTAATCTGTCTTTCATAATTGCTTCTATTATTTTTGAGAATGCTGACAGTGCGGAAATGGGCCGGTAATTTTCTATGTCTTCTCCATTACCTTTCTTAAGCAAAGGTACAACTCTTCCCTTTTTTAACTGCTCTGGAAATGTCCTTGATGTGAAGGATTCACTTATTATATTTGTTAAGGGGCCTTGAATAATCCCTATACATTGTTTCATTACACACCTTGGTACTTCATCTAAGCCTACGGACTTTTTATTTTTTAGTTTTTGAATTGTTTTACTGACTTCATTTTCTGTGGTTGAAACTAACATCATTGTATTTAATGCAACATTTTTTACAGGTATTATGTTTGTTTGGGGGAATTTTTGCTGTAACGTCTCTGCAATACTTGAAAAATGCTCGTTTACATAGTGGATCATTTATTACTTTATCCCCCTCCCTTAGCAGTACGTTATTCTGTATTTGTTTGCCTCTCCCTGTTTCCTTTCTTATAACATCACATAGTGCTTTGCTTTTGTTCTCTGCGTTATATATTATTTTGTCATTAAATGAATTTTTTGCAGCAATTAGCACCTTCCTATAGATCTTTTTGTATCTATCATAGAAATGTAAGAATTCTGAATCATCACGAATCTTTTTCATTGAAATGACGTGTTTGAGTGTTTGGGAGGACTTCTTAATACCTGCTGTTATCTATCTGTTTTTGTGAGTTGTTGATCCAGACATACAAACTTTTGGAAATGCCTTTTCAAAGTTCAATTTAAACAACGTGGAAAATTTAGAGAATTTCATATTCACATTGGTTTCCTTATACACTTCATCCCAGCATTGTTTTTGATTTCTGATAGATGTTGTTTGTAGGCTCGTAGTTTAGGGAATGATTCAGTGCCTGACTATTGTTGTTATTTGACAGAGATTGTCTGATAGTCCAAGATCTTTTACAGCTACATCACATTTATCCCTGTCCATATTTGTGGCCAAATGGTCGATTACTGATGAAGTCATTGTGGTAACCTTGCTGCACTGCTGAGCAATAGGGACATGCCAAAACTTTGAAGGATGTTTATGAAGGTGCTGCTGGATTCATTTATGATGTCAGAGTTAATGTTAATGTCCCTACAGAGAATTATGTTGACCTTTGTACTTGAGACTTTATCTAGGATTTCTGTTAACTTATTGAAAGAAGTGTCCGCACTACCACTGGGATATCTATACATACAAAAATGATTAATTTCTTGGTGATATCAAGCTCTGTTAATTCAATAGCTGATATTTCAAAGTGTTTCTCTTCGTTACAGTACTAAGGTCATCTCTTGATTTGCACTGTGTTCCTTTTCTCATATAAATGCATGATCCTCCACCCCTTGAAGTAGTTTTGCCTTTTCATACAGTGATAATACTATATATTGGATTTCCATGTCTCTATACCAGTGGTTCCATGCTTGTAGCTTCATTCGTGATAATGGCCAGCGATATAGATGACGATCTTTTTACTGAAGAAGAAATTGTTTCTCAGCTGAAATCAGCTTATGAAAGCGGAGAATCGGTCCTGAGAGTGACTGACAGCAGAAAGAAAACTGTTTTATTATTCATCTTTGAATGTTAGTAGCTCCACAAGTGTCTTATTGTGACATAAATCAGAACGCCCACACATCACTCGTTCTGTACTTCATTCATTTGTGCCAAAGATTTCTAGACTGTCCACTTTCTTGTAGGATCTCCCGTAAATGCAGAACAAACAACAGGCGAGAAAAGTCGTAACACAGAAGTTACATTTACCAAAGAGGGATTAATTTTGTATATGGGGTTCTCAGTTAATGTTCCTGCAGCATCTAATGACACAGGTAAATTTTCTTGGGATTATTGTTAATAGCATTATTGATGCAGTCGTTCTCATAAATACATGAATTTGTGCTTCATCTTTGTCTGCTTAAATTAATTTATAAATATTTTTCGATCTAGAAACTTCAGTGGCTGTATCCAATAGTGCTCGAAATGAAACCACAGCCACAGTTTCCACTAGAAACGATAGTATTTCATACTCATTGCTATGCAATGGTGCTCATTGTTTGCCAAACACTATGGATAAATTATCGGACGATCACGGGAGCAACAATGATGCTGACAGTGAAGGCCAAGAATTTTATGGTGACATAAGCAGTGACAGGAAAAGGAAATCTAAACAACATCCTGTAGATTGCAAAAAAAAAAATGCCCATAAAACTCAGAGTATGCGTGGACAGGCGTATATTGGATACAAAAAAAGTCGAATTGGTAAAATCACTCATGATACTCCAAGACAGGCACGAAAATTATGTCCAACATGTACTTCGAAGATGTGCCTGAAATCCGTTCAAAGGAAGTGTCATTAGTTTTCTGCTGATGATGGTCACACAGTATTTAACACATTTTGGGAAACGACGTCATGGGATGAGAGGAATGTTTATGTTAGCAACCTTCTGGATGTAATTCCAACCAAACGTCCAGGGAAGAACATTGGCGAATCCAGGAGAAAAGGGACGCTCATTTATCATTTGAAAAATGAGCTGGGGAAACAAAGTATGCAAAAAGATGTTTCTCAATACTCTTGGAATTAAAGAATGGACTTTCCGATATTGGCTAGGTAATTGCACACATGGGATGATTCCTGATACAGAATCGTCACTACCTCGAATCAAATAGACGAGGAAGAAATACGAGAGAACCTTCATGAAAGAATTCCTAGACTCTATTCCGAAACTTCCTTCACATTACTGCAGAAAATCCTCCTCGAAGTTGTACCTTGAGCCTATTCGACAATCTAAGCAACAGCTGTATGGACTCTATGTGGAAAAATGTCATGTGGAGAAGGTTTCACCATTAAGTCGGGCCACCTTTAACTTAATTTTAGAAAATGGTAATATTAGCTTATTTCCCCCCAAGGAAGACTAGTGCGACTTGTGTTGTAGCTGTGGGCGTGTTAACGTGCTATGATATCTAAAGAAGCAAGAAAAAATCCACAGCCATGCAAAGTCCGTTACCAAGGTTATTCCTTTTTCTTCAACTACACCCAGAAACGTTTATGGCTCTACAACTCAATTAGCCCTGGAAGAGCAGTAAAAAATGAGCCTTCATTTACCGATCTGAGGGCGCTACACTACCGCCCAAATCACATTATTTACAAGTGCTCTTTCAACAAGGTGTGGCAAGAATTACCAAGGCATCCAAGGAAAATTCTTGGGGATGTTTACTTCCCAAAACTATACAAGGAAAGATTGAAAATCAAGAAATATAAATGTGATCATTTACAACGACTTAAATCTGTTCTTCCTAAAGATTATCATAGTTATTATGACAGAATTTCTTATGAATGAAAATTATCGCAGAGGTAACTGTGTGATGAGTATCAGTGCAGTGTAATTCTCTGCTGCTGCTTCGAATGACATTTAGGATCTTTCTTGAAGAAATGTGCAGACATTATTGGAACTATGTAAACAGTATATTTATTTAAAATGGTTCTATGAAATTCTTCAATAAAAATGATTATTGGTTCAAATCATTATTAGCTTGCTCAGCACAAAATACTGACATAGATATGTCAAGTCATGCTGGGAGACTGACAAACAAATACTGCATAAGTAACAGATTAAGGCATAAATACCGAGACAATTCCGCATATGTGCCGTAATTAAGCTTTCAAAAGCGTATTATTTTCAATTTTTATTTTATCCAATACTTCCTTGTAATGCTGCGATGCAAATTTAGCGCCGCTGTGAAATGTATTAGGCATTTTAGATAGTTTTTTTGTCTCTCGTGTAAAATTCTTATTTTGATATTTACGTGGTATTGTTTCTTCATTGACGATATGATACGTAAATAATTTAATTTATTCTTATAATAGGAGACAAACAAAAAATACACAATGTTTGATATGGTTACAAGCTGAAAAAATTATTGTTGTTGGTAAGAATATAATCAGATATTTGGAACTTGATGATTTTGATATTATAGTCAGTGTATCTGACAAACTATGTTAAAAAAAGGAATAATCAGTCAATAATTGACCACAAATGAAATTTTCTAACTGTAAGAATAAAGGATAGGAAAAAAAACAGCTGATGAAAATGTACTGACATGACTATCTAAATGTTATGAATGTTCTATATGCTTAAGTATTGAAAACCATCAATTTGTAAAAACAGTTAGTAATCATATTTTTGATAAAGTGTGTGTTGTTGAATGGGTAAAAGAACAAATTAATTGTCTAATGTGTAGAAGAGTAAAGATATAATGAAAAGTTTATAACAACTCAGTTTGATGAGTTATTATATGTTAATGTCTGCTTGGTATTAGATTAATCTTATAATAATTTAGCTGTATATAAATGAAGATAGTTCTGCTATTGTTATTAGTGAAAATAGTAGTTAATGGTGGTAAAGATTATGCAGTAAAACATTTATTTGATTTTTGTTAGTTGAATATTCGATTAAAAACTCAAATAACTCAAGCAAGTGATGATTTTTTAAGAGAATCATTAATATTATTTCAACACACAGTTTTGAGATGACTCTGAATTTAATGATGTAGATGCGGTGTACATGATTCATTGTGGATCAAGTATTTATTTCTGATTTATGTGAATTCCATTTCACTAAAAAATTAGATAATTACACATCAGGCTTTTTAGTTAACAAACTATTAAATGTGGATAAGGGTTTGGAAGTTTACTATAGAAGGTGGACAACTATGAAGCATATCCAGAAAATTCATACACAATGAAATATCCAAAACATGAACAAAATGGGTTTTGCTATTATATTAAATGTGTAAATGGAAACTATAATGCTCCTATTGTTTATAGAGGACCAAAATCACATAAAACTTTAATGAATGTATAAAAAAAGATGTTGAAGAAATTGGAAGTATTTATTCTGAAATTGAAGACATGAGGTCATTAAATCCTGAAGAACAATCAAGATATAATTAATCAAAAATTTGTACAGTGTGGAAATGTCAGTAAAATTAAAAGGGCTCGACATCATGATCATTTGGCTGATATATAAATCCGTTTTGTAATAAGTGGAATTTGCAGTTAAAACATATGAGTTTTATACCAATTTATGTACACAATTTATAGGGATCTGATTCACAATTTTTGTAAAAGAACTTGATTACAACAATATAGAAATACCTTTAATATCAAACAACGAAGACAGATACATTAGTTTTGGTGACAGAAAATAGATAAGTGGGATTTACTGACATGTTTAAATTTTTGGTTTCTTCACTTAACAAACTTTCATCAAAGTTGAAAAGAGATCAAATGATAAACATTAGAACATCCTGAGAATAATTATTCAACCTAGTGATCAGAAAACGTGTATATCCATATGATTACATGGATTTGAAGAGACACAGTTACCAGCAAAAGAAGAATTCTATAATAAGCTGAATGACTGTGAAATAAGTGATGAAGATTATAATTATGCAGAATTGGTTTGGGAAAAATTTAATATGAAAAATCTAGGTGAATATCGTGATATGGATCTTAAAACTGATAAATTGTATTGCCTGATATATTTGAAAATTTTAGACAAACTTGTAGAAAAGCATATGATCTTGACCCATCTCGGTATTTTACTGTACCAAGATGATTTTGGGATGCATTGTTGAAAATGACTAAACAACCACTTGATTTATTACAAGATTATATTTTGAACTGAAAGACTGAAAAGTGAATAAGAGGAGGAATATCACAGTGTGGTAAAATGTGTGTAAAAAAAATATATGAATGATTTTCATAGCAAAAATTTATAAAATTATCTAGCACATTTAGATACAAATAATTTATATAATTATGCTATGAGTCAATGTTTAAGTTATAGTTGATTTGAATGGGATGGACCAAATAATTATTATTGTATGAAAATAAGTATAATATTAGATACTGCTAAAATCGGATATATTTTTGAACTACATTAAAATATTCAAAATTATGTGATTTACGTAAAGATTTACCATTAGCTCCAGAAACTAAAATTGTTTCTAGAATCAAAGTAAGCAAGTTGAGGACTACTCTGAATGATAAAAATAAATATGTAGTTCATTATAGAAATCTTAAGCAGTATTTACCATTACAAATCAAATTAACATAAGATTTCTTGCAGAAGAAGCCGCATAGCGCAGTCGTCATTGTGTAATGGTTATGATACTAGGTTGTTGCATGGAGGGCCGTGAGTTCAAAGCTCACCTGAACTGAAACATGTTAATTTCTATCTTTGGTTGGAGTACATTCTAGAAGTATCTACAAATGGGAAGAATCATTGTACTGGAATGTTCTGTATATATATATATAATGTATGTGTTCTGGACGGAGGCAGTTCGATCCATGATCTTGTATGTTCAATTGCTGAATAAACCTTCGTTAAGTGAACTTAGTGTTCGTCATTCATCTAATTACACCTTCCTCTAAGTAACATTATTCTGTTGGAAGCGCTGGGTATTGGAACTTGTGATACTGCACATTATGGACGCCACAGTGGCACCCATGAGGCCACAACAGAGCTGCTGTTTACGTGGAGAGAAACCCGAGTTCGAGCCATATTAAACAGGTCGCAATCTATCAGAGACAGAAGAAGAAAAGGACGTCACGATGACAGCAACTCTGTGCTACCACATGCGACATCCTTCCGGGTTCTCCGGTGACGATGGCCAAGATCCAAACAAGTGGCTGAAGGTATATGAGTGTAGAGCCAAATTAAAAAAAAAAATTGGATGACACCGTGTATTTAGCTAAAGTATTTTTCTGCCTGGGGGCACTGGCAAGCAATGGTATGAGAACAATGAGGAGAAGTTCACAAGCTGGGAAGTATTCCAGGCGGAACTGCGCAAGTATTTTGGCGACACACAACGACAGAAGTGCAAGGCTGAATATAAAGACTTAAAGTGCAGGACACAGCGTCCAAGAGAAACAACAGCATCCTACACTCAAGATATCTTGCAGCTGTGTAAAATAGTGGATCCTCGAATGAAGGACGAAGATAAGGTTGCACATGTCATGAAGTGTGCTGCTGAGGCCATGTATCAATCCCTACTCCTTAAAGAAGTTTCAACAGCAGATGACTTCATAAAATGGTGCCAGTATATCGAGACAATGCATCAAAAAATAATTGCACACAAGAAATTTGAATGGTTTCAAACGTCGTATCGATGTCTGTGTGATATACTTTTCTACAGGGTTGATCAATAATCTACTCTCCCAACTAATTTCAATAACAAGTGACAAACAATCAGTTATCTTTACAGGTAATTATAAAGAAAGGATTAATTCGTTCCAACGCTTCACTTTAGATTTTGGATTTATTGTCACACCCTTCAGTGCAAACCACAGAACAAGCAAGTGTAACAATGAGAGAATATTTGAACCCATAATATTTGACGTACAACTTAAGAATTACTTAAGAAACAATAGGAATCTATAATTACTCCTTTTAACAAATGTATATTTAAGACCATCAACGATATAAATCAACGGTTAATAAAGTCCTATAGAACGAGAACAAGGATCACCTTTTCAGTCTCTGAATGAAGTCAGTAGTGTACAATCAGATGTACACTAAATGCGACACCGTTATTGACGATCAGTCATTAAGAATTATAACCACAGATTAAAGAAAATTCATTTACAGCAATTAACATCAATAGCAAACGTCCCAGCAAATGTATCAAAAGCAGGTCTTTCAGTTCTATAACAATGTTGGACATCGAATACGCCAGACTACCGACACAGAAAGCTAAATTATACCAAACACCAGCTTCACCAAACCTAGAACTGTCTCAATAGTGTACAATACTTATGTTATCCATAACTACACTAATTCGCCTTTCTTGGGCATAATGGCAGAGTAGATAATTAACCTCTTACATCATTCTCCAGGAACATTGAGCGGCAATAGACGCTCGGGCAGCTGGGGAAAGAGAATGGCTCCACCAGGAGTAGGAAACATTTACCTGAACTGGAAGGAGAACTTGTCTAACAGGAGCCACTAAGTTGGACGAAGAGCAGTTGACGATTTTCAATCATTACTCAAAGCGTGCTGGCCAGCGAAAATTACATTCTTGTGCTCACAAGAACTGATACCTTCTGGAAATGAGATTCTGGCAGAACTACTGCCGTAGTGTCAGTACGGGAATTTAGGACTGATGAGAGCAAGTCGCTACCCAATAGACCCAACATCTCAGACAGACCGAGCAACCGACATCAGTCATGGCTGGGAGGATTACCAAATAGAAATTCTACCACTACCTTAAATATAATTAAATAGAGCACTTAAATGCCATAGGGACCAAACTCCTTAACACAAGAATATGTACACAATAACAGTGACTAAAGTTAAATGTGCCTACATACTAAAACACAATAGATATTAGCGAACATTAACATAATCTAGCAATTCAGACAGCCATAAAATTAATTGGCTACAGTTAACTCTATCTCTCCACCAGACAGTACAAAGTTATTTAAACATTTTACAATGTGCTTATCCAAACAGTGCCCTACGCTGCCCATGGGAAAACAATGGCTTGCAGAAGGTCCATAGCCAAAAATTTTATTTATTTATTTATTTTTTACGATACGCCCCTTAAGTAAGTCATCATGGCGTTCAAATGCACTATCATGCAAGGGGGCAGTAACACATATCCAAGGCAATTTCCGATCACAAACTCAATGCAGAGAAACGTTGCCACACAGTTATTAACAGCTTCCACAACACCGGGAGACTGGCCTGCCAGACGACGACCGTTGCACTAACTAGATGAAAAATCTTACTTACAGTGACGACACCAGCTTCTGGAGGTTATTGGCAGCCGTAGATGGACTACGTAGCTTCCACAGCCTCTGAACGGAAACCAAACGTTGTCCACAGAATTACAGCCTCTTACGCCCCAAAGCCTCAGGTTTTTGGGCCCATACAGACTTAGTATAGAGGGACCTAGCGTCCCGCTCCACAACGATCGTCCAGGGCCCAACACACGTCTCTACTGCCACGTCCGCCCTCGGCACGGCACATACCGCCTCCTCCCACCAGGCGCCCTAGTAGTGCGTTCGCGGAGGCTCCGCAACGCCCTGTAGGAAAGCGAAGAAACTCCAAACAGAACTACACCACAGGAAAAACAATAACCATGGCAAACGACACGGTTCACTGTGATGGAGGACGAAACTGATTTCACAATCGTTCTTCGCCAGATGGTGAGAGAATATGTTCAGAAGGCACTTGGATTGTAGGCAGAAAACCGAGACGCTTCCAGAGGTCATAAGGGAGGAAGTGGAACAGACGTTGAACCCAATCTTTCGGCCTTCATTTCCCTTTAAAACGGTAAAAAATTCGAGACCCTGGTGAAGTTACGTTCCTACAATGTCGCATGAGGAACCTGTTTGGGCAACAACGAAGACTGATGTCTGGACGACACAGGATAACCAATCAGTATGTCTCCACTGCGGACGACCGGGACATGAGGTGCGCTGTTGTCGAGAAAGGCGGCGGATATTTGATGACACCCGCGCCAGAAGACAGCAGACCGATCTTAGCCGACGCCAACTCCGGGACGACGAAGATGAACAAGAAGATGTGGGTGCAGGACGACGTAGGTTACCATCGCCGCAGGCTAGCCGCTGGAGAGGACGCTCCCCAACACGCCGATCGAAAGTCTCCATCGCTGTTTAGAAGCTCCAGCCCAACACCTAGCCGCCGCAATCTGGAAAAGAGTGCGACCTTCCTTGGAGGTGAGGTCGCCGAAGAGAAAAATCCTCCACTACAAGAAGATGATAGGAAACTACGTCGATATCGTCAAGGATGGCCGACGAGCCCAAGTTCCTGTGGACTCTGGAGCATCATATTCAGTCATTTCGGAGAAGTACCACCGCCAGTTGCAGAAAACCGTATTCGTCGACAGCAAAACATCTCTGCTGAAGGTGGCTAATGGGAAATATGTAAAACCTACAGGAAGATGTGTAATTCGTGCGGTTATAAGTGGCCATACACAGCCCTTAGAATTCATCGTCCAACAAGAGTGTAGTTGTGACGTCATTCTCGGATGGGACTTTCTGGAAACTTCTCAAGCCATTATAGATTGTGGTCGCACGAAGGTTATGCTAGACGAGATGAGATACTGTGGAAAGGAAGATGAATACCGGAGTGTGTAGAGACTGAGTGCCGGATGAAGTGATCATTTTTGCAGTCAGCACTAGAAAGGTAGCTGTCATGTGTTGCGCGATGCATCAGCTCATGTGTCTTGTAGTGTAAGAGAAGCATACCACTGCAGAATAACTCGGTCGTCCCAGCCACTGTCGTCTCGTTTTAGAACGGATTTGGTGAATTGTGGATAGTTAATTGTCGCCGAGAACCACAGATCCTTCCAAGACGCATGTGCATAGCAAACGCTGAGCCGTTAATTGCAGAACAGCTCAGCGTCTTAGAAACCTCCAGAGCCGAGTCGGTGGGCGAAATTAGCGCTACCACTGCGAGACAAGATCTTCTAGCTCGACCGTCACCAGATCTCACTAAGGAACAACAGAAGAAGCTACTTGCCATTCTTCAAGACTCCTCTGAATGCTTCAATCCACAGGTGAAGAGCAAATTAGACAAATCGACGGTGAAGCACCGGATTAGCACTGGAGACCATCAACCAATAAGCCAGAGAGCATACCGTGTGTCAGCAACGGAATGTGGAATAATTCGCGACGAGGTAGAGAAAATGAAGAATGACATCATTCATCCTTCGCAGAGCCCATGGTCGTCACCAGGAAGAAGGATGGCAGTTGGCGCTTTTGTGTTGATTACAGGAAGCTTAATAAGATAACTAAAAATGACCTCTACCCTCTTCCACGAATTGACGGTACTCTAGATTGTGTGAAGGGGGCTAAGTTTTTCTCAACCATGGCCATGTACTCGGGATACTGGCAAATCAAAGTAGATGAGGCTTCTCGTGAGAAAACTGCATTAATCACCTCTGAGGGCCTGTATGAGTTTAAGGTAATGTCGTTTGGTTTGTGTAATGCACCAGCAACTTTTGAAAGGATGATGGATAATCTTCTAAGTCACCTGAAGTGGACGATGTGTCATTGTTATTTAGATGACATTATAGTGTTCTCAGAGACATTTGATGAACGCGTGAAAAGACTGAGGGCCATTCTTAAGTGTCTCCAACAAGGCGGACTGAAACGCAATCCAGTGAAGTGTCTCTTTGTAGCAAAAGAAATCAAAATACTTGGGCACCTTGTATCAAACAAAGGTGTGCGGCCAGACCCAGAAACGGTGAGAGCTATAACGGAATTTCCTGTTCCTAAAAGTATGAGAGATGTGAGAAGCTTCCTCGGATTGTGTTCTTATTACCGCCGATTTACCAAAGACTTTTGTATCAAAGCCAGGGCACTCCAAAGTTGTTAAAAGCCGATGCTAAATTTACCTGGGGTGGTCTCAACAACAGTTTCTGAGAAACCACCTGGCCGACTCATACCAATTCCACCAACGGAAACGCCTTTCCAGTATGTTGGGATTGACCTCCTCGGACGCTTTCCAACGCTGCTAATGGAAATAGATGGATTATTGTTTGCACTGATTATCTGACGTGCTATGCCATTACAAAAGCCGTGAAAACAGCCGAAGCATTCGAGGTAGCCAAACTCATCGTATAAGACATTGTATTAAAACACAGTGCCCCAAGGTCGTTAATCACGGATCGAGGGAAAGTTTTTCGATCGAATCTTGTGACAGAGATAAACCGTCGGTGCAACATTACTCATCACATGACGACTGCCTACCATCGGCAAACTAACGGGCTTACTGAACGCCTTAATAACACCCTGGCCTACAAGCTATCAATATTCGTCAATGTTGAGCAGAGCAACTGGGACGAGGTGCTACCTTTCGTGACATTTGCCTATAACACCGTCAAACAAGACACCAGAGGATTTACGCCACTTTTCCTGGTGCATGATCGTGAGGCGACGACGACGATGGACACTGTGTTTCCGTTACATCTTGATGACCTGGACGACGACTACTTCGGCGAGGTGTTAACCAGAGCTGAGGAAACTCGGTACTTAGCTCGACCCCGCACGCTGCAGGCTCAAGAAAACGATCGACAAAGGCATGACGCGAGCACCGCCTGTTGTGTACCAGCCTAGTGAGCTTGTCTCGATCTTCACTCCTGTTCGGAAGGTTGGTCTCTCTGAGAAGCTCCTCAGGCGCTACTTTAGACCATATAAGGTTGTAAGACTGTTGTCTGACGTTACTTATGAAGCTGAAGATTTCGACCCAGACACAAAACGACGAAAGATCAGAGATACGGTAAATTCTAAGCTCCAACGACATTCAACAAGCGGAAATGTAACGAAGAAGGGAATTCTAAGAAGATCACCGCCAGGGCGAACATCAGTCATCGGGAGTCGGAGTATGTACGACCGATGACTCCTTCCCGGACTAGGACGTAACAGTGAGACGCAGTTCTCTTTAGGAGGGAGCAGTGTCGCAGAAGAAGCCGCGTAGCGCAGTCGCCGTAGTGCAGTTGTTATGATACTAGGTTGTTGCATGGAGGCCCTTGAGTTCAAAAAATCACCTGAACTGAAGCATTTTAATTTTCTATATTTGTTTCGAGTACATTCTAGAAGCATCCACAAATGGTAAGAATCGTTGTACTGGAATGTTCTGTAACTGTATATATACCTTATGTGTTCTGGAAGGAGGCAGTTTGCTCCACGCTCTTGTAAGCGCAAGTCTAAATCTACATCTACATCTACATTTATACTCCGCAAGCCACCCAACGGTGTGTGGTGGAGGGCACCTTACGTTCCACTGTCATTACCTCCGTTTCCTGTTCCAGTCGCGTATAGTTCGCGGGAAGAACGACTGCCGAAAAGCGTCCGTGCGCGCTCGAATCTCTCTAATTTTACATTCGTGATCTCCTCGGGAGGTATAAGTAGGGGAAAGCAATATATTCGATACCTCATCCAGAAACGAACCCTCTCGAAATCTGGACAGCAAGCCACACCGCGATGCAGTGCGCCTCTCTTGTAGTCTGCCGCTTGAGTTTGCTAAACATCTCCGTAACGCTATCACGCTTACCAAATAACCCTGTGACGAAACGCGCCGCTCTTCTTTGGATCTTCTCTATCTCCTCTGTCAACCCGACCTGGTACGGATCCCACACTAATGAGCAATACTCAAGTATAGTTCGAACGAGTGTTTTTTAAGCCACCTACTTTGTTGATGGACTACATTTTCTAAGGACTCTCCCAATGAATCTCAATCTGGCATCCGCCTTATCAGCAATTAATTTTATATGATCATTCCACTTCAAATCGTTCCGCACGCATACTCCCAGATATTTTACAGAAGTAACCGCTACCAGTGTTTGTTCCGCTATCATATAATCATACATAAAGGATCCTTCATTCTATGTATACGTGTATGTTAAGGGACAGTTGCCACTCCCTGCACCAACTGCCTATCCGCTGCAGATCTTCCTGCATTTCGCTGCAATTTTCTAATGCTGCAACTTCTCTGTATACTACAGCATCATCTGCGAAAAGCCGCTAGGAATTTCCGACACTATCTACTATGTCATTTAAATATATTGTGGAAAGCAATGGTCCCATAACACTCCCTGTGGTACGCCAGAGGTTACTTTAACGTCTGTAGACGTCTCTCCATTTAGAACAACATGCTGTGTTCTGTTTGCTAAGACCTCTTCAATCCAGCCACACAGGTGGTCTGATATTCCGTAGGCTCTTACTTTGTTTATCGGGCGACAGTGCGGAACTGTATCGAACGCCTTCCGGAAGACAAGGAAAATGACATCTACCTGTGAGCCTGTATCTAATATTTCCTGGGTTGGGTCTCACACGATCTCTGTTTCTAGAATCCATGTTGATTCTTACAGAGTAGATTCTGGGTTTCCAGAAATGACATGATACGCGAGCAAAAAACATGTTCTAAAATTCTACAACAGATCGACGTCAGAGATAAGGGCCTATAGTTTTGCGCATCTGCTCGACTACCCTTCTTGAAAACTGGAACTCCCTGTGCTCTTTTCCAATTATTTGGAACCTTCCGTTCCTCTAGAGACTTGCGGTACACGGCTGTTAGTAGGAGGGCAAGTTCTTTCTCGTACTCTGTTTAGAATCGAATTGGTATCCCGTCAGGTGCAATGGACGTTCCTCTGTTGAGTGATTTCAGTTGATTTTCTATTCCTTGGACACTTGTTTCGATGTCAGTCATTTTTTCGTTCGTGCAAGGATTTAGAGAAGGAACTGTAGTGAGGTCTTCCTGTGTGAAAACAGCTTTAGAAAAAGATATTTAGTATTTCAGCTTTGCGCGTGTCATCCTCTGTTTCAATGTCATTATCATCCCCGAGTGTCTGATATGCTGTTTCGATCCACTTACTAATTGAACGTAAGACCAGAACTTCCTAGGATTTTCTGTCAAGTCGGTACATAGAACTTTACTTTCGAATTCACTGAACGCTTCACGCATAGCCCTCCTTACGCTAACTTTGACATCGTTTAGCTTCTTTTTCTCTGAGAGGTTTTGGCTGCGTTTAAATTTGCGATGAAGCTCTCTTTGCTTACGCAGTAGTTTCCTAAATTTGTTGTTGAACCAAGGTGGGTTTTTCCCGCTCCTCGCAGCTTTACTCGGCACGTACCTGTCTAAAACGCATTTTACGATTGCCTTGAACTTTTTCCATAAACACTGAACATTGTCAGTGTCGGAACAGAAATTTTCGTTTTGATCTGTTAGTCAGTCTGAAATCTGCCTCCTTTTACTCTTGCTAAACAGATAAACCTTCCTCCCTTTTTTTATATTCCTATTTACTTCCCTGTTCAGGGATGCTGAAACGACCTTATGATCACTGATTCCCTGCTCTGCGCTTACAGAGTCGAAAAGTTCGGGACTGTTTGTTATAAGTAGGTCCAAGATGTCATCTCCACGAGTCGAATCTCTGTTTAATTGCTCGAGGTAATTTTCGCATAGTGCACCCAGTATAATGTCACTCAATGCTCTGTCTCTACCACCCGTCCTAAACATCTGAGTGTCCCAGTCTATACCTGGTAAACTGAAATCTCCACCTAAAACTGTAACACTCTGAGGAAATTTATGTGAAATGTATTCCAGATTTTCTCTCAGTTGTTCTGCCACTAATGCTTCTGAGTCGAGAGGTCGTTAAAAGGAGCCAATTATTAACTTAGTTCGGTTGTTGAGTATAACCTCCACCCATAATAATTCACAGGAACTATCCCCTTCTATTTCACTACAGGATAAAGTACTACTGACAGCCACAAACACGCCACCACCGGTTGCATGCAATCTATCCTTTCTAAACACCGTCTGTGCCTTTGTAAAAATTTCGACAGAATTTGTCTCTGACTTCAGCCAGCTTTCCGTACCTATAACGATTTCTGCTTAGATGCTTTCTATCAGCGCTTGAAGTTCCGGTACTTTACCAACGCAGCTTCGACAGTTTACAATTACAATACCAACTTCTGCTTCGTCCCCGCATGTCCTGACTTTGCCCCGCACCCTTTGACGCTGTTGCCGATTCTGTACTTGCCCGAGGACATCTAACAAAAAAAAAAAAAAAAAAAAAAAAAAAAAAAAAAAAAAAAAAAAAAACAGCCCAGTCCACGCCACACAACTCCTGCTACCCGTGTAGCCGCCTGTTATGTGTAGTTGACTCCTGACCTGTCCAGCGGAACCCGAAACCCCACCACCCTATGGCGCAAATCGAGAAATCTGCAGCCTACACGGTCGCAGAACCGCCTCAGCCTCTGATTCAGACTCTCCACTCGGCTCTGTACCAAAGGTCCGCAGTCAGTCCTGTTGACGATGCTGCAGATGGTGAGCTCTGCTTTCATCCCACTAGCGAGACTGGCAGTCAAATCAGATAGCCGCCGGAAGCCAGAGAGGATTTCCTCCAATCCATACCAACACACATCATTGGTGCCGACATGAGCGACCACCTGCAGATGGGTGCACCCTGTACCCTTCATGGCATCCGGAAGGACCCTTTCCACATCTGGAATGACTTCCCCCGGTATGCACACGGAGTGCACATTGGTTTTCTTCCCCTTCCTTGCAGCCATATCCCTAAGGGGCCTCATTACGCGCCTCACGTTGGAGCTCCCAACTACCAGTAAGCCCACCCTCTGCTACCGCCCGGATCTTGCAGACTGAGGGGCAACCTCTGGAACAGGACGAGCAGCCGAGTCCGGCCGAAGATCAATATCAGTCAGAGACAGAGCCTGAAACCGGTTCATCAGACAAACTGGAGAGGCCTTCCATTCAGCCCTCTGGAATGTCTTTCGCCCCTGCCATACCTTGAGACGACCTCCCACTCTACCATGGGTGAGGAGTCAGCATCAATGTGGGCAGTATCCCAGGCAGCCACAGCCATAGTCCGATCGGGGGATGCTGGGAGATGCGTGGACGAGCTGGCCGTCCCTGACAAACCCTGTCCGGACCCCCACAGTGATGCCCATTGGCAACAGCTTCAAGCTGTGTGACTGAAGCCAACACTGCCTGAGGCTGGGAGTGAAGGGATGCCAACTCAGCCCCCATGCGAACACAGTAGTCGCAGTCCCTATCCATGCTAAATACTGTTGTGCAAAGAACGTCTCAACTAATCTACAGAGAGCTGAATAAAGCTTTGTTAAGTGAAGTTAGTGTTCGTCATTCATCTACTTACACCTTCCTCTACATGAAAATATATAGAGTTTCAAAATTTAAACAATTGGATTGGTTGAAGATATATATAGATTTAAATACAGGAATGAGATCTAAAGCCATGTTGAAAAAATGGGATTTCTACAAATTTGTGAATAATTCAGTCTTTGGCAAGAAAATGCAAAATATAAGAAATAGAGTGGATATAAATTTAATGTCAAATGAAGAAAAATGTTATAAATTAATAGCAAAGCCAAACTTTGTAGCAAGAACTATATTTAAGAAAAATTTTGCTGCTATTCATATGAATAAAACAAAAACCACATTAACAAATCCATCTATGTTGGTGTGAGTATATCTGATTCATCAGAAGAACTGATGTATGAATTTCACTATAGAATAATGAAATGAAAATATGGGAAAGATATTGAGTTGTATTATCAAAGTATGGACTGCTATGCCTATGTTATTCAAACTGAAAATTTTTGTGATAATATGAAATCGATGACTGATAAAGTTGATACTAGTGATTATCCCAAAAGTAATATTTATGATATTTCACAAGTAAACAAGAAAGTTTCATGGAAATGAAAGATGAATATAACAGAAAAATAATGGAAGGATTTTGTGGTTTGAGAAGAGAAATCTGTGCTAATAAAGTCGGTGATAAAATAGAGAAAATATCTAAAGGAGTTAAGAAATGTATTGTCAAATATAGAATAAGCTAAGAAGATTCTAAAGATTGTATGGACATAACAAATTATAAAAAAGCTAATAACATTTTTTCTGTATAAATGGAGAAGCTCAACAATGTAAGTGTCTCAAAAGAGATTAAAAAATTAACTGAGTTATAGATAAATATTTTCTATAAAATTACTGAATGTGAATATTGATACACTAGATATGGACAAAAATTTGTATGGACCGTCATAATGAGTTTATCATAATTTTACCAGAAATATATTCTAAATTAATTACTGATTGTGGTTTTCACAATATTAAAAGAGAACAAATCAAACAGAAATATAAAGGAATAAAGAAACTAAATAAAATAAAATAGAAACATTGAATTTCATGATCTGGAATTCGCTCTATGAAAATTTTTAGAAGATTTTATTGTTTTCCTATTAAATTTTATAGTCTCTAAATGCAGAATACCAAACAGCCAAAGCAGTTAGGTGACTGTCTAGAGAAAAATCATATTAATGAATTTCATAAAGACAAGTATCGAAAAGATGGATGTTGTTGGATTTGTGAAGAATGTTTAGCGTACTACTAGAAAATCAAGGTTACATGTGAATGTGGAAAAACTGTAAATAATTCCTATCTCAAAAAACATATACTAACAACATCTTATAAAAATGTTATGGCTCCTCAAGAAGAAAGAATTAGAAAAATTTTGGGTAAAAATATATTTCTTATGTTCATCATAATTCATTTTATTTATTTTCTTATGTTCACCATTTATAAAAAAATACTAAACATATTTTCTAACATTCATCCTTTGTGAAATATTTTATAAGTGATGAAAGTGATACGAAAAAATATTGATTTTTTGTTAGTTTTTCTAAGTAATTTAATATAAAATACACTTTTTAAAATGAAATTATGTGAGTTAGACCTTAACATTGATTACAGTAGATCCGTTTGGTAGGTTTTAGGTTAAATTTTTGTGAGCTAGCGAAGGAGCGAGTGAAACGAGTGAGCTAGCTTAGGAAAACTGAACTAGAACCTACCAAATGGGCCTTCTTGTTGAGAGACAAGCAACATTGAGTGACATAATAGCAGAACTCAATATGGGACGTACGGCGAACTTAAAGCTTGGCTGCACAGAACGAGGTCTGCCCATGCGGTCTGCGACCTTGAGTCGCGGCGCGCTTTTCGCATCGTAGGAATGCGTGTTATTACCTCGTCTGGGTCTGTCTCAAAATTCAGGATCTCCGTCACGGTCGGCGGCTGTGAGAGCCTGCAGACGCATTTTTTCCCTGTTCTCACACTGGCGGCCGAGCCAGCGGTTTACCCACTCGTTAAAACTGAACGAAGGCTCTGAGCCAGATGACATCGCTATCCAATTTAACAATGAGGCTGAGTTTGCCCATCTGTTAACTTTCAGCAGGCGTAGATCACCCGAACAGAAAACTGTGCCCAGTAATTGGAAGAAAGCATAGGTCACGTCCATCTACAGAGAAGGGCAGAAGTGATCCACAAAACTACCGCGCAGCATCCTTCACGTAAATTTTGTGTGTCTTAGAACACATTATGAGCTCAAACGTAATGAGGTATCTCGAACAGAATGAGCTCCATACCAACCAGCACGTGTTTCGAAAACATCGTCCGTGTGAAAACTAACTCGCACTTTCCTCACACGACATACTAAAAGGCATAAATAAAGGCACTCAAGTAGATGTAATATTTTTCGATTTCCGAAAAGCTTTTGGCTCAGTACCATACCTATGCTCACTATCCAGAATACGATAATATGGAGTATCAAGTGAAATTTGTGACTGGTTTAAGGAGTTTTTGTTAGCGAGGCTGCAGATGAGGAGTTAATGAACAGATGTTGCCGTAACTTCGGGTGTATCCCAGGAATTGTGATGGGACCCTTGCTGTTCGCGTTGTGATTTGCGACTTTGCGGGCAATATTAACAGTAACAGCAGATTTTTGTAGATCATGCAATTGCCCGTTGTGAAGTACTGTCTGAAAGAAGATGCGAGAATATTTATTCTGGTATTGCTAAAATTTCGATGTGATGCAAACAGTGGTAACTTGCCTTATATGTTCAGTAATTTAAAATTGTGCCCTTCACAAAACGAAAAAACTGCAGTATGAACAAGTAACAGTTGGAATCAGTCTACTCGTACAAATGCCTGGTTGTAACACTATGTAGAGATATGGAATGGAATGCTCACGCAGGCCCAGACACGGGTAGGGCAGGGAAGATATCACAGTTTGATTTATTGGTAGGCTACTGGGGAAATGCCATCAATCTACAAAAGTGATTGCTTACAGGTCACCCATCTGACCCAGCCTAGAATATTGCTCACGTGTGTGGGAACCATACCAAACAGGATTAACCGGTGATATTGAACTCCCACAGAGAAGGGCAGCACGAATGTGGGAGAGTATCACTGATATAATGAAATAACCCTTATAGGATCACTCAATTGTCTCTGCGTCTATCTGTCTGTCTGTCTGACCGACTACTATGAAGATTTTTCTTAGAAATGGGTACACACACGAACTTAAATATATGTCCCATATTAAGGTCTATGGTACCTTGGCAATGTAAAAATTTTGAGCTTCTAAGTCAATTCAATAAAAAGATACGACTATTTATGTCACATGTTTTGAAACTCGAAAACTCACTCATCGAAATCTATAGGGTACTTCTCACTAATGTATAGTCATCATATTGGTAAACCAGCGAAGTTTTACAGCTGAAGTAAATTAAAAGATATGAAAATTGTTAAATTTTAATTATATCACATAAAAAATATCTTTTTGCCATTAAGGCGTATACTGCATCCATCATCCCTCAAACATATAATAGACGCAATGCGTGCAAACATGAAATGTAAGTTGTATGTCATGTTTTAGTAAGCAATTAAAAATATTTTATTAAATGTTCTATATCTACGTATGTAATCTGACGTTCCTCCATCGTGTTTTTTTGTGTGTGTGTTTGGGCTAGTCCTAGGAATTACTGAAATTCCCGAGACATCACCTGCAGGGTGAGTCACTAACTATTGCCACCTTGAATACTCCGAAAATATGATAGTAGCTGAAAAGTTTGTCGGACAAGTGTTGCATGGGACAATGGGGGCCATAATATGACGGTGGTTTTTCGTTGCTAGGTGGGGTCGCATCAGAGATATGAAGCTCAACTTTATTATTTTAAATGGGATGCTATAGATTGGTACTTATTTTCTGATAGCGGCTATCGAGACGAATCCAATGATGTGTGACGGTAAGGTCTTCGAAGGTCAACGAAGGCCAGAAGTGTGGCATGAACGTCCATTTACAGAAGGCGTTCGAAGTGATGATCGTTGGTATCAAAGCAGTGCTCCGATCTTCTTATCATGGACTCAGTGGTATTTCTTATCACTTGGTCACTTATCGAACCACATGCTCTGACAATTCTCTCTCGTATATTGTGCAAATAGTAAATTTTCGCCAAATACGGCTTATCCATCTAACGTGCCATTGACATATAAACACCATTCGACGGATTGACGATAGAACACTAATACGAACGGTAAGACTCGTATCGTCGAATCAAGCGAATGTGAGTGACGTATTCCCTCGAAGAAAAAGTCGATATGTTTCTCATTCACGGTGAATGCCATCCACGTTTACATTTTCAAATATGGTTATGATAAACTGAAAACAACTGGATCTTTAACGCATCGGAGACATATCCGACAAAGGAAAGTTACTAAGAAAGTTACTAACGAGGAAACGGAAATTGGTACTCTTGCACTGTGATTCGAGATACTTCAGTTAGTTCAAGTAAAATCGCAATGGAATCTGGCATGAGCAAGAGTAGTGTTGTTCGTGTTCTGCATCGCCGTAAATATCATCCTTACCGTATCAGTCTCCACCAACAGTTAACTGGTACCGATTGTATGCGTCGCATTGGCATTGACTTCTGCCGATGGGCTCAACTTCAGATTCAGTGGGATTACACATTTATTAATTTGATTTTATTTGCTGACCAGGCTTCATCACGGACCATGGAAATGTTAATTTGTGTAATAAGCATCATTGGAAAACTGAAAATCCATGATGGCTGCGGCAAGTTGCAAAACAAAAACTGTGGTTGGTGAATGTATGGTGTTGGATTCTGGAGGACAGAATTAGAGGCCCGTATTTCATCGAAGGAAATCTTAAGCGAGGCTAGTACACCACATTCCTGCAAGAAACGTTAGTTCTGTTACTGGAAGAAATATCTTTTGGGACAAGGAACAGAATGTGGTATCAACACGATGCATGTCCGGCACATTTTTCGCTGATGGCTACAAATGAGCTGCAGAGACAATTCCCAAATCGTTAGATTGGACGCGGAGGAGATGTGCCGTGGCCGGCTCGTTCGCCACACTTGACGCCTCTGTATTTTTGCTTGTGGGGATTCGTAAAAGACATTGTTTATGAAGACGTTACAACTACGCCTGAGGATATGCGAGAGAGAATTGTCAGAGCATGTGCTTCGATAAGTGCCGAAATGATAAGGAATACCACTCTATCCATATTAAGAAGATTGCAGCACTGCGTTGGTACCAATGGTCATCACTTCGAACAACTTCTGCAAATGGACGTTCATGCCACCTTTGTGACTTTCAAATACCTTACTGTTACACATCATTGGATTCCATTTCGATAGCCGCTATCAGAAAATAAGTACCAAACTATAGCAACCCATTTAAATAAAAAAAAGTTGAGCTTCATACCTCTGAAGCGACCCCACCTAGCAACAAAAAAACCAACGTTACATTATGGCTCCCGTTGTCCCATGCAACTTCTGTGCCAAAAACTTTTTTAGCTCCTTTCGGAGTTATTGTTGGTGGCAACAGTTAGTGACTCAACATGTATATCGAAAACAGGCAAACATCGTTCAGATTCTCGATTCCCAGGATATATAATTAAGTTTGCACGGAACACTCAGCGCGCGAGACCTACTCGTATTTGGCCAGTTTTTGTACGTTTCATTCCACGTGCATTTCGTTTCCCAAAATTTATGTACAAGGAAGAGGAAAGACAATTTGATTTTAAACAATGTCTTGTATGTTCGTCTTTGGTCTACACTTTCAATTACTCTTTTTTTCTCTTTCGTTGTCCGAAAGATATTGCGTGGCCACCACCATTTTCCCGAAACAATACACTACCTGTACACAGATAAGCCAAAATGTTATGAGCACTGCCCACCGCGACGTTGGATGACACCTGGTGGCGTTACGAGCTCGTGACTCTGTAACAAAAATGTGTAAAAGTGTGTAAACGGAGCAGACACGGACGGGGCATCGCCCTAGCGAAGATATGGGCTGTAAATAGCAAAATCTATTGACAAAAGCGACTTTGACAAAGGAAAGATTATTATTAAGCAGAGCTTGTGAACGAGGATCTCGCAAACGGCGAAGCCTATTCGAATGTTCACATGCTATTGTCGTAAGCGTTTAAGGAAAGAGGTAGGACAGTGAAACTACCATTAATCGCTAAATGGTTGGACGTCCACGAGTCTTCACAGAACGTGGGGTTCAGAGGCTTCACTGCTCTGTAACTTAGTATAGATGGTGATCAAGATCTGCATCTACAGCTAACTCGGCAAGTCACCTGACGGTGTGTGGCGGAGGGTACATTAAGTACCTCTATTGGTTCTCCCAACTATTACAATCTCGTATTGTTCGTGGAAAGAAAGATTGTCGGTATGCCTCTGTGTGGGCTCTAATCTCTCTGATTTTATCTTCATGGTCTCCTGGCGAGATGTACGTAGGAGGGAACAACATACTGCTTGACTCCTCGGTGAAGGTATGTTTTCGAAACTTCAACAGCAGCCCGTACGAGCTTCTGAGCGTCTCTCTTGCAGAGTCTTCTACTGGAGTCCATCTATCATCTCCGTAACGCTTTCGCGTTTACTAAATGATCCTGTAACGAAGCGCGCTGGTCTCCGTTGGATCTTCTCTATCTCTTCTATCAACCCTCTGTGGTACAGATCCCACACTGGTGAGCAGTATTCAAGCAGTGGGCGAGCAAGTGTATTGTTTTCGGACTACATTTCCTTGGGATTCTTCCAATGAATCTAACTCTGGTATCTCCTTTGCCGACGGTTAATTTTATATGGTTATTCCATTTTAAATCACTCCTAATGCCTACTCCCATATAATTTGTGGAACTAACTGCTTCCAGTTGCTGACCTGCTATATTGTAGCTAAATGATAAAGGATCTTTCTTTCTATGTATTCGCAGCACATTACACTTGTCTATATTGAGATTCAATTGCCATTCCCTGCACAATGCGTCAATTCGTTGCAGATCCTCCTTCATTTCAGTACAATTTTCCATTTTTACAACCTATCGATATACTACAGCATCATCCGCAAAAAGCCTCAGTGAACTTCCGATGTTATCCACGAGGTCATTTATATATATTGTGAATAGCTACGGTCCTACGACACTCCCTGCGGCACACCTGATCTATGGCATCTCTACCCAAAGAGCACAATGGTAGTGGAAGCACAAGTGTTTCTAATTGTAAGCACACTGTTCATCGTACATTGTTGAGCATGGAACAAGCGTTCACATGTTGACTCAAAGACATCGTCAGTTACGATTGAAGTGAGGACACAATCATCGGAATTCGAACGTCGATCAGTGGAAACGTGTCGGCTCTTTGAGTGAACCATATTTTTGCTGCACTTGGGCGATAGCCATCTCCAAAAACTCCATCATCGAGGTAAGTAGCAGCTCGAAACGTGTAGGGGGCAACAGGCATAGGCTATTGGGGAGCAATAACATGGTATGGGAGGCATTTTGCTGCGCTTTCATGGTACCTGTTGACAGATGCGAACTACAAGCATCCCTTCGTGCTGGATGTCTTCCCCGACGGCGATGTCATATTTCAGTAGTACCAGGTGATCAAAAAGTCAGTATAAATTTGAGAACCCAATAAACTACGGAATAATGTTGATCGAGAGATAAAAATTGACACACATGCTTGGAATGACATGGTGTTTTATTAGAACAAAAAAACAACAACCCCATATTGCTAGACCTGAAGTCGCAAGTGTATCGTGATCGACTGACATCTCTAGGGATGCTGAAAGACAACATCCGACGCCAATGCCTCACCATAACTCCAGACATGCTTCACAGTGCTGTTCACAACATTATTCCTCGACTACAGCTATTGTTGAGAAATGATGGTGGACATATTGAGCATTTCCTGTAAAGAACATAATCTTTGCTTTGTCTTAGTTGGTATGCTAATTATTGCTATTCTGATCAGATAAAGCGCCATCTGTCGGACATTTTTTGAACGTTTGAATTTTTTGGTTCTAATAAAACCCCATGTCATTCCAAGCATGTGTATCAATTTGTACCTCTCTATCTACATTATTCCGTGATTTATTTAGTTTTCAAATTTATACTGACTTTTTGATCACCCGGTATATTTGTCCGTGTCTAGGAGCCAGAACCGTGCTACAGTGGTTTGAGGAGCATTATAGTGAACTCACGTTGATGTCTCGGTGAACAAATTCGACTGAAGTAAATCGTATGCAACCTATGTGGGTCGCTGTCGGGCGTCATCACCGAGTACGCAAATCAGCGGCCCGTTATTTACGCGAATCACATGACCTATGCGTGGTCATCTAATGCCACATACCTCCACAAAGCTACCAACAAACTGTCCGATCCCTGATATGCAGAATCAGTGACGTATATCATTTCAAAGACAGACTAACAAGCTATTAAGCAGGTGGTCATAATGTTTTGGCTCGTCAGTGTAAATGCGGACGGGACATTTGCGCAACACATACGTCTGAAACTGACGCTTCTGGTTCAATTTTTTATTTTCACAGTCTCATAACAGAAGAGGCTGTACTTAGTTATTTGATCATTCCATTCCAAGATGCTTCTACAGGCGGGTGTAAAACGAATGTGCTCAACGGAAAATAATAAACGCTAAAATGAAGATTTGGCCCTATCTGACTACCCCATGAAGCTGATCTTAGGATCTCTTAATTCTATAAATTACAATCTAAACATAAATGAATGAAGAAGGCAACTAATCCTACTAAATGATGAACGTTGTTCCTGCTTATATATTTATTCTAGATTTTTTTAAACTTTTTATTACAAAGTTTACATTTCCTAAGTAAAATTACTAATCAGTTACCCAACTCTGCCCCTTATTATGACTGCGTGACCTAATATCAATAACGCGAAATTACTGACACCATCTACGTACTAAACACCAGACGACACTACTTTCAAAGATTATCTACGGTGGTGTGGAACCTCAGCCGAAATAAACTAACGTGATCACAGCTTTTTAGCTTTTATAGCCCTAATAAGCCGAAGCAATTTGCGATATCACCGTATGTAGTGCGTCCGTTGCATCGAAGTGATGCTTCTCGTACTCGTCTGCCACGATGGAAGAACTCCAGCCACAAATAAACTCTTTCAAACACTAGGACGGCAGAAGGTGGTCCTCTGACTAATAGCGGGCCGGGCGCTACAGTCTGGAACCGCGCGACCCCTACGGTCGCAGGTTCGAATCCTGCCTCGGGCATGCATGATGTGTGATGTCCTTCGGTTAGTTAGATTTAAGTAGTTCCAAGTTCTAGGGTACTGATGACCTCCCAAGTTAAGTCCGATATTGCTCAGCGCCATTTTGAACCTCTGACTAATATACTCTAATACTGCCTTTTCCTCACTGTGTTCTACAATCGAGAAACGTGTACTCCCAGCTACAAGGACGGAGTTGAGGTAATGTCTCAACGTAAGTATGGGCAGAGGAAGTTCTCTCAGTTACTGAATGCTGCGTACTCAAAGACGACTTCCAACTCGGAGGTGAAGTCCAGAATCGCATAGGTTCGCAACAGTACAGTGCTAACTGTTCTAACTATAAACTCTCCCGAGAGCAAAGACAGCCAGTCCGTCTGTTCCAACAAAGCTGATATCGAGCGACTGTCACACACTGGCGCTCACAACGTAAGACCCCGTCTCTCCAGCGCTGGCTTCCCAGCAGTGCTTGACTCCCCACCATCGTAATTCCGAAAACGAATCATATTCCTGAAATCAAGGAATATTCCCCCTCTACATAGTCTTCCGAACGCCGACCAACCATATTTTGTACTTTTGTCGCCCAGCGCGGAAAGTTTGCGAGGAAAAACCTTTACTCGTACAATGGTACACTTCTGAGTAAAAATCCTTGGAAATAACCCAGCCTGCGTGGTTTCCGAGGTGCCGCTTCTTCGTTCCTCTCAACTGCGTCCAAGATTTTCCGCGTTCGGAAGTATTATCCGGTTATGCTTCCGGCCCTACTACAGTAGCGGCCGGTCGTCGCCCTGATGTGCTCCAGAGCTCAGGTGCCAAGACGTCTGTCTAGCTACATTCTGCGTTAAAGCAGAACCAACACCTGTGGGGGCCTTCCACCCAGAGCTTGAGTTCTGCCTGCAGTTTCATCTCCACTAGCGTTACAACCTCTACTAGTGTAGGCAATCATTCATTAGGCAGTTTTTATGATAAAGACACTGCGTTACCTTTTATGCAATAAGCGTTAGCAATTATTTACAAGACACACGTGACAATGTGAGTCTCCTTTATATATTCATATATTTATATACACTCTTGGAAATTGAAATAAGAACACCGTGAATTCATTGTCCCAGGAAGGGGAAACTTTATTGACACATTCCTGGGGTCAGATACATCACGTGATCACACTGACAGAACCACAGGCACATAGACACAGGCAACAGAGCATGCACAATGTCGGCACTAGTACAGTGTATATCCACCTTTCGCAGCAATGCAGGCTTCTATTCTCCCATGGAGACGATCGTAGAGATGCTCGATGTAGTCCTGTGGAACGGCTTGCCATGCCATTTACACCTGGCGCCTCAGTTGGACCAGCGTTCGTGCTGGACGTGCAGACCGCGTGAGACGACGCTTCATCCAGTCCCAAACATACTCAATGGGAGACAGATCCGGAGATCTTGCTGGCCAGTGTGGTTGACTTACACCTTCTAGAGCACGTTGGGTGGCACGGGATACATGCGGACGTGCATTGTCCTGTTGGAACAGCAAGTTCCCTTGCCGGTCTAGGAATGGTAGAACGATGGGTTCGATGACGGTTTGGATGTACCGTGCACTATTCAGTGTCCCCTCGACGATCACCACAGGTGTACGGCCAGTGTAGGAGATCGCTCCCCACACCATGATGCCGGGTGTTGGCCCTGTGTGCCTCGGTCGTATGCAGTCCTGATTGTGGCGCTCACCTGCACGGCGCCAAACACGCATACGACCATCATTGGCACCAAGGCAGAAGCGACTCTCATCGCTGAAGACTACACGTCTCAATTCGTCCCTCCATTCACGCCTCTCGCGACACCACTGGAGGCGGGCTGCACGATGTTGGGGCGTGAGTGGAAGACGGCCTAACGGTGTGCGGGACCGTAGCCCAGCTTCATGGAGACGGTTGCGAATGGTCCTCGCCGATACCCCAGGAGCAACAGTGTCCCTAATTTGCTGGGAAGTGGCGGTGCGGTCCCCTACGGCACTACGTAGGATCCTACGGTCTTGGCGTGCATCCGTGCGTCGCTGCGGTCCGGTCCCAGGTCGACGGGCACGTGCACCTTCCGCCGACCACTGGCGACAACATCGAACTGTGGAGACCTCACGCCCCACGTGTTGAGCAATTCGGCGGTACGTCCACCCGGCCTTCCGCATGCCCACTATACGCCCTCGCTCAAAGTCCGTCAACTGCACATAAGGTTCACGTCCACGCTGTCGCGGCATGCTACCAGTGTTAAAGACTGCGATGGAGCTCCGTATGCCACGACAAACTGGCTGACACTGACGGCGGCGGTGCACAAATGCTGCGCAGCTAGCGCCATTCGACGGCCAACACCGTGGTTCCTGGTGTGTCCGCTGTGCCGTGCGTGTGATCATTGCTTGTACAGCCCTCTCGCAGTGTCCGGAGCAAGTATGGTGGGTCCGACACACCGGTGTCAATGTGTTCTTTTTTCCATTTCCAGGAGTGTATAAGATGTACTACCTATCAAATAAGAGATCACGGCAAAGTATGTGGATGAGTGCTTGTAAGGTGCGAAATTATAGCCACCTTACACCATCTACATGTGTGTCCCATAGAAGATTCCGCTGTATCCAAGGACCCAGAAATTTTATACGATCTTGATTTATTATTGTTTGACCACATAGATCACTGTGAGGAGGTAATTGATTTCTATTGTGGACTGAATGTTTGTCCGGACCAAGTTTTCTACTTCGTAAAAGCTTTCGTAAAAGCAATATGTCCCCTTAAAAGTAAGTGTTATTTCACGTCTGTATAAAATAGCTGTTGCGATACTTACATGTGCGACCTATTTTTCCTATATGTAATACGATGTGAATGGATGATAAACTTACTGGATAAACGAGGCCCCCATAAATATACGGTGATTTCTACCGAACGTAAATACTACATCTCGTACCAAGGCTACTGGTCTTAGACATCGCTTTCAACACCAGATAAACACAAAAACACGAGAAGGGCTGTCGAAAGGTGGGAACGTCTTTGCATGACATACAGCTGACCACAGCTGGCGTCACAGACGTGAGCCAACAACTGCCCAGCGATTCCATTAGTACCTGCCATTAAACAATACTCATAAAACAGCGAATGTGTTAACCCATTCAGTCCTAAAGAACTTGTTGACAGTGGAACCTACACTACTGGCCAACAGTGTAAAATTCGACACGTGTGAACAGCAGGTCTCCCAAGCTGGCCGATATGCAGTTTCTCTCAAACGATTTCAAAGAAACTATACGCTAAAAAAAAAAAAAAATGATTCTTGCACATCTAGTAGCTTGATTCATCAGCATCATGTGAACTGCCTATCGTTTCTTTAATTATCACAGTTATTGAGATATTTCGAGAATAAGTAACATACTGCAATAAATTCGAAGGTTTAGCACTGGAAATAGGGGGCGCTATGAATTTTTGTTTGGTAGATATTAGGTCATATGTTGCTGAATATGAAATTCAGCTGACCTACTGAATCATTCTTTAAACCTTGGAAGATATCGCTGTCGGTCTACAATCTCGAGATAATGGGAGGTAAGTAAAGTTCTGTGGCCCGAACCCGCGTGACAGCGAACAAGAAATATTTATGAATCCCTCGTATCTCGTAAACGGTTTGAGAGATCGAAACAAGATTTTGGCAAATGATAACATTCAAAGAGGAGAGTATTTTGACAAATGACTGATACGTGAAACTTACATAACTACCACAATATTCAAGCTATTCCAGACTTTTCAGTGAAATAATGTACTATTTAAGGCCAACGATAATTGTTGAAATTAAAAATGTTACGTGTTTTGCAAAAATATAAGTAAAGGCATTTCTTGTTCTTTTTAACACTGAGTATGGGCTTTTACATAAACTATCTTGTCCCCAGTTGCTGTTTTGATGATACACTACTGGCCATTAAAATTCCTACACCACGAAGATGACGTGCTACAGACGTGAAATTTACCCGACAGGAAGAAGATGCTGTTATATGCAAATGATTAGCTTTTCAGAGCATTGACACAAGGCTGGCACCGGTTGCGACACCTACAACGTGATGACATGAGGAAAGTTTCCAACCGATTTCTCATACACAAGCAGCAGCTGACCGGCGTTGCCTGGTGAAACGTTCTTGTGATGCTATTATTGTTAGGAAAGAGGTCATTTGAAGTCAAATTGCACAGTGTTGAAATCGAAGGAAGGCAAAAAGTCTCGGGATGTAGATACCTTTATGTGTATTAATCAAGTAGTTGACCTTGTGTCATGCATACAGGTGATAGCGAACATATGTGAATAAGATAGAACTGTTTTCTTAACTCGACAGTGTGCAAAGCTCAATAAAAGATACTGTGGGTCACGGTAAACTTCTAGTTGCGACTGGGCATAGTACTGCGCAACTGTATGCATGGAGCACAGTTAAATTTATCGCAACAGTTCTTAGTGGAGTGATTTTGGTGCATGAATTGAAATTAATCTGTTTTTTGTAGGAACTGTGTTAGTCAAAGATATGTGTTAAGTGTCAGACAAGGAACAGTGTGAATTCTTGAGCAGTAAAGGTGAATTTCGTGCATTATACAAACGTGTCAACAAGATGTATCGTGCAGGATGCCAAATGAAACACAATCAGCCGTCTAGTTTCTGATTGTATTTTATTTGGGTACCAGTTTCGGTGATTTTCTATCTCATCTTCAGGCCCCTGACCGATGCCTAGGAAGATTCCACCTCCTTTCTGGTCAAAATAGGGGATAGTAATATAGGTATTAGTACACTACTGGCCATTAAAATTGCTACACTACGAAGATGACGTGCTACAGACGCCAAATTCAACCGACAGGAAGAAGATGCTGTGACATGCACATGATTAGCTTTTCAGAGCATTCACACAAGGTTGGCGCCGGTGGCGACACCTACAACGTGCTGACATGAGGAAAGTTTCCAACCGATTTCTCATACACAAACAGCAGTTGACCTGCGTTGCCTGGTGAAACGTTGTTGTGATGCCTCGTGTAAGGAGGGGAAATGCGTATCATCACGTTTCCGACTTTGATACAGGCATCTTTTCCGTATGGCTGTAACGGATCGTGCAGCCACGTCTCGATGCCTGAGTCAACAGATGGGGACGTTTGCAGGACTACAACCGTCTGCACGAACAGTTGGAAGACGTTTGCAGCAGCATGGGCTATCAGCTCGGAGACCATGGCTGCGGTTACCCTTGACGCTGCATCACAGACAGGAGCGCCTGCGATGGTGTACTCAGCGACGAACCTGGGTGCACGAATGGCAAAACATCATTTTTTCGGATGAATCCAGGTTCTGTTTACAGCATCATGATGGTCGCGTCCGTGTTTGGCGACATCGCGGTGAACGCACATTGGAAGCGTGTATTCGTCGTCGCCATACTGACGTATCACCCGGCGTAATGGTATTGGGTGCCATTGGTTACATGTCTCGGTCACCTCTTGTTCGCATTGACGGCACTTTGACAATGGACGCTACATTTCAGATGTGTTACGATCCGTGGCTCTACCCTCCATTCGATCCCTTCGAAACCCTACATTACAGCAGGATAATGCACGACCACATGATGCAGGTCATGTACGAACCTTTCTGGATACAAGAAATTTTCGTCTGCTGCCCTAGCCAACATATTCTACATATCTTTCACCAACTGAAAACGTCCGGTCAATGGTGGCCAAGCAACTGGCTCGTCACAATACACCAGTCACTACTCTTGATGAACTGTGGTATCGTGTTGAAGCTGCATCGGTAGCTGTACCTGTACACGCCATCCAAGCTCTGTTTGACTCAATGCCCAGGCGTATCAAGGCCGTTGTTACAGCCAGAGGTGGTTGTTCTGGGTACTGCTTTTTCAGCATCTATGCACCCTAATTGCGTGATAATGTAATTATATGTCAGTTCTTGTATAATATATTTGTCCAATGAATACCCATTTATCATCTGCATTTCTTCTTGGTGGAGCAATTTTAATGGTCAGTAGTGTAGATTTCTGCTTGTTATAGCGATCACTCGGTAGATGATGGTTGAAGTGATCGCTGTAGCAAGCAGGAATCTATTAATACCAGTACTGGTGGCTACTGTTTCGACCAGAACCGAAGTGGAATCTCCCTATACGTCCGTCAGGGGTCTGTAGATGAGATAGCACAGAGCCGGAACTGGTAGCCAAATAAAATACATTCGGAAACTAGACGGCCGAAAGGTGTTTCATTTGACATCCTGTATCGAACAGCCAGGTCCCGCAACCATCTCTGAAACGAAGGACATGCAGATACTAAACGTACGGTATCGTATGTTGTTTTCACTAAATGGAACACAATCAGAACTGTCACGGGTTACTTTGACATGTGCGGATAAAACACACACTGTGGTTGACAGTAATGACACAAGTAAGCTTTCGTCAGTCAATATTGATAGTTGGCTTGTCAGTTTGTCTAAATGTGTTGAAAACTTGAGTGTGTAGCATAAAAAATTGTGCCATTGGAGCATTACGCATGGGAAAGTTTTTTGTCACGTAAAGAAGTGTGCTTCATAGACGACTTTGTCATTTGTGAAGAATGTTTGGCAGGTAAATAATATCTGTCAGTTCGTCAAGAGCTAATGCTCCACGTGAACTGGTTCATGCACACGTTTGTGGACCCATGGAGACGCATTCGCTTGGAGGAGCAAGATATCGTTTGCCTTTAAATGATGACTACTCTGGTTATCACAAAATCTTCTTTATGAAAGAGAAGAATGAAGTTAAAGGTCTGATTAGGATATTTATTGCAAAAATTGAGAGAGAAAATGATGTGAGAAATTAAATTATAAGGAGTCATAATGGAGTGGAGTTTATAAATACTGACTTAGGCACAGTTTTGTGTGAAAGAGTCAAAACCCATCAAAGGAGCATTGTGGACACACCACATCAAAATGGAAGAGATTAAAGGGAAGTGTGCGTCTTGGTTGAAGCTGCTCGTTCATTGATTTTAGGAATGCCTCACGGTGACTTATGTACTAAACCGATCGAACTGGTCCAAGCCCTGTAGAAATTAAAATTCGTTTTGAAAATTTTTGAAACTCGTATGTCTGTCCTTGTACCCAAATAAAAGAGACTGAAACTAGACCCCAAAAACAAGATAGTTTATTTATGGGTTGTGATCATAATGTGAAGGGGTAAAGAATGTTTACACTTTCCACAAAGAGAATTGAGGTGCTCCAAAATGTACCTGAAAGGGAGAAGAAAACTGATGTTCATGTAAAAGAAACAGATACCATTAGTTGTAATGAAGAGAAAATACATAAAGCTTTGGATTCAGAGGAACAGAAAGAAGAAATGAGGACTGAGGTTGGGGAAGAAAATGAAAGTCAGATTAGAGTAGAACAAGAAATGTGTGAAGACAGTGAAAACACAGACATTTATTTTTGAGGATGCAGAGGAAGATGTAGTTTTTGATGGCAAGAAGAAGGTTTTGTTGTAATCAGAATAACTTTCTCATCCATCAGCTGGATGTTTATAGTGCATTTCTCTTTGGAGGGATAGTTGGAGACTTTTATATTAAATTACCTACTGGCTATCGCAGTAAAATGAATGATAAAGTTTGTACACTTAGGAAGGCTCTGTATGGTCTAAAGGACTCATCCAAAAATGGTAATGTTAAATTTCACACAGTAATAACTGGCTTAGGTTTTGTCAGAAGTGATTTTGAGCTTTGCTTGTATGTAAAGACAGAAATTAGGCATGAAGCATACACACTTGTTTACACTGATGTTCTGTCCACGGCTTCAACTTCCGAGAGGGAAATGAAGATTTGAAACTGTTAGTGAGTCATAAATTTAAAATGAAAGATTTGGGTATGATTAGGAACTATTTGGGAATGAATATTGGCCAACATTTAAGGGAGTGTACTATTACTATTTGCGAAAGTACCTATCATGAAAAAGTGTTGAAAGTTTTTGATATGTTTGAATATAATTCTGTTTCAATCCCCATGGAGGAAAATTTTGATCACTGTATGTTAAAAAAAGAAAAACAAGAAAATGAAGACACTGAGAAAGGGTGTAGAAAATTAGCAGAGTCACTGATGTAGGTTCCAGACCAGATATTTGCGTAACTATAACCATTCTATGTAGGTATCAAACATGTGCAAGTCTGGATTTATGGAATTCTTTAAAACGTATCTTGCGTTATGTTAAGGGAATCCTAAAACCGAATCAGTTATATGCTAGAGATAAAAGGTGTACTGATCCTAGAATTGGTTATGTGAACTCTGAGTGGACTGGTGACAGAGTAGACAGAAAGTCCACGAGTGGCTATCTTTTCAAAGTAATGGGGTGTAGTGTTTCATGGGCATCTAAGGAGCAACCCACAGTGTCTTTGTCATCAACAGAATCTGAATTTATAGCCTTAAGCATGGCAACTAGTGTAGCCTGTTGGCTCAGTAACTTGTATCACACTCTTTCTGGCAGTCAAAGAGCTGTTGTACTTTATGAAGACAATATGACAGTAATAAGCCTTTGCAACATACGAGAGTTCTATCATAAACTAAAGCATATATATGTGAAAATTTTATTCGTAAGAGAGAACGTTTTTACCAAGAAAGCTATGTTAAAGCAAACAACACACTAGGTAAAATAAAATTTGAAAAATTTAGAGCCTTGTTAGGAATTACTTGGAGTTTGTAATTTGTTTTTGTAACACTGATAATTAACATTGAGGGAGGGTGTTAATGGTAGAATGTTATTGTTATCTTAAAGAAGGAACACTGTTTTCCTTTGATTTGTGTTACCTTCCATTCTTTAAATACTTTGGCTTTTGCTGTTTATTCTGCGTGTGTATCGTTATTTGCCATTGTTGTAAGCTGTTACACATTACAAAAAATCTGAACAAACCAGCTTATTTTCTTGCTTCATTTACTGCGCCTGATCGCATGAACAGTGATTTAAACAATGTTAATAGAGAATTTCTATAAAAAGCAAACAGCTTAATCTGTTAATATGCCAACCCATGGCTCAGAGAAGTGGTTTGGTCTTTCTCTCAGCTCTGAGGAAGTTAACCAACTGACAATCATCATTCTGACAAGTTAGGTGCACAGTGCTGCACTCTTACCTCAAACTTCTTCGCTACAAAAACAATCACATTATCCAAAATATATACTCCTTTCACCTTTCATTGTATACGTCACATTTATCCTTGCTGTCCTTTCTTCATCTAACAGATACAATAACAAGTCCAAACAGCATTACTAAATACGTCTATCACCTTCCATACCTCAAATAAGAATATATCAGACTGCACAGAGGCAAATACTGTGCCACGACAAGTCTAAAGGTTGCTTAACAGTAATGTAACTTGCTTTCTCTTTGAAGTGCAATCGGTGACATAAAAATCAGTGACATGACCACTTTACAAAATCTGTTGAAACAATAAAACTCATAATCTCTATTTAGTGTACAGCACTTCGAAACTAAACTTCAAAACTGACTAAACTACACGGTGAGTATATTAATTTCGCATCCCACTGTAGCAGGCTCCATACGCGCCCCACGAGTGTAACAACTGTCCACCCAGACAAATCCTTTCTTACCTGTGTACTGCCTGAACAATTTAGATGTGAAGTTTGCCCAGAGGTTTTCCATTAACGACCGTTGCACGTCAAAAGCAATTCATTACAGCGGGGCGGAGCACACTTTGATCGCTGAAGCCCCCCATAGCTTATGGTTGCAGAAGACTGGTGACACTCGCCAGGCTCCAGGGGCCCTATTCTGTATCGTTCATACCGATCGGTGTAGTAGGTTAGTCTCGGTAGTGACGTCATTTTCGGTTCCTTATCGGAATATCCTATTCAGTAACCTTCTGAGACTTGTTACCGAATGGTCCTCCCACCGATTTTACGACAATTGTACCAAGAGGTTTGGGATTTCGGTCTGGCCCTGTCGATCGGTGAGCAGTGGTTTATGTACACCTATTATTTGTTATTTTAAACATATTAAGCGGTTTTAGCTTTGGATTTAGTGACTGTGTTACTAAAGAATCAGAGGACACATCCGGTTGGAAAGTGAGTTCATAATACACTATTTACCTTTGTTAGAAATATGGTTAGGTTAGGTTGTTACGGGGAATGATTACATAAAAAAAAGTTTTAGGCCAATATTTTCTCAAAATACGTGTTATTTTTATGCAAATAAGAGTTTAAAATAATTAAATATCAAGAAATCGGTTCTGCTTACGTATATTATATGAATGTGAACTGACGTTCTTAGTGCCTTTGTCTGCTTTTTCCCACAAATAGGTTAGTTAGTCATTATCGAAAAGTGCTTACAACCTTCAAGTAACAATGGAAAGCAATTATGTGAAGCCTAATATTGGAAATCTTCCAAACTATCACACACTTATGACCTACACAGCACCGTTTGGCAACGAAGTTAGCCTACGTTCCTAGTCTATACCATAACACAAGGATTGTGCTCTGTGTGTCTTTTGTTTGGCGTGGCCAAGTGGTTAGCGCGTGGGAATGCGATACGAAAAGACAAGGGTTCGCGGGTGGAAGCAAATTTTTTTCCATTTCATATATGCAACACGTTCTGAGACATTGTTATTCGTGTAAGTTACGATTTTTCTGCAATATTCGTTATTAATTACATGTAAGAGCACACTTCCTCAGTAATGATTTCTTGATTTCTGTGTGTTTAAAATACGAAACATGAAATTGTTGGAGATGAAAGTACTGTGAGTGAAACAACCGACAGTGACCTTATATATATATATATATATATATATATATATATATATATATATATATATATATATATATATGCCAGGAGTAATTCACCAATTTTTCCGAATATGTAGCGATTTCCGAGTATGCAGTTAGACAGGAAACTAAGAACACAACTTAAATTACTGGTAATGTAACTAGCAACAATCATCTTCATAATCTTGCTTGTCACAAGTATTTATCTGCGATCGAATCCTCAGCCACAATAGGCAGAGATGAAAGATCTCTGCCGAAATATTTTTAGACTGTAGCACCATATAAGAAACATTTTCATTCATGAGATGCATGGTGCAAACAGGAGTGCTCGAAAATGCGGTTTTTTCTTCAGTTATGTTTTTAAGACCAAAATCGTTGACGTATCATATAGGGAAGTGGGCTACTTAATCATTTGGATCTCTAGGAGCGAGTTATAATCACATTTTGTTTATCTTCTTTGTCTTTGAAACTCTCGGAAAAAATTTTTTCGGGTGTTTTTATAGATGTGTCACTCACTATACACTATTCCTAACTAATTTTCTGAAACGTAAAATCCTAAACACGATGTCAGTGTGAATGAGAATAAGATGACGTAATGCTGCATTTACGACAATCTGCAGAATACAGTCCAATACGCTATCGTTATTATGCTTGCACGGAAACATGTGGTTAGAGGAACTGTAAAATTTCTTATGCATTTCAGCTGAGAATCATGGAAATGGATATAATGCGCCTGATACTGTTAAGGAGGAGGCAAGGGCAATGAAGGCGGGCACGTCAGCTCGATGGAAGGCTTGGAAGAATAACGCGCCTGTCATCTGCTAGCCGCTTTGTGTTCGTGGCGCTGTGCGCGCTGCAGTGTGCATGCGCGGATCTGTGGCCGCTTGCTTCTGATTGGCTTGCGTGACTCGAACCGACAACAGCGCTTCGGTTCTCTAGACCTGAATGGCATCGCTATCGAAATGCATACTGAATAATACAGGGACCGTAAATCGAGTACTAGACCGTTCGGTGCTCTTGAGTACCGATACGATCAGCACAATGGCGGAAAGACACAGAGTACGCACCCAGTTCGGGCCTCTGATTTCAATAAACCCCTACCCAGCCAACAGAACTCATCCCACTGAACTGCTCACATTTGGATCTACCGGGGTGGCACATGTCTCTCATGAATTGCCACAGACGTGACGAGCATTACCCAACTGAAATGGCTTTAATCTAACTGAAAACGAATATTTTCTCCGTTAGACATTTTATTTCAACTACTAAATTATTAAAGCGTTTTATAAGTGAGTACTGCACCGCTTTCTCTGCCAAAGTCAGATACACCATCAAGAATTGGAGAAGATTTTTTTTCCTCTAGTGTTGTGTTGGTGAGTATCTATTATAATCAAACAGCGATGGATGGTTCACAACAAATTTCATGAGTCAATAATTGTACTGCAAAGAAGTGGTATATAGTCGCAATTGCTCGAACACATGCCTGGAAGATGTACGTGTGTAAATTCCACATATAGTTGCAACTACTTTCTTTTGAACTTGGCATGGGCTATGTCCTACCCCTCCTTTATCATCCATGTGACCAGACACGGCAAAGTCGATACTGAGGTGACTAACACAAACTTCTAAATGTAGCAGATACAGAGGAGAAGACAGCAATTAAAATAACAAAAGTCTAGTAAAAGCTTAACCAAGTAAACTTTCTTGTAACTATCGCGATACTCAATCTAGGCGCTACAGTCTTGAACCGCGCGACTGCTACTGTCGCAGGTCCGAATCCTGCCTCGGGCAAAGATGTGTGTGATGTCCTTAGGTTAGTTAGGTTTAAGTAGTTCTAAGTTCTAGGGGACTGATGACCTCAGAAGTTAAGTCCCATAGTGCTCAGAGCCATTTGAACCATTTGATACTCATTCTGAGGAAGTAAACAAAGTTCTCTGTGCAATATGGGTACCATGTCATAAAATATTTGTTATGTCATAGATGCAGTTCACAGAATAACTCGAAAAAAAATTATTGTGTGCCAGCCTTGGTGGCCGAGCGGTTCTAGGCGCTACAGTCTGGAACCGCGCGGCCGCTACGCTCGCAGGTTCGAATCCTGCCCCGGGCATGGATGTGTGTGATGTCCTTAGGTTAGTTAGGTTGAAGTGGTTCTACGTTCTAGGGGAGTGATGACCTCAGAGCCATTTGAAGCATTTGAACCATCAGACGCCATTTTGAAGGCTACGTATAGCGCCACCAATTACTGGAACTTCATGGAACCAAATGGTCTGAAGCAGGAATCTTCCAAATGTCTCACAACAAATTCAGCAGTTTTTTCTACCGATATTGGCCGAGAAAAAATTTGTTGCATCGCTTATTGAATGCTGCTCATATTAACTGTGCCAACCCTTCAACTTCATGATGGCTTCAACTCTGCTGGGCACACTTTCAATGTGGTGTCCGAATGTCTGTGGAGAAATGACAGACCATTCTTCCTTAAGAGCCGAAACTACGGAAGGTAGCGATGTTGGACTCTCGGGTCAGGAATGAGGTCGACAATCCAACTCGTCCCAAAGGTGTACAATTAAGTTCACGTTGGGACTCTGGGCAGGCCGGCCCATTTCAAAAATGATATTATTCACAAACTGTGGCCTCACAGATGCTGCTCTGTGACAGCAAGCGTTGTCATGCTGGTACCGACATCGCCTCTGAACGTCCCTCCAGTGTACGTAGTACACAGTGCTGTAAAATGTATTCACAGCTATCCACTTTTTATGTTTTCTTTAGGCGGGTAGGAGTTCAAAAATTTAAAATAATAATAATAATTCACGCGATCAGACCCTGTGGACCGCGCTACACCACAGTCAGAGCTCTCCATCTGTCTCTGTCTTCTGCTATCTGTCTCCAGTTTTCCGTGACTCCCAGCTGCAACAACTCTTCTCTCACTCCATCGATCCACCTCTTTCTAGGTCTTGTCACTCGTCTGTTCCCTGACGGGATCCAGTCCACTGAAAATTTTGGGCCACCTTGTTACCTCCATTCTAACTACACAACTGGCCATTAAAAGAAGAAATGCAGATGATAAACGGGTATTCACTGGACAGATATATTATACTAGAACTGACATGTGATTACATTTTCACGTAATTTGGTTGCATAGATCCTGAGAAATCACTGCCCAGAACAACCACCTCTGGCAGTAATAATAGCCTTGATACGCCTCGGCATTGAGTTAAACAGTGCTTGGATGGCGTGTACAGGTACAGCTGTCCATGCAGCTTCAACGCTATACCACAGTTCATCAAGAGTAGTGACTGGCGTATTGTGACGAGCCAGTTGCTCGCCCACCATTGATCAGACGTTTTCAGTTGATGAGAGATGAGGAGAATGTGCTGACCAGGGCAGCAGTCGAACAATTTCTGTATCCAGACCTGACATGACCTGCAACATGCGGTGGTGCATTATCCTGCTGAAATGTAGGATTTCTCAGGGAACGAATGAAGGGTAGAGCCACGGGTCGCAACACATCTGAAATGTAAGTTCCACTGTTCAAAGTGCCGTCAGTGCGAACTAGAGGTGACCGAGACGTGTAACCAATGGCACCCCATACCATCACACCGGGTGATACGCCAGTATGGCGATGATGAGTACACGCTTCCAATTGTAAGTAGGCTGTTTAGGTTTTTTATATTGGTAACGCCACGTAGCGTTCTGTATGAAAATCACTGGCTGTGCTGTGTGCAGTCAGTGGCTGGTTGGCATTGTTGTAATACTCACCATTGTAGTGTTGGGCAGCTGGATGTTAACAGCGCGTAGCATTGCGCAGTTGGAGGTGAGCCGCCAGCAGTGGTGGATGTGGGGAGAGAGATGGCGGAGTTTTGAAATTTGTAAGACTGGATGTCATGAACTGCTATATACATTATGACCTTTGAACACTATTGAGGTAAATACATTGTTTGTTCTCTATTAAAATCTTTCATTTGCTAATTGTGTCTATCAGTAGTTAGTGCCTTCAGTAGTTTGAATCTTTTATTTAGCTGGCAGTAGTGGCGCTCGCTGTATTGCAGCAGTAATGAAGATTTTTGTGAGGTGATTTGTGAAAGGTATAGGTTAATGTTAGTCAGGGCCATTTTTTGTAGGGATTATTGAAAGTCAGATTGCGTTGCGCTAAAAAATATTGTGTGTCAGCTTAAGCACAGTCTTCTACAATTTTTCTAAGGGGACGTTTCACAATGTGCGCTCATGGCGATGTCGCCAGGCACGGATGCGACCATCATGATGCTGTAAACAGAACCTGGATTCGTCCAAAAAAATGACGTTTTGCCATTCGTGCACCCAGGTTCGTCGTTGAGTACACCATCGTAGGCGCTCCTGTCTTTGATGCAGCGTCAAGGGTAACTCCAGCCATGGTCTCCGAGCTGATAGTCCATGCTGCTGCAAATGTCGTCGAACTGTTCGTGCAGATGGTTGTTGTCCTACAAACGTCCCCATCTGTTGACTCAGGGATCGAGACGTGGCTGAACCATCCGTTAAGCCATGCGGATAAGATGCCTGTCACCTTGACTGCTAGTGATATGAGGCCGTTGGGATCCAGCACGGCGTTCCTTATTACCCTCCTGAACCCACCGATTCCGTATACTGCTAACAGTCATTGGATCTCGACCAACGCGAGCAATAATGTCGCGATATGATAAACCAAAATCGCGAAAGGTACAATCCGACTCTTATCAGCGTGGGAAACGTGATGGTACGCATTTCTCCTCCTTACACGAGGCATCACAACAACGTTTCATCAGGCAACGCCGGTCAACTGCTGTATGTGTATGAGAAATCGACTGGAAACTTCCCTCATGTCAGCACGTTGTACGTGTCGCCACCGGTGCCAACCTTGTGTGAATGCTCTGAAAAGTTAATCATTTGCATATCACAGCATCTTCTTCCTGTCTGTTAAATTTCGCGTCTGTGGCACGTCATCTTCGTGGTGTAGCAATTTTAATTGCCAATAGTGTACATATCCAGCCCTTTGTGTATCCACGCCGTTTCACAACATTCTTCTGTCATACGTAAGTATAATTCGCTGTGTAGAATTCGAATGTTTATATTTATTTTTATGTAAACCTATATTCAGGGACCTCACAAAAGAAAAGTTATTCAAGAAATGACCTCATGGTACCCAAAACTTAAATGAAAGTTTTAACCAATGTGTATGGGAAAGATTGCCAAAAACCGTTTTTGTGGTAAGAAATGCACTTGCTATTGGTGTTTATGATGCAGTTTCATGTTGTAATGACGGTGTGCAAAGTAGGAAATATGTTTTAGAGAAAATGGGAATGAAGCCCAGAGTGAAATGCATCAAAGCTTTGTATGCTATAGACAGAGAGCCTGTAGTGAAAGCAGATAAATCATTTTAGGAAATGATAAAGACAAGAAGAGTGCATCATAGAAATGCGAAAAAAAGGAATAAAACTAATTTAGAAAATGAAAATGAACCTGCTTATGGTGTTGGACAATTCTAAAAGAATGCCAAATGCAAGCAGAAACTTTAACTGCCATTTTCCGCAAAACGCAAACTTCTGTCGTTAGGTACATGTAACATTCACAATAAGTATCCCATTACTTTCGAACTTGGTATGCTTATTAAAAACAAGCTCCTTAATGCAAAACTCTAGAATATTCCAAATCTGTTAAAAATTATCGCAAAATTGAAATAATTAACTACAAATTTTCAGTTTTTTCTAAACATGAAGTTTAAAATGCAACAGCTTATTCATTTTTCATAAATTAAATAAATTCTAGAGTTTCATACACTTGTAAATATTGTTTTTTATGCTGTGTAAAATTCATCGAGGAATCTCTCTTACTTATGAAGAAAAGTGAACCTGTAGCAACAAATGCAGCCAATATGAAGTGAAGAAATGACGAAATTTCACATGTCAAAAACTTTATTTTGTTATGTTTTTTAACTTCCACTGCTATGACTGTGAATCCTGAATCGTTCCTGGTCATGCGGACGAAGTTTTATGAATGTATTTGTAAAAGTATAGACAGTGGAAATTAAAATGTCCTGTGATGCCTCTCCCGTGCCAAGTCGGCCAGTTTGACGTCCTACTACCCTTGAACACAATGAGGGGACCACGCCCAACGCTTGAAAAAAAAAAGTACCGTAATACTGCGTCCTCTGTATTTCATTGTTATTGCTACAGATGGTGGCCGATAACATTATCCAGGCTTTCGCCAAACTCAGGCCCTTGTATCGTATTGACATAGGGTATATCGTGACTTATCATTCGAAAAGACTCGTTTCCAGTTAGTCACTGCTATAATGGCGAAATCTTTAGTCCATCTCAAAGGTCGCTTGGAATTGATCATAGAAATGTGTGGCTTATGAGAAGCTGATCGATCGTTGCACTCCATTCCTTTTAACTCACCACGCACAGTCTTTGTGGTGGTAGCACTTTGGAACTCACAAGTGATTTCCTCCGCTTTTTTCATGTGAGTATTCACATCACCAACAGTCGTCTTGAGCAGGTTTAGAAGTGTTGAAATGTCTCTAATGGATTTGTTACTCAGATACATTTCGATACTCCGAGCTTCTTGTTATATTGGTGTGATATCTTGTGATCAGTTCCCCGTTACATAGGGGTTCCTGGGTACTTATGATCAGGTCGTGTACACACTACTTCATTGCCAATATTGTGATCGAAAATTATGAACTACCTCGAAGAAAACGATTTATTGACAATCAGCCAACACGGATCCAGAAAATATTGCCTTCTGAAACACAACTAAGGTTTTATTCTCACGAAGTAATGGGTGCTATCGGCAGAGAGTATCAAACTGATTCCATACCTTTATAATTCCAGAAGGCTTTTGACACCGTTCCTCACAAGCGACTTCTAAACAGATGGCGTGCCTATGCACTGTCATGTCAATTGTGGTACTGGATTCGTGACGTCCTGTCAGAAAGATTACAGTTCGTAATAACTCACGGGAAGTCATCGATTAAAACAGAAGTAACATATGGAGTGTTATAGGCCCTCTATTGTTCCTTGTTACATAAACGATTTAGGAGACCATCTCAGCAATATTAGGAAAGCCCCTGGACCCCATGGCATTTAAAACCGTGTCCTCCATGAGGTCAAGGATAGAGCAGTAGAGTACCTTGCACACATAACGAATGCCATCTTAAAACATCAACACCTCCCTGACTTTTAGAAGGCGGTCAAGTCCTGATTTTCAGGAAACCAGGGAAAGGTCACTCCCTCCCACAAAATTACCGACCCATCAGTCTGCCGTGTCTGCTCAACAAGTCTGTAGAGAAGGGAATACTAGGACGTATCACTAGGCACCGCATCGCCAGTGACACCGTAAGCAGGCCGCTGTGACAGAGCGGTTCTGGGCGCTTCAGTCCAGAACCGCGGTGCTGCTACGGCCGCAGGTTCGAATCCTGCCTCGGCCATGGATGTGTGTGATGTCCTTAGGTTAGTAAGGTTTAAGTAGCTCTAGGTCTAGGGGACTGATGACCTCAGATGTTAAGTACCACAGTGCTTAGAGCCATTTGAACATTTTGACGCCGTAAGACCAGAGAAATTCGGCTTTAGGAATCACCACTCAACAACACAACTACTCCTCCGCGTAGTCGAACATATAACACACAGCTACAACACGAACAAAGCCACTAGGGCCGTGTTCCTGGCCGTCACAAAAGCTTTCTACTGTCTCTGGCACAACCGCCTTATACCCAAACGAAGCGATCCCGTTTCCCCGATGGACTCCTACGCCTCATACACTCATGTCTCGTGAACAGATGAGAAAAGATGACCATCCACTTGTTGGGAATGCTTTCTTGTTTGCCTTCCAGTGGTGACAAATCACGGTTATATGCCCCTTGCACCGATCAGCTGCTATGCTATAAATTACACACGGTAGTAACAGTGATTTATGAATATTGATGTTGGAACCCACGAGCTGCATGTGCTACAGATGACTGACTAATTGAGACAGTCATGCTCAAATCAAGTTCTTTGTAACAAGGAATATGAAATTAAATGGAAGCTGTAGTAATGTAGGCTCTGATTCAGTGAGTGGAATACAAGCTTACACTATCGTGATTTTCAGAGCTATCGACGCCTTGGGTTCCGAAAGATTCCGAATGGTACCGAGACTGGAGCTACTGGTCGTCTGTTTTGTGCATTTATATTACGGACAGCTTTGATAGCCAGTCACCGCACTCAGATCATATTAGTCTGTAAAAAGTGGTGAAAGGATGAAGTTTTACCAGGCATCCTCTGTGCAAATGCAGTCATAGCCTGACTAACTAAGCTTGAAATAAATTTAGTTGAATTGAGGTTTGCTACTGATCACTGAAAACCTGCGATGAAGATAAGAAAAAGAAATTATCAGGCCATCAAAATCGGAAAAGAAAGAGAGAAGAGGAAGTAGATAGAAATTCAACAAAAACTAGTAACTATTATGAGACTTTACCGTCTACTACCACACAATTTTCTGAATTCTTTGGGAATAATAAACCAGCTTTAGATGTTGTGGGGACTTCACCAAAGCTACTGTATGTAGTGGTAAGCGTCCTCTGTTTCATGATAGCCTAGCTGTGTTGTTTGGTTTTAATCACATTCACAAAACGTTGATCTCTCTCCAACCCTCTCAACCAACCAAGTGCGAGTACTAGCACAATGTGAATCCAGATCTAGTAGTGTTCTTGTTACATTATGGGAATATATTTTTACTTGTCCTTTTTTTTGTCATTTTGAAGATGGCGATCGGAATTACATGTGCACGAGTTTCACTTAGGTTTGGTAGTCTTTTGGTTTTAAATTAAAAAAATTGTAGTTGGGGTACAGCGAGTTACATGTGAACAATAATACGGCAATCACAATTTTCGATTTAAAACCAAGAAATTTACAGCTCAAGTGAAAATCGGCGAGAAGTGTCACAAAGATTGGCTGCTTCACTCAGATACGAAAAATGTTGTTTCCTTCTTATCTTGTAAGCTTCCCGAAACAAAACATAATACATTTTGTGAGAGGATCAGTGACAGGCAGCATTTAGCTTTATATTTAAACAGATATGACGAAAGTTCTGTACATTTCAGTAACTATAAAAAATGTACTGAGCTGAATAAGTCTTTGAAGTACGAAACAAATTTCGACAGGGCGCATCAAAACCTTGTAGACACTGAAAAGGGCAGCTAGTACAATGTTATTAAAAGGAATATATATGTGATTCAGTTTTGTGTTCGCAAAACATGGCGTTTCGTGGAAACAGCAGAAAATGATATGAGGGCAACAATGGAAATGGAAAAATTCAATCCAAGTATTACCGAGTACGTAAGATGCGTGATGAATGATGTATGTCTCACGAATATACGTACAAAATTCAACATGAAATAATTTCTGTACAAGCAACCCAAATACAAAGTAACTTTTTAAATTTATGCCGAACTAATAAATATTTTTCAGTTATACTTGACTGTATTGCCGATTATTCACAGGTGGAACAAACCAGTATTATTATTAAATTAGTCATTTTCAACCAACACTTATGACAGCTGGAAATAAGAAAGCACTTCTTAGCTTTTTGTCCAATTTTTGATGCTACTGGCGCAAGTTTGACTTTTTTTTATTACAGACGGATCTACCAAAACATAATTTGGATATGAATAATTTAAGGGGACAGGGTTACCATAGTGATACAAAAATAACGGTAAAAAATAATGGTTTGCTAAAGCGATTGTTGGAGCTAAATCCTTGGGCTTTTTATGTACCGTGTGCCACCCATAGTCTAAATTTAATTCTTAAAGACACAGCTGATTTAAATTAATAAACTACAGGTTTTTTCAATATACAAGTTGTACAATTATTTTTCTGGTAAGACAGAGATTTAGGAACCAGATTTTAAGTTGTAAGACATTTCCAGGGGCAGATGAGGAGTCTGACCACAATCTATTGGATATGAACTGTATATTAAAACTGAAGAAACTGAAAAAGGTGGGAATTTAAGGAGATAGGACCGGGATAAACTGAAAGAACTAGAAGTTGTACAGAGTTTCAGGGAGAGCACACTAGAACGAGCGTTAATTGACTCGCTCTCGCGTGCGCGTAATAACTGTACAATCGCTACGCCGCCACCCCACTTACGTCACACACCCTCCATACACGCGACGGAAATAGTCTTCTGTAAATACCTAAGTACTTAATTCAATTTCGATTTAAATCATATTAAATAATTCAATTTACAATTTCATATACGTATGCAAAGGTGTTCAACTACCTAATTTCATCTACTTTTCGAGGACCAGACAGCCACCTCTTCCTAGGAACCAGCGCCGAGTTTGAATTCTGGCAGTAAAGAAAGGGCATTTGTACCAACCTCCTAGGAACCAGCGCCAAGTTTTAAATCTGTCAGTAAACAAAGCTCACTTGCGCTCTGGCTACCAAACTAAGAAAATTGCAAACGAAGCCCATCACCACTAAACTAAGCCACCAGCACTCAACCTCTTCCTACACGTTTCGGCTAAAAGGACTCACTCTGCACTAGGACCGTGGACGGAGGAACCAATTTACTTTATTTAGGAATGGAGTGTATGCATCACACCGACATGTTCCACACCATACAGACCTGCAAAACACTCCTACATAATTCTTTTATAATGCTCTAGACACATGCTTGCTAATTGTAAACAGTTAAAAATAACTCATAGCACAACCTACAGACATGTGAACCGCTCGTAAATAATGCAAAACATTTACGTCCAAATAGCCAAACAACTGCTAATTTTCCGCAATAGTTTCAGTGCATAGGCTGATGGAAGGAGGAACGAATGTACTTTATTTATTTGGGGCATATCTTTTTGAAACATTTGCATCTCATAGGTTTCGATATGTAAGGCTGACATAAGGCAGTTTCTGAACTCCAGTAGTGCACTACACCCTAACCTGCAGCAAAAATGGCGGCAATTTTGAATTTTGACGGGAAAATAGATCAATTGGGCTACATCCACTAACCTGAGCCTCCAAAAAAATAGGCGGGAAGTTTGAATTCCAACAGGATAATGCATGCAAAACCGTACATGTCTTTATTATGATTGATTATCATTTATTATTATTCATTATCAATCATAATCATCTATTATTATTTAGTATTATTGGCCTACCTCCACGACAAAATTCACCCCAAATTCAAATTCCAGTACAGTAATGGCTTCAAAATCATACTTGTCTTTATTATTATTCATTATCATTATTTATTATCATTTATTATTAGTTATTATCATTTATTATTAATTGCCTACCTCCACCAACATAGAAAATCGCGCCGTGTTCAAATTCACACTCCATAATCTCTGGAAAACCGTACTTCTATTTATTATTATTACCATTTACAATTATTTAGTAGCATTTATTATTATTTATTACTATTTATTCAAGATGGTCGATTTTTGCGACAAGAAAGCCAATTCCCTTACTTGCATAACAAAAAATCCCTCACAAATTCAAATTCAAACACGATAATCTGTCACACATACGAAAAAAAAGAGACCAACTGGGCCATGTGCACTAACCCAAGTCCACCTCATCCTACGAAGTTTAAAGTTTTCACTGTCGCTTATTGTTTCACTCCCAAGCTATGAAAATCGCGTCAAATAATAATAAAGTGCACGTAAGTCACCTCCTGTGAATTCGTGGGAAAAGGACTGAAGTCTTTATTTCAAATAGTGCCGTCATCACTTGTCTCCAACATAGTACACATTCAAGAGGTCGCAGTTCAGCCACAACGAGGTTCCCAGTCCAACTGAATTACGGTAGAGCGTCGATTATCCGATCGTCGGTCAACCGAACGACCGCTTAACCGAACTGTGTACTCGCCCGCACCTGTTACTCTCCCACCCTACCGTCCATATCCCCCTCACTCCCAAACCAAGTTTCCCACAGTAGTCGCCGCACTGGGCCACCGCTGGCGGCACATTGCTACTATGGGGCCTTCACAAGGCTCTGCTGACCGGCCAGTCGCTGTGTTTCAACAATCAACACACTTCTGTCTGCTTGGCACTGGCAGTAGAAGTAGCGGCAGTATCAAAGCTGTTCACAGCAACAGCTGCGCCAGCTTAGAGTTGTGGCGTGCCGCTCCTCGCAGTTTGAAGGATTACACGCCCCCAAGAAGAGCTTCTCACGGTGCAGTCACCTTCTGTTGTCTGTTACGACCACTTTTGTGCTGCTGCGTGAAGAAGTGAACTTGACGATACAAAATGCTTAAACGTAAACGTGTTGTCCTTTCTATGAGGGACAAGTACTAGATTATTACTATGTATTCCTACTGAAGTTGCCTTTGTATGTTACTTTGTAGTACTAAAAGAGATACCTGTTTTTATGAATAAATTTACTGTACAGTACTTGTTTTTGGCAAATAAACATGTACTAGTCTATTATCCGAACAACCCAGTTTTCCGAACACCCATGTCCCCCAATTTCTTCGGATAATCGACGCTCTACTGTAGTTTATATGGTCGCCGCCGACGCGCACCGGACAGCGCGCCACCGGCAAGCGAGCGGTCGCCTCACGTGACGGCCGCCCGGATGCGTCAGTGCCCGCTGCCGGTCCAGCGGCCGCCCACGTCACAGCCTACTGCCGCCGGCTCGCTTCGCAGGCCCGCGTTGGTCCAGCGATATAAACATGTATTCGTTGACAGTGGAGTCCGCCCCCCCCCCCCCCCCACACCGACCAGTTGGCGCCAAAACTGTTCGCTGGACAGGTTGGAATCTGCCGATGCAGCCTTCATTAACGGTCGGTCGGTTGATCCAGCACCATGTTGACAAAGAATGCCCTGCCGCACGTTTGGCGCCAAAGTTTGCTCGAGAGTGGAATCCTCCATGACGTCACAACAAGTGGTGCAGCACATACGCCCGCCACGGCGTCCCTCGCTAAGTTAAATGATCAACCCACTCTCATTATTCAATCCACATTCTGCACTTACCAAATCGAAGATCATCGCAAAAACACACGCCAGTACATGTGAGCCTTCGCGCGCGCCGAACTTAGTACCTCCGCAAGTGAATGTAACAAAGTTCCCATGACTACTTAATTAAATTGGTCAATTAATTAACCTCTCTGATGCGGAAAACGTCCACGTTCACCTAGACCGGGAATCAATTATCACCAGCGCCACCCCCACTTGGACTTGGAATGAAATAGTTAAAGTCCCTACCGACCACCACGGCCTCTTACCGACCCATGTTCGTCGGCCAACATGTACTAATGTGTACTGCCGTTTACTAACGTGCACCAACCTACATTAACGTATATCACATTTTTTCTATACAAATAAGCGAAGTTTGAACTCTGATGGTCAATTCGTGTTTCGCTAACAACACAAGAAAAATGTAGCAAAGGAAACCACTAACCTAAGTCACCTGTGATGATTCAAAATCGTCTGCTTTGCCTCTCTCACACACCACGAGCGCGAGACCACCCTCGTCACAGCCTGGGCCTTTATACTCGCGTCGGACATACTCCTCTGTAAATATTCTAGCTAAACTATGGCCCGAATACTGTTGTTCAATCAACACGGTCTAGGACATGGCCAGAGCACAAACCCAGTACCTAAGTCGAGAACATCGCTCGCCCCACCGCTCGCCCCACCTGTAGTTAACCGCTGAGAGGCGGAGATATACTGCAATCACATCCCTCGCGCTCTCGTAGCTACTTGCCTCAGCAATTCGATCTAACAAAACCTCCAAGTAGAAAAAATAATAACCAACTCGAACTCTCTCACATTCTATATCGTCTCACAAATACTTAACGTAGATTTTGTTTAGGCATCGAGTATATCTATCACTCTCAAACAAAAAACACTCGCCCTGACGGACCTGGTGTCATGTTGCACAGTCGGCAGACACGCAAACAGCTCCTAATTTCAGTGCACAATATTAAGCTGCTCCTAAATAATGCAGTACACATAACTCTAAACATCATCAGTCTTCGTAATCTGTCCAAATAACGCACAGCAAAATAACTCAACAGACGCGCGCAATTACCCAGTCCCACACTAAGTCATACGTCCGACAGCTCTAAGTTCACTCAAATGCCTCTGTTCGACCCCTCAAACATGACTTGATAACAGCCGCATTCACACCTAACACCTGAGAAATTCATATCACCTAGACGCTGAACATGACTATCCAAGCCAGGCCGCGCGCGTCGTCTGTCACCTTCCTAGCTCAGTGCGGTCCAACACACGTGTTAAGGCCGCATTCCGTTGCTTGCCGGTCTCTTTGCGACACATCTCCACCTTTACATCTGTTGTCAGAAGAGCCGAGAGCGAGTTCACATACACATCCCAGTGCTGGCCTCCCCTTACAATCTAAAACGATCATCATACTATTTAAAAACCTCTCCCAAAATTGTATAGCTTTCCCCCCCCCCCCCCCCCAGAAATAGTTAACGCTCGCTTTCGTGTTTTCTCAGCTTATTTGTAAATTCAAATTCTTACCCTAACAGAACTTGTTCACCAAAATAATACTGAATGCGCTCCTAACCTCATACCCAGCTCTCAACATACGCAAAGGTTTTCAACCCTCCTATATCCCAGAACAACCGATTAATCATTCTTATTCCTTTTTATCGAATTTACAGGCCTAATTTCCTAAGGACCCGTTATCGAAGTACCATCCGGCTTTTCTTTCTGAGGCTTTCTATGCCTACTTTTACAGAGATCGCTAAAGTACCTCCACAGCACCCTCAATTTACACACACACACACACACACACACTCACACTCACATACACAGGCACACACACACGGTCATCCTCTCTACTCATCCCATAACATAAGCAATACTAACTTTACAATCCATTATATACAAACCCTACACAGTGTAAGCCACAGTAACTTTACATTACCGACTATATGCCCCAATGCTCTACATTTCTAAGGAAGCGCTGTGAACCTGCTCTTTATTTCTACACACGTTACACTCAGCTGTAATCAGCCCTTCTACATCAACGGACAGAAGTCCCTCTCTTAGGTGGTCCACAATTTCGGCGATCGCTTCCCCTCAACACAATTGCGTCACTTTCTCTTCTTCCTTGCCTTCTCTCCACACTCAGACTACAAGAACACACTAAAATTTTTCGAAGTACAGCATCCTGTAAACCACTGAGTAACTAGACACAAACAGACCAAACAATTATATTCTCACTCTCGAATACCGAAGTCGTTGATGTCATTATACTTAAAGTTGAATGTTACGATCGCGGTCTCAACTGACTGGCATTCGACAATGAGCTAAGTATCTGAAACACACTCTCCTGACCCCTGTTACTCTGGAAATATCTCTACCGTCCTTACGACTTCCTCTCTACCCATCACATAACCTAAACAATATTAACTTTACAATACCATATGTACAGGTGCTACACAATGTATACCACATTAACTTTACAATACAGTATATACACATTTGCCACAAAACAGTGTACTTATCCAGTATATCTCTACAGCATGCGAAAAAAATTTCCTATTCCTACAGTGTCTATATACCCCAATGCGCTCCTATTTTAGGAAGCACCGTCAACCTGCTCTTTCTTTCTACAGACCCGACACTCAGAGCTCATCTTCCCTCTTACATCAACGGACCTAAGTAACCCTCAGAACTCTTTCTACAAATTCAGTATCATCCCCTCTCTCAGCACAAACACCTTACTGTTTCTCCTTCCTTGTCTGTTCGCTTTTCTACAGACAACCTCAAACTCATAGACTGCAAGAACACATGTACTTCCCCCTTAATATTACACGATTTTAGCAGTACTTCTCAATATCATGCACTAGGCTACACCCTACCGATCACTAGTTCATCATAATTCCCAAGATATATACTTCAAATTAATTCTCTACAAACGCCTAACTTCATCTATGTGCAGCATGCTGTAAACCACTGACTAACTAGAAACAAACATACGCAAAATGATATTTCCACTCTCGAATACCGGTCCCAGTCATGTAACATATTCGAGATCTCGGCTATAATTTACACGTCAACTAAGGTCTGTCCCAGGTCTAGAGAACAGACAAGCATGTATCCAAAACACCACAATCGATCTTCACTCAACTAAATAAAGGAATCAAATGTGCAGAAGTAGTCAACCGAATAATCTACATCCCATCGAATAACACTCCAACCCAAATCAATCATCTTCTCAAATTCTGACTTGATCACCAAAGCTGTGTCCGGGGGCGGATCCACCACACACAGCATCCGCGATAGGGTTTGTGGGTGGACCAAGCACGTGTTACGCCCGGACAAGTATTCAATGCTCGAAGTTTGGTCCACCAGCTGATGGTACTGGGTCCTGGGAGCCTTCCACGAGGCGTGCGTGTACCCAGACGTACAGAAAACAGAGCAGGTGCTCTCCGAATGTGGAGGTGACTGGACACACTTGGGTTACATTTACAGACAGTTTTAGAACACAGAACGATAGGTTATGTCACGGTCGCATGGATGGATGTGACATAAAATCGAAAGAAATGCGAAAACTGATTGGCGCATAGGTATAAACTAACTAAATATACACCAAAATGCGATGAAAATGAGGATGTACTTGCTTATCTTCTGGTTCGCAGGGGGCAATTTGTGCATGGAGTCAAGTATGCAGCAACAAGAGAAATTTGGGAAAAAGGTGACATCGAAGCGAGCGGACAAAGGAAGGCAGTCAATTTTTTCTCGTTGAGTTCGTATTATAGTGTATGTCTACCGAGGTAGCAGTGATAAGCGCTAGTTGAATACTGTATTTGATGATTTTGAGGAGGACAGAGAATCATTCACGTCTAAACTTACTCACCTCTGCGTTAAAGGATAACAGAGACTGTACGGAACAATCGACTGAGACAGAGCTGTAACTAGGTATGATTTAAACGTTGACTCATTTATTCTGGAGAAAGACAAGTTGCTGAAGGTCGAGTTTTTCCCAGTGTTCTATCTGGAAGCTTTAGTCACGTGATATAGCCTGCGTTCTAGTCTTATGCAGCTACAATACTTTACACATGATACATTGGATGATTTACGTAAAAATGTGTCGAACTAACTTTCGTATAAGTATCACTCCATTCTTGTTCTTCTTAAATGTATGCTATTAAATTAAGGCACTTTGAGATCTGTTACTGTAGATCGATATGGTGTGCTAAGCTCCAAGACTTGGTTACATCTCGAGTAATGTGGTGCACTTGGAGGGGTTAGGACTTGGAAAGCTCTATTCAGTCAAGAGAGGTGAAGCGTAGGTATATTCGTCTGCTCGGCATCTTGAATAATGGTAGTTGCGCAATCATCTGACGTGATGACAGAGCGCTCTGGTGCTTGTAAAAAGGAGCTAAACACACTTGAACTTGGAGCCATTTCTGTTAGGTAAACGAATTGTATGATCTTCCGCCAAAATACAAACCCCCTAACAAAATCGGACATCCTGAATGAGGCCTTCTGCTGGTGGCGATGTGTACTAACCCAGTTGGACTCCGGACCTCGTCGCGAACACACGCGCATGGTATAAATAATAATAAATAATAAATTATAATAAATAATAATAAATGATCATAAATGATAACAAATAACTGGAGCAGCTGTCCGAATGCAGAGACCTGTTGGAGTGTATCGATCTGTAAGAGTTAACTTTGATGTCCTCTAGACGACCGAATAGCGAAGTAATAGTATGTGCTGGGCGGCTGGGCGGACAGCATATTACTTTTTCCCACATACACCTCGCGAAATGTTTTCCAGATCTTTAGTTTACGCATTAGTGCGTTTGCTAAAATTTACTGTGTCTCCAAATTGGAACATAACATACTAATAAACTTTCATATATCTCTGAATTTATATTGCGCTAGGAAAATTAGTTATCTTATCTATTACAGTTTACAAGCATTAATAAAAAGGGCCAGGGATATCTGATAACTGCCAACACATCAGTTGTTTAATTTTTCACTACAGGTATTAATTCAGTAAATGCACCTAACTGTTCGCAACTACAGTCACACAGTAGGATAAGCCAAATATTCATTGTCTTAAGCACGTGGTGTATCAGAAATTTTAAAAATTATATTTTTCATTATTTAGAGCAAACTGTGCCAGCAGATTTATCATTAAATTTTCATAAACTTCAAAACATGTAACTTTCTGTAAATTATTCACCACTCAAAACAGGAAATGAATAAAAACTATAATTTGAATCATTACTGTTTCTGGAACATTTGAGAAAGCTGTAGTCCAACGCATAGAACAAATTATCCACCACTGTAGTCAGTTGGTGTACAGTCGCCGTTGAGGCATCATCCATCATTTAATTTGTGCGCGAAGCGCTTATTTTTTGTCTCAAATAGTGATTGACAACAAGTGTGTGAGAACACTGCGTCTTGTTCTTATGTGGGTGCTCTGTGAATTCTGGTAGTCAAGAAGAAAACAGTAAATATAAGCTACCTAAATCTCTTTAGCAAGAAAAAAAATTATTTGTGAAATTTTGGTTCGCTAACAAAAATCAGAAATGCGACGTAAACTAGTAGATATTGTGATCGAAGGAAAACTTCTTTACTAGGAACTAGAGAAACCTGGGTCTCTTTTTTTCTTCCCAACACAACGAAGAAAAGGGCCGTGATCCCGAACTTTTATACAGATGAGTACAAAATCTACCAAGAAAAGAAGTTTGTTATTAAATGTATGTGATGTCATCTCTCCAACAATATCAGAAATGTACTGTAATAGACTTATGCATTGCTAGAAGAGTACATAGCTTAGTTTAAAATCTGCAAAATTGTTTATATCGATAAAATAGCAAGGGAAAGGATACGTTATAGAGTATATGATGACAAATTCAGACCAAACGAAACACATACGACACAGTAAAGTGTGCCCAAACAGCCACATCAGCACACAGTGTAGGCCCTACTGCCCTCTTGCGGCTACACAGGTGTACGTTCTCGCATGCAAACCACCTCAAAAGGTGCCGAGTGCCATCCAGGGATAGATTTTCTCAAGCATCTTGCTCCTCTTGTTGCAATTAGCCAATGATTCTTGCAGCTTCTGGTGAACGATCAAATTCCCATTTTCTTCGTGTCTCATATGTATTCTATTGGCGAGAGATCTGGTTATCTTGATGACCAAGGCAGTTGCAGCACACCACGAAGTGCACGTTGCGTCACAGCAGCCGAATGTAGAGGCGCATTGTCCTGCTGAAGCACATAACCTTACTGTCGAAGAAATGGCAATAGTACAGGGATAACAGCCTGTGCAACGTAATAGACACTGGTTACTTTACCCTGCAAAACGCCAAATGTTACGGAAAGCTACAACTGATGACCCTCCCACGAGGCCTGAGATGGGATCTGTGTGTCCTGGACGAATGCATCCTGCCTTATGGTCAGGGATTCAGCTCTCGTCCACCTTTGGTTTTTCTGGTGAGGGCTCTTACCAGCGAGCGCTCTGTACATGAAGAATGTTGTTGGACCCGTTCTTTTACCATTCTTGCAACAGGAATGTGATGTGTTGTACTAATAGGATAATTATCGCTCACACACTACTCGTGAAACACAACGTGTTCTGAAAGACGCGCAGCAACTTCCTTGGCCAGCACGATCTCTGAATTTGTCTCCAGTGGAGCACGTGTGGGATATGATGGGGCGAGAAGCGACTCATGCTGATCGTCAACCAACAATTCTTACAGAGCTACGAGAACAGGTCAAGCAGGCATGGCATAAAGTAACCCAGGACAGTGTTCGCCGTTTGTATGATGGACTGGATGCCAGAGACAGCATCTGGAGGCTACAACACATACTAGTATGGATGTTTCAGCATCGGTTGATACCAGCTACCTCAGTACCGCTTGTGCTAATGGTCTGAAAAGTCATAAATTCGTGTACTCAATATGCATGGTTGTATCTATAAATATTGAGTGAATTGGAAACCTCTAAAAGGGGTATTATAAATATGAGACGATACATTTGTATTTTTATGGGCAGGTAAGGCCAAAAAAGGAACACAATAAATAACGGAGCTGTTCTTCTAAAAAGAAAAAAAAGAACATTGGGTCAATTTTTAAGATTCCCACTTAGGAATTCCCACCAGAGAAAAGACTACGAGGAAGAAAGTATTTGTTTTACAAGAAAAAAGCAAGTTGTTACTTAACGTAAAAATTTTCAACAAGAGAGATTTACAAAAGAATCAATAGCTAATTCCAAATTTGCCGGTGTTGACAGAATAAGCAATCCTGTTGTAATATTTCTGACTTTACAGACATCATATTCGGCTACAAGAAGCTCTTCTTAGAGCAGTTGAGAACGCAGCAGTGGCAAGAGGACGTAATGTGGTGTGAGGTACCGATGGCAGTTTGTTCAGTGCGGGTATCTTGAGAAAGACCGCCTAAATTATGGTCCTACACCGCGACTGGCTGCTGCGTTCGGAAGTTGCGCGCAAAAATGATAATTTTCTGTTATTAATATTAGACAAACTAAACAGCATATTTACTTGGATTTAACATTTAAAGTGTCCGTCAATAGCGTTCTATCATTCCATTATTTCACAAGTACTAATAACCAACAGAATAATAAACAATTGCTAACCGCAAGGGCAGACGAAGCGCTTCGGTGATCCTCGGATCGCGCCGACCTTGGATGGCGGGCGAAGTGGTTAGGCTGTAAGATGAGAGCTGGTTCGGTAGTCTCGAAGGACGGACTGTTCTTGTCTGTTGCAGTCAGTGTCAACATTTTTTTTTAGCAAAGGTATGGTTATTTGGACATGTAGTTGAGAACAGTGTGACAATAAATACGGAGATACGCAGTTCATTATTTTGTTGAAGAATCGAAATTATTTGTGGCTCTAAAGTGGAATGTAATGTGCAGTTTCTGGTGTACTGTTAATAAAAAGCGACTGGCACCCACATAAACAAAGTAATTGGAAATTTAATTACTTCTAAAATAACAGTTCCTCGCTAATAGTTTATTACAGCGTCAAGATTACGGATACACGACCTACGTGCTGTTTTCTGCGCACGGGACAACAATTATAAAAGACTGCAGGTTGGTGAACATTTATTAGCATTTATGCATTCCACTCAGGGCGGTGGAAGCAAATGGGCCTCTCGCGTGTACTACAATCTTAATACAAATGAGATCAGTGACAGGTCAGCTTTGGTAACACAGAGGAGGTGTAAAGGAGAGAAATTTTCGAGAGAAAGGATTTATCATGCGAATGTATATATTACCCCATCTCTCCCTCTCCAACTCTCTTTTTCAACTTGCTGTACCGTTCAAAAGATTTTTTGGTGGTCAGATCAATAATTGCTATTGAAACATGTTACGTAGAAAAGAAATAGTAACTAACAAGGTTTATTAGAAACAGTATAGGCAACTGAGAGCCACTGATAAGTAATTTTGATGCACGCGACAATGGAAATATGAAAAATTACCAAATTTGGAAGGTTGGTCTACAAACAAAATGAAGACATGTTCACGCAGACAGACTACGTTCGGATGCTATAAAAGCTGCTGTCTATTTCATTTAAGGTGAAAGATATGTTTTACTTCAGGCAGAACATCTGTGGTGGATCGTGGAACTAACTGCGCATTATATACCCGTTTTTTAAAGCGTGTCTCCGGCTGGGGGTGGGGTGGTGGGAGGGGGGGGGGGGGCGAGCGGCTCTAGGCGCTTCAGTCTGGAACCGCGCGACCGCTACGGTCGCAGGTTCGAATCCTGCCTCGGGCATGGATGTGTGTGATGTCATTAGGTTAGTTAGGTTTAAGTGGTTCTAAGTTCTAGGGGACTGATGACCTCAGATGATAAGTCCCACAGTGCTTAGAGCCATTTAAAGCGTGTCAATAGGAAGTGAAGTTGCATATTATTACTCGAATTCGCTGAAAGAAAAATTTTTTTGTTCCAGTGATACAGTTTATACCCAAAGATAATGGAATATTTCAAATGTCTAGGAATCCTGCATACTCGGTTCGCTAGACAAACAATGAAACAACCTGTATTAATAAGTTTTATTACAAAAAGACAATTACAGATACTTAACTTTGGAAATTACACAGATATGTCGCAAGCAAAGGGCGACATATGTAAAAATCACTCTTTGGTGAAGTAATTACAACACTTCTTTTTGCAAAGCTTTAAAGATCATCACACGTGACTGTCCACTGTCATATTGAACAAGAATCACACCTTGGTGTATAGCGAGGCTATGCCGACGTGCAAAGTATCGGTGCACTACAGAGTTCTTTATGCTATGCACTCAGCGTGGCCAATATGGGCGAATGTATTTTAGCAAAATGTTCAAATCTGAATCAGCGTCCGTGGCTTGTGCAATTTTCCTATAATTCAGAATAAAGGATTGAAGCAATTGACAATCCTGAGTATAGATGTGACAACTAGATGCAGCAGAAACGTCAAACTCTGTATCAGGGTCAATTGGAACACGTGAAAGTACGTCCACATTACCATGTTGTGCTGTCGGACTACACACAATCTCATATTGCTATTGAGACAACGACAAAGCCCATCTTTGCATTTTTTGGGCAGTTCGTACAGGAAACGGCTTCATCGGATGAAACAAGGACTGCAATGATTTGTGATCCGTTACTGATCAGAATTTTCTGCCATACAAATAGTGGTCGAATTTGGTGACACCATACGCAATAGCCAATGCGACTTTCTCTATTTGTGAACCCAACAAATTGTTGGCTGCTCAAATTTATCAGCCACTGCTGCATATGCTGATCTACAATTTGCACTACGTGCTGAAATGATGGATCCGATTGTTTCAAAACCTGTTCTCGAAGGTTATGTTGTACACTGTCGCATTACACAACATAACACCTGAATATAAAGCACCACAAGCATATTTAAATTTCCATTTCATCGCCATACCCTGCAAATCTGTTACCCACTCGCGATAAATTTGATCTGATCTTTTGTTGCAACGAAAGAATTGGTACCTAGCTGCCATCACATTCACTTGTTGGCAATAATAGTTAGATAGAGAACCTACAACCTGACCATAGGAAAGTTCACTCGGAGTGGCGGTAGGGAATAATTTCTGAGTGTGGTGAAAGACTGCACTTCCTACCGTTGACAAAAAGTAATATAGTTTTACAATACCTGATACTTTGTGAGCAATGATGTCGGCTTCATACCGTTGCAACGACTCGAGTCATTCCTCTTCTTTTTCGTTAACCTGGCGAAAAGGAGGTATGGCACGCGGAGCTACAATTGTTGTATGTTGCGCAGCGTTTGTTGCTTGATTTGCAAGTAATTGCTATACCGCATTGAGAAGGGTTGCAGCTGCTGCGTCTGAAACTGAAATATCTGCGTTAGCTCCATTGCATTTATTGCTTGCATCCGAGGCGCCTGAGCAGGGGGTGAGAGAGGTGGGTTACTCATTTTGGAATAGGCAAACGCTATAAACAGACAATGCAAGCAATAAAAATAAGCACACAAGCAAAGAAAATTTCTACCACACCCACCTGAAAACACCGAAAAGAAAAAACACTACAAGAGACACTGTCAAAAAATGCAAATACCCCTTCGCACAGGAAGGACAAGGTAGAATTAAGGCGCCAACAAAACACAAAACCCCACAACAAAACAAAATCTGTGACATCTGGTTGCTCCAAGTTGTCGCTATGGGATTCGTTCACCTCGTTTCCAATCTTTTTGTGTCTAGAAATCGTGCATACTCGGCTCGCTACAAAAAACAATCAAACAACTCGTATCATTGAGTTTTGTGTCGCAACCAAAGGGCGACGTGCGAAATAACCAGTCTTTGCAGTGACTGCTGATCTCCAACTGACAAAAGTCTTTCCTGAACTACTGTCGAAGTGCATAACGTTGACGCTGCTATCGAAGTGGGCTGCCACCAATCGGGAGTAGCGCTTACGTCCTCTTCACCTAGGGCTGCTGTTGTTGCATTGTCGTCCTGGAAGGCGGTTGGTTAGCACGCGATTGGCTCACTTCTTCTCACAGCCTTCTCTTCCTTGTCGTTCCCGACTGGGTGCCAGTGCGGACTGTACACTATAACATCACACATTTAAAAACAAAGAGTACGTTTTTCGTATAATAGCGAAAGCTGTGCAGTTCTCATATTCGTGTGCACCCTTCGACTGCTATAAGAAGGCATATCCGCCAAATCTTTATATGAAGCTTCTGTTGGTAGGAACTCTATTAAATAGCGACAGAGCAAACCGAAGGAATGTCATAAGCAAAGAGACAATTGTAGATAGTAACTGAAACGAAATTTGTTCCTAAATCTCAAGAGGGTCGATGCACTCATATAAAGAGAAGGAAGTGTGATTATCCATCTACATGCCAGAACGAGTACGTCGTAGTGGTACTACTGAGAGGAAGAAGACACCAAGAGTAGCACTATCAAGGTAAGTAGCGTGTGGAAATTGGAAAGCGAGAAGTGGCAATAGTTGCAAAATAACCGCACTTTTCAAATAATGACATTCTGGGACCTGAATGATATCTCGTACAGCTGAAACAGCTTCCCAGCTGGAAGAAGCTACTGACTGAAATGGCACAGAAGCCATATGTATCTGGCAGGTGCTTGCTCTGTAATATGAAGGCAGCGCTAAGAAGTGTTCATCGTAACAAAAGACTTGTGTGAGTTAATACTGTGCCCTTTGGACTGTTTAAAGAGTTGACAGTCATTGCACATAGTTGGTAGCTACGCTGTAGTGAGTTGTCTTCAACTTTTTCCGTCTGTTTTGAATACCCCAGGAAGGTGAGAAGAGACCCTCACTCTCATGCCATATAATAATGACTTGTCAGGCGATTTAATAGTAACTTCAGACGTTTAGCAGACCATGTAGTAATCTCTAATGAGGCAGCGACTGAGAAAAAAAGCTGCAAATGTAATCAGTTATGATGACAAGATTTAAAAGAGTTGAAAAGTCTGGTATCCTACTTCCACAGTTCAAAAATTTAAAAGCGTGCATGCACTTCAAAAATTGCAAGATATGCCGTATCCTACAGTATCAAAATACCTGGGTATAACAATATGTAGGCATGTTGAAATGGAGTGATCACACAGGTTCAGCCAAAGGTAAAGTAGTTGGTAGACCTCCATTTATTAATGGAATACTAGGGAAATGCAATTAGTCTACAAAAGACATTGCTTACAAAACACTCATGTAATCTGTACTAGAACATTGCTGAAGAATGTGGGCCGCTACCAAGTGAGACTAACAGTGGATACTGGACGCCTACAAAGAAGGGCTGCACAGATGGTCACAGGTGTGTTTTGGCCCATGGGAGAGCGTCACAGAGATACCGAAAAACCACAGCCGATAGGCGAACGTAACTGAGGAACCTTGGAATATGCTACAACATCCCACATAGCTCGCCTGTGCGGACCACTAAGACAGGTATTATACCCGAATGGAAAGGGGAGAACCCTTTGTCATGCACTTCACAATAGTTTGCGAAGTATCGATGTAATCGTACCTGCTCGACTCTGGATCAGCGAGTGGTAGAGGGGCAATAGCTTCTGGACACATATACATCTCGGACCCTTTTGTGACATGTTTTCTCCCTACATGTGAACACGCTACTGGCTTTCAGCCGTTATGTATTTTGTGCTCACTATATGATGCCAGTAAGGTAGGTTTATATCGCCAGCATAAAACTAGCTACGACGAACTTCATAAGCCTGCCGATCATGCCGAATCTGTTACACACCCTCTTCTAAGTATGATGATGATGATGATTGGTTTGTGGGGCACTCACCTGCACGGTCATCAGCGCCTATACAAAGTCCCAATCTTTACACAGTCCTGTCTAGCCTCTTTCACAAATGATGATGAAATGACAAGGACGACACAAACACCCAGTCCCCAAGCAGAGAAAATCCCCAACCCAGGTGGGAATCAAACCTGGGACCCCATGATCCAGAGGCAGCAATGCTAGCCAGTAGACCACGAGCTGTGGACATCTACAAAGTACACTACTCCACCAATAACTGAATGCTGGTGGCAACACAAGAGTGAAAATCCACAAAGGATGGACATTCCCTATTTGTGGCCAGCCCAGCGGATGGTGGATGGTGGATGGTGCATGCTTCGGGATCAAAAGATTTTTAACAGTGTAATTATGTGTGGTGAGTTATGTTGATGGTAGTTCTTGTGTGATATGAATAAAAAAAGCGCCACAATTGTTTAAATATTCAGTACCACCTTGTCACTCCCAAAATATTTAAATACAGTATTGCACATACTGCAATCGATTTCCCACCAATTCTTTAAATAAATAAATAAACTATATTCCATACACCACCTTGTATCCAATAAATTGTTTAAGTAAACAATATTCCAGATACTGAATTGTCTACTAGAAATTATTTAAACAATATTGCGTACACTGCAATAGATTCCCTGCCAAATAGCCAATCAACTGGGTCCTTTGTCAGCCAATTTCCAGGTGGAGGAGTGGAGTGGGAGGCCTGGGGGTTTCTCTGAGTGGGAGGGGTTCATTAATGTACCCATTTAATTAATTAGTCAATAAAATTGATGGAGTGGGAGGAGGCTGTCGAGAAAGTCAGGCCTGAAAGTGTGTTTGTGTCAGTGAGGCAAGTTACAAGAGGGGTGGGTGAAGAGGAGGAACCAGGGGTGGGGTGGGGTCGATAGGCTTTCTTGGAAGGATGGATTATCCACTGAGGGTCACAAGCCATTTAGCTGAACAACAGGTTAAGAGGAGGGGGAGGGAGTCATAAATCAGTCAGCTGTCATAATTTAATTAATTTGATACCAAAACTGTTGTAGAACAATAGGTTAAGGACCTGTCAATAAAAAGAGAACAATAGGTTAAGCGCAAACATTAAGCAGAAAAATAGGTTTGCCCCTGAATGTATACTAGCCATCGATGTAAGCAACCCACACCACGAAATTGTCCTCATTCCTGCTTTGCCCTACTACTACTGTTGACCAAAGTGTCTCCTTCTCCATAGTCATGGTTATCGGCAGCAGAGTTACCACATCATTATTACCTGTGATAGGTTCCTGATTACAAGATTCCTGTTGGCATGACCAAGTATCATAAATATACAACAGAATTTATGCTTCATTTTTTCCCTACGAAAAATTCCTGAGTAAATCTGAATTAAGTAACAGCCAGTTTGCATAACAAAAGGCTTTCAGCCTGGTATTCATTTCAAAGGTATTACTTAATTTAATTTGAATTCTGGCACTAAACAAATACTGAAAGCAATTTATTTATACTTCGTCATTATTATAAAGTCTTGATCGCTTGGTGTGCAGTATCTCAATATTTTTTTTAACAGTTGATTTTTTATAATGAGTGTCGGTAGTTTGAAACATTCCATTTTCGAATCAGATTATTTCTTCTAAGAATATATATGTCGAAGTAAGTAAGTGTTAGTGTGGTGCGACGTCTATGTCAGGTAGTGCTCAAGGTTATTGAAATATTATTGCAATTTCAAGGTGTTAATCATGTTGTGTCAAAACTGTGGAGGAGAGTGATAGAGACATGCTAAATTCACGAAGCACAGGGAACAATTGTTTCAGCAAGCATAATATAAAATTATATTGTCGTTCTACACACAGCTGGAGTAAATATTTATTTACGTGAAACTTCAGAAGCAGCTTTAATCCTAATGTTCGTTAATAATTCCATGTCAAAGATCTTCCAGCCGAGTCAATTATCATTGTCATTGTCAGCAGAGAGTTAAATATCTTTACTCATTTCGGTATGGCAGTATTTGGAAGCGACAGTCTTGCTTACGAAATCCGCAAGTAAGTGATGACTGTTTGAAGTGGTTTGATCTATCGGAGTACGGGGACTTTTCAGTACCACAAGTTTCATTCCCCATCCTTGACCGATACGAGATAGTACTTTGTGTCCAGTGACTAGGGACTGATGACCTTTAGGTTAAGTCACACACATTTGACTATTTTGTCCAGTGACCTGGCTGTAGACGGTTCGTTGAATTCTAGTCTTCCCCCCTTCCTTCATTTTATAACGAGCCATGCACTCATGCATATCTTTTATCGTCGTAACCAGTTTTATACTGGCGATGTAAACCTACTTTACTTGCGTTATATAGTGAGTACAAACTAAGTAATGGCTGAAACTCAGTAGTGTGTTCGTACTCAGGAAGAAAATAAGTCTCAGAATGGTTCCAAACTGTATCTCTGTCCAAAAGCAATCGCCCCTCTACGCTTCGATGATCCATAGTCGAGCATGTACGATTACATCGATACGCTACAAACCACTCTGAAGTGCATGACAGAGTGTACTTCCCGTTGTGAAGCGATTTTGGGGTTCTTCCCATTTCATTCGCGTATGGAACTCGGAATGAGTAATGGTTGTAATGCCTGTGCTTAGTCTTGTCTTCGTGGTCTTCACAGGACAGCTACGTGGAATGTTTTACCATATTCCAAGGTTCCTCTACTAATACTGTTTGTTGAAATTATATAGCTAGACTCTCGCGGGGTGATTGGCGGCTATCTTCTTTCGCCTATCTGCTCTGGCTTTCGGTATCTCCGTGATGCTCTCCAGTGGGCCAAAACAACCCTGTGACCATTTGTGCTGCTCTTCTTTGTAGACGTCCAGTATCCACTGTTAACCGCAGTTGGCAATATTTTGGTACGGATTCCACGAGTGTTTTGTAAGCAATGTCTTTTGTAGACTAACTGCATTTCCCTAGTATTCCACTAATAAACCGAGGTCTACCAACCACTTTATCTCTGGCTGAAGCTGTGTGATCATTTCAACATGCCTACAAATTGCTGCACCCAGGTATTTTTATACTCTAGTAATAGGTCACGACGTATCTTTCGTTTTTTGAAGTGTACAAACAATTTTAATTCTTTGATCAGTGGGAATAGATTACCAGACTTCGCAACTTTTTTAAATCTGATCATCATAATTGATTACACGTGCAGCTTTTTTTCTCCGGTGCCTCATTACAGATTAATACATTGTTTGCACAACGTCTGCCTGACGGGTCATAGTATACGACATGACAGTAATGGTCTCGACTCACCTTCCTGGGCTCTTAAATACAAACGAAAGAACATTTAATACAATTCGTTACAGCGTAGCTATAAACTATGAGCAGTTACTGTCAGCTATTTCAGGCAGTTCAAAGGCCACAGTGTTAATTCACATAGTTCTTTTTGCTGCTTAGCGCTGCCTTCGTATTACAGAGCAAGCAGCTGCAGTATCCTCATGAGTACGGCCTACACTACGATTGTTCGTCCTCTTGTAGAGTGTTGTGCAGTACTGAATTCGCACCATATATGATTGAAGAAGGACATCGAATTTGTTCAGAGAAGGGCAGCTAGATTCGTATTTTTCTCGAAATAGGGTGGAGCGTGCCACGGATATCGTACACAAAGTAGGGTGGCAATCATTAAAACAAAAGGGTTTTTCTTTGCGGCAGGAAGTCCTCTTGGAATTTCAATCACCTAAGATAAGAGAGCTCACAAGGAAAGATTGAAGTGCTCGTTTTTCCGGCGCTCTGATCGAGAGTGGAATGGTAGAAAAAAAGCCTGTAAGTGATTCGATGAACCCTCTGCTAGGTACTTAATTGTGAAATTTTGGTAAACATTTTTGGAACAACTTGACTTCGTAGCAGCTGAGGAGAGCTTCGCCTACCATACTCCAAGGAAGCCATGGGTCTGAAGATGGTTATGTAAAAATAACCGAAACCGGTTACCTATGTCATTGAGACATAAATGGTGTGATCAAGACTGAACTTTAGTCAAAATACTTAATTGTGAATTGCAGAGTGATCAGGCAGTTTTAGTACAGCCATTGAATTCCTCCCGTCGGTCAGCGCCCGAACCAGTGCACACCAGGTTTCAAAGTCATTGTTAGAAAGACGTGCCAATGTTAAGTTTTAAGGCTCCCGTAAGTGATCAAACATTTTGTCAAACTTAACTATGCTTGCCAAACAATTGAGCATGTACTGAACATTTTGAAGATGGTTGACGTTGTTTGTGTTGACGTTCTACCGCAGATTTTTAGCGAAAAATTGTTTTATTACGATTTATCTCACCGTATCGTGAGTTTCACTACTGTGATAACTACGATCAAGTATAAAAACAAAATAGCACTTAAATTAGCAAAGTGGTAGAGGTACCACATCTTTTCCAGCAATATATACATACAATGACATACAGTTACGTACAGGCGGAGTGGAATTAAATAAAAGAAATCGAAGTTCTCCGGTTCTTCCAAGGTAGAAGTGGGCTATATGTTTCCATGCTGTGGTATTTTAATAACCTGTCATTAGAGGACCAAGTAGAGGAGAATAAATCTTGGTATACTTGTTTCTTCTTTTTCAAAGTGAGGGCGAAATAACACTAAACAATTTATTAAGAGTTTCACTGCAAATCCGCAGAAAGTTGATGTAATCATCAGCTTCTGAGTGAAACATTTCCATTAACAGGTTTCTATCTGCATCTTTCTCATTTTAAACCATTCCCTGGGCCACCGTCTTCTTAGAAATGCTGTATCTGCATCTATAGCCATTCCAACTAGTGCCAAAATACAGCATACACGAAAAGTGTCTGCTTCAGAAGTAAGACTAAAATTATAAGCTTTCTTAGAACGTGTACGGGCTTCTTTGACACATCACTGGCTAGATAAGAGAGAAATTAACAGAAAAATTTGCTCTTTCATGAGGGGCTTTACAAGTTTTAAAATGTTTCATTCTCCATTCGAAGAATGGTGATGTAATCAACGGGTTCTGAGAATAAGATTTCCTCTAGCATATTTTCGTGGGTATATCTCTCATTTTAAGCCATTCCCTAGCTCACAGTCTTCTTTCCTCGTTCTTCTTTAAACACGATGCCAAATTGAATGCCAGGACTGCTTTGTCTGCATTTGTGGCCGCACTCACTACGCTCAAAAATACTCTCGAATACGAATAGCGTCTGCTACAAAGTGAGGTGAAACTGACAAACACTACTTAAACGTTCACGGGCTTTGATGGCAAATCTATGTCTAGATAAGAGCGATTTAATCAAACATGTTTGAGCGTTTATGGGGGAGTTTACAATTCTATAGTATCCCAGTGATTGCAGTAGGTACACGTTAACATTATAAGCAGGATATTTTTGATTAAAGCGCGCTTGATAAAAAAGGCACAGTGTGCGATAAACGTGTCTACGTCACTTTATATCTAAGCCAAAAAAGGAATACAGTTTTCTGTCAATACATTATGAAGGAACCACCCGGAATTTGCCCTAAACACCTTAGAGGAAGCATAGAAAATGGTAATATAGGTGGCCGGATGGGGAAGTGAACCACCGAGTACGAGTTCAGTGACTTGCCTCTGCGCCATCTTGTACGGTAATTTCAACATGGAAGGTGCTCTAGTAGTATTTTTGACGGAGAGACGTGAGCAGTGGCATCAGCAGCAACTGGAGTTATTAGGTTGGAGCATAAGTTAAGTTTTTGTTTTGCATGTTGATATTCCGGTGGCTATGGATTTACTCATCTACTGTCGTTTTTTATTTGTAGTTCACTGTAGCTATTTGAGTTTACATATCGTCATTGTCTCATTTGGAGATAGTGAGTGGAGTTGTGAATGTTGCAAATGGATGCCACGTTATAAATCGCAATATTTCCTACATATTCTTCTATTTGACTTCAGTAGAGGGGTGACAACGACGGACGCAGCCAGGTACATTTGCACCAAGTATGAGGATGAATCAATTAGACAAAGCACGGCAAGAATATGGTTTCTCGTTTTAAGGAGGGATCCTTTTGACATTAGAGACTCTCCAGGTTCAGGAAGACCTTCGGGGTTTGATGAGTATCGTGTAAACGCATTAATATACAGTGATGCTCGTCAGTGTACTCGATAAAAGCAAATGAGATGAACTGTGATCACTCCATAATCGTACAACATTTTCGTTCAATGGGGAAGGTTCAAAAATCGGGTATATGGATGCCGCATGCTCTAAGCCAAAATCACAAAAACCACTGGGCGGTCGTGTGTGCATCTCTGTTTGCCCGTCAGTTGGCTTCTCGGGCTTCCAGTCGCGTCAGGTGGTTAAAATCCCACGAGCTTTCGGCCGAGCTCTCCTTAGTGATTGTCAAGTGGTAAGAATGACTGCTGTGTCGCAGTGGCCGCGTCGTTACATAGCCACACTGCTGGCTGTGGCATCACTGGTGCTCTCATCCTCGCCATACACGGTAATGTTTTCATCCCGCGTCCGTCGCGCCCGTTTTAACATCGTGATAGCCGGATCCCAGGCTGTGCTGAGCTGCAAACCACGGTCCTTGTTGCTGGTGTTTTCAGAGCTTTTTATTTCAATAGATTCTTTTATGAGGCTATCCCAAAATCCCTTCGTATTCTTAACGACAGACGTTCGTCGAATAGAATTCGGTGTCCATTTTCTAAGGCGCGTTCTGCCACGGCTGATATTTCTAGATAGCGTAGGCGTCAGCACCTCTCGTGTTCCGTCCGCCGTTGCTCCACAGCGCGTACTGTTGGGCCGACGTAGTAACGGCCACACTGTTATGGTATCTTGTGCACACCAGGCGATCTAAGCCCTAGATCGTCTTTCACAGGCCTCTTGAAGTGACGAATTTTTGCTGGGGGCCTAAACACCGATGAAATGTTATACCTCTTCAGGAGCCGGAAAATTTTTCCCGACTCTGTGCCACAGAAAGGCAAAAACACAAGTTTCTTGCTTTCTTCTTCGGTGGTCCTCTCTTCTCTGTTGGTGTGTTTCTTGCGTGTCACACCAGATATAGCCTGTGACACCTGTCCGTGGCTGTAACCGTTTTCCCGGAAGACTTTACAGAGGTGGCTCAGTTCTAGTGGCAGACTCTCTGCGTCTGAGACGACTTTAGCACGATGGACGAGCGTATTCAGAACGTCACGTTTTTGTGCCGGACGGTGGTGGCTGAGAGCGTGCAGATACCGATCTATGTGTGTCGGTTTCCTGTAGACACTGTGGCTGAGGTGCCCATTGGTTTTCCGTCGAACGTGGACGTCGAGGAAGGGCAATGCACCATCTGTCTCGACTTCCATCGTAAACGTGATGTGGCCGTGAATGCTGTTCAGGTGTTCTAAAAATTCTCTTGCCATTCTATTCTGATAAAACTACCTCCGTTTCATGTAGTGTGAATATGGAAGAGAATTTTGAATCGCTTGGACACTGAGCTTTCAGATTTGTTACCTCTTTTTTGATCCCGGAATGCTATTTATCCCAGGGCGCCCTGAACGTCTTTACTATACAGTTATCAATATGAAGGGCTGAAATGCCAGGCTTCTTTACCGAGCAAAGGCCAAGCTTTCCTACTTGAATGTCTGAAATTCAAGTTTTATACCGTCTCAGACCAGCGTAAATTCTTTGCATTTTTTTTTTTCGGAGTCATCAGTCTTCTGACTGGTTTGATGCAGCCTGCTACCAATTCCTCTTCTGTGCCAACCCTTTCATCTCAAAGTAGCACTTGCGACCTAAGTCCTTAGTTATTTGATGGATGTATTCCAATCTGTCTTCCTCTACAGTTTTTACCTTCTACAGCTCCCTATAGTACCATGGAAGTAATTCCCTGATGTCTTAACGGATGTCCTATCATCCTGTCACTTCTCCTTATCAGTGTTTTCCATAATTTCCATTCCTCTCCGATTCTGCGCAGTACCTACTCATTTCTCACCTTATCAGTCCACCTAATTTTCAACATTCGTCTGTAGCACCACATTTCAAATTCTTCTATTCTGCAGATCATGTAATTCTTCTTCACTTTCACTCAGGATAGTCACAAGCGAATCATATCGTGATACGCTTTCACCTTGAATTTTAATTCCACTCCTGAACCTTTCTTTTATTTCCATCATTGCTTCTTCGATGTACAGGTTGGACAGTAGGGGCGAAAGGCTACATCCCTGCCTTACACCCTTTTTAATCCGAGCATTTCGTTGTTAGTCGTCCACTCTCATTATTCCCTCATGGCTCTTGTCCACATTATACAGGATGGTCCATTGATCGTGTCGGGGCCAAATATCTCACGAAATAAGTGTCAAACGAAAAAAACTACAAAGAACGAAACTTGTCTAGCTTAAAGGGGGAAACCAGATGGCGCTATGGTTGGCCCGCTAGATAGCGCTGCTATAGGTCAAACGGATATCAACTGCGTTTTTTTAAAAATAGGAACCCCCCATTTTTATTACATAGTCGTGTAGTAAGTAGAGAAATAAGAATGTTTTAGTTGGACCACTTTTTTCGCTTTGTGATAGATGGTGCTGTAATAGCCACAAACATATGGCTCACAATTTTAGACTAACAGGTAGGTTTTTTAAATTAAAATCCAGAACGTAGGTACGTTTGAACATTTTATTTCGGTTGTTCCAATGTGATACATGTACGTTTGTGAACTTATCATTTCTGAGAACGTATTGTGTTACAGCGTGATTACCTGTAAATACCACATTAATGCAATAAATGCTCAAACTGATGCCCGTCAACCTCAATGCATTTGGCAATACGAGTAACGACATTCCTCTGAACAGCGAGTAGTTCGCCTTCCGTAATGTTCGCATATGGATGGACAATGCGCTGACGCATGTTGTCAGGCGTTGTCGGTGGATCACAATAGCAAATATCCTTCAACTTTACCAACAGAAAGAAATCCGGGGACGTCAGATCCGGTGAACGTGCGGGCCACGGTACGGTGCTTCGACGACCAATCCACCTGTCATGAAATATGCTACTCAGTACCGCTTCAAGCGCACGGTAGCTATGTGCCGGACATCCATCATGTTGGAAGTACATTGCCATCCTGTCATGCAGTGAAGCAGCTTGTAGTAACATCGGTAGAACACTACGTAGGAAATCAGCATACATTGCACCATTTAGATTGCCATCGAAAAAATGGGGGCCAATTATCCTTCCTCCCGTATTGCCGCACCATACATTAACCCGACAAGGTTGCTAATGTTCCACTTGTCGCAGCCATCGTGGATTTTCTGTTGCCCAATATTATGCCAGTTTAAGTTATCACTGTTTAAGTTATCACTGTTTGTGAATGACGCTTCGTCGCTAAATAGAACACGTGCAAAAAATCTGTCATCTTCCTGTAGTTTCTCTTGTGCCCAGTGGTAGAACTGTACACGACGTTCAGAGTCGTCGCCATGCAATTCCTGGTGCATAGAAATATGGTACTGATGCAATCGATGTTGATGTAGCATACTCAACACCGACGTTTTTGAGATTCCTGATTCTCGCGCAATTTGTTTGCTACTGACGTGCAGATTAACCGCGACAGCAGCTAAAACATCTACTTGGGCATCATCATTTGTTTCAGGTCGTAGTTGACGTTTCACATGTGGCTGAACACTTCCTGTTTTCTTAAATAACGTAATTATCCGGCGAACGGTCCGGACACTTCGATGATATCGTCCAGGATACCGAGCAGCATACATAGCACACACCCGTTGGGCATTTTGATCACATATTCATACATCAACACGATATCGACCTTTTCCGAAATTGGCAAACGGTCCATTTTAACACGGGTAATATATCACGAAGCAAATACCGTCCGCTCTGGCGGAATGTTACGTGATACCACGTACTTATGTTACGTGATACCACGTACTTATACGTTTGTGACTATCACAGCGCCATCTATCACAAACCGAAAAAAGTGGTTCAACTATAACATTCATATTTCTTTATGTATTAAAAATGGGGGTTCCTATTTTAAAAACAGCAGTTTATATCCGTTTAACCTATGGTAGCGCCATCTAGCGGACCAACCATAGCGCCATCTGGTTTCCCCCTTCAAGCTAGACGCGTTTCGTTCTTTGTAGTTTTTTCGTTTGATGCTTATTTCGTGAGATATTTGGCCCGGTCACTATCAATGGACCACCCTGTATATTACCCGTCTCTTCCCCTATCTGACCCCTGTTTGTCTCACAATTTCGAACATCTTACACCATTTTACATTTTCGAGCGCTTTTTCGAAATCGACAAATCCTACGAACGTGTCTTGATTTTTCTTTAGTCTTGTTTCCATCATCAACCACAACGTCAGAATATCCTCTCTGGGATCTTTATCTTGCCTAAAGCCAAACTGATTGTCATCTAACGCATCCTCAATTTTCTTTTCCTCTATTCTATATATTGTTCTTGTCAGCAGTTTTGGGTGCTTAATACGTTAAGCTGATTGTGCGATAATTCTCGCACTTGTCAGCTGTTGCTGTCTTAGGAATTGTGTGGATGATAGTTTTCCGAAAGTCTGGTGGCACATCACCACTCTCATACATTCTACACATTAAACTAGATAGTCGTTTTGTTACCACATCCGCCAACGATTTTAGAGCTTCTGATGGAATGTTATCTAGCCCTCCTGTCTTACTTGATCGTAAGTCCTTCAAAGCTCTCTTAAATTCTGATTCTAATACTGGATAACCTGTCTCTTCTAAATCGACTTCTGTTTCTTATTCTATTACATCAGACAAATCTTCCACTCCATAGAGGCCTTCAGTGTACTCTTTCCACCTATCCGCTCTCTCCCCTGCATTTAACAATGAAATTTCCTTTACACTCTTAGTGCTACCACCTTTTCATTTAATTTTACCATGGGTTATTTTGACTTTTCTATATGCTGAGTCAGTCCTTCCACCAACCATTTCTTTCTCAATTTCTCCACATTCTTCGTGTAGATATTTGCTTTTTGCTTTTCATCACTTTCTATTTATTTCATTCCTCAGCGACTTGTATTTCTGCGTTCCTGAATTTCATTGAAAACTTTTGTTTTATTTCTACTTTCATCGATCAACTGAAGTACTTCTTCTATTATCCACTGTTTCTTCGCAGTTACCTTCTCTGTACCTATGTTTTTGTTTCCATCTTATCAAGACTATGAAGGTTCCAATGTGTGTAAATTATTAAGGGATGGAAGTGCTGAGATCATCGGTCACTAGACTTATACACTACTTAAACTAACTTATGCTAGGAACAATACACACACCCATGCCCGAAGGAGGACTCGAACCTCCGGTGGGGGGTGGGGGGGTAACATGGCGCCCCAAACCGCGCGGCCTCTCCGCGCGGGAGACTATGAAGGAGTTCATCTTCATTTCCACTCTCTCCTTTTCTGTTAAACTGTTCACACAGTTGTTCACATTTCTCATCCCATCCTTGAATATATACTCTCCTTTATTCATGAGGAATATGTTTCTTAGCAGATGCAAGAACAGCTCCAACATAACGGCTGTAGCTCTGTCATTCTGGCGGAACGAAACAAATATACTTTTCCAGGTGCCCGAGAAATCCTGCCAGTTTGCCTTTCAAGAATTCCGGCTAGGTCGTGGCACTGAGTTAACTAGTGAGATGGATAAACCAGTATTGGGAATAATAGGTGTGTGTTGGCTGTGTAGGAAGTCTGGCACGAATTTTATTGATATAGAAACTGCTTGGTCTTTACGATCATTGGAGACAAAACAGAAGACCGTGTTATAGCCTCTCTGCCACGCAGCTGATCTAAATGTATCCAAATACTTGGAGTAAAAAACTAGGTAAAGGTTGTTATTTTCTGCCCAGTCCACAAGAACTTTACCGCAGTCGTTATTCCGTTCATACTTCCAATGCTGCTGGTGGCTTTTAAAATCACCAGCATACATTGATGGATGGACAGCAATTTGTAGAACTTTTGGCGCCCATACTACATTGGGCGGTTTGTAAATATTATGGGTAGTGAGCTCTTCAAGTTTTGTTGAAACGTTATGAATTTCATCAGCTGTATTTGCTGAGATTAGGTTTGCACGTTCAATATTAGCTTCACCGTAAGTAGTAACACCATACGAGGGGCGTTAGAAAAGTCCGTGCAAAGTCCTAGAGGTGGCACAATCGGCACCTATCGAGGTCATGTTTAGTTAGTAGCATCTTTGGAAAGAACGCACACCAAGTTTCAGCCATAGTGGTCTATTTCTTTGTGTTTGGCATACGTGTGAATCAATACAGTCGAGTGATTGTCAAAAAATGGACGAAGAAGAATTTTGTGTGGTGATAAAACACTACTTTATGAAAGGCAAAACGCGTGAGGAGACTAAAGAGAAGCTTGATAAACATTACAGTAACTCTGCACCTTCGATTAGAACACTTTATAAGTAGTTTCAAAACTTTCGGAGTGGCCGTATGGGCACAAGTGATTCTGAACGTTCTGGACGTCCTGTGGAGGTTAAGACTCCAGAAATCATTGATAAAATCCATGATAATGTGATAGAAGAGTTAAGGTGCGTGAGATTGCTAGTGCTGTGGGCATCTCGAATGAAAGGGTACATAATATTTTGCATAAACATTTGGACATGAAAAAGCTATCCGTAAGATGGGTCCCGCGATTGCTCACGCTTGACCAAAAATGGAATCGTGTGAAGTCTTGCAAGGATGGTTTGCAGCTGTTCAGGAAGAATCCGCAGGACTTTAAGCGTCGTTTCGTCACTGTGGATGAAACATGGGTACATTCCTACTAAGACCAAACAACAATCTAAACAATGGGTTACCAAGGGAGAATCTACACCAAAAAAGGCGAAGACCAGTCCTTCGGTAGGAAAGGTTATGGCGACTGTCTTTTGGGATTCACAAGGTATAATCCTCATCGACTATCTGGAAAAGGGGTAAAACTATTACAGGTGCATATTATTCATCGTTATTGGACCGTTTGAAAACCGAGCTGCAAGAAAAACGCCGGCATTGGACCGAAAAAAAGTCCTTTTCCACCAGCACACACCTCAGCAGTTTTGGTCGTAAAACGAATGTAAATAGGGTTCCAACTCGTTTCAGATCCCCTCTATTCTCCAGAATTGGCACCCTCGGACTACTATTTGTTCCCGAATTTGAAGAAATGGCTCGCTGGACAAAGATTTTATTCAAACGAGGAGGTGATTGCAGCAACTAATAACTATTTTGCAGACTTGGACAATTCATGTTATACGGAAGGGATTAACATGTTAGAAGAGCGTTGGACGAAGTGTATAGTCTAAAAGGAGACTATGTCGAAAAACAAAAAAGGTATACCCCAAACACTTAAATAGTTTTTATTTTTGCACGGACTTTTCAAAGACCCCTGGTATGTGTTGTGGTAAGTTACTCCTATAAGCTCATTGCCATATATCTTTCCTCTTTTACCAAGATCTTCTTCGTCTGATGTATCACTTTCTTGGATTAAAACCACGTCAACATTACTTAAAAGAAATTTTGACAAATAGTCACTTTCAGCTCTGCTAACTTCTTCAATATTTAGTTCGTAAACAAGATCTGAAGGTCCGATTTTTATGTCATTTGGTCCTGAGAACGGCCCTTTTCTAGTGTTCGCTTGCCAAGTTAGTCTGATGCTTGTAGCCAGGAAATCCAAAATAGGTCTGGCTGGCGAGATGCTGTAGCTCATTTAATGTTAGCCAGGGTGCACGTGTAGTATTTTATTGCGAACGCCAAAGACAAATCAATGGCTGATGCTTTATAAATTACTTTAATCCTTCTTTTTGCCCAGCAACAGCTAATGTAAGGTAATCCTTTGCTTTCCAGGCTGCTGTAGCATTGCCTTCACCATCACGCCTCCTCCACCCAGGTACTTCGTCTCCTTTCGGGTTGAGATACTGCGTGGTGGCTCGTTACTCAAGCTGATACAGATCTCCAAACAAGTAATGAAAATCATTATCCCGCCATCACAGCAGTAATTACATTACTCAGGAAACATATTTACTGCCAGATATTACGAGGGGAGCCCAGTAAATAACACAATACATTTTTTTTCTGAAAGTAGGATGTGTTTATGCAGGATTCCAATATACGATATTAATCCCCACTCTTTGGCTGTTAAATTTTGTTTTTCGTCATAATCTACTTCAATGCGACGGCTTTACACCGCTTTGCTCTATGCTCGCATAGTACCACTCTACCACCAACATCTTGCTGCGTCAACAACTTCCCCATCATCCATGCACTGTTTCCCGCGAAATGGATTCTTCAGTGCGCCAAACAGATTTAATTAGGAAGGTGCGAGATCCGAGCTAAGGGTGAATGAGGACGAACAGCCAAATGAAGTTTTGTGAGTTCCTCTTGGGTGTGCAGACTTGTGTGGGCCCTCCTTTGTCAAGGGGAAGGAGTTAGTTTGCACATTTATGGCGACGAACACGCCGAACACGTTTCCTCCAATTTTTCAGCCACGTGCGGTTGGCCGGCACGCGAGAGGTTGGACAAGTTCGCGCGACCTTGATGTGATGACGACAGACGCCGCGCCTGTCGCCTGTCGCCTCACTGCCAGATCTCCGAACACAGGCAGCAACCACCTATGAATATCTGCGATGCTCTGGTTAGCCCACAAAAGAAACTCAATGACAGGAACGCACCTTTGTTGCATAGACCATTTTGAAGACTACGTATAGCGCCGCCACCTATCGGAATTTCATGAAACTATAGGCGCTGAAACAACATTCTATGCATATCCCGCAACAAATTCCTCGTGTTTTCAACTGAAACGCTCATGTATGGTCGGTACAGCTGGACCATTACACCCTTAGTGCCATACTGTCTACACTCCGTAAAAGCTATTTGTACCTCTTACATGTATTTACACTACTGGCCATTAAAACAGCTACACCACGAAGATGACGTGCTACAGACGCGAAATTTAACCGACAGGAAGAAGATACTTGGTATGCAAATTATTAGCTTTTCAGAGCGTTCACACAAGGTTGGCGCTGCTGACGACATCTACAACGTGCTGACGTGCAGAAAGTTTCCAACCGATTTCTCATACACAGACCACAGTTGACCGGCGTTGCGTGGTGAAACGTTGTTGTGATGCCTCGTGTAAGGAGGAGAAATGCGTACCATTACGTTTCCGACTTTGATAATGGTCGGATTGTAGCCTATCGCGATTGCGGTTTATCGTAACGCGACATTGTTGCTCGCGGTGGTCGAGATCCAATGAGTGTTAGCAGAATATGGAATCGTTGGGTTCAGGAGGGTAATACGGAACGCAGTGCTGGATCCCAACGACCTCGTATCACTAGCAGTCGAGATGACAGGCATCTTATCCGCATGGCTGTAACGGATCGTGAAGCCACGTCTCGATCCCTGAGTCAACAGATGGGGACGTTTACAAGACAATAACCATGTGGTCGAACAATTCGAGGACGTTTGCAGCAGCAAGGACTATCAGCTGTGAGACCATGACTGCGGTTGCCCTTGACGTTGCATCACAGACAGGAGCACCTGCGATGGTGTACTCAACGACGAACCTGGGTCATTTTTTCGCATGTAACCAGGTTCCGTTTATAGCATGACGATGGTCGCATCCGTGTTTGGCGACATCGCGGTGAACGCACATTGGAAGCGTGTATTGGTCATCGCCATACTGCCGTATCACCCAGCGTGATGGTATGGGGTGCCATTGGTTACACGTCTCGGTCACCTCTTGTTTGCATTGACGTCACTTTCAACAGCGGACGTTAGATTTCAGATGTGTTACGACCCGTGGATCTACCCTTCATTCGATCCCTGCGAAACCCTACATTTCAGCAGGATAATGCACGACCGCATGTTGCAGGTCCTGTACGGGCCTTCCTGGATGCAGAAAACGTTCGACTGCTGCCGTGACCACCACATTCTCCAGATCTCTCACCAACTGAAAACGTCTGGTCAATGGTGGCCGAGCAACTGGTTCGTCACAATACTCCAGTCACTACTCTTGATGAACTGTGGTATCGTGTTGAAGCTGCATGGGCAGCTGTAACTGTACACGCCATGCAAGCTCTGTTTGACTCAATTCCCAGGCGTATCGAGGCCGTTATTACGGCCAGGCTTGATTGTTCTGGGTACTGGTTTCTCAGTCTCTATGCACCCAAATTAGGTGACAATGTAATCACATGCCAGTTCTAGTATAACAAACCTCATTTATGCCCTTTTTATTGCTCATGAAAACCACACATTGCATGTTGTACCACCATACAGCGAACTTTCAAAGGCGGTGGTCCAGATTGCTGCACATACCGGTACCACTAACATCCAGTAACACATCCTCTTGCATTGATGGATGCCTGTATTCGTCGTGGCATACTGTCCACAAGTTTATCAATGCACTGTTGGTCCAGATTGTCCCACTCCCCAACAGCGATTCGGCGTAGATCCCTCAGAGTGGTTGGTGGGCCACGTCGTCCACAAACAGCCCTTTGCAATCTATCGCAGGCATGATTGATAGGGTTCTTGTCTGGAGAACATGCTGGCCACTCTAGTCGAGCGATGTCGTTATCCTTAAGGAAGTCATTCACAAGATGAGCACGATGGGAGCACGAGTTGTCTTCCATGAAGACGAATGCCTTGCCAATATGCTGCCGATATGGTTGCACTATCGCTCGGAGGATGGCATTCACGTATCGTACAGCAGTTACGGTGCCTTCCATGACCACCAGCGGCGTACGTAGGCCCCACATAATGCCTCCCGAAAACAACAGGGAACCTCCACCTTACTGCACTCGCTGGACAATGTGTCTAAGGCGTTCAGCCTGACAACGTTGCCTTCAAACATGTATCCGACGATTGTCTTGCTGAAGGTATATGCGACGCTCATCGGTGAAGGGAACATGATGCCAAGTTCTTGTCTCTCTGTATCTCCTCCAGTACGAACCACATCGCTTTGGTTCACTCCGAGACGCCTGGACACTTCCTTGTTGAGAGCCCTTCCTGGCAGAAAGTAACAATGTGGAATCGATCGAACTTCGGTACTGACCATCTAGGGATGGTTGAACTACAAACAACAAGAGCCGTGAACCTCCATCCTGGTGAGTGAAATGACTGGAACTGATCAGCTGTCAGACCCCCTCCATCTAATAGGTGCTGCTCATGCATGGTTATTTACGTCTTTGGAAGGTTTTAGTGACATCCCTGAACAGTCAAAGGGACTGTGTCTGTTAAACAATATCTACAGTCAACGTCTATCTTCAACAGTTCTGGGAACTGGAGCGATGCAATACATTTTTTGATGTGTGTGTGTTGCTGTGCATGAAATCTAGATAACATATTGCATTTTTTTAGCCTAGGTGGAGGTGTCTATTCGTCAGCAGTTCGAGGTAAGTGATCTGACGTAGCACACTCATTTGCGATCGCGCCGCGCCAGCAGTAAAGCCAGAGTGAAACATCCAGAACATTCTTCATACACTGAAGAGCCAAACAAACTGATACATCTGCCTAATGTCGTGTAGAGCCCTCGCGAACACGCAGAAGTGCCGCAACACGACGTGCCATGGACTCGACTAACGTCTGAAGTAGTTCTGGAGGGAACTGACGCTATGAATCCTCCAGGGCTGTCCATAAATCCGAAGAGTACGAGCGGGTGGAGATCTATTCTCAACAGCACGTCGCAGGGCACCCCAGATATGCTCAATAATGTACATGCCTAGTAAGTTTGGTGGCCAGAAGAAGTGTCTGAACACAGAACATTATTGCTGGAGCCACCTCTAGCAATTCTGGACCTGTGGGGTGTCGCATTGTCTTGCTGGAATTGCCCAAATCCGTCGGAATGCACAATAGACATGAATGGATGCAGGTGATCAGATAGGACGCTTACATACGTGTCCCCTGTTCAAATGGTTCAAACAGCTCTAAGCACTATGGGACTTAACATCTGAGGTCATCAGTCCCCTAGACTTAAAACTACTTAAACCTAACTAACCTAAGGACATCACACACATCCACGCCCGAGGCAGGATTCGAACCTGCGACCGTAGCGGTCTCGCGGTTCCAGACTGCAGCGCCTGGAACCGCACGGCACTTCGGCAGGCTTCAAACAGCTGAGCAGAACTGAACGTACTCAGACATTTCGCTCTTTGCCTATTCTGATCTACACTAAACTAACACACAATATTTTTAGCGCAACGCAATCTGACTTTCAAACATCCCTACAAAGGAATGGCTCTGACTAACAATAATCTATACCTTTCATCAATCACTTACCTCACAAAAATCTTCGTTACTCGAACTACAGCAATACAGCGAGCGCCACTACCACCAGCTAAATAAAAGATTCTAACTACTGAAGGCACTAACTACTGATAGACATAGTTAGCAAATGAAAGGTTTTGATAGAGAACAAGCAATGTATTTACCTTAATAGTGTTGAAAAGTCATTATATATATATATATATATATATATATATATATATATATATATATATATATATATATATATATATATAGCAGTTCATGACATCCAATATTACAAATTTACTGTCTTTGATGGACACACATCCAGATTATCCGCTCTCGAAACTCCGCCATTTCTCTCCCCACATCCACCACTGCTGGCGGCTCACTTCCAACCGCGCAACGCTACGCCCTGTTAACAGCCAACTGCCCAACACTACAATGGAGAATATTTCAACAATGCCAACCAGCCACAGACTGCACACAGCACAGCCAGCGATTTTCATGGAGAGCGCTAGGTGACGTTACCAACATAAAAACCTAAGCAGCCTACTTACAATATTTGTTCAGCAAGGGTGACAGGATACAAATTTTAGAATATATCAGCAGTCAGCATCAAATATTCGGTGATGACGACGAAGATGTGGAGAACGAATTGGAAAAATTCAAAGACATCTTTCAATATACCCTAGACAAGTATGTTCCGAGTAAGGTTTTAAGGGATAGTAAAGATCCACCATGGTTTAATAGCCGTGTTAGAAAAGCGCTACGTAAACAAAGAGCACTACATCTCAGATTGAAGAGAAGAAAAAACCTAGCTGACAAACGAAAGCTGAACGAAGCGAAAATGAGCGTAAGGAGAGCAAAGAGAGAAGCGTTCAATGATCTCGACAGTAAGATGTTGTCTACCGACCTGAGTAAAAACCCTAAGAAATCTTGGTCATACGTAAAATCAGTAAGAGGGTCAAAATCAGCTATTCATTCTCTAACCGACCACACCTGCACCGAAACGGAAGATAACAGAGATATGGCCAAAGTACTTAATTCGGTCTTCCGGATCGGCATGAGTGTCCGAGCGGTTCTAGGCGCTGCAGTCTGTAACCGCGCGACCGCTACGGTCGCAGGTTTGAATCCTGCCTCGGGCATGGATGTGTGTGATGTCCTTAGGTTAGTTAGGTTTAGGTAGTTCTACTTTCTAGGGGACTGATGACCTGAGATGTAAAGTCGCATAGTGCTCAGAGCCTTTTGAACCATTTTTTCGGTCTTCCGAAATTGGTTCACCACGGAAGATCACAACACTGTCCCTCATTTCAATCGTCGAAATGGCAGATATTGAGATAACCGATTGCGGAACTGAAAAGCAGCTACAATCGCTTAGAAGTGGAAAGGCTTCAGGACCAGATGAGATACCTATAAGATTCTACAAAGATTATGCGAAAGAACTTGCTCCCCTTCTAGCAGTAATTTATCGTAGATCGCTTGAGCAACGAAAGGAACCTACCGACTGGAAGAAGGCGCAGGTCATTCCCGTTTCTAAGAAAGGCCGTAAGACAAAAAATTGTTCAAATGGCTCTGAGCACTATGGGACTTAACAGCTGTGGTCATCAGTCCCCTAGAACTTAGAACTACTTAAACTGAACTAACCTAAGGACATCACACACATCCATGCCCGAGGCAGGATTCGAACCTGCGACCGTAGCAGTCGCGCGGTTCCGGACTGCGCGCCTAGAACCGCGAGACCACCGCAGCCGGCCGGCCGTAAGACATATCCATACAACTGTAGACCTATTTCGTCAACGTCAGTCTGTTGCAGAATTATGGAACATGTTTTATGCTCAAGAATTATGACGTTCTTGGGAAATGAACAGTTCCCCTATAAAAATCAAGTGGATTCCGCAAACAGAGATCCTGCGAAACTCAGCTCGCTCTTTTCCTCCATGAGTTCCACAGGCTGATTCCGTGTTCCTTGATTTCAGTAAGGCATTTGACACCATCCCCCGCTGCTGTTTAGTGAAAAAAATACGAGCTTACGGAGTATCAGAGCAGACTTGCGATTGGATTCAAGACTTCTTGCAGATAGAACTCAACACGTCGCTCTTAACGGAACTAAAGCGACAGATGTAAAGGTAATATACGGAGTACCACAGGGAAGTGTGATAGGACCGTTGCTGTTCACAATATATGTAAATGATCTAGTAGCAACCGTCGGATGCTCTTTAAGGCTATTCGCAGATGATGCTGTTGTTTATACCAAAGTCGCAACGCCAGAAGACAGTAAGATTTTGCAGAACCACCTGCAGAGAATTGATGAATGGTGCAGACTCTGGCAGTTGACCCTGAACGTAAATAAATGTAACATATTGCGCACACATAGGAAAAGAAACTACTGTACAGCTACACTATTGATGATAAACAGCTGGAGACAGCGACTGCCGTAAAATATTTAGGCGGAACTATCCAGGGTGTGAGGCAACGGGCGAGCCGTCGCACCCTGAAAATATTCTAAGTTCTGAGGAAGCAGTGCACGGGCCGGTCTGCGGGCGCGGGTCGCTCGGCAGCAACCACGTGGTCCCGGACGTAAGCTTAGCAACCGCGTGATGACGCACAATAGGCCGGTCCAGCCGCGTGGCTCGGAATTCCTTGGTGACGCTGTATTCCGAGAGCGCCAAAGATGGCGGACTTCTGGAAACCATAATGGCAGACATTTCGCAGTTCATAAAGAAATTAATAATAGTCAGAGGAATCATGATACCTGACATAGAAACATGTACATTACTACTGTTTGCACTACGATTCCGATTGTGCAATCACATTTTCAATATCTTTTGTAGTTTAAAGTTTAGTATCTGACGGTAAATTATACAAGTAACACCCAACAACGATTTTACAAAATATAAACGCTACATCCGATTTTGTCGATCGCCATGTCTTTAGAAATCTATTAGTGTAAACCCTAACTGGTATGAATTACAGGCTTATTTGAATAGTACATGAGTTACTGGAGGTCAAAGTGGCCGATCACTATCGATCGCGTCAGGCCTTAAGTACTCCACAGTTACACGAAAAAACGGTAGCAGCATGGTTATATGTATATTGATTCATCTCTGTCCGTTAATAACCTCAGAAGGTAAGTCCCGTAGTGCTCAGTGCCTTTTTTTTGTGGCTGTCCAGCACGGCTTGTAGTTTGACAGCTGAATGGGTACTTCGCTGTGGGCGCCGATACCTTCTGCTTTGTTCCATTGAACTCCCTGTTGTGTGCTTGTCTAACCTAAGGACATCACACACATCCATGCCCGAGGCAGGATTCGAATCTGCGACCGCAGCAGTCGCACGGTTCCCGACTGAGCGCCTAGAACCGCTATACCACCGCGGCGGCGAACCTCCGCCGGTACCAGCCGCACAGTCCATGACTGCCGCACCCTAGACCGCTCGGCTAATCCTCCGCGGCTGCTTTTTAAAATTGAAATTCTTGTTTCTGAGTCTTAAGAGCAACTGACAGCCACTCATTTTGGCCCCTTCCCACAAATTAAACTATCTGTACTGCCTGCGGGTATAGTAGGGGATCTCACTGGTTGCAGAGCGTGGTTGCGCTTGTGCTTGCCATCCCAATTGCCATCAGTTTCACTCTTGTTCTGTTTTGGTGTTCTGTGGCACCACACTGTTTTGGCTGTTACTTGTTTCACGTGATTATCGTAATGGTAGTCAGTGTCTGGGGATCGGCCTGCTCAGAAAGGACCACCATGTTTACGAGTTGGCAATTAGGCGCGTGCCGATTGAGGGCAGTAGCCCGTTTGCACGCTGCCGTTCTTCATGCAGTTGACGTCACGTCGGCGGTGGTGGGTGAGACAGGAGCGCAATTGAATTTTTGTTTGAGGCTGTTAGAGACCTTGCGCACACTATTTGTGTTTCGGGGGGAACCCAACCCAGTGACTTTCAGCTGGATACGGTGCGGGCACAGTTAATGCATTTTACTAATCGGATACTGGATTTAGGCACAGTAGCTTTGGAAGAAATCACAGAAAATTAACCGTTGAGTTGGGAACTTTAGTGAGAGCATTACTGTTTACGTGTTTGGAGTTGGCTGGGAGGAAGACTGAAGCTCCGGACTTGCGCTGTCAGGGAGTGTGTGAGAGCCAGTCTGGGGTGTTACTTTTACATCCTTTGTCGAGTTAGATGCTACAGTTGTCAAGTTGCCTAATCCTCTGGCCTATTTCTTCCGAGATATTACTGAATTGGTTGTGGACGACTTGATCAGGTCGAAAATTTGTTATGGTTAATAGTTCGCTTAGAACAACACGCGGCGGGCTTTCGCGTTCGGCACCAAGTAATTTTGTCGTTGTTGTACCCCTTAGCTAGAGGTGAGTTGCTATTGATGAAAAAACTGGTCAATTATTTACTGTGTTTTAGAAAGCACTGAGACTTTAGGCTCCTGGCCTACCTGTTGCTTCTTTTCTTTGGATATATATTTTTATTTAATTGTTTATGTATTTAATAATGCGCGGGACCGCTACGGTCGCAGGTTCGAATCCTGCCTCGGGCATGGATGTGTGTGATGTCCTTAGGTTAGTTAGGTTTAAGTAGTTCCAAGTTCTGGGGGACTGATGACCTCAGCAGTTAAGTCCCATACTGCTCAGAGCCATTTAATGAAGTCTGTTAGAGCGTGTTTATGGTCCAGCTGTAGGAATATTCATTTAATTTTCAGTAGTTAAATGTAAATCCAGTATTTCGTATGTGCTTAAATATGTTTCGTTATGATTGTGACTGTGCGTTGGCATGAAGACATGGCGCGACCCCTCTAGCCAATCACAGCGTTCGTGAACGGGGAGACTGGAGGGAAGCGAGTTTCCGGAGAGGACACTGGGGGGTTCTGGTAGTGCGGAGGTTCTGGAGGGCGGGGACAGAACGGGAAGTGCTGGACGCAACGGCGCGGGAAAGATTTGGAGTGGAGCAGTTTGCGCGTGGTCGCGGGAGATACAAACATTTCGTAGTGCCGACTTGTGTACTTGTAATACTTCCGTGGCTTCTGCAGTGAACACGTAGTAATCGTTTAAAAGTGAATACCTCGCGAGCTGTGTTGTTCTTCATGACTAGTTCCGAGCAGTAGGACTCTATTTTTTCCCTGTGATTCAACTTGCATTTTATTTAATTGCTGGACCATCGATACCAATAAGAGTTTTGCAGAAATATACCGCATTCTCAAAAGGACTTCTATTGTCGTACTGATCATTTAAAGTCGTTAAGAAAGTACCTGCAGATTTTATTTAATTCCAATGTTTCATTTATAAACGTCTTTGTTATATTCGAAATTCGCAATTGCCGAGTGATAGGAACCTTCGACCATTCGATTCATGTGTATATTCATATCGTATACTGTAGACTTAGCAGTATTTGACCTGTAATGCGGCAAACTTCGTATCCCAGCCCCTAGACAACGAAACAAGCCAAACTTTTAATATTGCAACCCTGAGTCAGAGGGTGCGTAGTTATTTGAAAGCCCGCAAGAGCGACCTTAATTGGAATGACCATATAAAACAGATAATGGGAAAAGCAGACACAAGACTCAGATTCGTCGGAAGAATCGTAAGGAAATGTAGCTCATCCACGAAAAAAGTGGCTTATAAGGCCCTTGTTCGCCCGATTCTTGAGTATTGTTCATCTATCTGGGATCCCTGTCAGTTAGGACTGATAGAGGAGATAGAGAAGATCTAACGAAGAGCGGTGCGTTTCGTCACTGGATCGTTTAGCTGGCGAGAGAGCTTTACGGAGATGCTAAACAAACTCCACTGGCAGACGTTACACGAGATAGGTTGTGCGTCACGGAGAGATTTTCTATTGAAATTTCAGGACAGCACTTTTCAGGAGGAGTCAGACAACCTACTACTTCCCCCCCCCCCCCCTCGCCCTCCACCCTCCTCCCCCCCCCCCCCCCCCCCCTCACACACATACATCTAGCGAATTGACCATTTCGAGAAATTAGAGCCAATACAGAGACTTACCGACAATCAGTCTTCCCACGCACTATTCGCGAGTGGAACAGAGTTGGAAGGATCACACAGTGGTACCGAAAGTACCCTCCGCACCACACCATTAGGTGGCATGCGGAGTACGATGTAGATGTTTATGAAGTGAGGAGATGGAGGAGTTTGTTTTAGCTGCCGTACACCACGACCCACACGTCGGCTTACGAGACGTCGCTGCAGTCGATGGTATCAGCCTTACATCTGTGAGGTGTAGAGTTTCAGCGTCACAGGTTTCGGCAATACCGCCTGTCACTGACCCAGGAGGCGCACGGGAACGATGTCAATAGGGGAGTTACTTTCTGCGAATAGGCCATGTGTAACTTCACTCTGGATTCCTTACAAAGTGTTATGTTCTCTGATGAGTCCACGTTCCAAAATTACAGTTCCGTCATAGCATGCACTACTGAGCCGTAGACGTGTTGAGCATCAGCGTCGGTGGTCGATTAATGTGTGGTGTCGAATCTTAGGGGATGAAATCGTCGGTCTGCACTACTTCACAGGTACACTGTCAGGTGAGATGTATCAGGCCTTTATAGTCGACAATTTGGATGCTCTCCTTGAATATGTGTTGAGACGTGACGTCTTATATCGCTCCTGTCTGGAGCCGCTATATCGCGAGACTGACACATGCGTAAACACTGACAGATGGTCAGTGTACGTGGATCTAATTTTCATCCACCAGAGTAGCGGACAGAGACATTCAAGAAGCAGGTCAAGAGAATGTTTTTGTGAATGGTTCTGTTTATTTCTTGAAGGCTTTTCTGTTTTTTATGTTTGTACAGTTTTTTTATATGTTTTAGCAGTGTGAATGATGCGTGAATGTGGTCTAAAGTAAATATGTAAATGATCGTTATACTGAAAAACGCTGTACGAACTAGTATGAGAAATTTTTAAGACGACTGGGAATTCTGTAACACAATATGTTAAGTAAGTTTATGGTAAAAGGAAAGCTAATTCGAGTGTAAATGAAAATAGTTAATAACTTTAAGTATAAATAAAATGTCAAAATGTCAAGTATTTATTTCGGGATCAGTACGGTTCGACAGTGTGTCATGTGTTGATTGGTTAGTCATGAAAAGCGCGGACTACCGCAGAAGAATATTTTTCTATTGGCCTTAAAGAAAACTGACTAATCAGAACGGAATATACTACTTGCGTCTTTTCTCTTGGGGATAGAGAATGCTTACAGCAGTCTACAGCAGTCGAAGCCCAGGCTTTCAATGGTACAGTCGTTCATAGTATGAGCTCCGAAGGAAGTTATAGTTTGCCGATTTTAGTTGTGCTACATGCCTCAAAAGTGGTTTAAAGTGAAGGGATATTTATTTCGGCGTGTTTTTTTAGAAAGTACGTATTTCTTAAGTAATTTTGTGTATGAGAAAAGACATTAATTGCGCTTGGAATATTGAGCAAAACTTGAGTGCATTAGACACCGACACAGTTAATAGCGTGGCGAGCAGTGTTATTTAAGAGCAATCCGTGTTTACTAGCTGTTCAGATTTCAGGAAATACGTTACCATAAAGTTGCTAACGTAAATGAAAGGGTTTGTGCATGGCTGTGTTAGGGTTAGCACGGGCTTGTCAGTGAACTTGTAATTCTAAACTTCAGAATATACCGACGTTTTGCCAGATTTCATCCAAAACTAAGACGTTTTACCGATTTTTAGAATAGTTACGTTGTATGCAGCCTGGTGCGAGTCGCAGTACGGTAGGTTTCCGCTCGGCTTTCCTACCGGCGATCTGCTGCGGCGAGTTAACAGGTAGGTGCTGGTTTAATCTATAGATGGGTCGTTCGCGAACTAACAGGTCCAAAGGAGGTTTATCGAGATGAACAGACCGAGCGAGGAACGAATTCTAAGGAACGGTCTTTCATAGTTAGCTTAGGTCGCTGCTTTCTACTTACGGTTCCCGGGGACGGGAAACGGTCGGTCTCGTTCCCGCAACGGCGCGTCGGCCGGTCTCGTTCCAGCCTCGGTCCCGTTCCCGTCTGTCTCGCTCGGCCGGACTCGTGCTTCTTCGCGTGGCCACTGCCGACTGCTCATAGTTCAGTATCGAGTTCTGGTACGTTTCGTTCGCTGCGTACGCCCATTCTAGATCTGTCTCAAACCTTTTTTGAGCTCTGAGCTTCTGGTTCTTTTCGTATTCTATTCAGCACCCATGACCGGCTATTAATTATAATTACGTAAATTCAATAAAAATTATGTCGTTTTTATACAAACATATTTTCAGGTAATAAAACGGCATATCAGCTTACTTCACTATTTCGATAAACAGCAGAAGAAATACTTGTAAGAAGGTAAGATTTTTTTTTGTTATTAGACATGCAAAGGAAGTCGACACGGCCCACACGAGGGGCCATTTTCCGTCTTTCTTTGATCCAAGGTATAGGAGCATGTTCATTGTTATGGAAGTCAGACTGACTTTCAACCGAATGAAGCCCACGCTCTATAATCGAGTGTCTGGTGTCACATTTTGTAAAGAGAATATGATAACTTTTGCAATATTATCTCAGTTGTACAGGGTGGCGCACAAAAAGTCGGGCCCAAGTATTAAACTGCTCATTGTCTCCCACCAATCGTCATCTATTGTTTCGAAGTTGTTGTTTCCATTAACTTATTTGTTATTTCTTCACTGCCAAATTATTACATGTTTGTCTATTCTACTCGTAGCGGTCAACAAATCGTGCGTAATTGGCGAGCAGCCACTACTCGGGGCCGGTTTTTCGTACGGCACCTTATATAATTTCACAGCGGTCAGCCACGTAACGCTACGGTTGGCTAAACGACAGGTTTTACAGAATCACGAAAATTACAAGTGTGCGAGAATTTTGTTATGAATAAAAACTCTGTACTCCAGGGAGAGGTAAGTGCCCCCTCTTGGCGCCTTTCATCTTGAGTCCCTATGCCACTAATCTTCAGTTTTTATAAGAACCATATATCGAGCACAAATAAACGGTGAACGAGTAAAAATGAACGGCTCCCAAACAAGAGGAATCACCAGTGAACTACACTCCTGGAAATTGAAATAAGAACACCGTGCATTCATTGTCCAAGGAAGGGGAAACTTTATTGACACATTCCTGGGGTCAGATACATCACATGATCACACTGACAGAACCACAGGCACATAGACACAGGCAACAGAGCATGCACAATGTCGGCACTAGTACAGTGTATATCCACCTTTCGCAGCAATGCAGGCTGCTAATCTCCCATGGAGACGATCGTAGAGATGCTGGACGTAGTCCTGTGGAACGGCTTGCCATGCCATTTCCACCTGGCGCCTCAGTTGGACTAGCGTTCGTGATGGACGTGCAGACCGCGTGAGACGACGCTTCATCCAGTCCCAAACATGCTCAATGAGGGACAGATCCGGAGACCTTGCTGGCCAGGGTAGTTGACTTACACCTTCTAGAGCACGTTGGGTGGCACGGGATATATGCGGACGTGCATTGTCCTGTTGGAACAGCAAGTTCCCTTGCCGGTCTAGGAATGGTAGAACGATGGGTTCGATGACGGTTTGGATGTACCGTGCACTATTCAGTGTCCCCTCGACGATCACCAGAGGTGTACGGCCAGTGTAGGAGATCGCTCCCCACACCATGATGCCGGGTGTTGGCCCTTTGTGTCTCTGTCGTATGCAGTCCTGATTGTGGCGCTCACCTGCACGGCGCCAAACACGCATACGACCATCATTGGCACCAAGGCAGAAGCGACTCTAATCGCTGAAGACGACACGTCTCCATTCGTCCCTCCATTCACGCCTGTCGCGATACCACTGGAGGCGGGCTGCACGATGTTGGGGCGTGAGCGGAAGATGGATTAACGGTGTGCGGGATCGTAGCCCAGCTTCATGGAGACGGTTGCGAATGGTCCTCGCCGATACCCCAGGAGCAACAGTGTCCCTAATTTTCTGGGAAGTGGCGGTGCGGTCCCCTACGGCACTGCGTAGGATCCTACGGTCTTGGCATGCATCCGTGCGTCGCTTTGGTCCGGTCCCAGGTCGACGGGCACGTGCACCTTCCGCCGACCACTGGCGACAACATCGATGTACTGTGGAGACCTCACGCCCCACGTGTTGAGCAATTTGGCGGTACGTCCACCCAGCCTCCCGCATGCCCACTATACGTTCTCGCTCAAAGCCCGTCAACTGCACATACGGTTCACGTCCACACTGTCGCGGCATGCTACCAGTGTTAAAGACTGCGATGGAGCTCCGTATGCCACGGCAAACTGGCTGACACTGACGGCGGCGGTGCACAAATGCTGCGCAGCTAGCGCCATTCGTCGGCCAACACCGCTGTTCCTGGTGTGTCCGCTGTGCCGTGCGTGTGATCATTGCTTGTACAGCCCTCTCGCAGTGTCCGGAGCAAGTATGGTGGGTCTGACACACCGGTGTCAATGTGTTCTTTTTTCCATTTCCAGGAGTGTAGTTCCCAAGGATGATCGAGTTAGCCCATCTCTAGTTTAATCCAATAAACGAATCGCGCCACCGCAATACCACTTCATATTTCTGTCGTTAGGTCACAGCACCCTATAGTTAAGCGCTTGGCACATGACGTCGCTCTTCTTTTTTCCGTACTATTGCCGCTAGGTGGCGTCTGCTTACACATAAATCATTCCAACTTTGTTGTTGCCCTTCAGATAGATCGTCCGCACTACATACACACGTTGCCAATTAATGAACTGAAAACTGGGCTTTGGGTTGTTTGGGGGGAAGAGGGAAGAGACCAAACAGCGAGGGCATCTGTCTCATCGGATTAGAGAAGGGTGGGGAAGGAAGTCAACTGAAAACTGATTCTGATTAATCGACAACGGTGGTACTATGTATATTGTTACAAAATGTTCGTTTTACACGGCCAAAATCTTACTACAATGGCTTGGGGAGCTTGATAGTGAATTAATGTTGGTGTTTTCGCCCCCAAATTGGCTTGGTGTGAACCCTACGACACTCATCGGGGACGTTATCAGATATCAGGTGGCGTACTTTACGGGAATAGTATGACCTCTGCATAGATATACGGTGCCACAGGCCTTTGGGAAACTGCCACGCACTTGTAGAATTCATGGTGTGCAGAACAGCAACTGTATTGCGTTCCAAAGGTGGACCAACACGTTAAATAAGCCGGTGTCCGTAAAGTTTTGGCTCGACGTCGTGTAAGAGTTTACGAACAAAAAAACGGAAGTAGTAACTGAGAGCCGGCCGTTGTGGCCGAGCGGTTCTAGGCGCTTCAGTCTGGAACCACGCGACCGCTACCGTCGCAGGTTCGAATCCTGCCTTCGGCATGGATGTGTGTTAGGTTAGTTAGGTTTAAGTAGTTCTAAGTTCTATGGGACTCATGACCTCCGATGTTAAGTCCCATAATGCTCAGAGCCATTTGAACCATTTTAGTAACTGAGAATGGAGTAAGACACGGTTGTAGCTTTTGCTGATGTTATTTGATCTGTACAGTGACTGAGTAAGAAAGGAATGAAAAAAGAAATTTGAGGAAAGAATGAAATGTGATGGAGCAGAAATACACTGAAGACCAAAGAAACTGGTACACATGTCTAATACAGTGTTGGACCCGAGCGAGCACGCACCAGTGTCGCAACACGACGTGGCGTGGACTCGACTAATGTCTGAAGTATTCCTGGAAGGAATTGCCGCCATGAGTCCTGCAGGGGTGTCAATAAATCAGTAAGAGTACGAACAGGTGGAAGTCAGTTCTGAACAGCACGTTGCAAGGCATTCCAGATATGCTCAACGATGTCCATGTCTGGGGAGTTTGGTGGCCAGAGAAAGTGTTTAAAATCAGAAGAGTGTTCCTGGAGCCACTCTATAGCAATTATCGAGCGAGGTGGCGCAGTGGTTAGCACACTGGACTCGCATTCGGGAGGACGACGGTTCAAATCCCGTCACCGGCCATCCTGATTTAGGTTTTCCGTGATTTCCCTAAATCACTTCAGGCAAATGCCTGGATGTTTCCTTTGAAAGGGCACGGCCGATTTCCTTCCCCATCCTTCCTTCACCCGAGCTTGCGCTCCATCTCTAATGACCTCGTTGTCGACGGGACGTTAAACACTAATCTCCTCCCTCCCTCCTCTATAGCAATTCTGAACGTGTGGGGTGTTGCATTGTCCTGCTGGAATGGCCAAAGTTCGTCGGAATGTACACTGGACATGAATGGATGCAGGTGATGAGACAGGATGCTTACTTACGTGTCACCTGTCAGAGCCGTATCTAGATGTATCAGGGGTCCCATTTCATTCCAACTACAACAAGCCCCACACAATTACAGAGCCTCCAAGAGCTTGAAAAGTCCCCTGCTGACATGAAGGTCCACGGATTCATAAAGTTGTCTCCGCACCAGAAGACGTCCATCCGCTCTACGCAATTTGAGAAAAGACTCGTCCGACCAGGCAAGATGTTTCCTGTGATCAACAGTCCAGTGTCGGTGTTGATGGCCCGGGCGAGGCTTAAAGCTTTGTGTTAAACAGTCATCAAGGGTACACGAGTGGGCCTTCGACTCCGAAAGCCCATATCGATTATGTTTCGTTGAATGGTTCACAAGCCGACACTTGATGATGGCACAACATTAAAATCTGCAGCAATTTGCGGAAGGATTGCACTTTTGTCAGATCGAACGATTCTCTTCAGTCATCGTTGGTTCCGTTCTTGCAGGATCCTTTTCTGGCCGCAGTGATGTCGGAGATTTGATATTTTACCTGATTCCTGATGTTTACGGTACACTCGTGAAATGGCCGCACGGGAAAATCCCCACTTCATCGCTACCTCTCGGATGCTGTGTCCCATCGCTCACGCACCGACTATAACACCACATACAAACTCACTTAAATCTTGATAATCAGCCATTGTAACAACAACTACTTCATACACTTGTTGTCGTACATAAGCATTGCCGACCGCAGCCCTGCATTCCGCTTGTTTACTAACACTACTGGACATTAAAATTGCTACACCAGAAGAAATGCAGATGATAAACGGGCATTAATTGGACAAATATATTATACTAGAACTAACATGTGATTACATTTTCACGCAGTTTGGGTACATAGATTCTGAGATATCAGTACCCAGAACAACCACCTCTAGCCGTAATAACGGCCTTGATACGCCTGGGCATTGAGTCAAACAGAGCTTGGATGGGGTGCACAGGTACAGTTACCCATGCAGCTTCAACACGATACCACAGTTCATCAAGAGTAGTGACTGGCGTATTGTGACGAACCAGTTGCTCGGCCACCATTGACCAGACGTATTCAACTGGTGAGTGATCTGGAGAACGTGTTGGCTAGGGCAGCAGTCGAACATTTTCTGTATCCAGAAAGGCTCTTACAGGACCTGCAACATGCGGTAGTGCATTATCCTGCTGAAATGTAGTGTTTCGCAGGGATCGAATGAAGGGCAGATCCACGGGTCGTAACACATCTGAAATCTAACGTCCACTGTTCAAAGTGCCGTCAATGCGAACAAGTGGTGACCGAGACGTGTACCCAATGGTATCCCATACCATCACGCCGGGTGATACGCCAGTATGGCGATGGCGAATACACGCTTCCAATGTGCGTTCACCGCGATGTCGCCGAACACGGATGCGACCATCATGATGCTGGAAACAGAACCTGGATACATCCGAAAACATGACATTTTGCCATTCGTACACCTAGGTTCGTCGTTGAGTACACCATCGCAGGCGCTCCTGTCTGTGATGCAGCGTCAAGAGTAAGAGCAGCCATGATCTCCGAGTTGAAAGTACATGCTGCTGCAAACGTTATCGAACTGTTCGTGCAGATGTCTGTTGTCTTGCAAACGTCCCCATCTGTTGACTCAGGGATGTAGACGTGGCTGCAGGATCCGTTACAGCCATGCGGATAAGATGCCTGTCATCTCGACTGCTAGTGATACGAGGCCGTTGGGATCCAGCACGGCGTTCCGTATTAGCCTCCTGAACCCACCGATTCCATATTCTCCTAACAGTCATTGGATCTCAACCAACGCGAGCAGCAATGTTGCGATACGATAAGCCGCAATCGTGATAGTCTACAATCCGACCTTTATCAAAGTCGGAAACGAGATGGTACGCATTTCTCCTCCTTACACGAGGCATCACAACAACATTTAACCAGGCAACGCCGGTCAGCTGCTGTTTGTGTATGATAAATCGGTTGGAAACGTTCCTCGTGTCAGCACGTTGTAGGTGTCGCCACCGGCACCAACCTTGTGTGTATGCTCTGAAAAGCTAATCATTTGCACAGCATAGCATCCTCTTCCTGTCGGATAGCCCGCATCTCGTGGTCATGCGGTAGCGTTTTCGCTTCCCACGCACGGGTTCTCGGGTTCGATTCCCGGCGGGGTCAGGGATTTTCTCTGCTTCGTAATGGCTGGGTGTTGTGTGATGTCTGTAGGTTGGTTAGGTTTAAGTAATTATAAGTTCTGGGGGACTGATTACCATAGATGATAAGTCCCACAGTGCTCAGTGCCATTTTTGTTTTTCCTGCCGGTTAAATTTCGCGTCTGCAGCACGTCATCTTCGTGGTGTAGCAATTTTAATGGCCAGTAGTGTATCTCCGTATTTGAATACACATGCCTATACGAGTTTCTTTGGCGCCTCAGCGCAAATATCTTCAGGTTTGTCGATGACATAAAGATTCTACCAATGATGGAAAAGAACTTGAAGGTCAGTTTCATGCCACGGATAGTGAGCTGAATGCGGCTATTTGTCTGGCTTGTACTCTCGTATAGAAGTGAAATGCGGACAGAGAATAACACAAACAAGGAGAGATTGCAAGGTTTTGAAATGTGTTATTACAAATGAGTGTTTAAGATTATGTGGGTTGATGGAATAATTAAGGAAGAGGCACAGAATCGAATCGGATATAACGGAGTACAACATTATTAAGAGAGGAAGTTTTAACATGGCACATTACGAGGCATCAAGGAAAAGTTAGTTTTGGTTACTGAAGGTACATTTGGACATAAAAGTTTGAGACCTAAGCCTCAACAAGTTCAAGTGGCTATAGGTTGAAGGGTACACAGATAAAGAGACACACAGCTGCATAGACTAGGACGGAGAGGTGCCTCAAATCAGTGTTTGGAATGAAGTTCCTAAAAGTTCTGATTGAAATACGTGAGTTCCGTCTCAGATTCTACAGCCAAACCGGAAAATAACGTTAAACTGTTGGACTAAGTTTGCGTCCTGCCACACCACGTGTTCTGAAAAGCTCCAGCGAGTACACGGACCTTCAAGGTGAACATGTGTCTGCTGCAACATAGTAAAATCGTTGCTCGTAGCGAATACTTCATATCATGGTTGCACAGGCACTGTTTACGTGAAAGCCAACAAACAATTTGCAAAAACCAACCCGCCTTGAAAATCAAGCGTGCAGCTACTTAGTACCAGACGTGTGCCAATGTTCTAAATCTGTTTTAAAAAATCCCGCCTTGAAAATCAAGCGTGCAGCTAATTAGTACCAGACCGTGTGCCAGTGTTCTAAATCTGTTTTAAAAAATCTCCTGTGTTTCATGGAGTGAAGACGTGAGACAGTGTTGTGGAGACGTTTCCGTCCAGTTGGAATGTTTTCATCTGCCCCCTTTCTTTCGCCTAATTGAATTAGTGTTAAAAGCCGCGACAGAAACACCAGAGAATCGGTAAATTATCAGCCTATAGAAATTATGGCTCGAACACTTGTCTAAGGGGTGGTTACAGGAATCTCCGTTTATCACCCTGTGACCAACTCGTCTGTAAAATCGTTATATTGCTTCGGAGTTCTCCTCTACTTGATGAAAATTGCAAAATATATCACCATTTTCAGATAAAATTAATAAAATACGGTAGTTAAGTAAGTGAAGGAAACAAGCCCTGATGACTAAAAGTGAACGAAGTTTACAAGGTGTAATATTATTGGATTTCAGCTACTTTGCATGTGAGATATTTGTCATTAAAGAAAAGGACAGCCAACGGGATGTAGTTCGTAAAGACGCTAAATATCACAGCGCGAGAGTAAAGAGATGAAATATTTTTTTTCAATGCGCGCCTATACCAAAACGCGCATCCAGCGTTTAAATACTCTACATAAACACTATGACCCGCTGGGTGCATATATTTAATATCATTGCCGCAGCGCTTGATAGCAAGAAGCTGCGAAACAGAAGAGAGAACAATCTCTATTTTGTTAAAAAGTATTCTAGAGACTTCATTATCCCTTGTACTATTGGTCGCCGACATGTTAAGACGTACCACATAGCACTGCTACAAGTTGTATTTTTATTTTGTGTAAAAACTGTGTGAAACGACGAACAAACATTTCGGTAACTCCGATGTTGATACAAAGTACTTACGCACACGCCAGGACATTTAATTTTAAGAAAGAACAGCCCGATTCAAATGGCTCTGAGCACTATGGGACTTAACATCTATGGTCATCAGTCCCCTAGAACTTAGAACTACTTAAACATAACTAACCTAAGGACAACACACAACACCCAGCCATCACGAGGCAGAAAAAATCCCTGACCCCGCCGGGAGTCGAACCCGGGAACCCGTGCGCGGGAAGCGAGAACGCTACCGCACTACCACGAGATGCGGGAAAAGAACGGCCTCACAAAGCAGCCATTATTGGACTGCGCCATCCACAAAATAAATATTAGGTGTAGGTCATGCATTTATTGTGTATTTGTCAATGTTTAGAAGTTTAATGCCAATTTGTTCAAAATATATTAATATTTTACGATGCACTAATTTTCTTCTTATTCTTTTCTTTCACTAACCAAATTTGATGTTCAAATGTATATGATATTTGTTACAGGTTCGCTCTTTATCGCGGTGTCTCGATTGTATTTGGGAGAGCACTAATGTGTTCAACTTCCGATCTGTTAATCTTTCTCTTACGAAATTCCACTAATTTGCTTTCATTTCCATTTTTATATTCAAATAGGTCCCTAAGGTATTTTAATCGAAGATTCTGATTGAGTGAAAGCAATCCGGGTCAAAAGGTTAATTATTCGCGTAATCAATCCATACGTCTCCTGAACACAATCGAAAACCGACGCATCGGCAATCAATTAGGCCTAATAACCTCTCTCTCTTTTAAAGTCGTACTAAAAAACGGCCGCACAGGGTAGCCGTAAGTACGCAATCTAGCGTTAGGTTGCATTTTGTCAGTAAATATTACCAACCAACAGTTACAGCATCACTATTATTAATAAGCAAGTTCCTAACGCCAGAAAGGGGACTACACAAAGTAAGTTATGAATTATTGTGGCAACTCAAGTAACTTTTATTAAATGCTGCATAACCTTTCAAAGTCACACAGACACATGTCTATTTTTCAACATCGTTACCAGACCTCGGCAAACAACAGTCGACATATTTCTGTTCATGTATATGGCCTGAAGGAATGCAGGCAGATTCCATATTTCTAGTTACATTTGACACGGTGCCCCATTGCTGGCTGTTAACAAAGGTACGAGTATATGGAATAAGTTCACAGATACATGAATGGCTCGAAGACTTTAAATAGTAGAACCTAGTATGTTGTCCTCGACCGCGAGTGTTCAACAGCGACAAGAGTATCGTCAGGCGTGCCCCAGGGAAGTGTGACGGGACCACTGTTCTTCTCTATATACATAAATGGTTTGGCAGACAGGATGGGCTGCACTCTGTGGTTTTTTGCTGCTGATGGCGTGGTGTGCGGTAAGGTGTCGAAGTTGAAAGACTGTAGGAAAATACAAGACAACTTAGACCAATTTTCCAGTGATTTGTGATGAATGGCAGCTAGCCCTAAATGTGGAAAAATATAACTTAATTCGGATGAGTAGGAAGAACAAACCTATAATGTTCGGATACAGCATTACTAGTGCCCAGCTTGACACAGTCAAGCCGTTTAAATATATGTGCAAAGAGATATGAGGTGGAACGAGAGTGTGAAAACTGTGGTAGGGAAGCAAATGGTCGACTCGGGTTTGCTGCGAGAATTTTAGGAAAGAGTGGTTCACCTGTAAAGGAGATCGCAAATAGGACGCTGATGCGATCCATTCTTGCGTACTGCTCTAGTGTTAGGGATCTGTACCAGGTCAGACTGATGGAAGACATCGAAGCAATTCGGAGGGGGGTTGCTGGATTTGTTACCGGTAGGTTCGAACAAACGTAAGTATTACGGAGATGCTTCGGAAACTCAAATGGGACATCCTGGAGGGATGGCGGCCTTCTTTACGGGAAACACTACTTAGAAAATTTAGAGAACCGGCATTTGAAGCTGAGAGCAAAACGATTCTGCTGCCGCCAACATACATCACGCGTAAGGACCACGGAGATAAAATAGCAGAAACTGGTGTTCGTATCGAAACACGTAGACAGTCGTTTTTCCCTCTCTCTATTTGCCAGTGGAACTGGTGGAAAAATGACAAGTACTGCTACAGGGTACCCTCCGCCACGCACCTTATTCTGGGGTGGCTTGAGGAGTATCTATGTACATGTAGATCCAGATGTGGAAATCAGACGACGGTGTTGTTACACACAAAGTTGCTGGGCCTCTTTGCTTCTTCAAACTCGCTGGTTAGTGTGTGATACACGCAGATTTGTCGTTAATCTCCGAGACAGAAACATTACTGCTCCTGGAAAGCAATACCTGGATCAAAAGCATGCCGTGCCTTCTCTCCACCCAAATAACTAAAGATGGTTAAAACCGGCGTTTTTGCCCTGGTTGCTTGAACTCATTTACCGCAAGTGAGCAATTAACATAATATCTGCTGAAATGCTCCACACAGGTCTCAGTACGTGTAGAAATGCCCTTAACGTACAAACATTTTCTCTACTGTAATCAAGTAGCCTTTGCTATATATGTTGACTCTGAATGTCTTTTCCATCCTGTGGTGGACTGCAACGGTGATCCCATTGCCTCACATGCGACTCTCGTAGAATTGCACGTATCTTTCGTGACAGCATACCAAGTTGTACGTGCATATGACTCTAGAGCCCTAATCATTTTGATTCGTACGTTGTGATTGATCCTGTGGGATGACTGCTCTCTGAGCACGAAAGTCTTGCCGCCCGATGTGTAAAAACCCTAAGAGATCTTGGTCATACGTAAAATCAGTAAGGGGGTCAAAATCAGTTATTCATTCTCTAAGCGACCACACCTGCACCGAAACGGAAGATAACAGAGATATGGCCGAAGCACTTAATTCGGTCTTCCGGATTGGTATGAGTGGCCGAGCGGTTCTAGGCGCTTCAGTCTGGAACCGCGCGACCGCTGCGGTCGCAGGTTCGAATCCTGCCTCGGGCATGGATGTGTGTGATGTCCTTAGGTTTAAGTAGTTAGGTTTAAGTAGTTCTAAGTTCTAGGGGACTGATGACGTCAGATGTTAAGTCCCATAGTGCTCAGAGCCATTTGAACGAAAATCTTCCAAAGAAAGTTGATCAACTTTCTCATGACCAAAATGTGCGTAGATAAAAGTTTCAGTTGATAGCTATATTTGTGGGGAGCCATTGGATAAAACAGTTGAAACACTAGGAAGAGATCAGTGCCATCTAACTGGCAAATTCCGCGATGCAGGACACAATGCCTGCGACATGAATTATCAATTCTCATGACATATACCAGTTTTCATTCACAGTTTAACTGGGTGTGATGTTCATTTCCTTGTCAAGTCCTTGGCTAATTACAACTTGAGCAAATATCAGGATAATGTCCTGCCTCTCTACATAGAGAAATACATTCCGTTTTCTCAAACAATCACCAAGAAAATAACGCTATGCATCCTGGAGTCACTGCGATTCATGCAGGTATCACGACAGAAACTTTCTGAAATCATGCACCAGGATGGTTTACATCTCACTTGAGCTGCATTTTCTGATGACGCTAAGTTTCAGCTCAAGATGAAGAACGAGGCTTTCCCACACAAATATCTGGAGCCGAGGGAGAAACTCAGCAAAACCGCATTGCCTGATACAACCGCTTTTCTTTCAGCCGCTGCCACATTAGTTGCATAGTATTGGCATACAGTGAACCAATGCACGGGTGGCAAGAGTCAACGTCCCTAATGTAGAGCAATGTCTAAAGCCTTATATGCACACAAGTATACGCTTATTTGCAGACATTTTCGAATGATTCCAGAGTGTATGCCTGGGAACATACTATATCGATCCTGCCTTCTAATACACCATTCCAAGGCTTTCGTAGCACGCCATGCTGAAAGAGACATGTGTCAACAATGAATTCTTGACTGATGTTGACGTCTGATGAGTTTGAAAGGTGGACTCACGAAGTATTTTGCAAATGTGTACATGGCACGCAGAGACAAATAATCAGCGAATGCTTGAACGGTTGAATGCATCTGGCGATTTAAGTTAGTAAACAACTTATACGGGCATGCCATGCAACAGTCTCTACCTATGGAAGGGTTTCAATGATTGTCTGATAAGGAGATCGCCAGATGGGGCAAATTCCCAGATGTGCAGTCAGATTCTGAAGCTGGGTACGTTTTAGTCGTATGTTTAACAAATTCTGTTAGTCTGGCTGACAAGCACAGCGCAGAACACCGAGTTCTGGAAAACGGTTCCCACCCCAAGCTGTTGACAATGCTGGACAGAAATACGTTATAAATACTACATTATCGTCATCTCCAGTTGAGGATGAAACTGAATCAAGTAAATTTCTTCACTGTCCCTGGATGAAGGAAGATACTGATCTCCACCGCTTGATGTGGGCAAGCACCCGCTATTTCAACTGACACAACCTGTGGTGGTTGCGTAGATACCGCTGTGTGCAAGAGAGTCTTATCTGACACATATGCGGTTTGCCGTCTGACATATCTCACACGTGCTGATTATCTTTTGCACCTTTCTCTTTAGGTTAACAACATAACCATATCTCTTTATTATATTCACGCATTTGTTAATACCAACGTGATCCCATATTAAATGTGTGTACCAGATGAAGTCAGTAAAATTAGTCATTGGCATTCATAAACACCAATCTTGTGAATCTGCACTCTTTCGTCGATACAAAATAGAATCTTCTATCTTGTAGAGCTAATTAAGGGAACACGTCGGATCGTGTTTCAGAGTTGTCTTCATTTTGTTCCACGTGTTACCTGCATCCTGCAGAGCCTTCTTATTTTTACACATTTGTAGGAAATCTTTCCTATGTACTTGATCTTTAATCCTGAACACATTAAACTCAGTATACTGCTCTATGAGCTGGGCTAGCTCGCCCATCCCTTGCGGTAATTGGGGAAGCGAATCTACAGTGACGCTGTCACTGACTTTCACGTACATGATTTTAATCTGATATGATTGCAGTGTCAATGCCCATCGCGATAACCTGTCGTGAAGCAACTTGCAAGTCAGCAAGAAGCTTAACGCCTGATGATCACAGTAGATTTTAAGATGCTTGCCATATACGTAAAAATGGAAACTTCTTGACCGCCCACAATACAGCCAGGGCTTCTTGCTCTGTACTCGAGCGAGAACGCTCGCAGCTAGTCATTGCTCTGCTAGCAAATCCTAATACTCTCAATTCTTAATGCCTGTTTACTTCTTGTGTGTGGAACAGACATCGTCTGTGTCCGTATGAGGAAGAATCTGTAGCAAATACAGAGTTCGTTGTCCATGTTTGGAAGGCGCAGAAGGTTCAAAATCAACATTACTTGTTTGCTGGCATTAAAAGCGTTGTTACATTCCTCTGTCCATATCCACGGTACATTCTTCTTAGGTAAGCTTAGCATCGACTCACAATTCAATACTTGGCCTGATAGGAAGCTATGGCAGAATGACACCATGCTGGCAAACGCTTTTGACTGTCTTTTTGTACGAAGTCGTGGGAACTCCTCGATTCCTATAAACTTTTCCGGGTCAGGTACAATACCTGATGGCGAAATGATATGACCTAGAACTTTGTTTCTCGTCTACCAAATTTTGACTTTTCTAACTATGCCATCAACCCGACTACAGCAAATCTTTTGCAGTAGTGTTTCAAGTATTTCTATGAGTTCTTCCCTCGTGGACATAGCAATTAGTAAGTCATCCATATAGACAGTAACTTTGTCTAGTAAATCTGGGCCTAGGACGGCACTTACGTTCAACGCTGAAGGATGGAACTGATAAGTATGTCTGCGAAATATAAAAACTATGTATTTTTCTAGATTCGTCTGTTAAGAGAATCTGCCAATACGAGGCTTTGTTGTTATAAACTTTAGCCAAAAAACTTTTGGATTAGCTCTTCCAAATTCTCAATTCTGGTTCGTAAAGGTATTATTATTATATTTATTTCTTGAGCATCTAAGACTAGACACAATTTGCGGCCAGCCTTAGCTACTGCAACCAAAGGATTGCTGTACAGTGAAAGTGAAGGCTGTATTATATCCCATTTAACCATTTTGTGTATTTCATTGGTTATTTCATCCTTATTATTCCAAGATACAGAATAATTGGCGTGGCATTACGTTTCATGAGGCATTACGTCAGTGTTGTACTCATAGCCTTTGGCTGTTCCAGGCTTGTCTGAAAATACTTCGACATAGTCACACAGCAATTGTTTCAGCTCAACCTGTTGCTCGGTGGATAAGAATTCAGACTCCTGTGTCCTTAATTCTATTGCTTCAATATGGGGCACAATGCCTTCCCTGCCATCAAAGCAATAAAGTTCCTTTTCAATGGTATCACAAATACATAAAACTTCTACGTTCTGGCAGTATCTACAATGTGTTTCCTTGGTCCTCACTAATGCCACAGCTACTTGTTTGCCTTTATTGATTAACATGACTTCTCCACGAGAGAGGTCAATTTGTCCCTGTCGCTCCCTCCAAAGACGAGTGACCGAGAGTTTCCAGGCGACAAGAAAGTAACTTAATATTGATTTCTTTCTGACGTCGATTATAACGTGTTTTTCAGATTTTATCAATTGGGACTGTGTCCCTGTGGCTCAGTTACCCGACAATTTTTCACTGGCAAAGTGGGTATTCTTTGCTCTTGCGTTAGCTTCTTGAAAAACTCCACGCTCATCACGTAGGAGGAAGCTCCAGTATCGATTATTACATTCATGGGTATACCGTAAACACTACCTCCCACCACAGCCTGTTCTGTCTTTTTCTCTGTACTTGGACAAGACCTGTGTTCTCCTAATAAATCCTCTTGCAAGGCAGATCCGTCATTGTGCCACAATAACTGTAATTCATGGCTAAGATTGAAAGTTTTCTCTCCCAGTTCGCCATGGCCAGTAACATAGAGCGGATTGTGGCTGAATTTAGTTTTTTGACGCACATGTATCTGGGTGATGTGCATTTGCTGCCACTTGACCATTGTCATTCATTACGAAGCCTGAGGACTCAACGTTGTGACATTTCTTGGATTATTTAAATTATTATTAGGAATATTACTCTGTCCTGGGACATGGTTCAGAATATCCTTGTTTATAACTGTTACACTAATGATTTTTGCTGGCAGTAGAGCTAGCTCTGTTCTTATGACCACTCTTTCGGTTGAATGACTGGTTATTGCCATTTGTGTTGTACTTCAGATCTTCCTGCATCAGACCGTTGGAATCTAATACTGACATAAATTGTTCTGTGTGACACGTTAATAAACTTTTCTTTTACGTGATGCGACAATCTTGCCTTCAATAAACTGATAACATCACTGTTAGATGTTGGTTTGTTCCAATATCTAGTCTTGTTGGTGTATTTTGCAGAATACGTTCTTAACGTACCCTATTTTGTGTTGTAAAATTCAGGTGAATAAACCTGTTTCCTAAGTCTTTCTTGAATGTTGGCGCACCAAACGTTCGCAAGGAATGCTTTCTGAAACATCTCCTGCGTTTTGCAAGATCCAGAGACTTGCGTAGCCGACAAGGTTGATTCACTTTGGATGTGAGATCGCACAAAATGAATCTTTGTCTCTTACTCCACGTTATAGATAATATGTTCCTAAAACTAAGTATGGAAACAACTGGGTGAACTGACTTTTTGACGTCAGTAAAAGGTTGGAACTGTGTTCTTTTTATCAAACTCTCACCCGTAGCTAATTCCGACGTTGGAGATACTGCCACCACAGCTGAATTTTGGTGCAAAGGACAGTGGTCACATCCAGTGAAGTTGCTCACATTTTGGGAGATAACCCCTCGCAGAATATTACATATGTTCTGTTGTCGCAAACCGCATGGATAACTGTCAACATCTGCATTGGCTGTCTGTTGCTGTTAAATAGTATCTGGTTCTACACAGTTTAGTACGTGGCGTTGCCAGAGTGTAGTATTATATTTGGTTTTTAACACTGTGTCACCAAGCACACCATTTGCTTCATTGCTGTTCACTATACGTTTTTCAGGATTATCCGCTAACAAATTCTGTATTACATCCTTCACCTTCTTCTCTACTTGATGAATCATTTCGCCATCACTGGCTTGCAATCATTGCTTGAAAGTTTCATCACGCTTCTTACTTTCTTCCTCCTATTTGTTCTCAATCTTTTCGTTGGCTTCGATCACTGAAGTTTCGAATCTTTGTGTCAATTCTGACACCTCCACTTTTTTTCGTAACTGCTCTGTTTGCAGGGCAGTTATTAGCATGGAAAACGACTGTACATTCCGGTAGGTCCTTTTACGTATCTTTCAACTGAGTAAACCCATCTTTTATTTCTTTGAAAATCTTGGTATTTTGTTTTGCTTGTAAACGTTTCTGTTGAGAGCGGCTATCACTTACCTGTGCAGCTCTCGGTTAGGCTGTTGTAATGCTTTGTTTCTCTCTTGGTCTGGCTCCTGATAACTTGCGAAACAAGTCTTCAAATGGGTCAGCTGTTGGTGAAAACAAGGTTATTACAGAGAAGGTTGGGCCCGGAGCGAAAAAGACTGCAGTTGGCTGGCGCAGTGACGTCACTATAGGATCAAAGCGAAGCAGTGGTTGGCTGAGCGAAAGGCTCTTAAGCACAAAAAGCTACTTATAATTGCAATAAGTTTTCACAAAATTATTTAAAACAGTTCGTTTACCTGTTTAGATGTTAGCAGTAGACGAAGGGAACCACTGTTGGGATTTTCGGTTTTCTGCTGCAGCCGCTTTTTACATTTTCAGTTTCATATTAAGGAAGTGCATGTGAACAAAAAAGTCTTGTTCTAACACACAGTTTGATGATTTCTGGCGAAAAACCAGCGCATTTAGTTTGGATGGCAGCGCAGGTAGTTTTTACTATATTTATTTCCTTCGAAATACTTTCTAAACCGTTAAATTCATTTAAAATAAGTTAAAACTGTGACGATTTATGTAGTCAGTCACCTGCCGGATCTGTGAGCCCACCGCGAGACAGGTCTTCAGTCCATCCAAAATGTTGCAAATCTGTTGGAGAAGATGTTAAAATTTAACTAGACAGTGTTCCCAGTGTGTTGTCATACTTTTTAAAGGGCGTGATGTCCAGCTTCCCACTACTGATAGTCCAGGAAATTAGAAACCAAAATGATTCCTTAAAAACAAATTACAGTTCCTAGATACAGTACGAAGAGTAACTACTTTACAAATATCTTTTCTTTGCCACTTTTGTTTCCACTTAGCCAGCAGTTCATCTGCGTTTTTGAATATAGTTTGCCTAATATTGCGGTCACCTTGTTTTCAGTCGCTTCTTTTGATACTTCTAGTAATATTTTATTTTCGCAACCCAGGCTTTCAAAAAATGGTTCAAATGGCTCTGAGCACTATGGGACTCAACTGCTGTGGTCATTACTCCCCTAGAACTTAGAACTACTTAAACCTATCTAACCTAAGGACATCACACACATCCATGCCCGAGGCAGGATTCGAACCTGCGACCGTAGCAGTCGCACGGTTCCGGACTGCGCGCCTAGAACCACAGGCTTTCACTTTTAGTTTCAGGCACTTCTCACTACACCTCAGTTTTGCACACACACCTGTCAGTACGTTGTTCCTATACTCTAATTCTTCCATGAGTTTACGAAATTCTCTCTCTCTCTTTTTTTTTTGGGGGGGGGGGGACGGGGGGTTTCCCTGGGTGAACCGATCGGTATGTTCGCTAGACTATCAATTCTGGTTTTTTGAAACAGACTTTTAGGCGGTGTTTGACAAAGCGTGCCTTCCGTCGTACAGCCAGTGGCAAAAGACAGAGCATCTAGTTCACGTTTTATAGTTTCAGTTTGTAATTTACTAACAGTATCAATAATTTCCAACAGATTGTCGGGTTCTACAGAAATTTATCCAAGGGCAGACAAGGTTCAAAAATTTCCATTATTGTTATTACAGCACTCGTTTTTCTAGACGAGTCGCGCATCTAAAATCAAATTTAACGTACTCTATACAAAACGCATTGTATTTCAAAAGGGTGATAGCTGTCCACTCAATATTTTTCTTCAAGTTTATTTCCTGTATATGAACTCTCAGCATCAGCATCAGGAATTTTTTAGTTATTTTTGTTTATATATAACACTTATTTTTCAGTTTCACAGCAGTAATGATCATCAGGAATTTTGTCAGTTATTTTTGCTGATATCCAACACTCATTTTTCAGTGTTTTCCAGTTTCCGAGCTTTAATATCCGGGTTTGACACTGACATGTCAATAAAATAACGTTAGTGAATGTAACAAATACCAGGTGTAGAAGTATGAAACCGGAATTTGGTTGTAATAATTGCACATCTGTTGTTTGAAACTGATAAACAATATTTTATTCAAAATAATCTCCATTGCTATTTATACATTTGTCCCACCTCTCTGGCAGGCTATAAATGCCCTACCAAGAAAACATTTCTTTTAAAGTGAGTCTTTCAGCGAACCATTTTCGTACACTTTCATACGAACTGAAGCGTTGCTCAAGGAGAGCCTGTGCCAGTGATGCAAATAGATGACAATCGGACGGAGCCAAGTCCGGAGAATAAGACTCATGCCCTAGTACTTTCCAGATGATCACCTCGATCGTTTCCCCGAACCCCTTTTGCTGTATGTGAGGGGGCGTTATTGTGGAACAATGTGACTGTGTTCCCTTTTTCTATATTCCGGCCGTTTTTCACGTAATGCTCGATTGAAATCGATCGTTTTCTATTGGTAACGATCAGTGTTATCGGTTTCACCTGATTTTAGCATCTCGTAATAAATGACACTCTTTTAATCCCACCTAACACAGAGCATTGTCTTCTTTCAATTTTTCATCATCTGTCACTATTTGATGGAGAAACGACTTTCTTTTGAATCTGGCGAGCAGCATATCACAAGCGCCTTTCGATTTGCATGCTGTTTTTCATTCAGTTCACTCGGAAACCAATATCCAAATTTCTGCACCTTTCCCATAGCTTTGAACCGAAGAGAAACGGTATTCTGCGTCACATTCAATTGTTCCGCGAGTTCCTGTTGAGTTTATCATCTTCGTCCAAAAATGCCTGCAGTTCGTTGTTTTCAAACCTTTTCGGTGGTTTCCCGCGCTCGTCGTTTCTCACGTCGAAATCACCACTTTTGAATTTTTTGAACCACTCGAAATACTGTATTTCCCCTATAGCATGTTGGCCATAAGCTTCGGCAAACATCCGATGCGATTCTGCAGCAGTTTTCTTCAAATGATAACAGAAAACCAATGCTGACACCAAATCGTAGTTCGTAGGCACAAAACTCGACATGATTACGGGTTTGAAACAGATACCGATGTATGGAACTCGGGTTACTGTGTGTACACATGGTATGTTCATTTGCTCATATACTCTACTCAGTATCTACAGCAAAACAAAATATAAACATAATCGAATATTAAATTTGCAAATAACTTCCGGGAATTCAGCCAGGTAACACTTTCAGCGACCGCCGATATTTCGGCGGGAGGACACCCCGCCATTTTCAAGGCAAACTGCAACAGACAGGCGGCTTACATGCAAATTTAAAACCTCGGTTCGCGGACTGAAGCAGGAGAGATAACACACACACTGAACACTAGTGCCACCAAAGATGACCAAAGTCAGAGACTATGAGTTCGCAGGGGAGGTAGCATTGACTCTGTCCCTCTGTTTTCTGACAAGGGAGAGAGCCGTTTTCCAAACAGAGTTTAAACAGAAACCTCCATCCCTGTTAACGAGGTTGCTCGCTAATTTAATCTCAACTGCCTCCCTAATAACACTGTCCCAATAGCTGGACGTGTATGCCAAAATCTCGGTGTTATTATATAACATGGTGTGACTAGTATCCAAGCAATGTTCGACAGTAGCAGATCTACTTGGCTGCTATAATTTTGTGTGCCGTTTATGCACAGTACATCGGTCCTCCACGGTCCTGATAGTTTGACCAATATATGCCATGCCGCAGCTACAAGGAATACGATATACACCCGCCTTACACAGTCCAAGATCATCCTTAACGAAACTCAAAAGTGCTCTAATTTTAGATGGAGGTCGGAAAACACATTTCACATCGTATTTCCGTAAAATACGACCGATCTTGTTGGACGTGTTTCCTACGTAAGGCAAAGAGGCAGTAGACTTAGGTGTTAACTCAGAATTATCATCAATCACCCGATGTACAGTTGGTGGATAGCGCAACGCACGTTCAATCTATCTATCACTATAACCATTTTGACGAAATGTAACTTCAAGATGGGACAGCTCAGCTGGCAAAGTTTCAGCGTCAGAAATGACATGTGCCCTGTGTACCAAGGTTTTAAATAAACATGATTATGGATATAATTGTGTTAAAGACAGAGTTTCTGGTAAGAGGAAGCAGTTAAGGATAAAATGCGCTCATCTTACTCTTTTGTGTAAGTTAACCATCTATACACAACTCAGTAATTGAAGCAACTGCATATTAACCATTTTAAAAATAAATATATTTTTATTTTTAAAACAGTCACCACTAGAGCGAAAGTACAAAATCGTTAGCTTAGTATTCTTACCTGCAGAGGAATGAAGTAGACAGAGATATTGAGGAAGGGGGAGGGGGGCGGGGCTCTTGGCCACACTGTCTCGTTTGGAGACGACTCTGCATGAATGCTAACAGATTATTTGGAAAATCTGTAGACACACAAACCACATACGATGGCATGGCAATGGAGATGCAGGGCGGTGTGTCGAAGGAATCTTTATTCGACCAAAATCCTTTCGAAATACCAAGGAAATCAAATACTGGAGTGTAAGGCGTATCCAGAAACAGTTATAGACCCAAATTAGACTGAAGTTCAAGAGAATTGTCTGGAAGAATTGTTGCGTCCCTTGGGTAGTGAATTCAATAAACCGTACATAACGTATAGAAAAAGTGACATTAAAAACTAACAATCAATATTTTGAACGAGTAAAAATGACAAACCCTGATGTAGGGACATTCTGTGTAATTATGTCAGGTAATAATTATACGAAAGATAATCAGAAAGATACAGATGCAAGCAGTCATATAAGAACCGCTGCCACTGTAAACATGTATAAATAGTAAGTCACAATTAGAATCTCGCTCTGTTGATCTCTAGTGATCGTTTGGTTTTGATCTCGTTGCTCTATGTTCTATCGAGCTACTTCTGTTTCATTTGTTACAAGAGCGATAGTTCTTATCTGGACTTACATATCCAGCTTTTGGTAAGTGTACCATGGTTTCTTAATGCAATGTAAAGCAACATTGAACGTATATATATTCATTTAGTACATAATATCCTCCATTTGCTACTTAAGTGACATTTTCAAACAATTTAACATACATACTGCGGAGGCGAAAGGATTATCTCTGACCGCAATTTGATCCGTCATTACGCTGCTTTTTAAATTTCAGTATATTTAAAAGCAACTGTGCCCTCTAAGGCGTAACAAATGCTTAAAATATGGAATAAAGGATCCTGGGAAATATATAAACACAAACACTTTGATTTAAATACCAGAATTTGACCTAAGTAGAAAAGGGTAAAACATACGATCCTGGTTTGACTATATGACACTGCGTAAGTAATTGACTTTTAATTTCCAATTGTGCTGATAGTAAGGAGTGAGTCCTTTTACGACATTCCTTGCAAATCACTTTGTTGCCTCACACGTAGGTGCGTTTTGTGGCATGACTTACAGAACCCACGTACATCAAGTGCAACAGTATAGTTTATGCGATTGTCTTCTTTTATTAGATCAAAACAAATATGAACCATTTAGTCTGCGAAAGTGTTAGCTTGAGATTAGTGTAAATTTTCACCACTTGCAGGCGACACTAATACGAACAAGGCGTACAGCAACGACTGTGCATTTCTATCAGCTCAAACATCTTGCCACAACTTTTCGTACGTTATACACCACAAAAGTAACGCCCTGTAACTTAGTGGCCTGAAACACTTCAAACCTGAGCGGTAATTGATATGTATAAATCTGTTTCATATCCCACTGAGAGAAAGAAGACATACTTGACAAGCTACTGAGAAACTCTTAAGCCAGGTCTACACGTAAAGTATTGTCGTCAGTCTTGCACGATCATGAAAGACCGACGACAAGACTGACAGAAATCGCGCAGCTACACCATTCAAATTTCCGTTCCGTTTTCTGCTCAGTCGTTCCAAAGTTATCGTAGAAAAAAATGGCTAGTGACGACAGTTGCCTTATGTGTTCTTAAACTGAACAAGAAGATAAAGTCTGCACGTCGTTCACGATGGTTCCCAGAGTGGTTATGGAGGAGACGAACATTCGCCCACGTGAATCTTCTCCGAGAACTGCGGCAGGAACTAGAAGACTGGCGCAATTACTTACTTATAGACACACGGACGTACCTTAAACTGTTTGCGCTTGTAACCCCAGAAAATGAAAAAGAAGACAGCTTCATGAGGATCGCTATTAGCCCCCACGAGAGACTCACCGCAACGCTAAGGTTTTTAGCGATTGACAGGAACTAAAACGACCTGGAATTCACAATTATAATTTCGAAACAAGCTTTGAATGGACTGCAATTAGATTAAAAGTTTTCAGAGACTGTCGTATGCAAATATCGAATATCTTTTGTCTATAGTGCAATGAAATATTCGGTAACAGTATATTAAAATGTTTACGGTAACATTAAAAAAAATGGCCCAAAATTTAAAGACTTCTATACTGCCGTTCGACTTTCCCTTCCGGTGAAACAAATCGATTGGTGAATTCATGTCGCACTTCCGTAGCTGGTGGTGGCCAGTTATATGTGTTTGGAAATTCCAGTGGTACGTTTGTTTAGCCTTATCGTGGACAGATAGCGGAGCTAGGTTTGAGCGATAAGACTGACAGGCGTCTATAAGCGCAGACTTGTTGGAAGCCTTCCATGTACATGAAGCTCCGGCCCATCAGTCTTAAAAAGTTTACTCAGTTAACGCAAGACTGTCAAACATTCATCCAAACATAATGTTTTATTTGACAAATTCTGCATGATCATGCATAACTGACGAGAACACGGTGCCTGTGGATCAGGCTTTAAAATGAGAACAAGTAAATGAACCGTATATAATTCAGGTAAGAACGGCTATAACAGATTCACTGTCGTGAAGGAATAGTCAATCCACGGCAGAACCAGGGTAAATATATGGGGAGTGTCTAACTGATCCCAAATCATATATACAGAGAGGTCCATTGATAGTAACCGGGCCAAATATCTCACGAAAGAAGCACCAACGAAAAAACTACAAAGAACGAATCTCGTCTAACTTGAAGCGGCAAACCAGATGGCGCTATGGTTGGCCTGCTAGATGGCGCTACCATAGGTCAAATGGATATCAACTGCGTTTTTTTTTTTTAATGGGAACCCCCATTTTATTACATATTCGTGTAGTACGTAAAGAAATATGAATGTTTTAGTTGGACCACTTTTTTGGCTTTGTGAGAGATGGCGCTGTAATAGCCGCAAACGTGTAAGTACGTGGTATCACCTAACATTCCACCAGTGCGGACGGTATTTGCTTCGTGATACATTACCCGTTTTAAAATTGACCGTTTACCAATTGCGGAAAAGGTCGATATCGTGTTGATGTATGGCTATGTGATCAAAATGCCCAACGGGCATGTGCTATGTATGCTGCTCGGTATCCTGGACGACATCATACAAGTATCCGGACCGTTCGCCGGATAATTACGTTATTTAAGGAAACAGGAAGTGTTCAGCCACATGTGAAACGTCACCAACGACCTGCAACAAATGATGATGCCCAAGTAGGTCTTTTAGCTGCGGTCGCGGCTAATTCACACATCAGAAGCAGATAAACTGCGCGAGAATCGGGAATCTCAAAAACGTCGGTGTTGAGACTGCTACATCAACATCGATTGCACCCGTCCCAAATTTCTATGCGCCTGGAATTGTGCTACTTTGAACGTCATGTGCAGATCTGCCACTGGGCACAAGAGAAATTACGAGACGATGACAGAATTTTTGCACACGTTCTATTTAGCGACGAAGCGTTATTCACCAACAGCGGTAACGTAAATCGGCACAATATGCACTATTGGGAAACGGAAAATCCACGATGGCTGCGACAAGCGGAACATAAGCGACCTTGGCGGGGTAATGTATGGTGCAGCATTATGGGAGGAAGAATAACTGGCCCCATTTTATCGATGACCATCTAAATGGCGCAATGTATGCTGATTTCCTACGTAATGTTCTACCGATGTTACTACAAGATGTTTCACTGCGTGACAGAGTGGCGATGTACTTCCAACATGGATGTCCAGCACATAGCTCGCGTGCGCTTGAAGCGGTATTGAGCAGCATATTTCATGACAGGTGGATTGGTCGTTCACCGTATCTGATGTCAACGGATTTCTTTCTGTGGGGAAAGTTGAAGGATATTTGCTATCGTGATCCATCGACAACGCCTGACAACATGCGTCAGCGCATTGTCAATGCATGTGCGAACATTATACGGAAGGCGAACTACTCACTGTTGATAGGAATGTCGTTACACGTATTGCCAAATGCATTGAGGTTGACGGACATAATTTAGAGCATTTATTGCATTAATGTGGTATTTACAGGTAATCATGCTGTAACAGCACGCGTTCTCAGAAATGATAAGTTCACAAAGGTACATGTATCTCATTGGAACAACCGAAATAAAATGTTCAAACGTACCTATGTTCTGTGTTTTAATTTTAAAAACCTACCTTTTACCAACTGTTCGTCTACAATTGTGAGCCATATGTTTGTGACACTTACAGCCCCATCTAACATAAAGCGAAAAACGTGGTCCAACTAAAACATTCAATTTCTTCGCGTACTACACGAATATGTAATAAAATTTGGGGGTTCCTATTTTAAAAAACGTAGTTGATATCCGTTTGACCTATGGAAGCGCCATCTACGGGTCAACCATAGAGCCATCTGGTTTACCCCTTCAAGCTAGACAAGTTTCGTTCTTTGTAGTTTTCTCGTTTGACGTTTATTTCGTGAGATATTTGTCCCGGTCACGATCAATGGACCACCCTCTATATGTGTATGCTTTTTTCTGTGTCAGTCCTCGTGTAGCGCATTTTTGTGATTTCATTTTTGTTTGTGTGCAGAAAGCCTTGCTCTTCCTTGTGTGACAAATATGGTCAGGCAAAGGAAATGGGCAGGATAACAAGCTAGCCAAGGCTTGTCGGAAGTAGAAACCGTGCCAAAAACAGTGCACGTATTCGACAGTATGTTGGAAATGACAGATACTGATAATAAATTACAAACTAAAACTATAAATGAACTACGAGCTCCGTCTTTTGCCACTGGCAGTACAACGGAAGGCACGACTAGTCGAAGTCTAAAAGGGCAATTTGAACAAACCAAAACTGATAGTTTATCGAACATACCAGTGGGTTCACCCAGGGGAAACCCAAATTGGATGCGTAGTCCGCTGAACAATGTCGTCATCATAGGAGCATGTGGAGGCACGCAGCTCCATTTTGTAGCGAGGCAAGTAAAATAGTTGTGTTGTTTGGTTTTGTTTGAGGTGCTTTGCACTGTCTGATAAACGTTTTGTTTTAAAACGTCTGGGATGATGTTATGGGATGCCTGTCCTACAGCAGGAAGACAAAAGGGTCGGAAGAAATTTATGGTTCATTCCCAAAAGACATTCAGCTGCAGAAAGTTTGGATTACGAAGTGCCACCGAAAACATCGCTCCTGGTGATTCCGTCCGTGATTTGCAAGCAGAATTTCTTAACGTACCACCTAGGAAAGAGCTCAGACTAGAAGCTGTACTGAGTGTAGATATACCAGTAAGTGTCCTCAGTGAAAGTGGTAACACGAATACAGATGAAACAGTTTATTCGAATAGGGCAGACAGGTTGTAGGCAAGGAAGGCAATACATAAATGCACTTAAGCACCTGACTACAGCGTCTCCAAAATAAAATTAAAAAAATGTGAATTTCGTAAACGTATAGAAGAATTGGAATATAGGAACAACAAACTGGTAGCTATGTGTGTAAAAGTGAGTTATAGTGAGAAGTGCCTGAAGCTAAAAGTGAAAGTCTGTGTCGCGCAAGTATCAAAAGAAACGAGTGCAGGACAAGGTGACTGGAATTCTCTGGAAATTATTGTCAAGAACGCAGATAAACTGCTTGCTGAGTGGACAGAAACAAGAAAAATGGCAAAGAGAGAACATTTGTAAAGCAGTTACTCTTCCTACTGTATCTAGGAATTCTTATTTGTTTATACGGAATCAGTTTGGTTTCCCACTTCCTGGACTATCAATGCTGGAAAGATAGACATCACGCTTTATCAGATGCTTTCCTGATGTGCTTACAGATCATAATGAAAGCCCGATCATCTGTATTGTCAAAATCTGAACGTGTTTGTGTGCTCGCATTCGACGAACTTAATGTAAACATTAGTGTTACATACGATTCTATTGAAGATCGTGTTATAGGGCAGCACATTAACGGGTCGTTTGTTACGATACGCGGTTTGTTTTCAGGATGGAAGCAACCAGTTTACTATGATTTTGACACAGAGGTAACAGCTCATCATTTAAACATTGTCATCTGCTCCAGACAAGATGTTGGCCACAATGTTGTTGCAGTAGAGTACGATCTCGGCACAAAAAATCGGTCTATGAGGAAAGGTCTTAATGCAACAGAGGCAAATTCCCGCTTCCCAAATTCACAATATGAAAATAAAAGATTCTGGGTGTTTTGTAATGTTACACATTTATTTAAATTAATGAGGAACACCCTTCTGGACGATGGAATAAGACTTCCAAGTGGGAAAACTGTTAACAAATCTGTTGCAGAAAGGCTACTCGCATTAGATAGGAGTGAAATGAAGTTGTGTCCTAAATTATCACAAATTCACCTCAGTGTCAAGGGCAGAGCACGTCAAAGGGTTTATTTAGCTATGCAACTTTTTTTGAGTACGACGGCTAAAGCCATTTAAAAACCTGATGCCCGAAGAAGAGGAAGCAGCAATTTTTTTTTCAGGTTGCAGACGACGAATTTGACATACTGAATGTCCGAAGATCCAACGACAAGAATACGTTATTCTGCGGTTACGGGATGCACAAGGATGTTCAGGAAAGAACAGTTGGGCCAAGATGCCCGGGTAAATGAATTCTCGAAGATAACAGGACTTGATCATTTGCACTTGAATCGTTCTTGAACAGAAGTGAAACGTCGATTGCAGCTGCTGTTCTTGGGGAACAGTGTTCATGATATTCTTCTAAGAAATGAATATTTGGTAGAGGCAAATGACAGCGATGGACTCTTGACGTCACATTCGTTCAGGGGAATTTTGCCCACATGAGCGAAACACTGGAAATGGCAGATGGTGAAAGAGAACTGCAAGATTTCCTCTTCAACTTACACCAGACGAATCAGCTGTCAGCGTGGGACCTGACTGCTCTGAAGAAGGATTCCGATACCTGGCTGGCTACATCGCATAATCGTGCAAAAAAGTATGACGACACACTGGGCACACCGTCTAGTGCTATTTTAACTCATTCCCCAACAGATGTGGAACATTTTTGGTGGGCTGACGACCTATCTCGCGGTGGGCTCAGAGTTCCGACAGGTGACTGGATACATAAATCCTCATAGCTTGAACTTATTTTTTAACGGTTTGCAAAGAACTTAGAAGGAAAGATATATAGTAAAAATTATCTGTTCTGCTATCCGAACTACATATGCTGGTTTTTCACCAGAAATCATCATACTGTATGTTAGAACAATACTTTATAGTCGCATGCGCTTCCTTAATATGAAGCTTAAAAGGCAAAAGGCGGCAGCAGCAGATGAGTGAAATCGTGACAGTGGCGCCCTTCATCTACTACTAGCGTCCAAACATGTAAATCAACTGTTTTAAATAATTGTATGAGCGCTTATTAGAGTTATGAATAGTTTTTTGTGCTTAAGATCCTTTCGCTCCGCCAACCGCTGCTTCGCCCTGGTCTTATAGTGACGTCACTGCGCCAGCCAACTGCAGTCCGTTTCACTTCGGACCCAACGTCCTCCTTGCAGTCGGCTCTGAGACAGGGCCAGGGACGCTGCGGTTCCATACGCGCAGTGTTCGCGCTTAGTGGCAGGTGCTCGGTGCAGCTGGAAGCTCGCCATGGAGGCCGAAGCGTCGGAGACCCGTGTGAGGGAAGTGGCGGGCGATCGCGTGTCCACACTTCCAGGTGAGACTTAACACCGAACTAAACTATTTTTTTTTTTCATAATACGGGCCCACAGTCATCATATATTTCTTTGAAGTCAGTACCGCCATTAGACTGTTGTTTATTTGCAGTGCTACATTTACACTTACACGATTATGATTTCGGATTCAAAGTGCAATTATCAAGTGTTTTAAGCGTTATACACTGCCTAAGATGGCATACTCTCGTATTTAAAACACACTATTAGACACATTGTCTATGGTTCGATATTTCTGGTAAAGCCTACTGCTTTGTTTTGTCACTGTGATACTCAGTGAGATACTCAGTGATAAAACAAAGCAGTAGGCTTTACCAGAAATATCGAACCATAGACAATGTGTCTAATAGTGTGTTTTAAATACGAGAGTATGCCATCTTAGGCACTGTGTAACACTTTGAAACGTCCCCATTGGAAAAATTATTAATGACTGTGCTGATAAAACCTCTTACTTTATTTGATTTTCAAACAGCTGAGCAAAACTGAACGTACTCAGACATTTCTCTCTTTACTTATTCTGAACAACAGTAAACTGACAAACAATATTTTCAGCGCCACGCAATCTGACCTTCAATAATCCCCATGAAAGAATGGCCCTGACGAACAATAATCTGTACCTTTCATGAATCACTTACCTCACAAAAATCTTCGTTACTCGAACTACTGCAATACAGCGAGCGCCAATACTGCCAACTAAATAAAAGATTCTAACTACTGAAGGCGCTATCTACTGATAGGCATAGTTAGCAAGTGAAAGATTTTGATAGAGAACAAACAATGTATTTACCTTACTAGTGTTCAAAAGTTATCAGTTCATCACATCCAGTCTTACAAATTTCCTTTCTCTGACGGACACTCGTCCAGATCGTCCGCTCTCAAAATTCTGCCATCTCTCTCCCCACATACACTACTGCTGGCGGCTCACCTCGAGTTGCCCCAACGCGACGCGCTTTACACATCCAGCTGCCCAACACTACAATAGTAAATATTGCAACAGTGCAAACCAGCCACAGATTGCACACAGCACATACACCTAGTGAGCAGTGTGTCTTTCAACATAATACAGCAATACGTATCACAATATCCTGTCATACAACCAGGGAATTTACAGACAAAATACGGTACAATGTACCTTTTCTACACCATTTCCTAAAGTGATAAGGCTATAATGGCATCGTCAAAACATATAAATATAATTAGCACAGCATCGTTACATAGATCTAAAATAAGGTGTAGAATAGGCCACACCATCCACACAGTCATAATTGCAACTGGCTGCTGAAGTACAGTAGCTACCAGAAATCTGTTTGCCTACATCCTCCCTAGATGTCGCTGCTGTGGGCTTAGATGTATTCATCATTTACGCAAAAACATAATCTGATAAAAACACATTAGGTAAAATACATGTAGCAGACTTTTAAAATTGATAATTATCATATAAACCAATTGTGATGCATTAAAAGACAAATATAGTTGCCCATACAAAATTATTAAAAGTAAATATATGAAGATAAGATTAGTTGTGCAGAATCAGCTCGTTGTTACACCATGTCACAGACACAGTCACAAATTCGAATATAGCGAAAAGCGAAAAAAAAAAAAAAATAGATGGGGCGAGAGAGATTTGAATGCTGCTCGCTCGCTTGACAGTCCATCACCGTGACCACTGTGTTTTTTTTAATCTCATTTTGTTCGTCATTTTTCGTTGCATTTGTTCAGAGCGGACCTTCCATGACACTCGTTCATGTTCATTGCTGATCGATTTACTCAGTTTTCTTTTTTTTTTCTTTTTTTATTGCAGAGGGCAACAAACCCTTTGACCGAACATGCTGAGTTACCGTGCCGTTCAGTACACTTTCTCCCCGTTTTCATGCTTGATCTGCGTTCAGTTTCTGACGAGCTGCCCACAGGGTCCTCTTAACACTAAATGTGACAGGGGTGCAATGGGGAGTTTCCCCTGCTAGCAAACAGATAAGTTCAGTGAGCTTTAGTCATCCCTCCATTTCCAATTTTGGAGCAGATGTATCAGTAAGTTAGTACCTTTTTGGCTCTCTTCATTAATTAACCTCTACGGCCATTAAATTGTGAACAGATACAGTCTTCCTGCAATCTCGTGTGGTAAGAATGATATATGCTGTCTACATTATCTTACAAGGATTCAAAAAAAAAAAAGAAAATACGAAAACACAGCGATAAATGTATACTTGAACATTCTGGCGTTAGGAAGTTGCTTATTCTGGATAAGAAATAGTAGTAAATAGTCATAGTGATGCTGTAACTGTTGGTAATATTTGCTGACAAAATGCAACCTAACTCTAGAGTGCGTACTTACAGCTATCCTGTATAGCCGTTTTTTTAGTGCGACTTAAAAAGAGAGAGAAATTATTAATTGATCACCGATGCGTCGGTTCTCGATTGTGTTCAGGAGACGTACGGATTGATTACGCGAAGGGGTTTCTTAATTGATTTTCTGACCCGGATTGCTTTCACGCAATCAGAATCTTCGATGAAAATACCTAAGGGACCTATTTGAATATAAAAATGGAAATGAAAGCAAATTAGTGGAATTTCGTAAGAGAAAGATTAACAGATCGGAAGTTGAACAAATTAGTGGTCTCCCAAATACAATCGAGACACCGCGATAAAGAGCGAACCTGTAACAAAGCTCATATACAATTTGAACATCATTTTTTGTTAATGAAAGAAAAGAATAAGAAGAAGATTACTGCATCATCAAATATTGATATATTTTGAACAAATTGGCTTTAAACTTCTAGACACTGACAAATACACAATAAATGTATGACTTAAATCTGATATTTCTTTTGTACATGGCGCAGTCCAATAACCGCCGGTTTGTCAGTCCGTTCCTTCTTAAAATTAAATGTCCTTGCGTGTGCGTAAGTACATTGTATCCTCATCCGAGTTACCGAAATGTTTGTTTGTAGTTTCACATAGTTTTTACACAAAATAAAATTACAACTTGTAGCGATGCTTTGTAGTACGTCTTAACATGTCGGTGACAAAAAGTATTAAGGATAATGAAGTCTCTAGAATATTTCTTAACAAAAGATAGATTGTTCTTTCTTCTGTTTCGCAGCTTCTTACTATCAAGCGCTGCTGCAATGATTTTAAATATCTGTGCCCAGAGGGTCATAGTGTTTATTTATAGTATTTAAACGGTGGACGCGTGTCTTGGTACAGGCCCACATTAAAAAAAAATGTTTCGACTCTTTACTCTCGCGCTGTGATGCTTAGCGTTTCTACGAACTACTGCCCGTTGGCTGTCCTTTTCTTTTATGGCAAATATCTCATATACAAATTATATGAAATCCAATAATATTAGAATATAAATGCAGATGCTAGCAGAGGCTAGAGGGTGCGCTGCTGTATTTTACCACTAACGGCACCTGTACAACGCCCCAATTCTTTGCCAAGTGTCAGTCGTGGTCACTAAAACGTCCCGTGTAGTTGTCAGTGCACTATGTGGGAACTAAGTGAATTCAAACGTAGGCAAATTGTTGGTGCTCGTATGGTGTTTCAAGAGGTACCGTATAGAAGAAAACACTCCATACAGAGAATGCGGAAAAAAACATAATCCGCTAAGTTACAACGGCGACGACGGCGTGTGTTGACTGATAATCACAGATCGTCATTCAAGAGGCCTTTGACGAACATTAGCAGGACGAAGACAGCAGAAAGTCGCTGCAGAACTGAGTATCGCGGTCGCGAACCCTGCCAGTGAAAAAACACGATAGTAGCTCCATAAACAAACACACACTTGCACGGCGAGCTGGAATAATTCCAGACCCATTTGCCAGTGATGCAATGCTCGTATCAGGGAGACGTGTGACATCATAACATGTGGAGTACGGAGTACAGGAAAAAATCATGTTGTCGGATGAGTCTCGTTCCACACTGTTTCCCAACTTTTGCCCGTGTTTACGTCCTAGGAGTGATGTGGGCGACATAGCGCGGTGTTCTCATGTGCCACATGGACACTCTGCAATGTCGTATTACTGCCGAGGATTGGAAATTGGAAATTTGTCGTAAGGACTATAGGACCAACTGCTGAGGTCATCGGTCCCTAAGCTTACGCACTATTTAATCTAACTTTCACTAACTTATGCCAAGGACAACACACACACCCATGCCCGAGGGAAGACTCGAACCTCCGAAGGGGGCAGCCGCACGAACCGTGACATGAAGCCTTAGATCGCACGACTACCCCACGCGGCACTGCCGACGATTATGTTACCCTTTTAGCTGATTAGGTCCATCCCATTGTGCAATGTTTGCAGTTAATAAAAGAAAGTCTTCCGGTCCAGACTGTATACCAGTTACGTTCCTTTCGGAGTATGCCTATGCATTATTAGTTCCATACTTGACAATCATATACAACCGTTCATGCGACGAAAAAGATCCGTACCCAAAAACTGGAAAGTTGCACAGGTCACACCGATATTCAAGAAAGGTAGTACGAGTAATCCACTAAATTTCAGGCCCATATCGTTAACGTCGATATACAGCAGGATTTTAGAACATATATTGTGTTCGATCATTATGAATTACCTCGAAGGAAACGGTCTATTGACACACAGTCAACATGGGTATAGAAAACATCGTTCCTGTGAAACACCAACTAGCTCTTTATTCACATGAAGTGCTGAGTGCTATTGACAACGGATTTCAGATCGATTCCGTATTCCTGGATTTCCGGAAGGCTTTTGACACTATACCACACAAGCGACTCGTAGTGAAATTGCTTGCTTATGGACTACCGTCTCATTTATCTGACTGGGTTTGTGATTTCCTGTCAGACGTCACAGTTCCTAGCAACTGACGGAAAGCCATCGAGTAAAACAGAAGTGATTTCTGGCGTTCCCCAAGGTACTGTTATAGGCCTTTTGCTGTTCCTTATCTATATAAACTATTTGCAAGACAATCTGAGCAGCCGTCTTCAGTTGTTTGCAGATGACGCTGTCGTTTATCGACTAATAAAGTCATCACAAGATCAAAAGAAACTGTAAAACGATTTAGAAAAAATATCTGAATGGTACGAAAAGTGGCAGTTGACCCTAAATAACGAAAAGTGCGAGGTCATCCACATGAGTGCTAAAAGGAACTCGTTAAACTTCGGTTACACGATAAATCAGTCTAATCTAATGGCCGTATATTCAACTAACCAAAGGCTGCGTTTTATTGGCAGGACACTTAGAAAATGTAACAGACCTGCTAAGGAGACTGCATACACTACGCTTGTCCGTCCTCTTTTAGAATACTGCTGCGCGGTGTGGGATCCTTGCCAGCTAGGACTGACGGAGTACATCGAAAAAGTCAAAGAAGGGCAGCACGTTTTGTACTATCGCGAAATATGGTAGAGTGTCACAGAAATGATACAGGATTTGGGCTGGAAATCATTAAAATAAAGGCGTTTTTCCTTGCGACGGAATCTTGTCACGAAATTCCAATCACCAACTTTCTCCTCCGAATGCGAAAATATTTTGTTGAGACCGATCTACATAGGGCGAAACGGTCACCACGATAAAGTAAGGGAAATCAGAGCTCGTACGGAAAGATACAGGTGTTCATTCTTTCCGCACGATGTACAAGTTTGGAATAATAGAGAATTGTGAAGGTGGTTCAATGAACCCTCTGCCAGGCACTTAAATGTAATTTGTAGAGTATCCTTGCAGATGTAGATGCGACAGACACTTTTTGTCTTTTATAGTTGTTGCTGGCCGCAGCGCCGTATTCTGCCTGCTTACATATCTCTGTATTTGAATACACATGCCTGTACCAGCTACTTTGGCGCTTCAGTGTAACATTCCTCCACCTGGTCCCCTACCCCGATTCCCTTAGTATGGGACTATTTTGACTTTGATGATTACCTTAGAAGTGCTTTCCAAATAGTATAAAACTACAGCACCTTAGTGACACATTTCTTGTTCTTACAAGCAACAAATATAGCTTCAAAAATGTAGTAATGTCCGTAAATTCAATCTTAACTCTCATTAACACAACCGACCGCTATTGAAGGTGTTTTAAATCCGTTTTCGTAACGACTGAAAACAATTCGTAGGCTATGTATTGTATGATACTGCGTTCCGTCCTATTCATTCAAAACATCGACAGTTGTAGCATGTTTGTATGATGCCAGCTTCTATCTAGAAATGTCGTCTTCGTGTACATTTTCTAGATTTTCCTGTTGTCGGCACTGCTATTTTTATCGTAATTTCATGTTGGTGTGCAGCACTACACATTTCTTGACTAAAATCACTATTGCAGAAATATTTTGTCGTTTCTTTGCCAAGTAATGTGATGTGTAATTGCGATAAAAAATATCTGTGATAAACTCAGGAAAACCTTGCAGAACTAGACTCCAGGAAGAAAGGATATGGCGGAGACGTGGCTTAGCTGCAGACTGGGGGATGTTTCCAGAACGAGATTTTCAATCTGCAGCGGAGTGGAAGGTAGAAGAAGAGATACTGGTGGAACTGAAGCTGGTAGAACACTTACCCCGAAAGTCAAAGGTCCCGAGTTCGAATCTCGGTCCCGCACACAGTTTTAATCTGCCAGTAAGTTAAATAACAGCTTACACTCCTGTGCAGAGTGAAAATCTCATTCTGGAAACATCTTCCAGGAAGTGACTAAGCCATGTCTCCGCAACATCCTTTCTCCCAGAATAGCTAGTTCTGCAACGTTCGCAGAAGAGCTTCTGTGAAGTTTGGAATGCAGGAGACCAGGTACTGGCGGAATTGCAGCTGCGAGAACGGTCCGTGAATCGTGCTTGGTTAGCTCAGATGGTAGAGCAGCTGCCTGCGAAAGGCAAAGGTCCCGAATTCGAGTCTCGGTCCGGCACACAGTTTTAACCTGTCAGGAAATTTCATGTCAGCGCACTCTCCGCTGCAGAGTGATAATCTCATTCAGGGTTTCACATGTTCGATGTAAAGCGGGAACGTGTGGGTATCGCCGCTTGCATGTCAGCCGTGCAGTGAACGCATTTACTGTCGCACCCACGCTCTTTGCTCAGGATTTAGGCTTTGGTGACGGTACGGTAACGAGAACTGGTAAGTACACTTGCCGAAAGTGCATTTATTCTGACAATGAGTAAGTGAACAAGTGATAAAAATGAAATCAGAGCGCGCTGTCCATTAACCGGCGCTAGCGCGAACTGTATTTGCATAACAGCTCCATTCGAAGACTGATCCCGGAGGGTGTACTCTCCTTGATGACGACCGCGTCGTGAACGCGGAAGAGCAGTGGACGCGTCTCCAGAACGAAACGAACCTTTTTCTCGCGACGAAGCGAAAGCGGAAACGAACGGGGAGCGACAAACAAACTTCCGCACGCGTCTGTGGGGAGTTAGCGTTAACCTCGACCCACGTGATCCGTTGACTGAAATTATAGACTCTCAAAGCACGCGTCTGTAAGGCAGCTCATTTCGCACTGGCAGTTGACTATTCTGCTGACTTGCGTCCGTGCGCGCCGCACGTTGCTACTATTTTGCCTGTCGGGAGGTATGCACGCCGACGGACACACTATGTGATCAAAAGTATCAGGATACCTGGCTGAAAATGACTTAAAAGTTCATGGCGCCCTCCATCGGTAATGCTGGAATTCAACATCGTGTTGGCCCACCCTTAGCCTTCATGACAGCTTCCATTCTCGCAGGCACACGTTCGGTCAGGTGCTGGGAGGTTTCTTGGGGAATGGCAGCCTATTCTTCACGGAGTGCTGCACTGAGGAGAGGTATCGATATCGGTTGGTGAGGCCTGGCAAGAAGTCGGCGTTCCAAAACATCCCAAAGGTGTTCTATAGTATAAGGTCAGGACTCTGTGTAGGCCAGTCCATTACAGGGGTTATTGTCATGTAACTACTCCACCACAGGCCGTGCATTATCAACAGGTGCTCGGTCGTGTTGAAAAATGTAATCGCCATCCCCGAATTGCTCTTCAACAGTGAGAAGCAAGAAGGTGCTTAAAACATCAATGTAGGCCTCTGCTGTGATAGGCTACACAAAACAACAGGGAGTGCAAGCTCCCTCCAGGAAAAACACGACCACACCATAACACCACCACCTCCGAATTTTACTGTTGGCACCACACACGCTGGCAGGTGACGTTCACCGGGCATTCGCCATACCCACACCATGTCATCGGATCCCCGCATTATGTACCGTGATTCATCACTCTGCATAATTATTTTCCACTGTTCAATCGTCCATTGTTTACGCTCCTTAGACCAAGCGAGGCATCGTTTGGCATTTACCGGCGTGATGTGTGGCTTATGAGCAACCGCTGACCATGAAATCGAAGTCTTCTCACCTCCTGCCTAACTGTCATAGTACTTGCAGTGAATTCTGATCCATTTTATAAGTCCTGTGTGATGGTTTGGATAGATGTCTGCTATTACACATTACGACCCTTTTCAACTGTCGGTGGTCTCTGTCAGTCAACAGGCGAGTTCGGCCTGTACTCTTTTGTTCGTGTCCCTTCACATTTCCGCTTCGCTATGACATGGAAAACAGTGGATCTAGGGATGTTTATAAGTGTAGAAATCTCACCGTACGAACGTATGACACCAGTGACAACCAGTCACCTGAACACGTTCGAAGTTTGTGAGATCCGCGGAGCGCCCCATTCTGGTCTCTCAAGATGTCTAATAACAACTGAGGTCGCTGATATGGAGTACCTGCCAGTAGGTGGCAGTACAATGCACCTAATATGGAAAACGTATGTTTTTTGGGGTGTCCGGATACTTTTGATCACGTAGTGTTTCTCACGCTGCTAACTTGGCCGGCCTTGAGCGGATCTGGTCCGTTCACGTAATTTTGCACCACTGCTGCCGCAGATACTTTGGGAATTCATGGTGTTTGGCATGGTGGTGGCCATTCTGTTAGAGACATTTCATTATGTTTGAGTTCAGAATATGTTCCAAGGTTCTACAACAAACACTCATCAAGGATATTGGATGGCAATTTTGTGAATAATTTCTACAGCCCTTCCTGTAGACGGATGTGACCTGTGCAGTGCCGGATGCTGTATAAGACCATAAGAGCACTTGAACACCCTAATTTTTGACACCTTGCGAATATATTGGTTATTTTTCTCTGAAAGCTGTTCAACTATATGTAGATGCGGTAATCCGAGACAAATATCCTGGGATATGCTACACATTACTCCTCTAGAGTAGGGGAAACTTGGCATCAGACTCGCGAGCACACCTTAACTTGTGCACTTTTTAATGAGCTTCTGCGCATGCGCAACTGCATGACTACTGACTGATTTAGACGAGTCAACTCGTCAGAACTGAAGCGTACAAGAGCCTAAGAACAAGCGCAAAGAATGCGACAGACCGCTGCATTCCAACAGTGGAAAAGGGCTGTACTGTGAGAGTTCCAGTTCTCGACTTCAATAGAGGAAGAGGAAATGCTAGGTCGATTTTGGATGTCGTCCTTCAGACAACGGCCGATGGCTTCTATTGAATCGTGACAAGAGGTGGTGTGCTGAGCCAACTATAAGCACGATGATAAACTGTTTGTTTTTAAATAAATGTGGAAGGAACCATACGATATGCTGTTGCTGCTACAACTACAACATTTTGTTTCAGGTCCCAGTTCAGTACTTGCTCTCTAAGAATAATCTCAGAGGAGGAAGTTCCAGCAGAGAAAACTGTTGCCCTGTGGACATTTGAGAAGTCTCAGTCGATGGGAAGTAGGCCAGGCCTTCTTGAAATGGGACCGCCGGCAAAAATGTCAGACTCTGAGTCTGATAAAAGTTGCAATAAATGAATTTTACGTAATAACTATGTTTTCGAACGATTTAACTTACTCGTGTTGTTGACTAATTTCTTATTCTGGAGGATTACTTTGATGACTAGTTGAGGGTCCTATAAGTGTATGCTGACTGAAGCCTCTCAGAGCAGAGATGAGAGGGCCAATGTCGAGTCATCAGTCCACAGAGGCCAGGGGTCCTTTTCAAAGGACTACAGGTGATGGATGCAACTTTCGAAATACGACTGTTTTGTTATTATAGCCATGGTTCATATCCCTTATCTCTTGACAGTGTAGGTGTACATTCACTAATGATAGTGCTCTATCCCTAGTCAATGTGTGTTGTTTGACAGAAGTGGAATCAGTATTCCACTTCCACTAAATGGGCCAGTGAAAATGCATTATCAATAGTGATGGTATACTTTCCCTGAAACTTCCATTTCCGCTAGCATAACTGTTATACAGCGAATCCTAATATTTAGAAATTTGTGAGCACCCAGAATGTATACCCACGAGCAGCCACTGGACCTGTGTTTTTTCCAAACTGTTGGGCACCCTTTTTTTCTAGGGGTCTATGATAAATTATATTTAGAGGAGAGGCTAACTGAGTCGCAAATGCAGTGTAGAACCCGATAGGGATTCCATCGGGCTCTGGAGCTGTGTTCAGTTTTAAGAATTTCAGCTATTTCTCAACACTGCTGACACTAATACTTATTTCACTCATCTTTCTATTGGTACGCGGATTAAATTAGAGCAATTATCCTGGGTTTTTCTACGTAACGAAACATTTGAAAATGGGGTCAAGCATTTCAGCTTTTGCTTTGCTTCCCTCAGTTTCAGTTCCTGTCTCATTAGCTGGGGACTGACACTAACTTTGGTCCCACTAACAACCTTTCCATACGACCAGAATTTCTCTGGTTTTGTGAAAGGTCATTTGACAATATTCTGTTACGGTAGTCATTGACGGCTTTACGCTTTGCGCTCTTGATAGGCAAACGAATTTCATTCAGTATCTCTATATCTGTAGCCTTTTGCTTTGTTGTACACATCTTACGCAATATTCTGTTGCCGTAGAAGTTTCTTTATTGTGGCTATATACTATGATGCTCCCTCCCATTATGAACTGTTCTTCTCGGTACATATCTATCTAGAACACGGTCGTATGATGTGTGGCACCCGATGACGGAGCAATAGTTTCGAAACTAGTTGTGCTAATACGAGGTTCGGAACTTTAATAGTGTCAACCATTAATTTACAGATCGTACTAGCAACAGCTTGCACTGTACATGCTTGAGCATTGTCCTACAAAATAATGGTCAGGTGCTGCAGAAAGTGTCATCACTTCTGTCCCTAAGCTGGTCGTAGGTTGTGTTCCAAAAATGAACAGCATAGAGACAGTGGTAGCAACTTGCTGCAAGGATATCGTCCTTTTATTTCTTCGTTACCTGTTTAGTGTTTTTAGACATCCTAGTGCGGACTATTGCAACATAATTTTCTAGTTGTCTTTATACCCTTCTACGGTGTACCTTGTGTGTGTGTGTGTGTGTGTGTGTGTGTGTGTGTGTGTGTGCTTGCACCTTATTTTACATACATATGACTTGTTTCAGTATCTGCTTGTTCTTAATGGTTTCCCTTCCATTTCCAGAAGATAAAAAGAAGTCGACGCCTGATGTACTCGAACTGAAGGAGCGAATACAGGTAAAGCACTACTTATTTCCATTTTCCTCATACATCGGTGCTTCTGTAATTTTTTAGTTGGAGTCTTAGCTATAGCAACAACGTTATTTATCCCGTGAAGAGCTCTTGTAACCTTACATTGTCAGTATCTTTAAAGACCATCAAATAGCGTGTGACAGTCCAAACATTTTCTTCTCACCTTTACGTAAATATGACGTGTTCAGAATAAAACAGACGTCGCTTTTAGAAATTCTCTGATTTCAATTTACTGATAACCATCAATAATGTCTGTTTGCTGTACATTATTTAGGATAAAGCATAGCAACCAAACTCTTACACTCTCAGCAGGAACCACCGTTTTGAAAATAGCCGCTGCTGTAATAGTGGATGTTATGTAACTGCTCCGTGTGTAGTGCTGCCTGGTTAACACTTGCATGTGACCATTGATAATCGACAAACAATAAATTATTCACCTAACGAAAATTGGAAACTTATTAATAACGAAAATTGTTAGGTGTAATGCTACAAAGGGAGACTTCTAGTAATTGAATCCTGATACTTAGATAATTCAGTGAAAGTTTGGATACCAATATATGCACTGAACGTGCTTTTGAATTTGCTCAGTTTGGCGGTGGACGCTTCTAAAATATTTTTTTTTTTGCTGAAAAACAGAATTCATCTCTGAGCTCCAAACCAAGGCACTCAATACAACATGAAATTGTTTCTGTACTGTAATGAAATTCGCTTACAGCCGATTTTTATTGTTAGTAGCATACCATGAGAGAGTAAGTACAGACCTAAATTTAAAAAAGAAATCGTGGAGCGTTACTGATGCATAGGGAGGATGACAGTCTTCACTTCACGCAGAACTCGCATCATTAACATTTTCAAGATGGTGACAGTTATTGAACTACACGAAGTAAAATCGTCATACCTTCTGAACGGTTTGTGTTAGAACGTTCAAACTACACTGTTGGTCGCGCGGCATGGTGGGAATTAGTATGCGCATATATGCTTTGGTTTAGCGACGAAGCCCACTCATGCGACTCCTTCGTTAATAAGCAAAACTGGCATGTTTGGGGGACTGAGAATCCGCATTTCGCGATCGAGATGTCTCTTCACTCCGAGCGGGTTACTGTATGGTGTGCAGTGTCCAGTCACGGAATAATCGGTGCCATATTCCTTGATGGCACGGTGACTAACGAACAATACGTGAAGGTTTTGGAAGATGATTTCATCCCCATTATCCTAAGTGACCCTGATTTCGACAAAGTGTGGTTCATGCAAGAAGGACACCATCGAAGCAGGAGAGTGTTTGATGTCCTGAAGGAGCACTTTCGTGATGGCTGGGTGTTGTGTGATGTCATTAGGTTAGTTAGGTTTAAGTAGTTCTAAGTTCTAGGGGACTGATGACCTAAGATGTTAAGTCCCATAGTGCGCGATCGAGATGTCTCTTCACTCCGAGCGGGTTACTGTATGGTGTGCAGTGTCCAGTCACGGAATAATCGGTGCCATATTCCTTGATGGCACGGTGACTAACGAACAATACGTGAAGGTTTTGGAAGATGATTTCATCCCCATTATCCTAAGTGACCCTGATTTCGACAAAGTGTGGTTCATGCAAGAAGGACACCATCGAAGCAGGAGAGTGTTTGATGTCCTGAAGGAGCACTTTCGCACTCTGGCTCTGGGGTACCCAGAGGCCACAGGCATGGGCCTCGATTGGTCGTCACATTCTCCGGATCTGAACACACGCGACTCCCTTTTGTGGGGCTACATTAAAGACAAGATGTACAGAAATAACTCTAAAACCATTGCTGAGCTGAAAACAGTCATTCAGGAAGTGCCCGCATCTCGTGGTCGTGCGGTAGCGGTCTCGCTTCCCACGCCTGGGTTCCCGGGTTCGATTACCGGCGGGGTCAAGGATTTTCTCTGCCTCGTGATGGCTGGGTGTTGTGTGATGTCCTTAGGTTAGTTAGGTTTAAGTAGTTCTAAGTTCTAGGGGACTGATGACCTAAGATGTTAAGTCCCATAGTGCTCAGAGCCATTTGAACCATTCAGGAAGTCATCGACAGCATTGATTTTCCGACATTTCAGTGGGTCAAGCAGAGTTTCGCTATTCGTCTGCGCCAACTCATCGTCAGTGGTTGCAGGCATAAAAAAATGGTTCATATGGCTGTGAGCACTATGGGACTTAACAGGTGAGGTCATCAGTCCACTAGAACTTAGAACTACTCAAACCTAACTAACCTAAGGACATCACACTCATTCATGCCCGAGGCAGGATTCGAACCTGCGACCGTAGCTGTTGTGCGGTCCCAGACTGAAGCGCCTAGAACCGCTCGGCCACAACGGCCGGCGACTGCAGGCATATCGAAGGTGTCCTAACCTAGATCCGAACATCTGTAGTGACGTTTACGTGTTGAACAAAGTGTGTGTGCACGCAGTATCTGGTAACCAATTTACGTTGTTTTTTTCATATAGTTCAATAACTGTAACCCTGTAAATATTTACTGATTTAGGCTGTATTGCAGCAAAAAGTAACTTCTTAAGATGCATTAATGCGTAAGAGCGTAGTATTTTTTTCTTTTTTACACCACTCTTGCCTTGGCCTGGTCCTGACTGAATTATGTTGCCAGGTTTATGGCTCAGTAGCACATTCAGCTTTGGAACAGTTGGGCTCAGTCCATCTTTACGTAGTAAGACTAGCCACTGCGTCTTCTGGACCAGTCCTATAGCCAGTCTTCTCCACCCACCCGACAACTTCCTAAAAATCCAGCTTATTTTTGAATACAGGTAACATCGACACCCTGACACTTGCCTCGGGTGAGATTACCAGCTGAAATGTGCCTCAAGACGCTCTGCCGGGAACTCCGCCTTGTCTTGTCCTGTCATAGGTCCTGTCACCAGCTTTCGACGGAGCTGTGGTCTGCATAACGCAATCAGGACGTTAACGACAACATGGACTGAGGTCTACCAAGTTACCTTTAGCAGAGTGAGTGAGAAAGTCTCCTAGGTTGCTTAGCTCAGATGATTTTGTAATGCCGGCCGCGGTGGTCTCGCGGTTCTAGGCGCGCAGTCCGGAACCGTGCGACTGCTACGGTCGCAGGTTCGAATCCTGCCTCGGGCATGGATGTGTGTGATGTCCATAGGTTAGTTAGGTTTAAGTAGTTCTAAGTTCTAGGGGACTAATGACCACAGCAGTTGAGTCCCATAGTGCTCAGAGCCATTTGAACCATTTGATTTTGTAATGGATGCGAGAAGCTGTTGGCTTCGTACGAAGTGAATAAGGGTGAAAACACTTTTTATTTAGTCATCAGTCTTTGATGCGGCTCTCCACGAATTCCTCTCCTGTACCGACATCATCATCTCAGTCACTTGCAGCATATGTCATCAATTACTTGCTGGATGTATTCCAATCTCTGTCTTCCTCTACGGTCTTTACTCTCTACAGCTCCTTCTAGTACCATGGAAGTCATTCCCTGATGTCTTAACATATATCCTATCATCCCATACCTTCTCCTTATCAGTGTTTCCCATATATTCCTTTCCTCGTCAGTTCTGCAGAGAACCTCCTCTTCCTTATCTTACCAGTCGACATAATTTTCGTCATTATTCTGTAGCACCACATCTCAAATGCTTTGATTCTCTTCTGTTCTGGTTTTCCCACGGTTCATGTCTCACTACCATAGAATGCTGTGCTCCAAATGTACATTTTCCTAAAGTCCTGAATCAAAGTAGGGCATAGGTTTTACACTTGTAGACTTCCCTTGGCCAGGAATTCCTTTTTGCCAGTGCCAGTGTGCTTTTGATGTCCTTCTTGCGCAGTTCATCATGCGTATTTTTCTGCCTAGGCAACACAATTCCTTGACATCGTCTACTTCGTGAGCGACAGTTGTCATGCTAAGTTTGTCACTGTTTTCATTTCTACTACTCCTTCTATTTACACACATTCCATATTCTTTATTCATCAGACTTTTCATTACATTCAAAACATCATGTTATTCTTCTTCTCTTTCACTGAGGATAGCAATGTCAGCAGCGAATGTTATAACTGTTGTCCTTTCGCCCTAAATTTCGGTCTAACTGTAGAAAACTTAACGATTCAATTTAAGAACACTTTACTTCCCAAAAGTTCAACCTTATTCGCACAGATGTGTTACAAAGCTTGATATCTTTGCGCATAACTATAACTATACTACTGAACATTAAAATTGCTACACCACGAAGATGACGTGCTACAGATTCGAAATGTAACAATCAGGAAGAAGGAGCTGTGATATGCAACTGATCAGCCTTGCAGAGCATTCCCACAAGGTTGGCGCCGGTGGCGACACCTAGAACGTGCTGACATGAGGAAAGTTTCCAACCGATTTCTCACACACAAACAGCAGTTGACCGGCGTTGCCTGGTGAAACTTTGTTATGATGCCTCGTGTATGGAGATGAAATGCGTACCATCACGTTTCCGACTTTGATAAAGGTCGGGTTGCAGCCTATAGCGATTGCGGTATATCGTATCACGACATTGCTGCTCGCGTTGGTCGAGATCCAATGTCTGTTAGCAGAATATGGAATCGGTGAGTTCAAGAGGGTAATACGGAACGCCGTGCTGGATCCCAACGGCCTCGTATCACTAGCAGTCGAGATGACAGGCATTTTATCCGCATGGCACAGATCGTGCAGCCACGTCTCGATCCCTGAATCAACAGACGGGGACTTTTGCAAGACAACAAACTTCTGCACGAACAGTTCGACGACGTTTGCAACAGAATAGACTATCAACTCGGAGACCATAGCTGCGGTTACCCTTGACTCTGCATGACAGACAGGAGCGCCTGCGATGGTGAACTCAACGACGAACCTGGTTGCACGAATGGCAAAATGTCATTTTTTTGGATGAATCCAAGTTCTGTTTACAGCTTCATGATGGTCGCATCGGTGTTTGGCGACATCGCGGTGAACGCACATAAGAAACGTGTATTCGTCATCGTCATACTGGCGTATCACCCGGCGTGATGGTATGGGGTGCCATTGGTCACACGTTTCGGACACCTCTTGTTCGCATTGACGGCACTTTCAACTGTGGACGTTACATTTCAGATGTGTTACGATCCGTGGCTCTACCCTTAATTCGATCGCTGTGAAACCGTACATTTCAGCAGGATGCTTCACGACCGCATGTTGCAGGTTCTGTGCGTGCCTTTCTGGATACAGAAAATGTTCGACTGCTGCCCTGGCCAGCACATTCTCCAGATCGCTCACCAATTGAAAACGTCTGGTCAATGGTGGCCGACCAACTGGCTCGTCACAATACGCCAGTCACTACTCTTGATGAACTGTGGTATCATGTTGAAGCTGCATGGGCAACTGTACCTGTACACGCCATCCAAGCTCTGTTTGACTCAGTGCCCAGGCGTAGGCGGCCAGAGGTGGTTGTTCTGGGTACTGATTTTTCAGGATATATGCACCCAAATTGCATGAAAATGTAATTACATGTCAGTTCTGGCATAATATATTTGTCCAATGAATACCCGTTTATCATCTGCATTTCTCCTTGGTGTAGCAATTTTAATGGCCAGTAGTGTACTTCACAGATGCATCACAGGAAAAAAAGGACATGTGATTTCTGTATTTTTTTGTCTCCAGTCTTCTGACTGGTTTGATGCGGCAAGCCATGAATTCCTCTCCTGTGCCAGCTTCTTCATCCCAGAGTAAAACTTGCAACCTACGACCTCAATTATTTGCTGGATGTATTCCAGTCTATGCCTTCCTCTACAGTTTTTGCCTTCTGCAGCTTCCTCGAGTATCATGCCGGTCATTTCCTGATGTCTTAATAGTCATCGTGTCACCGTGTCCCTTCTCCTTATCAGTGTTTTCCAATGTTCCTTTCTTCTCCGATTCTGCATATAACCTTCTCATTCCTTACCTTATCAGTCTACCTTATTTCATCATTCGTCTGTTGTCCGCCCCCGATAGCTGAATGGTCAGCGTCACTGATTGTCAATCCTCTGGGCCAGGGTTCGAGTCCCGGGTGGGTCGGGGAATTTTCTCCGCCCAGGGACTGGGTGTTGTGCTGTCCTCATCATCATCCTCATCGACTGCAGGTCGGCGAAGTGGCGTCAAATTGAAAGACCGGCAGCAGGCGAACGGTCTGCCGGCGGGGGACCCTAGCCATGCGATTAAATAAATAAATAGACTCGTCTGTAGAAGCACATCGTAAATGCTTCGTTCCTCTTCTGTTCGGATTTCCCGCAGCCCATATTTCGCTGCCATACAATGCTGTGCTCCAAACGTACTTTCTCAGAAATTTTTTCCTCAAATTAAAGCCAATATTTGATATTAGTAGACTTCTCTTGGCCAGGAATACCCTTTTTGCCATTTCTAGCCTAGTTTTGATGTCATCCTCGCTCCGTCCGTCATTGGTTATTTTGCTGCCTTGGTGGTACAATTCGTTAACTTCATCTACTTCGTGACCATCAATCCTGATATTAAATTTTTCGCTGTTCTCATTTCTGCTACGTCTCATTACCTTCCTCTTTCTTCAAATTATTCTCAATCCATAGTCTGCACTCAACAGGCTGTTCATTCCATTCAGTTTTACTGAGGACAGCTATTCAACAGCGAATCGTATCGTTGATATTCTTCCACCCTGAAGTTTAATTCCACTCTTGAACCTTTCTTTTAGTTCTATCATTGCTTCTTCGATGTACAGATTGAACCGTAGGGTCGAAAGACTACATCCCTGTCTCACACCCTTTTTAATCCGAGCACTTCGTTCTTGGTCGTCCACTCTTATTACTCCCTCTTCGCTCTTGTACATAGTGTATATTGTCCGCCCTTCCCTCTATCTTACCCCTATTTTTCTCAGAATTTCGAACATCCTGCAGCATTTTACACTGTCGAACACTTTTTCCATGTCGACAAATCCTATGAACGTGTTTTGATTTTTCTTTAATCTTGCTTCCATTATCAACCGCAACGTCAGAATTCCCTCTGGGGTGCCTTTACGTTTCTTAAAGCCAACTGATCATCATCTAACCCATACTCAATTTTCTTTTCCATTGTTCTGTACCTTAGTCATGTCAGCAGCTTGGATGCATGAACTGTTAAGCTTATTGTGCGATAATTATCGCACTCGTCAGTTCTTGCAGTCTTTGGAATTGGGTGGATGTTATTTTTCCGAAAGTCAGATGGTATGTCGCCAGACTCATACATTCCACACAACAACGTGAATAGTCGTTTTGTTGCCACTTCCCCCAGTGATTTTAGAAATTTTAGTGGACTGTTATCTACCCATTCTGCCTTATTTGATCTTAAGTCCTCGAAAGCTCTGTTAAATTCTGTTTCTAATACTGGTTCCCCTGTCTCTTCTAAATCAACTCCTGTTCCTTCTTCTGTCACATCATTCCAATCTTCCTCCTCATAGAGGCCTTCAGTGTACTCTTTCCACATATCATCTCTCTCCTTTGCATTTAACAGTGGAATTCCCGAGCACTCTAAAAGCTAACATCCTCTCTTTTGATTTCACCGAAGGTTATTTTGAGTCAGTCCTTCCGACAAAACATTTCTTTTTCGATTTCTTCACATTTTTCATGCAGCCATTTCATCTTGCTTCCCTCCACTTCCCATTTATTTCATTCCTCAGCGACTTGTACTTTTGTATTCTTGAATTTCCCTGAGTATTTTTGTACTTCCTTCTTTCATCGATGAACTGACGTATTTCCTGTGTTACCCACGGCTTATTCGCCGTTACCTTCTTTGTACTTACTTTTTTCTTTCCAACTTCTGTGACTGCCCTTTTTAGAGATGTCCATTCCTCTTCAACTGTACTGCTTACTGAGCTGTTCTTTATTGCTGTATCTATAGCCTTAGAGAACCTCAAGTGTCTCTCGTCATTCCTTAGTGCTTTGTATCTCGCTTCTCTGCGTATTGATCGCTCCTGACTAATTTCTTAAACTTCAGCCTACTCTTCATCACTATTACATTGTGATCTGAGTCTATAGCTGTTCCTGCGTACCCCTTACAGTCCACTATCTGCTTTTGGAATCTCTGTCTGACCACGTTGTAATCTAAATTAAATCTTCCCTAATCACCCTGGGTTCTCCAAGTATACCTCCTTCTTTTCTGATTGTTGAACAGAGTATTCGCTGTTACTTGCCGAAATTTATTATAGAAGTCAATTAGTCTTTCTCCTCTCTCTTTCCTTGTCCCATGCTCATATTCTCCTGTAAAATTTTATTCTACTCCTTCCCACTACAACTGCATTCCAGTCCCCCGTGACTATTGGATTTTCATCTCCCTTTACGTAGTGTATTACCCTTCCAATATCCTCATACACTTCCTCTATCTCTTCGTCTTCAGCTTGCGACGTCAGCATGAATACCTGAACTATCGTTGTCGGTGTTGGTTTGCCTGTCGATTTTGATAAGAATAACCCTGTCACTGAACTGTTCACAGTAACACACTCTCTGCCCTATATTCCTATTCATAACAAATCCTACTCCCGTTATCCCATTTTCTGCTCTTGATATTACGCTGTACTCTTCTGACCAGAAATCCTTGTCTTCTTTCCATTTCACTTCACTTACCCCTACTATACCTAGATTGAGCATTTGCATTTCTCTTTTCAGATTTTCTGGATTCCCTACCACGTTCAAGCTTCTGACATTCCACGCCCCAACTCGTAGAATGTTACCCTTTAGTTGGTTATTCAATCTTTTTCTCATAGTCACCTCCCCCTTTGCAGTCCCCTCCCGGATATCCGAATGGGGGACTATTCCGGATTCTTTCGCCAACAGAGAGATCATTATGACACTTTTTCAATTACAGGCCACATATCCTGTGGATCCACGTTATGTATCTTTAAAGCAATGGTTTACATTGCGTTCTGCATCCTCATGCCACAGATCATTGCTGATTATTCCACCTTTAGCGGAAGTTTCCCACCCCCAGGGACGAGAGACTGCCCTGAACCTCTGTCCGCTCCTCCGCCATCTTTGAAAAGGCCGTTGGCAGAATGAGGGTGACTTCTTACGCCAGAAGTCTTAGGTCCCCACTGCTGATTATTAATAAAATTTTAAGCGGTGGTGGGTTTGGAACCCGGGACTGTGGATGTTTTGATTACTAATCAAAGGCTCTAGCCGTAGACCACAGGTGCATCGCCTTCTGCATACAAGATGGGCAAAAGAACGCGTGAAAAAATTACAGACCAATGTCCCTAAGATCGGTTTGCTGCAGACTTCTTGGACAGATTCTGACTTAGGATATAATAAATTGTCTTGAGATCGAGAACCTTGTCCTTGAATCAACGCGGTTTTAGAACAAATCGCTCGTGCAAAACTGAGCTTACCCTTTTCTCTCGTGATTATCTGTCAACGACCTTGCCGCAATGGTAACAGTAGTTCCCGTCAGTTCGCCGAAGTTAAGCGCTGTTGGGCTGGGCTTGCGGTCTGCCGAGTGCTGCTGGGAAGTAGGGTGCACTCAACCCTCGTGATCCAAACCGAGGAGCTTCTTGATTGAGAAGTATCGGCTTGGGTCTCATTAACTGACATACGGCCTGGAGAGCGGTGTACTGACCACGTGCTTATCCGCATCCATGGACGCCTATGGGCTGAGCATGACACGGCGGCCGGTCGTTACGGTTGAGTCTTCATGACTAGTTCGGGAGGAGTTTAGTTTTAGTTTTACTACGAACTATGGATGAAGGGTAACAGGCAGATTCCATATGCCTTGATTTTCGAATACCATTTGACACGGTGTCCCACTGCAGGTTGCTAACGAGGATACGAGCATATGGAGTAGGTTCCCAGATATGTGAGTGGTTAGAAGACTTCTTAAGTGATAGAACTCAGTATGTTCTCCTCAACCATGGGTGTTCATCAGAGACTAGGATATCTTCAGAAGTGCCCCAGGGAAGCGTGGTAAGGCCGCTATTATTTTCTGCATACATAAATGATCTGACGGACGTGGTGGGCAGCAATTTGAGGTTGTTTGCTGATGACTGGTGTACGGGACGGTGCCGAAGTTTAGTGACTGTAGGAGGGTATATAAAGACTTGTACAAAATTTGTAATTGGTGTGGTGGTTGACATATGTGGAAAAATGTAAATTATTGCTGGTGAGTAGGAAAAACAAACCCGTAACGTTTGGACACATCGTTAGTAGTGGCCTGCTCGACGCAGTTCCATCGTTTAAATATCTGGACGTGACGTTGCAAAGCTATATGAAATGGAACGAGTACGTGAGAATTTGGTTGGGTGGGCGAATGGTCGGGATCATTTTATTGGGAGGATTTTGGGAAAGTGCGATTCATCTGTAAAAGAGACCGCATATAGGACGCTGATGCGAGCTAGAGTACTGCTCGAAGTACTTCGGATTGAAGGAAGGCATCGAAGCAATTCGGAGGCCGGCTGCTAAATTTGTCACCAGTAGATTCGAACAAAACGTAAGTGTTACGGAGATACTTCGGGAACCCACATGCCAATACCTGAGGGAAGGCGACGTTCTTTTCGAGAAACAGTATTGAGAAAATTTAGAGAACCGGCAACTGAAAACGACTGCAAAACGATTCTGCTGCCACCAACATACGTTTTGCATAAGATTCACGAAGACAGGAGAAGTTATGGCTCATACGAAGACTTACAGACAGTCGTTTTCGTCTCGCACTATTCGCGAGTAAACAGGAAAGGAAATGATTGATCTCTCCGCTACGCAGCGTGCGGTAGCTTGCTGTGCATGCATGCACGTCTAGGTGGAGATGTAGGCCTTCCATCAAATCCACATATTGCGTTCAGATTCCTTACTACTCCTAGCTCACGTCGCCGCTTAGTGTTAATGCGAAGAATGGACAACAGAAGAAATATTTAAATTCGATGAAAGAAGAAAGTACAAAAATGTTCAGGGAAATTCAGGAATAAAGGAATATCAGTCACCTAGGAACGAAACAAACAGGAAGTGGGAGGAAGCTAAGGTGGAAAGGCCGGAGCGAGAATGTTAAGAAACCAGAAAAGCAATGGTCGTCCAAATTGAAATCAATCTTCAGTGAAATTTATAAGGCAGGGTGTCAAAAGTAGGAGTCCAATAGGAATTCTAGTGGAAGGCACAGAGGAAAGAGCTGACAGGTGAAAAGTATACACCGAAGGCCTCTTCGAAGGGAGAGGACTTTTCTTGTGATCCCATTGAGGAAAGAATGACAGTCGATGTGTAAACATAGGAGATCCAGTATTAGTGTCAGAGTTTGGGGTGTGGAAGATTTGTGATCAAATAAGGCAGAAAGGATAGACAACATTCGTTCGGAACTTCTGCAATTATTTTGGAAAGTGACAACTAAGCAACTATTAAAGATGTGTAGTTTCTATGAACCTGGAGACGCACCATCAGATTTTCGAAAAGATATCATCCACGAAACTGAGAAGATATAAACGGCTGGAAAGTGTGAGAACTATCTCACAATTAGTTTCATGGAACTAAGTCTAAACTTCTGAAAAGGATATTGTACAGAACAATGCATATGGAAATTGAGGATATCTTAAGTAACGATAAGTTTGGCTTTCGGCACATTAAGCGGAACATAGAGGCAGTTCTGGCTTTCGACTGATAACGGAAGTAAGATACAGGAAAATTATTAATTTTATGGCAACTATACACCACTTTAGAAATACAAGTAAAATATGTACATTGTCTTCCAGACAGTATAACAATAGATCAGTATGGCTAGTGATACCAACAACTGTTCTTTTAAGGACACAGGACCTCGATATTTAACGTGGTGGTAAGATCCTGTGAGACCAAACTGCTGAGGTTATCGGTCCCTAGGCTTGTACATTGCTTAATCTAACTTAAACTAGCCTGCATCTCGTGGTCGTGTGGTAGCGTTCTCGCTTCCCGGCGGGGTCAGGGAATTTCTCAGCCTTGTGATGGCTGGGTGTTGTGTGTGGTCCTTAGGTTACTTACGTTTAAGTAGTTCTAAGTTCTAGGGGACTGATGACCATAGATGTTAAGTCCCATAGTGCTCAGAGCCATTTGAACCATTTTTTTAACTTAAACTAACTTACGCTAAGGACAACACACACACCCATGTCCGAGGGAGGATTTAAAACTCCGACGGGAGTAGCCGCGCGAGCCGTGGCAAGACGCATCGGACCGCGCGACTGCGGCGCTCGGCAGGTATTTAAGGAAAATAAAAGATACATTCATATTCTCCGACCTTGGAAAACGAAAATAAAGACACCTTCATTGAATTTATCGGTCTTGGAAAAGCGCTCGACAATGTAAAATGGTGCAAGATGTTTGATATTCTGAGGAAAAAATGGTATGTTCAAAAATGGTTATAATGGCTCTGAGCACTATGGGACTCAACATCTGAGGTCATCAGTCCCCTAGAACTTAGAACTACTTAAACCTAACTAATCTAAAGACGTCACACACATCCATGCCCGAGGCAGGATTCGAACCTGCGACCGTAGCAGTCGCGCGGTTCCGGACTGAAATGCCTAGAACCGCACGGCCATCGCGGTCGGCTAAATGGTATGTTATAGAGAAACACAGATAATATACAAAATATACTGTAACCAAGAAGAAACAATCAGAAGGGAAGAATAACAACGAAGTGCTAGGATTAAAAATGGTGTAAGACAGGAATGCAACCTTGCGCTCTAGTGAGGCCTTGGCCTGCCTCCGAATTGGACCTGTGACAAGCAAATTACTATGCGCCACATTTTAACTGAGTGCATTTCGTACTATGATAAGCAGGCTGCAGCAAATTTAGTTGAGGATCTACCTTGTATTTCAGTTGATAACGAAATGGGTGTGGTGAAGCTTTCTTAATTTTGTGACGTCCCTGGACTCGGGTCTAAGCTTGTATGCTGGACACTTCAGGGCTCAGCAGAGTGGCTGCCTTAACAGCAGCCATCTTCCGAATATCTGCCGTGTTATTAAAATTATTTTAACTGTTTAACTGCTTTTCCCTGCACTCCAGACCTTTTCCAAGTATGCTTCAATCCCCTGCGAATTTCGAACAGTGTATTTACACTAATGGCCATTAAAATTGCTACACCAAGAAGAAATGCAGATGATAAACGGGTATTCATTCGATTAATATATTATACTAGAACTGACATGTGGTTACATTTTCACGAAATTTGTGTGCATAGATCTTGAGAAATCAGTACCCAGAATAGACACCTCTGGCCGTAACAACGGCCTTGATACGCCCGGGCATTGAGTCAAATAGAGCTTGGATGGCGTGTACAGGTACAGCTGGCTATGCAGCTTCAATACGATACCTCACTTCATCAAGAGTAGTGACTGGCGTATTGTGACAAGCGAGTTGCTCGGCTACCATTGACCAGACGTTTTCAATTGGTGAGAGATCTGGAGCATGTGCTGGCCAGGGCAGCAGTCGAACATTTTCTTTATCCAGAGAGGACCGTACGGCACCTGCAACATGCGGTCGTGCATTAGCCTGCTGAAGTGTAGGGTTTCGCAGGGATCGAATGAAGGGTAGAGCCACGGGTCGTAACACATCTGAAATGTAAAGTCCACTGTTCAAAATGCCGTCAATGGGAAGAAGAGGTGACCGAGAGGTGTAACCAGAGGCACCCCATACCGTCACGCCGGGTGTTACACCAGTATGGTGATGACGAATACACGCTTCCAATGTGCGTTCACCGCAATGTCACCAAACACGGATGCGAACATCATGATGCTGTAAACAGAACCTGGATTCATCCGAAACAATGTCGTTTCGCCATTCGTGCACCCAGGTTCGTCAATGAGTACACCATTGCAGCCGCTTCTGTCTGTGATGCAGCGTCAAGGGTAACCGCAGCCATGGTCTCCCAGCTCATAGTTCATGCTGCTGTAAACGTCTACGAACTGTTCGTGCAGATGGCTGTTGTCTTGCAAACGTCTCCATCTGCTGACTCAGGGATGGAGTCATGGCTTCACGATCCGTTACAGCCATGCGGATAAGATGCCTGTCATCTCGACTGCTAGTGACACGAGACCGTTGGGATGCAGCACGGCTTTCCGTATTACCCTCCTGAACCCACCGATTCCATATTCTGCTAACAGTCATTCGATCTCGACCAATGCGAGCAGCAATGTCGCAATACGATAGACCGCAACAATCTGACCTTTGTCAAGTTCGGAAACGTGATGGTACGCATTTCGCCTCCTTACACGAGGCATCACAACAACGTTTCACCAGGCAACGCCGGTCAACTGCTGTTAGTGTTAGAGAAATCGAATGAAAACTTTCTTCATGACAGCACGTTTAGGTGTCGTCACCGGCGCCAACCTTGAGTGAATGCTCCGAAAAGCTTATCATTTGCATATCACAGCATCTTCTTCCTGTCGGTTAAGTTTCGCGCCTGTAGCACGTCAGCTTCGTGGTTTGGTAATTTTAATGACCAATAGTGTATTATTACTAGCTGAAAGTTATGCAGAGCTCAATTAATGCTTCTCATCTCTGATTCCTACTATAAAGCCCGTAGTGGTACTTTGTACAGTTCAGTGTGCCGTAGTTTTATAGTTGAGAGAGTAATCCTTTGCCTGTGTTTGTGTTCTGGGAAGCGCAGCAGCTGCAGACGGAGGCGGTGGAGCAGCTGGAGCACAAGCTGCAGCAGCTGGTGGAGGAGGCGCTGCGAGTGGCAGAGGTGCCGGCCACGCCGCCCTCGCCGTCCTACCACCTGCTCTACGACGACGCCACGTACCGCAACAGGACGTGAGTACAGGCGGCGGCGCCGCTGCGGCCGATCCTCTTCGTTTTTGGATTCCATTAAAAGCACATACACTGTGGGCGAACGTAAGATAGCCAATGGATTTAGCCGAACGTTGGTCGCCAACGCATTGGCGTTCAAGCTATCATACACTACTGCCCATTAAAATGCTAAACTACGAAGATGACGTGCTAGAGACGCGAAATGTAACGGACGGGAAGAAGATGCAGTGAAATGATTAGCTCTTCAGAGCATTCACACAAGGTTAGCGCCGATGGTGACACCTACAACGTGCTGACATGAGAAAAATTGCAAAACCGATTTCTCATACACAAACAGCTGTTGACCGAACGGATCGTGCAGCCGCGGTCTCGATCCCTGAGGCAACAGATGGGGCGTTCGCTAGACAACAACCATTTGCGCGAACAGTTCGACGACATTTGCAGCAGCATGGACTATCAGCTTGGAAACCGTGGCTGCGGTTACCCTTCACTCTGAATCACAGACAGGAGCGCCTGCGATGGTGTATTCAACAACGAACCTGGGTGCGCGGATGGCAAAACGTCATTTTTTTGGATGAATCCAGGTTCTGTTTACAGCATCATGATGGTCGCATCTGTGTTTGGCGACATCGCGGTGAACGCACATTGGAAGCGTGTATTCGTCATCGACATACTGGCGTATCACCCGGCGTGATGGTATGGGGTGCCACTGGTTACACCTCTCGGTCACCTCTTGTTCGCATTGATGGCACTTTGAACTGTGGACTTTACATTTCAGATGTGTTACGACCTGTGGCTCTACCCTTCATTCGATCCCTGCGAAACCCTACATTTCAGCAGGATAATGTAAGACCGCGAGGTGCAGTTCCTGTACGGACCTTTCTGGTTGCAGAAAATGTTTGACTCCTGAGCTGGTCAGCACATTCTCCAGATCCCTCACGAATTGACTGGTCAATGGTGGCTCGTCACAATAAGCCAGTCACTACTCTTGATGAACTGTGGTATCGTGTTGAATCTCCATGGGCAACTGTACCTGTACACGCCATCCAAGCTCTGTGCGACTCAATGCCCAGACGTTTCAAGGCCGTTATTACGGCCAGAGGTGGTTGTTCGGGGTACTGATTCCCCAGGATCTATGCACATAAATTGCGTGAAAATGTAATCACATGTCAGTTCTAGTACAATATATTTGTCCAATGAATACCCGTTTATCATCTGCATTTCTTCTTGGTGTAGCAGTTTTAATGTCCAGAGTGTACTTATCAAACCAAGGGGTTCGTACCAAGGCATTCGGCCACGTGGAATTGCAGCTGACTGATAATTTGTCGATGCTGCTCCCATTTGGTCATTGTTATAGAGTAGCTTTTTAATACGATCCACCGGCCGATATTACGAGCGGAGAAGATTTAGCAGTAATCGCATGTGCAGCTGTTACTCTACTGGAAGAAGCTGATCGTCTGGAAAACAACTAGAAGACACGACGCATGTGAATGACCTCGCTTTTAAAAAAGCACATAGCTGTGTGGTGGGAAAAAACCGTCTGTCCCTAAAGTTGAATTAGGATATGGGCTATTTCATATTTTTTTTTCGAATGAGAGCTACAGATTTAGAATTGTTATTGAATTGTGTAGTCCTTAAAATTTCCAAGTAAGACTCATCTTTTAGGAGTGCTGCACACGCAGTAAAAAGATGTCCATAAAGCCCTTTAAAGTCAGTACCGCCATTAGATTAGATGGGTAGATCACATAACTAATGAGGAGGTATTGGATAGAATTGGAGAGAAGAGTAGTTTTTGGCACAATATGACAAGAAGAAGGGACCGGTTGGTAGGACATGTTCTGAGGCATCAAGGGATCACAAATTTAGCGGGCAGCGTGGGGGGTAAAAGTCGTAGAGGGAGACCAAGAGATGAATACACTAAGCAGATTCAGAAGGATGTGGCTTGCAGTAGGTACTGGGAGATGAAGAAGCTTGCACAGGATAGAGTAGCATGTAGAGGTGCATCAAACCAGTCTGAGGACTGAAGACCACAATAACAACAACACCACCATTAGACTGTTGTTTATTTACAGTGTTACATTTACACTTACACAATCGTAATTTAGACTTCTAAGTGCCATTATCAAGCGTTTTAAGTGTTAAAAATTGTTTGGGATGACATATTGTCGTATTAAAATACGCTATTAGACACATTGTCTAGGAGTCGATATATCTGGCAGAGCCTACTGCTTTGTTTCATTACTGTGTACACCATCCCAAGCAGTTTATAACACTTAAAACGCTTGATAATGGCACTTTGAAGCCGAAATCATGATTGTGTAAGTGTAAATTTAACACTGTAAATAAACAACAGTCTAATGGCGGAACTGACTTTAGGGAAATGTATTATGACTGTGTCCCCTCATTATCAAAGAAAAGTTATTAAATATCCATAAAGATTCCGCTTTTCTTCACATCGTGCGTATTATTTTCTAACAGCTCACTTATTTCTCTCCAGGCGCCTAATGTTTTCAATTTGTTTTACAATTGCAGTTTGTATGGTTTCCTGAACCTTCCCGTTCACGATAAAACTATCAGTATGAATGTTGTCTCCGTATTCCAATCAGTAAATACATAACCTTTCAAACAGATGTAGAAAATCGCTGCTGCACCAATTATCATTCGACTCGCCGTCTCTACTAAGAGAGTGTTACCGCCAACAGTCCGAACCGCAACCAAGGCCAACCGCTTCGTTAGCTCAGATTTGCCGCCAGTACACACTAAGCAGCTCACGGCCAACGAAGCGGCTGCTCGTCGTTCGTTGGCCTTCGTTTGTCTATCGTGGATCCGCCGTAGGTAAAGCTGTCCGTAAACCCAAGGCTACATTGAACACTATAGTTTTCTACTAAGCACGTTCATGTTGAAGGTGATATGCCATTGCCTCTGTTCGGCCTTTAAACTGAAGTATCCAGCCGTTTTTGAAGAGATATTGAGGTCTGTAGGGGCTTTACTTTCTGTCACACAATTCGAGGCCCTGTCTGTAATTTCTCAAATCCGTAATGTCCATGAATCCAAATGTCTTATACACTGAACAACCAAATAAACTCCCTTATATCGTGTAGGGCCCCCGCGAGCACGCAGAAGTGTCGCAACACGACGTGGGATGCACTCGACTAACGTCTGAAGTACTGCTTTAGGAACTGACACCATGAATCCTGTAGGGCTGTCCATAAATCCGTAAGAGCACCGAGGGATGGGGATCTATTCTGAACAGCACGTTGCAAGGTATCCGACATATGCTCAGTAAAGTTCAGGTCCGGGAAGTTTGGTGGCCAACAGAAGTGTTTAAACTCAAAAGAGTGTTCCTGGGGCCACTCTGTTCAAGCTGGTGGAGGCCCTGTAATGGTGTCGGGCGTGTGCAGTTGGAATGATATGGGACCCCTGATACGTCTATATACAACTCTGACAGGTGAAACATACGTAAGCATTCTGTCTGATCACCTGCATCCATTTATGTCCATTGTGCATTCCGACGGACTTGGGCAATTCCAGCAGGCCAATGCGACACCCCACACGTCCAGAATTGCTACAGAGTGGCTCCAGAAAATCTCTTCTGAGTTTAAACACTTCCACTGGCAGCCAAACTCCTCAGATTTGAACAGTACTGAGCATATCTGAGATGCCTTGCAATGTGCTGTTCCGAAGACATCTCCACCCCCTCGTACTCTAAACGGATTTTTGGACAGCTCTGCATGATTCATGGTGTCAGTTCCCTCCAGCACTACTTCAGGCATTAGTCGAGTCCATGCTACGTCGAGTCGCGGTAGTTAAGCGTGCTCATGGGGGCCCTACGCGATATTAGGCAGGTGTACCACTTTTTTTGGCTCTTCAGTGTAAATGGGTAGTAGTTACCTCATTAATGAATCAGAGGCGATGAACGTGGAATTAGCTACGCTGAAAATCTTACCAAGAGAATATACAGCTCTAAGTAGCTTGATTTTAAGCGGTGATAGCTCAGGCTTGTTCTGTAAAAGAATGTATAAATAAAATTTAAACAATAACGTCCACGTGGCTTATAGTGAAATTTCAGATCGTAAAATTGAACTTATATTAATTTTGAGTACAAAGTAAATTACCCGTAAGCAACGTATATAATATTAATAGATATAAATGTAAATGTCGTGTGAGTAGGGCCTCCGGTCGAGTAGTTCGTTCGCCGGGTGCAAGTCTGTCGAATGGTTCAAATGGCTCTGAGCAGTATGGGACTCAACATCATAGGTCGTAAGTCCCCTAGAACTTAGAACTACTTAAACCTAACTAACCCAAGCACGTCACACACCCCCATGCCCGAGGCAGGATTCGAACCTGCGACCGTAGCAGTCCCGCGGTTCCGGACTGCAGCGCCAGAACCGCAAGGAAACGGCGGCCGGCAAGTCTTTCGATTTGAAGCCACTTCGGAGACTTACGCGTCGATGGGGGTGAAATGGTGGTGATCAGGACAACGCAACACCCAGTCCCTGAGCGGAGAAAATCCCCGACACAGCCGGGAATCGAATCTGGGCCCTTAGGATTGACATTCTGTCGCGCTGACCACTCAGCTACCACGGACGGACATTAATAGGTTATCAACATGGAATCAGATCTGGTTGGCAGGATCTAGACACAGGTGTGATGTAAACAATTTTGTCAATGTAAGCTAGCCGAGTTGGAACCAGTAAACTCTTTAAATAAAATTCGGTTAACTTAGACATATATCGGATAGGAGTCCCCACGTGCTGCTGCTCGAGAACATTTACCCACACATTACACAGCACAAGCACATCAGTTGGCTGTTGTCAATGTTTTTGGAACACATTGGCTACGTTTCGCCTATGGGGTGCCAACTCACATTCGTCGCAAATTACCCAATGTCCCACAAAAGTATTTAATATAAATTTAGTCAGGATATGCTATGCAAAAATCTCGTATGCACTCTTGTATTTTTTAAATTTTCACAAAAAAATCGAAAGTCACAGTTCACAATAAATTAGTTTCAGAGCTTCACCTAGTTTCTTAAGATCTTGGAGGCGGTTGAATAAACCATGATTAATTGAGTGAATTACCTCTAGAAAACCATTAAAGTTCCATAGTATCTCAAACTATAAATTCCAGTATGGTTAGACACTGAAACCATCTAAGTGCGGCTTGTATCACACACAACCCCTAAAAATAACAAGTCCATCAGACGCCGAAAACTACACACGTGCACTAGCGGCTATCTCACCGTTCATCAGATAAAACTTTCTCGAAACTCAAAACTAATACTGTCTGATCGCCTCAAACGGCGTCAGAACATAGACTCCCCTCCAAACTGCCACTGTTCACCAAGGAAGCACCACTGAAGTCAGTTAATCTACTGAACATGAAAGTTCCTCAAACGTTAATTGCAAACTTTTACACACATATGATACATCAAATCATACGAAAATTTTACAAGAAATATAATGCTTTTATCAATTTTCTTTATAGTTTATTTATAAACAATAATTTTTATAGTTTTCCACCATTTTTGGATTTCTAAGTGTAAATATGAACAAATAGTTTAAATTATACATTAAATATTTTCCTATACATCTAAAGTTTACAGTTTCTCAATTTATTTCGTAAGAAAATCTGTTTTTAAGTGGGCAAAATCCACTTTTCAGCCTGTCATTTAAATATGTGAATATTTTCAGTAAATCTACTACCACAGTCTGATACAGCTCTACGAGATGTATCCGTAGACACCTCTTTTGTTGCAGTCGCTTAGTACGTTGTCGAGATATTGGCTTTTACAGTTCAGGAATTATTTGTAACATTTAACTTACAATAACTTATGAACTAATGCGGATATCGAAGGCGGGTCTTCATACACGTGTTAGTCCACCTTTTCCGCTCCAAATAACGCTACTGGGTCTTCAGTGACACATATGGTTCGGTACATATTAATTCTGGGGTAAGCTTTTAATTTTGTACTGGTCGCGAAAAGCGGCTAGGAGAAACGAGCAGCATTTGTACTGCCCATGAATAAAATCTCTTTCCGTTACAATAGGCTGTCGCGATACCAAACACACACGCGCATCATATTACACACTTTAAAGTACCCTACGGTACAGCGAATATCTCCAAACAATGTTCGTACGGTCTACACACAAAACTGCTCACCAAATAAGTCGAACAAGCGCAGATGACTACGGCTCACTTTGCCTGTGATTCCACAGACATAAATCGCACACAAAGTTCCAACGCCATCTTCCACTAAATCTGACTGGCGTGCTTCTGAGGCATGTAAGTAGGTAGAACAGAGAACCACACATGATCAAAGTCAAATTCAACTAGGGCAACTGCTCTCAGCATCCTTGTGCCACTTCAATGACAGTACCTCTCCTTCGCGGCTGTTCAGCTGTTATCGGTGGGAACGACTCGCTTATATAGAAGCGTTATCTTCTGTATAAGCGAGCGATGACCGCGCAGCGGCTCAGTCGCGCTGCTGCTCCTGCAGAGGCAACTGCATTGAACGCTGCTAAGATGCCGTACAGATGATATCGTCGCCGTTCCAAATACACAGTCTATAAAACAATCGAAAACATCGAATTTGCTACAACAGCTGGAGAGGAATGCCGTTCAGTCAGTGTGGTGGGGAGCACACATGGCTGCTGGCAGCATTCGAAGGAGGCGGCTGCATAGGTACGCAGGCGAAGACACTGTCACACTTTATAGTTCATATCGAAGCACTGCACACATCAGTAAATACACTGACCAAAAGAATCATAACACCAAGGAATTGTGCGACAAAAAGAAAGTTGGTAGGTGTGCTTCTACATCTGGAAGATATCTATTCAAATTTCGCGCCAGTCGCATAAGAGTGCTGCTAGTAGCGCAACTAGGAGGAAGCAAGTCAGGTTTGGTTTAACTGTCATGAGCGTAAGTTACCTTTGAGACTGGACGTGATGAGTTGATGTTAGTCAAGATTGTCTGTAAAACGACGAAGACGCCATTACCAGAACTTCACTGAGTTTGAACGAGGTCGTGTATAGGGCTACGAGCAACTGGATGTCGCTTCAGCGATAAGCAGAAAAACTTGGTAGGAATGTAGCCACTGTAAATGATTGCCCGCAGTGGTGGTCGCGAGATTCTGCAGTCGCAAGAAAAGCCGTCATATGGCACTACCGAGAGTGAAGGCCATCGTGTTCAGCGTCTGGCCCCGGCGCATTGTACTGCTTCTGCAACAGCAATCTGAGCATCAGTTGGAATCACACTAAAATAACGAACTCCTACAAACTGGTTACTTCAAGGACAGCTCAGAGCCAGACGCCCTGTAGCGTGCATTCCACTGACCCCAAACTACCGCAATCTGCTACTTCATTTGAGTCAAACGAGAGCTCGTTGGAGGACAGGGTGTGTTTCCTGATGAAAGCTGATTCTGCCTCGGTGCCAGTGATGGCCGTGTGTTAGAAGGAGGCCAGTTGAGGACCTGCACGTAACCAGTCTGTGTGCTCGACGCACTAAGACATAAATCTGGGGTTATGGACTGGAGTGCGATTTCGTGTAACAGGAGGAGCAAACGCGTGATTATCCCACGCACCCTGACTGCTAATTTGTATGTCGCCTGATGATTCGACCTGTTATGTTGCCATACATCGACAGCATTTCGGGGTTGTTTTTGCCGCGCGAGATAAGCCGAGCGGTCTCAGCCGCTGCAGTCATGGGCTGTGCGGCTGGTCCCGGCGAAGGTTCGAGTCCTTCCTCGGGCAAGGCTGTGTGTGTTTGCCCTTAGGTTAAGTAGTGTGTAAGCTTAGGGACTGATGACCTTAGCAGTTCAGTCCCATAAGATTTCACACACTATTGAACATTTCGGGGTTGTTTTTCAACAGGATAACACTCGCTCACGTACCGCTATTGTAACACAGAATTCTGTAGAGTGTTGACGTGTTGCCTTGGCCTACTCGATCACCAAATTCGTCTCCAATCGAGCACATATAGGAAACTATCGAACGGCAACTCCAGTATGATCCACAGCCAACATTGACAGTCCTTGTATTGAGCATCCAAGTGCAACAGGCATCCCACAAGCTGACATTCTACACCTGTATAACACAATGCATACACGTTTGAATGCTTTCATTCAACATTCTGGCGGTTACACCGATTACTAATGTACCAGAATTTCACATTTCCAATGGCTCATCTCTCAGTTACATTAAACTATGATCTTGCAATGTTAATCATTTTAATATGTTACCTAGACCAATTTATTTCCAAACTTTCATTACACTACAGTGACTTTTTCGTTTTGTTTTGAGATTTTTTCCCATCAGTGTAAGTACGGAGTAGCAGACAATGTAGCTTACTAAGAGAAAATGGTTTCACTTCGTGCTGGGCGCCTCGTATAGCATCCGGTTATAAATATCTTGAAATGAGACAGTCTCGGCTGCAAAATCTTTTTCAGTTACAGGAAATGACACGTTTCGCCCTTTTGGACATCATCAGCTTGATTTAAAAATTAATGTGGAAAACTAGCATTTGCATTAATTGACGAATGTTGGTTTTCCACGCTAATTTTTAAGTCAGTCTGATGATGCCCCAAAAGGGCGAAACGCGTCATTTCCTCACACATACTACTTGAAATGCTCGTTACCGTCGGATGTGCGAATGGGGATTGTGAAGCTACAGTTCTGCGAGTAATGACGTCGTATCCCAGAAGGAAACTCGAGTACTAACGATCCGCATGCGTGGTCTAACACTTGAGGCGACTGCTCTAGCAGTTACCTTGCGTTCCCAGTCGGAGGAAGGTATCGAAGTCGTTAACAATCCTCTCATTACATTGGACGAGAAACTGTTGATGTTGCCTTTGCATTATCTTTTCTGCCCATTTCACTTCCCTGGATAAAAAGTTCTGGATAATCACCATCATCTTTGAGAAAGAGACCTCAATGTGGCGGCAACGAGCTTCAATATCAGAAATTGAGGCCGCCTTGATGCAAAACACCTTGTTATTCGTTTGTTTCTTTATTCTCCCAAACTAGTTTCGGCGACAAATATCACCGTCATCAGTGGTTTTCTTTTTAATCTTATTTACTATATGTTACAACAAGTTTTTGAGAATTATTGTCGATGTTTGCGGCATATTTTCTGTGCGCTTTTATTTCTGACGGCGTTTTTACTCAGCGAACAACATGTCAACCGCAAATACTCGGGATGGTTTGTAGCTGATTCTATACACAGAAAAATAAAACTTTCGCACTTTGTTTATGATCAAGAATATTCTTTTCTTTTTTCTTTTTCTGTGTATAGAATCAGCTACATACCAGCCAACGCATTTGCAGATGACATGATGTTCCTGGCTAAGAACGGCAACAGAAAAAAAGCGCACAGAAAATATGCCGCAAGCAGCGACAATAATTCTCAAAAATATGGTGTAACATACAATAAATAAGATTAAAATACCCACTGGTTGTGGTGATATTTGTCGCCAAAACTACACTAGTGGCCATCAAAATTGCTACACTAAGAAGAAATACAGATGATAAACGCTGGACAAATATATTATTCTAGAACTGACATGTGATTACATTTTCACGCAATTTCGGTGCAGAGATCCTGGGAAATCGGTACCCAGAACAACCACCTCTGGCCCTAATAACGCCTTGATACGCATGGGCATTGAGTCAGAGCGTCGATGGCGTGTACAGGTACAGCTGCCCATGCAGCTTCAACACGATACCACAGTACGTCAAGAGTAGTGACTGGCGTATTGTGGCGAACCAGTTACTCGGCCACCATTGACCAGATGTTTTCAGTTGGTGAGAGATCTGGCGAATGTGCTGCCAGGGCAGCAGTCGAACATTTTCTGTATCCACAAAGGCCCGTACAGGACCTGCAACATGCGGTCGTGCATTATCCTGCCGAAATTTAGGATTTCGCAGGGATCGAATGAAGGGTAGAGCCACTGGTCGTAACACATGTGAAATGTAACGTCCACTATTCAAAGTGCCGTCAGTATGAACAAGAGGTGACTGAGACGTGTAACCAATGGCACCCTATACCATCACGCCGGGTGATACGCCAGTATGTCGATGACGAATACACGCTTCCAATGTGCGTTCACCGCGATGTCGCCAAACACGGATGCGACCATTATGATGCTATAAACGGAACCTGGATTCATCCGAAAAAATGACGTTTTGCTATTCGTGCATCCAGGTTCGTCGTGGAGTATACCATCGCAGGCGCTCCTGTCTGTGATGCAGCGTCAAGGGTAACCACAGCCATGGTCTTCGAGCTGATAGTGCATGCTGCTGCAAACGTCGTCGAACTGTTCGTATAGATCGTTGTTGTCTTGCAAACGTCCCCAACTATTGGCTCAGGGATCGAGACGTGGCTGCACGATCCGTTACAGCCATGCGGATAAGATGCTTGTCATCTCGACTGCTAGTGATGCGAGGCCGTTGTGATCTAGCACGGCGTTCCGTATTACCCTCCTGAACCCACCGATTCCATATTCTGCCAACAGTCATTGGATCTCGACGAAGGCGAGGAGCAATGTCGGGATACGATAAAGCGCAATCGCGGTAGGCTACAATCCGACCTTTCTCCTCCTTACACGAGGCATCACAACAACGTTTCACCAGGCAACGCCGCTCAACTGCTGTTTGTGTATGAGAAATCGGTTGGAAACTTTCCTCATGTCAGCACGTTGTAGGTGTCGCCACCGGCGCCAACCTTGTGCGAATACTCTGAAAAGCTAATCATTTGCATATCACAGCATCTTCTTCCTGTCGGTCAAATTTCGCGTCTGTAGCACGTCATCTTCGTGGTGTAGCAATTTTGATGGCCTGTAGTGTAGTTTTAGAGAATAAAGAAATATGCGAATAACAAGTTGTTTTGCATCAAGGTGGACTCAGTTTCTTTTATTATTGTTTTTCTATGCAAACACGGACCAAATGGAAGAGTTCCAAGATAAAATTTTTGATCTTCGGATACTAATGAACCTATGCCACCGCTTCACTCGACACGTCAAACGACTGCTCAGGCGTTCACGTTTTGCCGCAAATAGCCAAACACAAGATTACTCTCGCTTTATTTGACGGGTAAAAGCCGAGGACGGTTAGGATGCCCATTGTCCTAGCCAATGCGTAAAATAGGGATTTGCGGGTACAAGACTTCTTGTAAGGGGAATCACCTGCTGATATTTCAAGGGTTACATTATGGCCATGTGCCAGTTCATCCTGACACTTGATTATCTAGTGAATATCACGGAAAATCATTGGTGCGATACCTCAAACCATGGATCCAGCAGATTAACCTAAATCCCACGTCGTGAGTCGCTTGTTGCATGTATTGTTTGGTATCCCCCCTATTATGAACTGGCTCAGGCATGATCGGTCATATTTCATGGACTCTTTTGCTTCGAATCATTTTTCCTGTATATGACTGAATATTGCCGCTTCCTCATGGGAAACGCTGTACATGACCGTATGTGCCGTAGACGATTCTTTCCAATGACTGTGTGGTAGAAATTCACAAAAAATGACGAAGAAAAGGTTTAATTTAAATCACGATAGACTCAGTTGAATCATACATGATTTTGTTTGGACAATAATTTATAGGAATGAAATTTTCACTCAGAGGTGGAGTGTGCGTTGATACGAAACTTCCTGGCAGTTTAAAACTGTGTTCAGGGACGAAAATCGAACTCGGGAACTTTGCCTTTCGCGGGTAGGTGCTCTACCATTTCAGCTATCCTAAAACGAATCACCACCCCCTCCTCGCACCTTTAATTCCGCCTGTGTCTCGTCTCCTACCTTACAAACTTCACAGAAGCTATGCAGCAGGTCTCGATTTCGAGTCTCGATCCAGCAGACAGTTTTAGTCTGCCAGGAAGTAATTTACACTCAACTGTCACCTAGTGTATAGTTTTGCTGACGAATTTTTATTTTACAGGACAAGTTGATAATCAAATGTAAGTCTGCAGACTTTCGCAGTCGTTGTCTTGAAAGTAAAATGCTTTAAGGTGTCAGGCATCATGTTTTTTCTACATGATCGACGTTTTGATCGCTGTTGGGATATTCGTCAGGGTCCTCTGGTGTTCAGCTACGCCAATAAAATTTCCTGGAATACTGATTTAAATTGCTAAATTTCCTAATGAAGTAAGTCTTTGGTTTTAATTAATATGCAGTGACTCGAAAGTTGTTAAAATTTAAACAAGGAGGAGTGCTAGAGTATAAATTGTAGTTGTGCGAAGCCACTGCCAGCGAGTCGTTGTGATTAGTCCGACTGTCTAGTGAGCAGAAGACCTGGGTTAGAATTCCGGCCTTCGTACAAATTTTCATTCTTCGCTTCATATATACATCAAAGATGCGCTTGAGATTTCAAAATACCAGGAACCATATAGTTCCATTTGATTAATTATTTAATAGTTCATATAAATGTGTAACAACCAATACTACACTAATGGCCATTAAAATTGCTACACCACGAAGATGATGTGCTACAGACGTGAAATTTAACCGACAGGAAGAAGATGCTGTAATATGCAAATGATTAGCTTTCCAGAGCATTCACACAAGGTTTGGCGCCGGTGGCGACTCCTACAACGTGCTGACATGATGAAAGTTTCCCACCGATTCCTCACACACAAACAGCAGTGGACCGGCGTTGCCTCGTGAAACGTTGTGATGCCTCGTGTAAGGGGTTAAGAAATCCGTACCATCACGTTTCCGACTTTTATAAAGGTCGCATTGTAGCCTATCACGATTGCGGTTTGTCGTATCGCAACATTGCTGCTCGGCTTAGTCGCGATTCAATGAATGTTAGCAAAATATGGAATCGGTGGATTCAGAAGGGTAATACGGAACGTCGTGCTGATTCCCAACGGCCTCGTATCACTAGCATCCGATGTCAGGCATTTTATCCGCATGGCACGGATCGTGCAGCCACGTCTCGATCCCTGAATCAACAGATGGGGACGTTTGCATGACAACAACCATCTACACGAACAGTTCGACGACGTTTGCAGCAGCATCGACTTTGAGCTCGGAGACCATGGCTGTTGTTACCCTTGACGCTGCATCACAGACAGGAGCGCCTGCGATGGTATGCTCCACGACGAACCTGGATGCACGAATAGCAAAACGTCATTTTTTCGGATGAATCCAGGTTTCGTTTATAGCATCATAATGGTCGCATCCGTGTTTGGCGACATCGCGGTGAACGCACATTGGAAGCGTATATTCGTCATCGACATACTGGCGTATCACCCGGCGTGATGGTACGGGGTGCCACTGGTTACACGTCTCGGTCACCTGTTGTTCGCATTAACGGCACTTTGAACAGTGGACGTTACATTTCACATGTGTTGCGACCCTTGGCTGTACCCTTCATTTGATCCCTGTGATACCCTACGTTTCAGCAAGATATGCATGCCCGCATATTGCAGGTCCTGTATGGGCCTTTCTGGATACAGAAAATGTTCGACCGCTGCCCTGGCCAGCACATTCTCCAGATCTCTCACCAACTGAAAACGTCTGTCAATGGTGGTCGAGCAACTGGCTGGTCACAATATGCCAGTCACTACTCTTAATGAGCTGTGGTATCGTGTTGAAGCTGCATGGACAGCTGTACCTGTAAATCCCATCCAAGCTCTGTTTGACCCAATGCCCAGGCGTATCAAGGCCGTTATTAGGGCCAGAGGTGGTTGTTCTGGGTACTGATTTCTCAGGATCTAAGTACCCAAACTGCGTGAAAATATAATCACATGTCAGTTCTAGTATAATATATTTTTTCCAATGAATACTCGTTTATTATCTGCATTTCTTCTTGGTGAAGCAATTTTAATGGCCAGTAGTGTATTTAGTTCTGCATAAAATTACGACTTGATTAATGAATATTTAAAAAGGTCCTATGGAATTAGTATTCATAATACTATTCAAATAAGCTCACGCAGCGTCCGTGAAGCAATGTGGAGTTGCCGTTCTAATAAAGTGTTGTCAGTAGCAGCAAGTGCTGCTCTCTGTGTAATTGGAGCGTAGCGTTTTTAACTGGGAACAGTATTTGCCATCCACTGAACTTCAGTTTCTCGAGAGTTAGTAAACGACTTAGTGATGTCTCTGGCTAGAATTATCCACGAAAACAGTGCGGTAGCAAATAAACTGTTTAAGACAACGTCCTTGTTCCTTTGTTCGAAACCCCCTCCCTTTCTGGTTAAATTTAGGCCTCCAATAATAAGAAATGGTGGCAAAATACTTACTGCAAAAGAAGTCACCCTCATTCTGCAATGGCCTTGTAAAAGAAAACAGAGGAGCGGAGAGCGGTTAAGGGCACCCTATTTGTCTTTGGGGTGGGAAACTGCCCCTAAAAGGCGGAAGAATCAGCAATCATCCACGACATGAGAAATCAAAAATAAATGGAAACCAATGCATTGAAAACACCTAACGTGTATCCACAAGATATGTGGCCTGTAATTGAAAAAGTGTCATGATAATCTCTCCATTGGCAACAGATTCCTGACTGGTCCCCATTTCGGATCCCCAGGAGGGTACTGCGAAGGGGGAGGTTACCATCAGAAAATGATTCAATCACTAAAGAATGGGTAACATTTTACGAGTCCTGTCGTGAAATGTCAGAAGCTTGATCGTGGTAGGGAAACTAGAAAATCTGAAAAGGCAAATTCTGAGGCACAGTCTAGATGCAGCAGGAGCCAGTGAAGCGAAATGGAAAGAAGACTAGGATTTCTGGTCAGAGGAGTATAGGGTAATATCAAAAGCAGCAGAAAATGCAATGACGAGAGTAGGATTCGTTGTAAATAGGAATGTTGGACAGAGAGTGTGTTACTTAAACAGTTCAGTACTAGCGTTGTTCTCATAAGAATCGGCAGCGAACCAACAACGACAACAATATTTCAGGCATACATGCAACTGTCGCAGAAGAAGCTGATGAAATAAAAAACGTATATGAGATTATTGAACGGGTTGTTCAGTACGTAGCCGGCCGTTGTGGCGGAGCGGCTCTAGGCGCTTCAGTCCGGAACCGCACTGCTGCTACGGTCGCAGATTCGAAACCTGCCTCGGGCTTGGATGTGTGCGATATCCTTAGGTTAGTCAGGTTTAAGTAGTTCTAAGTCTAGGGGACTGATGACCTCAGATGTCAAGTGCCATAGTGCTCAGAGCCGTTTGAACCGTTCAGTGCATAAAGGAGGATGAAAAACAAAGGCATGGGGAATTGGAATGAGGTTGTAGGGAGGGAGTAGAAGAAAGGGTTATGGGAGAATATGGTTTTCTTCGTAGGAATGACAGAGAAGAAGGACTGAGTTCTGCAATAAATTTCAGATGATAATAGCGAATACGCCATTCAAGAATCACAAGAGGAGGAGGCGATATACTTGGAAAAGGCAACAGATACTGGATTTTAGGCATACCCAGGCGCAGATACAGACTCAGATCACAATTTAGTAGTTGTGGAGTGTACGCTGAAGTTTAACAGACCAGCCAGGTAGAACCAGGGCACTAAGAACTGGGATATGAGAGTACTATGGAATTAAGTGATAAGCTTGAAGTTCTCTGAGGCTATAGATACTGCGATAATGAGTAGCTCATAGGCAGATCAGCTGAAGAGAAATTGACCCCTCTAAAAAGGGCAATCACAGAAGTTGGAGAGAAAAATTTAGGTACAAGGAAGCTAAATGCGAAGAAAGCATGGTTTACAGAAGAAATACCTCAGTTGGTCGACGAAAGAAGGAAGTACAAGAATATTGGGGGAAATTTAAGAATACAGAAATATGTTGCATGGGAATGGAATACACAGGAAGTGCAGGGAAGCTAAGGCGCAATGGCTACGTGAATAATTTGTAGGAATCGAAATGAAATGGTTGTCGGAAGGACTGACTCAGCATGCGGAATAGTCAAAATAACCTTTGGTGAAATTAAAAGCGAGGGTGGTAACATTAAAAGTGCAATTGAAATTCCACTGTTAAATGCAGAGGAGAAGAGTGAATAGGTGGAAAGAGTACATTGAAGACGTCGATGAGGGGGAGGACTTACCGGACGACGTGATAGAAGAACCAACAGTAATCGATAGGGAACAGATAGAGGATCCACTATCGGAATGAGAATGTAAAAGAGCAGTTTCCCACCCCAAAGACATTTAAAATCAAAGGAGATGCGACAGCTAACATTCCATCGGAATTTCTAAAATTATTGGGGGACATGGCAACAAAACGAATACTCATGTTAGTGCGCAGAATTTGAGGCTGGAGATTGACCAAGAAACTTCCGGAGAAATATAATCACCACAGTTCCGAAGACTGTAAGAGCCGACAACCGCGACAATTACCGCACAATCAGCTTAGCAGCTCATGCGTCCAGGTGTTGCTCACAAGAATAATAATATACAGAAGAATGGAAAAGTAAATTGAGGATCTGATAGATGACAATGTTTAGGAAAGGTAAAGGCACCATAGATGCACTTCTGTCGTGCGGTTGATAATGGAAGCAAAAATGAAGAAAAATCAGTACACTTTCGTAGGATTTGTCTGCCTTGGAAAAACGTTCGAAAATGTAAAATAATGCAAGGTTCGAAATTCTGAGAAAAATAGGGCTAAGCTATAGGGAAAAACAAGTAATACACAATATGTAGACCGAGCGAGGTGGCGCAGTGGTTAGCACACTAGACTCGCATTCGGGAGGACGACGGTTCAAATCCCGTCTCCGGCCGTCCTGATTTAGTTTTTCCGTGAATTCCCTAAATAGCTTCAGGCAAATGCCGGGATGGTTCCTTTGAAAGGGCACGGCCGATTTCCTTCCCCATCCTTCCCTCACCCGAGCTTGCGCTCCGTCTCTAATGACCTCGTTGTCGACGGGACGTTAAACACTAATCTCCTCCTCCACAATATGTAGAGAACCAAGAAGAAACAATAAAAGTGGAAGACGAAGAAAGAAGTGCACGGATTAAAAAAGGTGTACTCTTTCGCCCTTGCTGTTCAAAGAGGAGACTTAAAATTGAAGGTGAAAGGATATCAGTGTTAAGTTTCGCTATCCTTAGTGAAACTGAAGAGCTTCAGGACCTTTTGAATGTGTAATGAGTGCAGATTATAAATTGAAAGTAAATCGAAGAAAGACGAAAGTAGTGAGAAGTAATGAGCAGTAGCAAGAAACTTGGCATCATGACTTTCCGAAGTGACTACGGCCGCACGACGGGAAGAAACAGACTCTGAACGCGGAATGGTTGTTGGAGTTAGACGCATTGGAACCTTTGACTTCGGAAATCGTGTTGTAATGCAGTATTCAAAAATTCGCAGTGTCAAGAGTGTGCCGAGAGTACCAAATTTCAGGCATTAACTCTCACCACAAACAACGCAGTGGCCGATGGCCTTCGTTTAACGACGGAAACCGGCGGCGTTTACTTGTCAGTGCTCACAGACAAGTAAAATTACGTGAAATAACCGCAGATATAAACGTGTACGACGAACGTGTTGGCTAGGACAGTGCGGCGAAATTTGGCGTTAATGGGCTACGGCAGTAGATGACCGGCGCGAGTGCCTTTGGTAACAGCGCGACGTCGCCTACAGCGCTTCTCCTAGGCTCGTGACCATATCGACTGGACGCTAGACGGCAGTAAAACCGCGGCCTCGTCAGATAAGTTCCAATTTCGGTTGGTTAGAGCTGATGTTATGATTCCAGTGTGGCGCAGACTTCACGAAGCCATGGATCCGCGGTGTCAACAAGGCACTGTGCAAGTTGCTAGTGGCTCCATAATGGTGCAAGCTGTGTTCACATGGAATGGACTAGGTTCTCTGGTCGAATTGAACCGATCATTGACTGGAAACTGTTGTGTTCAGCTGCTTGGAGACCATTTGCAGCCATTCATGTGACTTAGTGTTCCCAAACAGCAAAGTCATGTCACGGGCCACAGTTGTTCCAAACTGGCTTGAAGAACATTCTGGACAATTCTAACTAATGATTCGACCACCCAGATCGCCAGACATGAATCCCATTTCTAACAACCCTACCACAACAAAAGTCAAAATTTAATGATTGTGGTGTTGCTCACGCTGCTAAATACTGCATTTTCGGGCAACAACAAAGCTATTATGTGGCAGGTGTTATTGGAGCACAGTTAATAAAGTCATTTCATGTAATAATGAATAAAATAGGCACTCATCTTTTCGTGTTTCCCAAGCTGGTCACGTTGTAAAATCATGGCTCAATCTTCGAAAATCGAGGTGGTGATGATTCCAAGCTCGGATGCAAAAAGGCCTAGGTTTTATTCTGCGATATTCAAAAGTTTTGTAGATGCGCTTCACAAATCATTCTTAAAGATTACAATTTTGCACGACAATGGTGATCTAAAAAAATAATCAGCACTCCGAATTTAAGTTACACTTTCTTTTAATTGCTTTTATTGCAATATCACGTAACACACAAAACATCACTTCACAATACAAAACAAACTTGAAAACATTTTCCTCACTGTTAAAGTTCACATTTTATAAGCTGACCACAACATTACGTCAAAGACTTGACCTTCTCAAGGTCCGACTCTCTAACAACTAACTAATAATCACTTACGCGCCCAAAGTTGCAAGTACGTCAAAGATCATAGTGACAAAAGAAAGAATACACATTAGAGTAATATTATTGCAATATAAACATATCGATGTATCACAAATGAAATCAAATCTGAATGTTGTCTCAGAAATATGTTAAGTAGTTAACAGAAACACAGTAGAATATCGCTGGTATCGAGAGGTTGAGTTGAGGTGCCGTAATGGTTACGTAATTCAAGTACCATTACACATTGAACGTTCATAGGATGTAATCGAGGGATCAGTTTGTGCACAAAATCTTGCACCGGAAACGCATTATGCACTGCTATAGAAGCAGCATGGCTCAATATTTGACCGAACGAGGTGGCGAGTGGCTAGCTCACTGGACTAGCAGTCGGGAGGACGATGCTTCGATCCTGTGTCCGGCCATGCTGATTTAGGTTTTCAGTGATTTCCTTAAATCGCTTCAGGCAAATGCCGGTATGGCTCCTTTGAAAGGGCACGGCCGACTTCCTTCCCTAATCCGATGAGACCGATGACCTCGCTGTTTGGTCTCCTCCCACAAATCAACCCAACCCAACGCTCAATATTTCTGCAATGGACGTCCAACGACTTGACTCCATGCCACACCCAGTTGCTGCACTACGCCGGGCAAAAAGAGTTCCCAGAAGATATTAGGAGGTATCGCATAACTTTTATGACCACAGTGTATTCTGTATAACACCCGCAGGCAATGTTCCCCAGATACCGATTTGTTAGGCTGCTGCATCCTGGTGTGCTATTGGTTCTTTCTACAACGGTCTTAGGCAGCACACACTGTTTGACCTGTGTAAGTCATGCCACATTGTCAGGGCCTCTTGTAGGCTCCGGATTTCCGTAGTCAGAGGTCTTCCTTGATGCTACCAAGTAGTGCCACATTTTTAAATGGTGGATGGATGACAGTCTTCACTTTTTTTCCGAAGAATTCGTCCTTTCTTTCCGGATAATGCGCCACAAAATAGAATAAACGCAATGTCCCGTTCTCTTGAGGTTCCTCTTGTGTTTCAGGTGGTTACTGAAGAGTAACAAAATTGAAACAAACTGAACACAACGAAAACGTGTGACCCTTTCCTATGACTAGAGTACACTCGACTGAAAGTGAAAAGTGATTTCGTAGCAAAAATACATGTAGATTCGTGTAAAGATAGCTATAATAGTATCAGAAATAAACATAAACAAAGAAAAAGTAATACGATGAATATTATTAATTTAAGAGTAGAACACGGAAAGTGTCAATCCGATTTTTCAGAAACTACGCTCAGTGGAGTCATAATAAGAGAATACATGTCTCGGCTTTTCCTTAGATACTCGACCATTTCTGAGAAAACGATGTCGAAAGTTTTCGATGTAATTTAAATCGTTTTAGCGCGCAGGAGGTAGTGTTACAGCCCCTCACATTCGAGCCTAGTGTTCGAAACGCGGTTATTGCTATCATTTTATTTTTGTCATTTATCTACCCATGTCCGTAGAAAGTTACCGCACGAATGTTTCTTATCAGGTTAGGAGATTCAAGGATGTTGCAGTAATTGAGAGATTACAGTTGTATTTCACAGTAAGTGCAATGCATTTATTAGATAATATATGTGTACATGGTACTTTCCAGCGTCCATTAGACCGTCAGTGACGGAGCACGCCGTCTTCCTGCAGCTAATAAGGCGAGTACACCGTTGGTTTGTTATATATTTTAGGAGCTTCCAACAGGATCGACTTATTTTACAGATACCTGTGTAGTTACTAGTTTATTTTTGTAATTTATTGCGTGTTTGAATGCTTACTAGGTAAATCTTTTATTTTAATAACAGGGTAGTGTACAGTATCGCCCTTGTTATCGACTCTCGTATCGTACAGGCTTTTGTTTCTTTTGGTTACTGTAGCTCAGTGTCGCTTAGAGTGAGAGAGCACTTCGAATTCCTGCTGCTAATAAGCTGAGTACACCGTTCGTTTGTTATGTTTTTACGAGCTTCAAACAGGAGCGACTTCAGTAATGGATTGGAATTGTGATTGGTGCGTACAGATGCGAGCTAAGTTGGTGATTCATCGCTCACAGCTCCAGGCTGTGTTCGCTTCCGTCACACAGGTTGAGGCTGTTACCAAGGGGCCTCACTGTAGGGGTCGGACGCGGGGATGCGGGAGACGTCGAGCACACCCACGTGTCCCCCGATCGGTCCACTGTTGTGACCGCCCCGGATACTGCCTGCGCTGAGGTTGACCCCTCATCAGTGGTCGAGTGCGAGATCGTCCAGAAGTCTGGCAGGCAGCGTAAGGGGCCGATCGTAGGGCCTCCCTGGTTCGTTTGAAGAAAAGATTTCGGGCGTTATCTATAGCTGACTAGGTCTCTAAGACGGATGCAGTGGTCCATCTTGTTCCACAGGAAGCTTCTCGCCCCACATGGTCTGGGAATTCACAGACAGTGGGTTCACTGGTAGTTGGGAGCTCCAACGTTAGGCGCGTAATTGGGCCCATTAGAAACATGGCTGCCAAGGAGGGGAAGGAAGCCAGTGTCCACTCCATGTTCATACTGAGACGAGTCATTCTGGATGTGGAAAGGGTGCTTCCAGTTGCCATGAAGAGTACAGGGTGCAGCCAGCTGCAGGTGGTGGCTCATGTAAGCAGTACCAATGGTGTATGTCACTTCAGATTCTCCCTGGTCTCGGGCGGCTAGCAGGAATGGTAAAGACAGCCAGTCTTGCTTGCAAAATTAAGGTGAAGCTCATCATCTGCAGCATCTTTGATAGAACTGACTGTGGTCCTTTGGTGCAGATCCGAGTGGAGGGCCTGAATTAGAGGCTCAGGCTGTTCTGTGACCGCGTAGGCTACAGATTCCTTGACTTGCGCCATCGGGTGGTGGATTTTCGGGTTCTTAATAGGTCGGGAGTCCACTACACACAGGAAACGGCTACACGGGTAGCAGGGGCTGTGTGGAAGGGACTGGGTAGTTTTTTAGGTTAGAGGGTCACAGGAAACAACAGAACTGGCGTCCGTCTAAAACGGGGCAGGTAAACCACAGTAAGTTGGTTGTAGAAATGATCGGTATTGTAGCTGTAAATTGTCGTAGCTGTATTGCTAAAGAACCAGAGCTCCAAGCCCTAATAGAAAGCACTAAAGCTCAAATACTTATAGGTACGGAAAGTTGGCTAAATCTAGAAATAAGTTCAGCCGAAATTTTTTTCGAACGATCTAATAGTGTTCAGAAAGGATATATTAAATACAGTTGGAGGTTGAGTATTTATTGCTGTCAGAAGTAGTTTACCTTGTAGTGAAACTGAATTAGATAGTTCCTGCGAAATACTGTGGGTGGAGGTTATACTTGACAATCTAACTATTAATTGATTCGTTTTACCGACCCCCTCGACTCAGAATATCTAGGTGTTGAACAGTTGAAAGAAAACTTGAGTCTCGTTTGAAATAGCTTCCCCACTCATACAATTATAGTCGGTGGTGGCTTCAATCTACCCTCTATATGCTGAAAAAATTATACGTTTAAAGCCGGCAACAGGCATAAAACGTCATCCGAAATTGTACTGAATGCTTTCTCAGAAAATTATCTTGGACAGTTAGTTCATGAGCCCACTCGAAGCGTAAATGGTTGCGAAAGCATACTTGACCTCTTAGCAACAAATACTCCTGGACAAATAGGGAGTATCGTGACAGCCTCCATTCCTTCCGATCTGATAATCTAAGCGTAGAAAAGATGTGGGATGATTTCAGAGAGATAGTTTCGACGGCAATTGAGAGCTATATAAGTGGTGGTAGAGTTCCCCATGGTACACAAAACGGGCCAAATCGCTGTTGCAAAAGCAACGAGAAAAGCATGCCAAATTTAAAAGAACGCAAAATCCCCAAGATTGGCAAAGTTTTACAGAAGTTCGAAATATGGCGCGTACTTCAATGCGAGACGCTTTCATTAATTTCCACAACGAAACTCTGTCTCGGAATCTGGCAGAGAACCCAAAGAGATTCTTGTCATACATAAAGCACACCAGACGCAATCAATACCTTCACTGTGCGATAACAACGGTGAAGTCACGGATGACAGTGCCACTAAGGCAGAGTTATTAAACACTGTTTTTGGAAACTCCTTCACAAAAGAAGACGAAGTAAATATTTCTGAATTACAACTGCCATGATGAGAAAAAAGTAGATATCCTCGGCGTAGAAAAAAGCTTAAATCACTTAACAAAGGCAAGGCCTCCGGTCCAGATTGTATAACAGTCATGTTCCATTCAGAGTATGATGATACAATAGCTCCATATGTAGCAATTACATACCTCTCCCTCACAGAAAGACCCGTACCTAAAGACTGGAAAATTGCTCAAGTCGCACCAATACCCAAAATGGAAAGTAGGAGTGATCCACTGAATTACAGACCCATATCACTAACATCGATTTGCAGTAGGGTTTTGGAACATATTACGTTCGAACATTTTGAAGTACCTCGAAGAAAACGATGTATTGGCACATAGTCAGCAAGGATTCAGATAATATCGTTCTTTTGAAACACAACTAGCTCTTTATACTCATGGAGTGATAAGTGGTATCGACAGGGTATGTCAAATTGATTTCAAATTTTTAGATTTGCAGAAGGCTTTCGACACCGTTCTTCACAAGCCTCTTCTAACCAAACTGCGTGCCTATGGAATATCACCTCAACTGTGCGACTGAATTAGTGATTTCCTGTCAGAAAGGTCGCAGTTCGTAGTAATAGACGGAAAGTCATCGCGTAAAACAGAAGTAATATCCGGCGTTCCCCAAGGAAGTGTTATAGGCCCTCTATTGTTCCTGATCTATATTAACGACATAGCAGACAATCTGAGTAGCTGTCTTAGATTGTTTGCAGATGAAGTCATTTACCGTCTTGTAAAGTCAAAACGAATTGGAAAAAGGTTTTAGATAAGCTCTCTGTTTGGTCCGAAAAGTGGCACTTTACCCAGAATAAAGAAGTGTGAAGCTATTCACATGAGTACTAAAAGAAATCCGCTAAATTTCGATTACGCGGTAAGTCACACAAATCTGCAAACTGAAAATTCAACTTATCACTTAGGAATTACAATTACAAATTACCTAAACTGGAACGATAACATTGATAATTTTGTGGGTAGAGCAAACCAAAGACTGCGATTTGTTGGCAGAACACTTAGAAGGTGCAGCAGGTTTACTAAAGAGACTGCTTACACCACGCTTGTCCCCCCTATTCTGAAGTACTGCTGTGCGGTGCGGGATCCGCATTAGGTGGGACTAGCGGATGACAGCGAAAAAGTTCAAAGAAGGGCCGCTCATTTCGAATTATCGCGATATAGGGGAGAAAGTGCAACAGACATGATACGTGAATTGGGGTGGCAATCGTTAAAACAAAGGCGCTTTTCGTTGCGGCGGCATCTGCTCATGAAATTTCAATCACCAGTTTTCTCCTCCGATTGCGAAAAAATTCTTTTGGTACCCACCTTCATAGGGAGAAGTGATCATCACGATAAAATAAGAGAATTCAGGGCTTGCAGAGTAAACTTTTAAGTGCTCGTTTTTCCCGCGCGCCGTTCGAGAGTGGCACGATAGACGGCTTGAAGGCGTTTCACTGAACCCTCTGCCAGGCACTTTACTGTGAATAGCAGAGTAGTCACTTAGATGTAGATGCAGAAGTTTTTTAAACCCTCTTTCCTATATTTCGTTCTTATATCAGTTTCTATACTAATTCATAAGTTCTGCACTTGCGTTTACTCTTCAGGAAGATTTTGTGTGTTCCCTTGGAGTATACCGATCGTAGAAACAATTGAAAGAGAAATTCCGAACACCTAGAGCACCGCACGAAGGCAAGTTTTTCTACGGTGACATTTCTTGGCATGTAGGGAAAGAAACGTCTGGAAAATTGCTGAAGATTTCTCGCGTTGGCAATAGTTTCGCAGCGAACTGCGCTTAGCGAATCACCTTACCGGAAACTGGCGCTTGAAAATTTTTATGAATCAAGATACACTACAGGAATTACTCCGAAAACTATTTCAAATAGTTTTCTGATTCACTTATTGTTCTTTTCTTTCTTTCTTCTATTCTTTTTAATTTATTCACCAAGCATACAATTACCAGACGAATAAGGAAGACGTTATTTCAATATACACTGGAAAACATTCGTGTAATAATCTTTTATGGGTTGGGATAGATGATTAAGAAACGAAAATATGAATAATAATCAGAGTGGTAAGCCGTGAAACCTAGACGTTAGCCACTGTGCAACCACTTCAGTTAAGCTAAGTGCTCCCTGGAAGACAAATAAAGTGCCTAGAAAATTTTAGCCGTCGTTTTCTCAATAACAGTCAAGTATCTACAGATAAGTCGAGATATGTTTCAGCATATTCTGACCCCTCTTCCAGTGACCAAAGTTCCTGAAAAATCGGCTTGTGGCATTTGCCGTGTTATTCTCGTTAGTTCGAGATTCAGGACAGAAAAAGAAAGCGAAAGTGATTTTATAATGATTTATATAAATTTATCCAGAACGAATTTTCAACTTCAGCGAAGTGTGCGCTGATTTTAAACTTCCTGGCAGAATAAAACTGTGTTCCGGGCCAGTACTTGAACCTGGGACCTGTGCCTTCTGCGGTTCTTTACCGACTGAATTGCACAGATGCACATCAAAGGTCTACTCGGTCTCCTACCTTCAAGAGTGGCGAAAGTAAAGCTACGAGCACGCGTCGTCGATGGGCCTGGGTAGCTCACTCGGTAAGCGCACTGTCAGCGAAACACAAGGTTTCTGTTTCGAATACTGGCCCGGTACAGTTCTAACATGCCAGGAAATTTTATACAGGGTGTTACAAAAAGGTACGGCCAAACTTTCAGGAAACATTCCTCACACACAAATAAAGAAAAGATGTTATGTGGACGTGTGTCCGGAAACGCTTAATTTCCATGTTGGAGCTTATTTTAGTTTCGCCAGTATGTACTGTACTTCCTCGATTCACAGCCAGTTGGCCCAATTGAAGGAAGGTAATGTTGACTTCGGTGCTTGTGTTGACATGCGACTCATTGCTCTACAGTACTAGCATCAAGCACATCAGTACGTAGCATCAACAGGTTAGTATTCACCACGAACGTGGTTTTGCAGTCAGTGCAATGTTTACAAATACGGAGTTGGCAGATGCCCATTTGATGTATGGATTAGCACGGGGCAATAGCCGTGGTGCGGTACGTTTGTATCGAGACAGATTTCCAGAACGAAGGTGTTCCGACAGGAAGACGTTCGAAGCATTGACCGGCGTCTCAGGGAGCACGAAACATTCCAGCCTATGACTCGCGACTGGGGAAGACCTAGAGCGACGAGGACACCTGGAATGGGCGAGGCAATTCTTCGTGCAGTTGACGATAACCCTAATGTCAGCGTCAGAGAAGTTGCTGCTGTACAAGGTAACGTTGACCACGTCACTGTATGGAGAGTGCTATGGGAAAACCAGTTGTTTCCGTACCATGTACAGCGTGTGCAGGCACTATGAGCAGCTGATTGGCCTCCACGGGTACACTTCTGCGAATGGTCCATCCAACAATGTGTCAATCCTCATGTCAGTGCAAATGTTCTCTTTACGATGGAGGCTTCATTACAAAGTGATCAAATCGTAAATTTTCACAATCAACATGTGTGGGCTGACGAGAATCCGCACGCAATTGTGCAATCATGTCATCAACACAGATTTTCTGTGAACGTTTGGGCAGACATTGTTGGTGATGTCTTGATTGGGCCCCATGTTCTTCCACCTACGCTCAATGGAGCACGTTATCATGATTTCATACGGGATACTCTACCTGTGCTGCTAGAACATGTGCCTTTACAAGTACGACACAACATGTGGTTCATGCACGATGGAGCTCTTGCACATTTCAGTCGAAGGGTCCGTACGCTTCTCAATAACAGATTCGGTGACCGATGGATTGGTAGAGGCTTACCAATTCCATGGCCTCCACGCTCTCCTGACCTCAAAACTCTTGACTTTCATTTATGGGAGCATTTAAAAGCTCTTGTCTACGCAACCCCGGTACCAAATGTAGACTCTTCGTGCTCGTATTGTGGACAGCTGTGATACAATACGCAGGGCAGCATCAGCGCATCAGGGATTCCACATGACTGAGGGTGGATGCATGTATCCTCGCTAACGGAGGACATGTTGAACATTTCCTGTAACAAAGTGTTTGAAGTCACGCTGGTACGTTCTGTTGCTGTGTGTTTCCATTCCATGATTAATGTGATTTGAAGAGAAGTAATAAAATGAGGTCTAACATAGAAAGTAAGCATTTCCAGACACATGTCCACATATCATATTTTCTTTCTTTGTGTGTGAGGAATGTTTCCTGAAAATTTGGCCGTACCTTTTTGTAACACCCTGTATAAATATACAGGGTGACAATTATTGATCTATATGAAATAAAATCGTCGTAACGTCAGAACGGTTTGTGTTAGGATGTCCAAACTCCACGGTTTGACGCTTGAAGGGAATTAGTTTGCGCTGTTTGGTTCGGCTTAGAGGCGAAACCCACTTTCATCTGGATGTGATCGTCAATAAGCAAAATTGGAGCATTTAGGGGACTGGGAATCCGCATTTCGCAATCGAGAAGTCTCAACACCCTCAACAGGTGACAGTGTGGTGTGCAACGGCCAGTCACGGAATAATCACTGCGGTGTTCCTTGATGGCATGGTGACAAGTGAACGGTACGTGAAGGTTTTGGAAGATGATTTCATCCCCACTATTAAAAGTAACTGATTTCGACAACATGTGGTTCGTGCAAGACGGAGCTCGACCCCATCGTAGCAGGAAAGTGTTTTGTGTCCTTGAGGAGCCCTTTGAAGACCGCATTCTGGCTCTGGGGTATCCAGAGGCCACTGGCATGGGCCTCGATTGGCCGCCACATTCTCCGGATCTGAACAAATGCAACTCGGATGTCGTGTACAGGTACAGCTGCCCATGCAACTTCAACACGATACCGCAGTTCATCAAGAGTAGTGACTGGCGTATTGTGACGAACCAGTTGCTCGGCCACCATTGACCAGACGTGTTCAATTGGTGAGAGATCTGAAGAATGTGCTTGTCAGGGTAGTAGTCGAACATTTTCTGTATCCAGAAAGGCCCGTACAGGACCTGCAACATGCGGTCGTGCATTATCCTGTTGAAATATAGGGTTTTGCAGGGATCGAATAAGGGTAGAGCCATGGGTCGTAACACATCCGAAATGTAACGTCCACTGTACAAAGTGCCGCTAGTGCGAACAATAGATGACCGAGACGTGTAACCAAAGGCACCCCATACCATCAAGCCGGGTGATAAGTCAGTATGGCGCCGACGAATACTAGCTTCGAATGTGCGTTCACCGCGATGTCGCCAAACACGGACGCGACCATCATGATACTGTAAAGAGAACCTGGAGTCATCCGAAAAAATGATGTTTTGACATTCGTGCACCCAGGCTCGTCGTTGAGTAAACCATCGCTGGCGCTCCTGCCTGTGATGCAACTTCAAGGGTAACTGCACCCGTGGTCTGCGAGCTGATAGTCTATACTGCTGCAAACGTCGTCGAACTGTTCGTGCAGATGTTTGTTGTCTTGCAAACGTCCCCGTCTGTTGATTCTGGGATCGAGACGTGGCTGCACGATCCGTGCCATGCGGATAAAATGCCTGTCATCTCGACTGCTAGTGATACGAGGCCGTTGGGATCCAGCACGACGTTCCGTATTACCCTCCTCAACCCACCGACTCCATATTCTGGTAACAGTCATTGGATCTCGACCAACGCGAGCAGAAATGTCGCGATACGATAAACAGCAATCGCGATAGGCTGCAAACCGCCCTTTATCAAAGTCGGAAACGTGAGGGTACGCATTTCCTCGCCTTACACGAAGCATCACAACAACGCTTCACCGGGCAACTGCTGTTTGTGTATGAGAAATCGGTTGGAAACTTTCCTCATGTCAGCACGTTGTCGGTGTCGCCACCGGCGCCAACATTGTGTGAATGCTCTGAAAACCTAATCATTTGCATATCACAGCATCTTCTTCCTGTCGGTTAAATTTCGCGTCTGTACCACGTCATCTTCGTGGTGTAGCAATTTTAATGGCCAATAGTGTAATTCAGTAATTATCACCCTGTAATTTGACCTATGAGGTCATTCCTATTATCAAGGTAGTGGACTATGTCGGAAGAATAAGTGAGTCTTTCGGACAGACTGTTCTGAAGGTGCATCTCGGGATCTCTCCACAGACTCCGGCCCAGTTCGGGAGCGATGCCGGAGAAACAGTTCCTGCCCAGAGAGTCGCTACTGACGAACCTGATGAGAGTGAAACACCTCCACACCGTCTACAACATGTTCGTGGCCGTGCTGCTCATGCTCTTCCTGCACACCGCCGTCTACGACCTCGTCACTGACGGGCAGTAAGTTTTTTTATTGTTAATGGATGAATATAAATAATAATAATAATAATAATAATAATAATAATAATAATAATAATAAATCGTGTATCAAAATGAATCGTCAAGTTGGCACATCTATATTTCTGAAACTAATCAACATATACATTGGATTTTATTTTTTGATAAACAGGAAATTCAAAATGTTTTTATATCGTTTCATAGTGTTCAATACGCCATTCCTCAGATGTACGACGAATGTCAATGCGGAACTGAAATTGTTTCCACACAGCACCGAGCATGTCTTGAGTTACAGCTTCCACAGCTGCTGTTATGCGATGTCTCAGTTTATTCGTTGTTTCTGGAAACGGAGGCACATAAAAACAGTATTTTATAAGGCCTCGTAAGAAATAATCACATACAGTCAGGCCCGGTGACCCTGGAGGCTGGTAATGTAAGGCTGAAGCATTTGGTCCAGTGCGACCGATCCATCGTCCAGTAATCCTTTGATTTAAAAATTCCCGAACTTTGACATGCCAGTGTGGCGAAGCCCCATCCTATTGATAAATTAAGTCATTCGAATCAGTCTCCAATTGAGGGAAAAGAAAATTCTCAAGCGTATCGAGGTATGTGCTTGCTGTAACAGTCTTCTCCGCAAAGAAAAATGGACCATACACCTTTTCCCGTGACACTAGACAAAATACATTACATTTTTGAGAGTCCCTCTCATGTTTTAAAACCCATATTCTCATATTAATACGGTTTACCTTCCCATTTAAATGGATTGTTGCCTCTTCACGAAACACTAAGCTTGGAAGAAAACTGTCGTACTCCATCTTGCCAATAACGAAATTACAGAACACCACACGTTGTTGGCTGTCGCCTTCAAGAGGAGCTTGCAGTAGTTGAATTTTGTGTGGTTTCATGTGTAAATCCGGAACCGCGAGACAGTTACTGTCGCAGGTTCGAATCCCGCCTCGGCCATGGATGTGTGTGATGGCCTTAAATTAGTTATTTTTAAGTAGTTCTAAGTTATATGGGACTGATGAAAATGGTTCAAATGGCTCTGAGCACTATGGGACTTAACATCTAAGCTCATAAGCCCCCTAGAACTTAGAACTACTTAAACCTAAATAACCTAAGGACATCACACACATCCATGCCCGAGGCAGGATTCGAACCTGCGACCGTAGCGGTCTCGCGGTTCCAGGCTGAAGCGCCTAGAAACGCTCGGCCACACCGGCCGACGGTACTGATGACCTCCGTGTTAAGTCCCATAGGGCTCAGAGCCATTTGAACCATTACATGTGTAAACGTCGACGGAACACATGCCCGACGGACGTCGGGGGTGTGTTGAGCTGTCGAGCTGCACGGCGAACGGATTTCCACGGACACCTTGTGAAATGTGGGGAATGCGTTCGATGTCTGCGTCAGACAATTGGTTCAAAAATGGTTCAAATGGTTATAGGACTTAACATCTTAGTTTATCAGTCCCGTAGAACTTTACTTAAATCTAACTAACCTAAGGACATCACACACATCATGCCCGAGGCAGGATTGGAACCCGCGACCGTAGCGGTCGCGTTATTCCAGACTGAAGCGCCTAGAACCGCTCGATCACAAAGGCCGGCCAGACACTAGGGGACGACCCGACGATTTGCCTTTACATAAACTACCTGTTTCTCGGAATTGTTCATGCCAACGTCTAATACTCTGTGCTGTAGAAGGATCCACACCATGCCTTGTATAATAGTTACGTTGAACAGTTATTACTGACCCGCACTGCGTAAAACGTAAAACACAAAACATTTTCTGTTGTCGCGACCCCATTTTTACTAGAAACGAAGTGGGCACACACTGCTGCAACCTAGCGGGAACCATGTAAAACTTGAGAATTTGCACTCTGCAACAGTACGTTGTTCACGCACGTATCTCAAATAGCATAATAGTTATGACTTTTTAAAATCGAGTGATTCTTTTTGATACACTCTGTACTTTATTTACTATCAAATGATTCACTGCATGTACACAAAACAGCGAAGACTGCAAGTCTTCATACACAACTCAATAATATTGTCTCTGGTTATGTCGTTCACATCGGATATGGTTACACACAAAACGTTTGCTGTTGTTTACGTACTTTGTCTCAAAACACCTCTTATTCTCCCCGTAAAAATGTTTTTGTAGAATGCATTTCTTAGAGGTGAGGGCTTCACTGTGTACAGAGGCATAATATATATTTCAATCCACTGGGTTATTTAATCGTGCATGTCGCAGACCGTTTTCATTGAATGCTGCCCTGTGCTGCAGATGTAAAAAATTTTCTTAATTTCTAAGGTTGTTCTGCTTCACATTAGAACATGTTTGGCTGCAGTCCTTTAAAAAGCAATATACATTTGCATTGATTGCCTGTTCAGTCGGTTCTTGGCAGAATATTTCATACATTATGAATGAAACACACATTGTGTTGTGTGTGTATCGTTCAAAGTAGATTGTAGAATATACGTGGTTATTAAGGCCAGCGTAGCAATATTTGCAGAAAGTGCACACTATGATCATTCTTGTAGCCATTTTAATCAGTAGCTTACTGAGATTTGCTCTGGTCGTTGCGCATCAAATAACCCTTCCAACTATTCAGTTATGCAGAAAATAAGGTACGGGGTGCAATCTTTAGGACAACAGTATCTTTGCAAAACTTGCTTATCATACTGACTACACACACACACACACACACACACACATATATATATATATATATATATATATATATATATATATATATATATATATATATATATATATACAGAGGCAACAGAGCATGCACAATGTCGGCACTAGTACAGTGTATATCCACCTTTCGCAGCAATGCAGGCTGCTATTCTCCCATGGAGACGATCGTAGAGATGCTGGATGTATTCCTGTGGAACGGCTTGCCATGCCATTTCCACCTGGCGCCTCAGTTGGACCAGCGTTCGAGCTGGACGTGCAGACCGCGTGAGACGACGCTTCATCCAGTCCCAAACATGCTCAATGGGGGACAGATCCGGAGATCTTGCTGGCCAGGGTAGTTGACTTACACCTTCTAGAGCACGTTGGGTGGCACGGGATACATGCGGACGTGCATTGTCCTGTTGGAACAGCAAGTTCCCTTGCCGGTCTAGTAATGGTAGAACGGTTTGGATGTACCGTGCACTATTCAGTGTCTCCTCGACGATCACCAGAGGTGTACGGCCAGTGTAGGAGATCGCTCCCCACACCATGATGCCGGGTGTTGGCCCTGTGTGCTTCGGTCGTATGCAGTCCTGAATGTGGCGCTCACCTGCACGGCGCCAAACACGCATACGACCATCATTGGCACCAAGGCAGAAGCGACTCTCATCGCTGAAGACGACACGTCTCCATTCGTCCCTCCATTCACGCCTGTCGCGACACCACTGGAGGCGGGCTGCATGATGTTGGGGCGTGAGCGGAAGACGGCCTAACGGTGTGCGGGACCGTAGCCCAGCTTCATGGAGACGGTTGCGAATGGTCCTCGCCGATACCCCAGGAGCAACAGAGTCCCTAATTTGCTGGGAAGTGGCGGTGCGGTCCCCTACGGCACTGCGTAGGATCCTATGGTCTTGGCGTGCATCCGTGCGTCGCTGCGGTCCGGTCCCAGGTCGACGGGCACGTGCACCTTCCGCCGACCACTGGCGACAACATCGATGTACTGTGGAGACCTCACGCCCCACGTGTTGAGCAATTCGGCGGTACGTCCACCCGGCCTCCCGCATGCCCACTATACGCCCCCGCTCAAAGTCCGTCAACTGCACATACGGTTCACGTCCACGCTGTCGCGGCATGCTACCAGTGTTAAAGACTGCGATGGAGCTCCGTATGCCACGGCAAACTGGCTGACACTGACGGCGGCGGTGCACAAATGCTGCGCAGCTAGCGCCATTCGACGGCCAACACCGCGGTTCCTGGTGTGTCCGCTGTGCCGTGCGTGTGATCATTGCTTGTACAGCCCTCTCGCAGTGTCTGGAGCAAGTACGGTGGGTCTGACACACCGGTGTCAATGTGTTCTTTTTTCCATTTCCAGGATTATATATATATCTCCGTACATGGCTTACGCACTAAAAAGAGTTAACATAGATGGATGCTCAGTTTCAGACTACTTTGAATGGTTAAACCAAGAAATTGTAGACTAAACATATATATAAATAGGGTGACATGTTGAACTATGTGGAATAATATCTTCATAACTTCTGAAGAGCTCAGTTTGCGTTAGGACGTTCAAATTGCACGGTAGGCCGCGGTACATAATGGGAATTGGAATGCGCATATGCACGTGAAAATATCTCGGTACAGGGTGACTGAGCGTATAGCGCTTACAAAGGTCTATGCGACCAATGACAGCCCCACTGCGGCTCAAAGCAAGTTTGCGACAGAGAGTACGCTGAAGACAGCCGGTCAGAGTGTGTTAACAATCGAGAATTCGATTCGCAAGTTTGAGTGAACGGGTAGTGTTGGTGATGACAGTGTTGGCAATGTCGGTCGTTCGAAAAAAGTGAAAGCGTCTGGAAGCATCGAGAAGACACGCGCTTTGTCTCCAGCCAGTTCCAGGAAATCGATCAGACGAGCTGCACAGCAGGTGGGAATCAACCGGGAGACGCTGCAACAGATTGTTGACCACCTGCATCTCTTCCCATACAAAATCCAAACCCATCAGCCATTAAGCCCCAGGGCCATGGAACAGCGGTTGTGTTTCGCCAACAGTATTGTCCACTGAATTGAGAAACAGGACTTGTAAGTAGGTTGTTTAGGTTATTATATTGGTAACGCCAATGCCACGTAGCGCTCTGTATGAAAATCACTGGCTGCGCTGTGTGCAGTCTGTGGCTGGTTTGCATTGTTGTTTGCTATTGTAGTGTTGGGCAGTTACATGTTAACAGCGCATAGCGTTGCGCTGTTGGATGTGAGCCGCCAGCAGTGGTGGATGTGGGGTGAGAGATGGCGGAATTTTGAGAGCGAACGATCTGCACATGTGTCCATCAGAAAGAGTAAATTTGTAATATTGGATATCATGGACTGATATATATATATATATATATATATATATATATATATATATATATATATATATATATATATATATAACTTTTGAACACTATTAAGGTAAATACAATGCTTGTTCTCTATCAAATTCTTTCATTTGCTAACTATGCCTATCAGTAGTTAGTGTCTTCAGTAGTTTGAATCTTTTATTTAGCTGGCAGTAGTGGCGCTCGCTGTATTGCGGTAATTCGAATAACGAAGGTTTTTGTGAGGTAAGTGATTTGTGAAACGTATAGGTTAATGTTAGTCAGGGCCATTCTTTTGGAAGGATTATTGAAAGTCAGATTGCGCTGCGCTAAAAATATTGTGTGTCAGTTTAGTGTTGATCATAATAGGTAAAGAGCGAAATGTCAGAGTGCGTTCAGTTCTGCTCAGCTGTTTAAAAAATCAAATAATGCAAGAGGTTTATGAGCACAGTAATTCATAAATTTTTCTAAGGGGACGTTACAGACTTTGATGTGAATGTTGTTTGGTTAACGACAAAGCTCACTTTTATTTGCATGGGTTCGTCAGTCAGCAAAACTGACGCATTTGGAGAGCTGAGAATCCGTATTTCGAGATATAGAAGTCTCTTCACCCTAAACGAGTGACTGTGTGTTGTGCAATGTCCAGTCACGGAATAATCGGTCCGATATTCCTTGATGTCACGTGAAAGTTTTGTAAGATGATTTCATCCCTTTAATCCAAAGTGACCCTGACTTCGAGAAGATGTGGCTGATCCAATACGGAGCTCAACCGCACCGAAGCAGGAGAATGTTTGATGTCCTTGAGGAGCACTTTGGGGACCGTATTCTGGCTCTGGTGTACCCAGAGGCCACTGGCATGGGCTATTGTGGGCTATATTCAAAACAGTGTCTATAATAGTAACACCAAAACCATTGCTGAGCTGAAAACAGTCATTCAGGAGGTCATCGACAGCATCGATCTTCCGAAACTTCAGCGGGTCATGCAAAATTTCGCTATTCGTCTGAGCAACATCATCGCCAATGATGACAAGCATACAGAAATGTCATAACATATAACCGAATATCTGGTAGTGACGTCTACATGTTGAATAAAGTGTGTGCACGCTGTAGTTTGTAACTGATTTACGTTTTTACAAACTGTTTTCGGTTACCAGAGTAGAAATTCATTAGTTGTCTCTTACACTGATGTTCCATACCTTATCTAATAGGAGAGTAGCTGCATCAACAGCCAGCTGATAATGTGCCACGGAACATAGATAGAGCTTTAGTGCTACAAATTCTTCCAAATACTGAAATAAGGTTTGCGGAAAGTCATTGTAGTCAAATTGGAGGCTATTAATTTGTGTAGTTACCATTAGCAGCTTCTGTGACTACCAAGAGAATGAAGTCACTGTTGTACGTAAAAACTGAACAAAGCTTCAGCACCCGACGGAATCCCGTATCACATTATATTGCGACTGAGTTATCCCTTGTTTTAACCACAACCGTAAATCTCTCGAACAGAAAGCCGTGCCAGATAGTTGGAGGAAAGCAGCAGGTCACACCCATACACAAGAAGTGTAGCAGAAGCAGCAGAAGTATTTGACATCCTTTTGTTGTAGAATCTTAGAAAACATTCGGAGCTCATTATCTCAGTGACAACCAGCATGCATGACGAAAATATCGATCATATGAAACTCTCTTGGTGGGGAGGATGAAGCATGTAATCTCGAATGGATGGTCATTGACATTAGTAGAAGGCCGGCCTCTGTGGCCGAGCGATTCTAGACGCTTCAGTCTGGAACCGAGCTGCTGCTACGGTCGCAGGTTCGAATCCTGCCTCGGGCATGGATGTGTGTGATGTCCTTAGGTTAAGTTAGGTTTAAGTAGTTCTAAGTCTAGAGGACTGATGACCTCAGATGTTAAGTCCCATAGTGCTTAGAGCCATTTGAACCATTAGTAGAAGTACCTTCGGCTGTGGTTGGTTGGTGTGTGGGGGTTGAAGGGACCAGACTACAAAGGCCATCGGTCTCGCTTCGGATGTGTCAAAGAAAAGTGTGTTACGATCCTTACTGGTTAATGACGATGCAGAGAGTATTAATAATGTCAGATTTTTGCAGGTCATTCAGTTATCTGTAATGAAGCACTATCTGGAAAAAGCTGCACAAATATTGTCAAATCTTCACAATATTTCAAAGTGGTGTTAAGATTGGCTACTTGCTTTCAGTGTTCAGAAATGGAAAATTTTCCACTTCATAAAACGAAAAAAAGTAGTATCCTGAGACTACGACACCAGTGAGTCAGAAATGGAATCGGTCAACTTACACAAATACCTGGGTATAAGCCCCCTTACGGCCATGAAAAGGAAAGGTCGCAAGCGCTCAGTCGTAGGTGAAGCAAGTGGGAGACTTTGGTCTGTTGTATATAGAATACTAGCGAAAAGCAGATAATATTAAAACAAGATCACTTACAATTTAGTCACCGACACATCCTAGAATACTGCTCAAGTATGTTGGATCCGCACCAGATAGGAACAACAGGGGATGCTGAACGTACACAGAGAAGAGTAGCAGAAGTTGTCACGGGTTTGTTTGAGCTGTAAAAGAGTAGCGGAGACGGTGAAGAAACTGAACTGACAGTCCAAATCTCCCTTCGTATCGCTGCCGTAACAATAGTGAGGACAAGTTTAGATTAATTACAGAATGCACAGAGGCATATAAACAGTCACTGTTTCCACACTCCATACGTGAATGGAACGTAAAGAAGCCATGTAACAGGTACAGTGGGACAAACCCTCTGTTATGCAATTTACGGTGATTGGAAGTGAATGAAAGACGTACCTCATTAACACACACATGGTCGATCATGTCTGTGAGTACAAAAAAATGGCTCTGAGCACCATTGGACATAACATCTATGGTCATCAGTATCCTACAACTTAGAACTACTTAAACCTAAATAACCTAAGGACATCACACAACACCCAGTCATCACGAGGCAGAGAAAATCCCTTACCACACCGGGAATCGAACCCGGACACCCGGGCGCGGGACTGTGAGTACAGTTTATAAGGTAGGATTGCTTTTGTTAGTAATAAGCGCCACCTACAGTCACAATATTTTATCAAGCTGTTTTTGTCCAACGCAAAATAGGGATGCACTACGAAATGGGTCAATAAATGTCTTTGACTGAAAATGGTGTATTACTAATAAAAACATTCCTAAGGTGTACTTCCTTTTAATGGCATTCGACAACTCTTGAAATGTGAAGGCAACGTATAAAACTCAGGGGTTTCCAGTCAAATCTTCCACTAGAATTACCGGGATCCATACTAAATATGTTGCCTAAGCCTACCCATAAAGCACATTTACAGCACAGTTGTGTGAAATTTATACCGAGATGGATATGAAACTGCATTCGAAAGCTTTGCTCTTCACTTCTCTACCTCGATTAATTTTATGAGACCCATAGAGTTCATCCCGTTAACCTTAAATCATAAAATTTGGCAAAAAGCGAGGTTTCACAGAACAGCGAAAAAATCAATAAATCGTCGATTTGTAATTACATCAGACAAAAAAGGTACGTCTTTTGCCACTTTGTCATTTGTTATCCTATTTCCAAATTAAAATTGAAACTTCTCGAAATTCTTGCAATTCCCAGAAGAAATACACTGAAGCGCCAAAGAAACTGGTGCAGGCATGCTTATTCAAATACAGATAAATGTAAACAGGCAGAATACGGCTCTGCGGTCGGCAACGCCTATATAAGACAACAAGTGTCTGGCGGAGTTGTTAGATCGGTTATTGCTGCTACAATGGCAGGTTATCAAGATTTAAGTGAGCCTGAACGTGGTGTTTTTTATAGTCGGCGCAGGAGCGATGGGACACAGCATCTCCGAGGTAGCGATGAAGTGGGGGTTTTCATGTACGACCGTGTCTCGAGTGTGCCGTAAATATCAGGAATCTGGTAAAACATCAAATCTTCGACATCGCTGCGGCCGGAGAAAGATCCTACAATAACGGGACCAACGACGACTGAAGAGAACCGTTCAACGTGACAGAAGTGCAAACATTCCTCAAATTGCTGCAAATTTCAGTGCTGGGTCATCAACAAGTGTCAGCGTGCGGACCATTCAACGAAACATCATCGATATGGGCTTTCGGAGCCGAAGGTCTAGTCTTGTACCCTTGATGACTGCACGACGCAAAGCTTTACACCTCACCTGCGCCCATCAACATCGACATTTGACTGTTGGTGACTGGAAACATGTTGCCTGGTCGAACGAGTCTCGTTTCAAATTGTATCGAGAAGATGGTCGTGTATGGGTATGGAGACAACCTCTTGAATCCATAGACCCTGCATGTCACCAGGGGACTGTTCAAGCTAGTGAAGGCTGTGTAATGCTTTGGGGCGTGTGTAGTTGAAGTGATATGGGACCCATGATACGATTCCGACAGGCGGTACGTATGTAAGCATCGTGTCTGATCACATACATCCATTAATGTCCATTGTGCATTCCGACGGACTTTGACAATTCCGATAGGACAATGCGACACCCCATGCGTCCAGAATCGCTACAGGTTGGATCCAGGAACACTCTTCTGAGTTTAAACACTTCCGCTGGCCACCAAATTCCCCAGACATGAACATAATTGAACATATCTGGGATGCCTTGCAACTTTCTGTTCAGAAGAGATCTCCACCCCATCGTACTCTGAGGGATTCATGGACAGCCCTACAGGATTCACAGTGTCAGTCCCTTCAAGCACTACTTCCGACATTAGTCGAGACCATGCAACGTCATGTTGCGGCACTTGTGCCTGCTCGAGGGAACCCTGGCAGGTGTTGCAATTTCTTTGGCTCTTCAGTGTATCCTGCTAATATCGGTATCGATATCAGACAAAAATGGTTCAGATTCTCGGTGCCCAGGATTCATGAACTGTCTATACACATAATTAAGTTCGTATGAAATTCTCAGGTAGCAAGTCTTACTCAAAACTGGCCATTTTTTATTCAGTGATTAGTACTATGAGCAGACAGCCCTTTCACACCTATTATTGTAAATTTATGAAAGACTTTCAGGAACCTACCTTGGAGTCAGCGGCTTCGAAACCAGCGTGTTTTTTCAAGATATGTGTAAGATACTTCCTTTGTTTGGCCTCATGGCTCTAAGAATTTGAAAGACTCCTTAGAACACCTGAATTCAGTCCACGCGCGAATGTTGTTTTCACTATAGATAGGGGAATGGATGGTTGCCTTCCCTCCTTCGATGTGTTGATCAGGAAGAAGGTTGACGGTTCGTTGCGACACGCCGTTTATAGAAAGCCTACTCTACAAGCTGAAAGTTGTAACCATCAGGCCCAGCGTGAAGTAGTACTTGGTACCTTGGTTCACAGATCCCACGTTATTTCAGACCTGAAAGTTGGTCAGCTGAGGTAACATACCTTGAGGTCACTTTCCACCAGAATGGATGTAGTGAGACAAGACCAGATGGGCGTTGCGCTATCGACCAAACATGCGTCGGGTGATTGATGACATTACTGAGTTGGCACCAAGGTCTACGGCTTTTTTGCCTTACAGAGGAAGCAACTCTAACAAGACTGCGGAAATGTGATGTGAATTCTGTTCTCCGACCCCAAAGACTGCGATCCTTTTAGGTTCCGTTAAGGAGGGTCTTGGTTTGCTTTAGGCGGGTGTCTATCGTATTCCTTCCAGTTCTGGCATGTTAGATATTTGTTAGACTATCAAAACCGTGGGGGACCAGTGTACTCAGCATAAGCTGCACACACGCTTCTAATAGCCGAGCAAACCGGAGGATTTTGCTTAAATTCTGCGTGGAGTCCTGCTTTCTGTCTTGTCAGAAAACATAGGGACACTTAAACCGTTGTTTAGTAATTTTCAATATCGACCATTTCTGGTGTTGGTTTTCTATGGCTGTAAGGTGGCGCTAGTGTCCAGTGTGTGTGTGTGTGTGTGTGTGTTGTCTTTCAGGAAATGCTCTGCAGGCTGAAGTTATTGTGTGTGTGTGTGTGTGTGTGTGTGTGTGTGTGTGTGTGTGTGTGTGCGTGTGTTTGAGGTTTACGGGCGCTAAACAGCGTGGTCATCAGCGCCCACTGAAGTTATTACCTTGCATAGCCCTTACCTGCTACAATTTTGCCCTGAATATGTGACAAGGTTCATGTCGAAATATAGGCGGTTGTCACCCGACTGCATTTCCGTAAGTTATTTGAGTATTATTAACTTGTTGCAAGCATCTTTGACCAGTAATCAAAACTTTCTCGGTCACGGGTTCGAAACCCACCACCGCTTAAAATTTGATTAATAGTCAGCATTGGCAGTCCAAAGGCTTCCGGCATAAGAAGTCACCCCTCATTCTGCCACCAGCCTCATCAAAGAGGGCGGAGAAGCGTACTGAGTTTGAGGGCACTCTCTTGTCGTTCGGGTGGGAAACTGCCCCTAAAGGCGGAAGAATCAGCAATGCTCAACGGCATGAAAAGCAGAAGGCATTAAAGACACAAGTCGTGTATCCACAGGACACTCGACCTGTAATTGAAAAAGCGTTATGATCATCTCTGCATTGGCTAAAGATTCCGAAATAGTCCCCCCAGTCGGATCTCTGGGAGGGGACTACCAGGGGTAGGTGATAATGAGAAAAAGAGTGAATAATCAACGAAACTATAATGTTCCACAAGTCGGGGCGTGGAATGTCAGAAGCTTGAATGTGGTAGCGGAGACAGAAAATCTGAAAATGGAAACTCAAAGGCTCAATCTAGATGTACGAGTAGTAGGGGTCAGTGGAGTGAAATGGAAAGAAGGCAAGGATTTTTGGTCAGATAAGTATAGGGCAACATCAACGGTAGCGGAAAATGATATAAAGTGAGTAGCATTCATTGTGTGTAGGAAGGTAGGGCAGAGAGTGTGTTACTGCGAACAGTTCAGTTATAGAGTTGTTCTTGTCAGAATCGACAGCAAACCAACGCCGTCAACGATAGTGTTCACATATATCACAAGCTGAAGATGAAGAGATAGAGAAAGTATATGAGGATATTAAAGGGAAATACAGTATTTAAAGGGACATCTGATAGTCATGGGGGAATGGAATGCAGTTGTAGGGGAATGAGCAAAAGGAAAGGTTACAGCTGCACGGGATTAGCCAAGCGGTCTAAGGCGCTGCAGTCATGGACTGTGTGGCTGGTCACGGCGGAGGTTCGAGTCCTCCCTCGGGCATGGGTGTGTGTGTTTGTCCTCAGGATAATTTAGGTTAAGTACTGTGTAAGCGTAGGGACTAGTGACCTTAGCAGTTAAGTCCCATAAGATGTCACACACATTTGAACATTTTTTTGAAAGGTTACAGGTGAATATGGGCCAGAGACAAGAAATGAGATAGGAGAAACAATAATTGATTTCTGTAACAAATTTCAGCTAGTAATAGCGAATTCTCTGTTCAAGAGTCACAAGAGGAACAGGTATACTCGGAAAAAGCCGCGAGATACGGGAGATTTCAGTTAGATTACATCATGAAGAGATATATTCCGTAATCAGATACTGGATTGTAAGGTATACCCAGGAGCAGATTTAGACTCAGATCACAATGTAGTACTGATGAATAGTAGGCTGAAGTTTAAGAGATTAGTCAGGAGCGATCAGTACGCAGAGAAGTGGGATACGGATGTACTAGTACTAAGGAAAGACGAGATATGCTTTAATTTCTCTAAGGCCGTAGATACAGCAGTAAGGAATAGTCCAGTGGGTAGTACAGTTGAGGAGGAATTTACTTCTCTAAAAAGTAACGTCACAGATGTTGGAAAGAAAGACATAGCTACAGAGAGGGTAATTGCGAAGAAGCCATGGGAAACAGAAGAAATACTTTAGTGCATCAATGAATGAAAAACAGTAAATAAATGTTCAGGGAAATTCAGAAATACAGAAATACAAGTCGCTGAGGAATGAAATAAATAAAAAGTGCAGGGAAGCTGAGATGAAATGGCTGCAAGAAAAATGTGAAGAAATCGAAAGAAAAGAAAAGATTATCGGAATGTATAGGAAAGTCAAAACAATTGAAACGTCCCCTTAGAAAAATTATACAAGGCTGTGCTTAAACTGACACACAATATGTTTAGTGCAACGAAATCTGACTTTCAAAAATCCCTACAAAAGAATGGCCCTGACTAACTTTAACCTATACGTTTCACAAATCACTTACCTCACAAAAATCTTGCTTACTCGAACTACTGCAGTACAGCGAGCACCACTACTGCCAGCTAACTAAAAGATTCAAACTACGGAAGGCACTAACTACTGATAGGTGTAGTTAGCAAATGAAAGATGTTAATAGAGAACAAACAATGTATTTACCTTAATAGTGTTCAAAAGTGATAATATATATAGCAGTGCATGACATCCATTCTTACATATTTCAAAACTCCGCCATCTCTCTCCCCACATCCACCACTGCTGGCGGCGCACCTCCAACTGCGCAACGCTATGCGCTGTTAACATCCAGCTGCCCAACACTATACCAATATAAAAAAACCTAAACGGCCTACTTACATAGCCCCGATGCTCCCCACAAAAAATTTTAAAAATTGTTTTGGGCACTGGCCAATACAGATTTGAAAAAAAATGTCATAATTATGATTACAATAACAAAGAAATGAAATGCACACACTTATCGATACAATGTTGGTCAAAAGCTAAAATGTTCTCACAGTCCATAAAGACAGTCCTGATCATTCATCACAGCATCACAGTAAAATTGCAGTGTTTTTTTCCCAAAGTCTGAGCAGTAAAAGAAAATGCACATGGTAGTAGTGGATTTACATGCAGTCTTGAAGAAGTAGTGTTGTCCTTCTAACAGAAAGACAGTGCTGACTCTTGACATGCAGACAGGTAATGGACCGCAATAGAGCAAACCCACAGCAGAGTCAGTCGAAGTTGAAGACTATTGGTAGGTAGCTCATCACAGAGCAGACCCACTGTAGTCCTGGTAGAGAGTATGGTATTGGTGGGCCACCAAAGGTGCAGACCCACTGCAGTCCTTGTAGAAATAATGTTATTGGTGAGTCATCAAAGGTGAAGACCCACTGTAGTCCTTGTAGAGACTGTGCAGGTGCACAATCACCATTGAAGAGTCTTGCGGATAATATAGCAAGTCCATAACCACCACTTGTACACTCGCAAAAATGTTTTTTGAAATGTCCTTAGAACCAGCAATGCTGTTAACCAGTCCCTTGCTGAATTATCAACACACATGCAAACACTAACGGTCCCTTCTTCTCACATATTGTCCATATACTATGACCAACAGAAATGTGTGCGGTGAAATGTAATTTACAAGTTACTTAATTTGATGAACTGGTGTCAATTACAATTTTATAACATAAGAATACAATAACAAAGGTACAAAATACATGATTAAAACATAATAATACAGATAACATTTGTAGTAATAGGGGCTTTACAAAAGAATAGAAATAAACATATGCATCAGTGTTACAGGAATTACGACATAAGTAAATACATAAAAGATCAGAATAACCTTAGAAACATCAATTTCACATATGAGCATTAAAACAAAACAGAACTAATGATGGCTAAACATCTTTACGAGGTAAATAACATATTATTAATGCAAATTATATTTGAGGATATCAGTATTCCTCATCATAGTGAATGTACCTTAGTATTAGAAGAGAAAAAATTCTATGAAACAGTATAGAGAGACAGGAAGAAAATAAATATACAATGGTAGGCAAACACATAGTGGGATAACACAAAAGGAAAGGACAGGGTTTGTTTTCAGGGTAACATTTGGTACTGCAGGCCAACCCAAAACTTCATTCCACAGATCGTCCCTCTTACTTCAACATTTACTCCAGTCAAAAAAAAAAAAAAAAAAAAAAAAAAAAAAAAAAAAAAAAAAATCCTATCCGAGCATGCTTTCTGTATTGTCTTTCAAAAATAGTTTTTCTCCACTGTACACAACTTTTTTGGCCAAACCATTTTCTTATTGCTTCTCAATGCTTTTCTTCCAATTCATCATAGTTAGTTTCTTATATAGTCTACCCCCTCTTAACCTAACTTAAATCTACTGAGCTCAGATGCTAAACTAAGGGACGACGCAATGCAGCAGCACAAAACAATTAACACAAGGAGCAATGACAAAAAAATGCAAATTGGCAAAAAAAGGCACCAATATAGGACTTAGCAAAGCAAATACAACATTAAAACTAAAATGAAGCAATGAACAGCAACAAGAAAAATAAATCAGTAGGAAAACTGGCTTAACAGAGTAATACAAAGTGAAATTCAGTAACACTATGCTTGGCAAACAGCAGCAGAAAATGCAATAACTTATATCTAAACATGACAAACTCAAGCAGAAAAAATATTACAGTAAAGACAACAATGCAGAAAAGGGAAATGTCTATTCACATAATAATATCTATGTCATTAAAGTGGTGCACCAGAAAACTAATTCTACAAAAGATATTACCAAGTAGTTGAAAAGAAAATTAAGTATGCAGAAACTGTAATTAATCCCTTCTTATTGTTCTTTCCTTTCCAAGCGCTCCCTTTTAGAAGAACATGGATCATAAAATGATTATTTAATAGATCTGTTGACAGAAAGTGTTCACATTAGCAAATGCATTTAATTTTATTTTATAAAACCAATGCTGCAACACAGCTGGAAACCAGATATCAAATGAAATAAGCAACTATGAAAGGCAAAGCATAAAAATATCAGTCAATAGTCATGTGACATTTTAGAAGTTAGTACAAATTCTCTCAACTCTCATAGAAAGACGCTTTTCATTATCAGGTGTGCAGATGTAAGAAAGTATCTTTCCAAATAATGAGCGTGTCGTTTTTGCGATGCTTTCTACAAAGGAATGTCAATAGCGAGGATAATGGCCTCTTTTTTTTTTTACCTAATGGCTTTCTTTTGTCAGGTGGCTGTCATGCAGCTGGGTGCCCACGACGCATTACGTGCAGGTGGTCACTTAACTGTCTTACCGAAATATTTACAACACCAGTTTCCGCTACAGTGGCTGTCTCATATAAAAAATTTCACAGGTCAAGAATTTGCGTTACAAATCTGTAGAAACAAAATCCTATTGATATAAAAGTGTCCAAAAAATTTTCGTCGGCATTGTAATACATTTATGCATTTACATACATTTCATAACCCTTAAAGTACGATTCTTGGTTTCCAACAACCTTTTTCACAAACCAGAGTCCCTAACCACTACTCATTATTCTTACCTTATTACACATATACATATTCGTCGACGCTTCTTCAATATTTCATCATAAGAAATACATAGCATAATCAAATTCCTCATATACGGTAGCATCATCTTACTGATCATAAACATACCTCAATAGCATAATACACATCGTTGTCGTAATAATATGAACATATCACAAAGCACAGACAAAATACAATTTCATAAGTGCAAAGTTATCCAACCGTCACTGATGTAGTAAAATAAATATTTGTCCCTCTCAGTTAAATGATCAGATAGCTGTGTAATTCTGTGTTAGAGAAATATGGTACCGATGTGTAAAGTTGTATAAGCAAATACCATATCAGCTAGGGCTCCTTGTGCTTGCCATACACATGGTACACAAAGTAAGCGTGTACACCCCCTGAGGATTAATGTCATTATACACTCAGTTGTTACAGACTACAGCAATCGAATGAAATGTATCACAGAAAACCTTTGTATCATTGTACTTCAAATGTCTTTAAAAATAAATGTTTTGAGTACAAAATTAATCACTCAAATACGTGTACTGTAGCGCTAAACTGTGCGTCATGTTGTAAGATAATCTCTGTGGAAGTGTCTTAGTTATCGTCCTCCGAAAGCTAAGTTCTGCAGGAGTCAATGTACTTACCTCATGATAAACAAAAGTGAAATGCTTTGCGTATAGATATCTTAGTTATTACGCTTATTGCCGTGATGAAGAAAGTACTGTGATATTGTTGTGCTACGGAAAAGACTGTCTCCTTGTAGCTATACCACAAAAGTTACTACTAAAACATGTTTTACTTTCCAGAAGAATTTAGAAAAACTGCAGATATAAAACAGATAAACCGCAAACGCAACATTGTAAATTGTCACTCATCAGTAGCGTCGTGATAAAATCGTGTAGCTGTCACATAAACTAACCACTGTGTCATCTGGTATCACACAGAAAGTACTTTAAATCCAGAATGTATTTCCAAGTAAACCAAAATGTTGCATTAAAACCTCATTAGCAGTACCGCTACATGTTCTATGTATGTCAGCCTTATAGTCGTTACGTAATTGTGCAACTAACAAGCAAGAATGTATACACACAGTAACACTATGTCGTCTGTTCACAATAATAATGCATTCGTAATTTCTGTTTAAATAAGTTCTCTGGGTTCTTGACTGGATATTTAACTTCAAACATTGTTGCATGTTGCCAATTTCTTAAGTCTGACAAAGCATACTAGTAATGTAAAGTGAAAAGTTATATGACAAAGACAAAGTTAAAAAGCCGATTATCTTTCAATAAACGCTTTTACATGTGAAATATAGTTCAAACCTTTACTCTTCCTAGTGCTCAGAGTTAACTTGAACACAATTATCATGCGGTATGCGCCGGTAAAGAATACTGGAATTTTTCTCAAGGTTGGCGTCTATGTTATTTTTCTCTGAGCCAGCCGGCGCACTTGGCTGCCTGCGGTGTGTATCATTGTCTGTTTCTTTGTTGGCGCGCGTCGTTATTGGGATCTGGAGACCTAACTTCTACAAATTCACCTTGATGAGAAGACCCTGCCCTGTTTGAAGCTCGCCAGTTCTGATGGAATTCATGTCTGTCGTTTTGTCGCTAGTTTACATAGTTTCTTGTTTGTCGGTCATGGGTGGAGAATTTCTCCCTGAATCATAACTGCGCACTGGACCGTTGCGTCTGAAGTTATTCTGTCTCCCTTGATAATAATTGTTTTTGTTCCCGTATTGTCTGTTTCTATGGTTATCTCTGTCATATCCATTACTACGGAAATGCAATATTACTCTGTAACTATTATTACTCTGGCAGTGGTTGTCATATGGGTGGCGTCTGTTTTGGTCACGATTTGCGTTGTAAGAATAGACTTCTCGTTTCCAGTTATTGTTTCTGTCGTCACGGAATTGTGACGCATGTGACCTGTAGTGATTGTTTTCCTGTTTTCGTAACCGGCTACAGTCTGTGTCAATTTCTAATTCTTGTAAGAATCCCTGAAAAGCTTCAATATCATCTTTGCAACGTCCTGCCAAAATAATATTTCTTAAATGTTCAGGCAATTTGATTAAGTAAATGCGGATGAGTTCTGAAGGGCTGTATGGGTTTGAAAGATACTGATTCTTGCGCAACATGTCTTCAAAATATTTCACAAGACTGGAAAATTCAGACTGATCGAAATATTTCATTATTTTGATGCTATGTTTTACTCGGTCTTGTGTAGCTTGAGACCAATATGCTGAGAGGAAGGCATGGTGAAATTCTCCTTCACTGTGGCAATCGTGAATGACCGATCGCATTCTTACAGCTGGTTCATTCTCTAAGTAGCCACACATAAATTCTAATCTGTGCTCCAATGACCAGATGGGAGGAAAACAATGAGAGAATTGATGGAGCCACGCTTGTGGATGAATGTCATTGCCAGAATTCTTAATAGTTTTGAATTTACGTGTAGTAATGAACAGCTTATAGTCAAAATCATCGTGTCGGCGAGTCGCATGTCGGTCATTGTTACGTCGTTTCGGCGGTTCCATCTCAAAATTCGGTGTACCTTGCCAATTTCCTTCATAATTTCCGAAGTGCCCTGTGTTATTATTTTGTGGCTGTTCCGTATTTCTATGTCCCTCTTTCCGTATCGGAGCGCGAGTGTCCTCTGAAATACGTAATTGTTGTATTACCTGTGTCAGCTGATCTTGTACTTCCCGGATTTCTCTTTGGTGTTGCATACTAATTTGATTCAGATTTTGTTTGAATTTCCTAATTTGTTCGCAATCTTCTGTGTCATTAAAGACTACCGGTTTTGTGTCATTCAGATTATCATCTACCTTCGTAGATAAATTATTTAACTGATCCAAAAGTTCAACTACTTTATCTGATAATGAACTAATCTCCTCCATGTGTCTTTCTGAAACAAATTTCAGAGTATCTACTGTGTCCTTTAAGTTTTCTTGAGTTTTTGCAAGTTGCGTAACCAAATCGGTAGATGCAACTGAGTCAATTTTAGCTTGCAAGGTCTCATGATTTTCATGAACAATAGTTTGCAGTTCTTTTATGGCTGCTTTGTGATTCTGTAATGCATTTTCATGTCACGAAAAATTGGTTGGAAATGCTCACAAATTTGTATTTTTACGTCATTACAGACTTTTTAACATTTCGATTCGATTTTATGTAATTCAGTAGTTAAATCTTCACGTGTTTGTTCAAGCGTATGTTCCACTGAGTCTAACTCTTGAAGCTTTTGTTCCATTGCTTCTAACTTTTGAAGATTTTGTTCCATTATGTCTAACTTTTGCTGCGTTTGTCTCTGATTTTGTTCCATTGTGTCTAACTTTTGAAGCTTTTGCTGTGTTTGTCTCTGATTTTGTTCCATTGTGTCTAACTTTTGAAGCTTTTGCTGTGTTTGTCTCTGATTTTGTTCCATCGTGTCTAACTTTTGTAGATTTTGTTCCATTGTGTCTAACTTTGGAAGATTTTGTTCCATTGTGTCTAACTTTTGAAGCTTTTGTCCCATTTGTTGCATTAATTGTAATAACAATGCACTGGTGTTTGAAACATGTTCCTCAGTGCTATTCGGCAATGCATTTGAACCGGCAATATTCGCAGTTTGAAAAACAGAAAACGTGTCTAGACTTATTTGAGAAAACGGTGAGGACGAAAAACCTGAATCTACAGTATTTGCAAGATTGTGCTGCCATTCCTGATTCCTGAGGCGAGCTGTTGCCGACCGATCGATCGATAATGCTTCCCTGTTCGCTACCTGTTTCACTGTCTACACCATTATTTGACGCCCGCTCCATTTCCCTATGCACAGTTACCAAATTACTACTTTGAATGTCTGTTAATTCATTACACAGTGATGCTAGTAAGCTACGCTCGTCGTCACTATTATGTCTCAGTTTACTTTGGAGCCTAGTGTTACGTTTTTCACACTCCATTATTGTCACAATAACGGTAACACAGAAAACCACAATTTGAAGAGCAAAAATAAGAGAACACATTAACATAGCACTGAAAATAATGTCTAGTTAATTGCAAGCGCAGCTGCGAAATACTTGGTGCAAATCTACATGCATGCCACAACTGTTTTACTGTACAACAATGAAAGACTACAACTACAAAGGAGATTCTCTCTACAATTACGCGCCAGCAATAAACAAAATCTACACTAATTATACAAACTACAAGAAAAAATCAGAAGATTCCAGTGAGGTATCCTCGGTTAAGGGTCGACATATGAAACATCCCCTTAGAAAAATTATACAAGGCTGTGCTTAAACTGACACACAATATTTTTAGTGCAACGAAATCTGACTTTCAAAAATCCCTACAAAAGAATGGCCCTGACTAACTTTAACCTATACGTTTCACAAACCACTTACCTCACAAAAATCTTGCTTACTCGAACTACTGCAGTACAGCGAGCACCACTACTGCCAGCTAACTAAAAGATTCAAACTGCAGAAGGCACTAAATATTGATAGGCACAGTTAGCAAATGAAAGATTTTAATAGAGAACAAACAATGTATTTACCTTAATAGTGTTCAAAAGTGATAATATATATAGCAGTTCATGACATCCATTCTTACAAATTTCAAAAATTCCGCCATCTCTCTCCCCACATCCACCACTGCTGGCGGCTCACCTCCCACTGCGCAACGCTACGAGCTATTAACATCCAGCTGCCTAACACTACAATGGCGAGTATTACAACAATGTCAACCAGGCACAGACTGCACACAGCACAGCCAAAGAGTTTCATACAGAGCGCTACGTGGCGTTACCAATATAAAAAACCTAAACAGCCTACTTTCACAACGTTCGGTGGAATTAAATGGAAGGATGGTAACATTAAGAGTGCCAGGGGAATTCCGCTGTTAAATGCAGACGAGAGAGCTGATAGGTGAAAAGAGTGCATTGAAGGCCTGTCTGCTATGAGGGGGAAGATTTGTCTGGTGTGGTAGAAGAAGCAACAGAGTCTATATAGAAGAGATAGAGAATCCAGTATTAGAATTGGAGAGGTCTTTGGAGGACTAAAGATCAAACAAGGCACAAGCGATAGATAACATTCCATTAGAATTTCTAAAATCATTGGGGGAAATGGCAACAAAATGACTATTCACGTTGGTGTATAGAATGTACGAGTCTGGCGACATACCATGTGACTTTTGGAAAAATATCATTCACACCATTCCGAAAACTGCAAGCGCCGACAAGTGCGAAAATTATCACACAATCAGCTTAACAGTTCATGCATCCAGGTTGTTTACGAGAATAATGGAAAAGAAAATTAAGGATGTATTAGATGGGGATCAGTTTGCCTTTGGGAAAGGTAAAACCACCAGAGAGGCAATTCTGATGTTGCGGTTGATAATGGAAGCAAGACTAAAGAAAAATCAAGAAACATTCTTAGGACCTGCAGCTCCAAAAACGTTCGACAATTTAAAATGGTGAAAGATCTTCGAAATTGTGAGAAAAATAGGGGTAAGCTACAGAGAGAGTTGTGTAATATACAATACGGACAGGAGCCAATAGGGAATAATAAGAGTGGACGACCAAGAACGAAGTGCTCGGATTAAAAAGGGTGAAAGGCAGGGATGTAGTCTTTCGCCCCTAGTGTTCAATCTGTACATCGAAGAAGCTTTGATCGAAATGAAAGGAAGTTCAGGAATGAAATTACAGTTCGATGTAAAAGGATATCAATGATACGATTCGCTGATGACATTGCTGTCCTGAGTGAAAATGAAGAAGAATTACACGATCTCCTGAATGGAATGAACTGTCTACTGAATACACAATATGGATTGAGAGTACTTCGAAGAAAGACGAAAGGAATGAGAAGTAGCAGAAATGACAACAGCGAGAAACTTAACATCAGGATACATGGTCACGAAGTAAATGAAGCAAAATAACCAATGACAGTCATCAAAAGTAGATTAGCACTGGCAAGAATGGCATTCCTGGCCTAGAGAAGTCTGTTAGTATGAAACATAGGCCTTAATTTGAGGAAGAAATTTCGGAGAATGTACGTTTGGAACACAGCATAGTATGGAAGTGAAATATGGACGTCTGGGAAAACCGGAACAGAAGAGAATCGAAGAATTTGAGATGTGATGCTTTAGATGAATGTTGAAAATTAGGTGGACTGATAAGGTGAAGCTTGAAGAGGTTCTGTGCAGAATCGGAGAGGAAAGGAATATGTGGAAAACATTGACAGGGAGAAGGGACAGATTGATAGGACATCTGTTAAGACATCACGTAACAACTTCCACAACACTAGAGGGAGCTGTAGAAGGCAGAAACTGTAGAGGAAGACAAAGACTGGCATACATTCAGCAAATAATTGAGGACGTAGGTTGCAAGTGCTACTCTGGGATGAAGAGGTTGGCACAAGAGAGGAATTCGTGGCGGGCCACGTCAAATCAGTCGCAAGCCTGACGACTAAAAAAAAAAAAAAAAAAAAAAAAAAAAAAAAAAAAAAAAAAAAAAAGTTATCCACGTATGCCGACGGTTGTTCGAATTCAAATATAATAATTCTCGTCGTCGATTGTTGCCGGTAATACTTCCGGTGTATAGAGTACTGTACAGTTATTATACTTCAAAAATCGAGCCGATTCCACTGTATCTTCAAACTAAAAAGCCAAGTTGGGAAATTATCAGTCACCTGTGTACTAAGGTATTACCAAATGTGCTATGAGAAGGCACGTTATACAGTCGTAGTGGGTGATCATCCGTTTGCAGTGCAAATTCTGAAGTTCTTTCTGCTGAGACGGACTAATCAGCTAGGGATGGGGGAGGGGGGGGGGGGGGGGGGAAGCGGCATTGGTATTGCTCAAGGATTGTATCTGTTAAGATTTGCTGATGATCTGTTCAGATGTTCAATATGAATACCACTGAAGCAGAGTTCCAGCAACCAGATGTGCCGCAAATCGTAGCGGCAAGACTCATAAAAAAAAGGGCCGTAAATCGCTAGTCACATAGGGTAAGTCCGGGAATGTTGGACCACTGGGTAAGGTAGGCCAGTGGCGTGTTTCGCAAATGCGCCGCTATAGAGCAGCTCCGCTACGTGCGAGGAAGTACGTTTGTGGACAAACGTGGTGCAAAAGTATTGCTATCATTTTTTTCTTAGTTCTGGAGAAAAATAACATTCTCTGTTCTAGTAAACCGAAAAGTTTTATCGTGTAGTAGTATAATTTTAGTATGAAGTCCTAGTTTGCACACTCTTGATGCACTTTTACTTTACTGCGAGTTTTTCATAAATGTAGGCATGAAACTAACCTATAAAGGCCAAAGAGTTAGCTACATGCGGAGAGCAGTCGAGATAGTCCATCTCTCACAGACGTTTGGGTTAAATGGACCAATGATGTTCGGGAGAGATGGACCACGTGTTTTAATGTGGGGAAGTGGACTAAAATTAAATTTAGTTTCAAGGCATGTGGAACAATCCCACTGAAGATGGCTGCAGTCCCAGACTGTGCGTATTTATCGTACGATACGCCTGTGCCAACAAGTAGAAGAGCAAAATCTCATAAACAGGCCAAATAACCACGTCAAAGCTCATCCAAAGACCTAGTGATCCCAAGCACATCAAAAGAGCGGAATTATCTGCGCAACTAACGTTTCTTCACTGTCACAACTTCGGACTACTCCTATGAACCTAAAATTTCCAAGATAACCACTTCAAAACTGACTACTAAGCCAACACAGACAAAAGTTTCGGAAGAAATATTACCTAATCTTTCCACTGATAAAACTATGAATTTAAAGAGGAAGATATCACCAGTATCCAAAGCGTTAAAATCTGCTCAACTTATTGGAACAGTACAGAAAAAGAGTTATAAGGAAAGAAACAAAAAGGCACTAAAACGAACACGAAAGGAAAATACTAGTGACGAGAAAAACACACCGAAGACGCTAAAAACGAAAAATACTTCAAATAACTCACCGTATTCATCAGATGCAAAAAGCTACAACACTGAAGACATATTAGAAAGTAGCTTTGTTGAATGGAATGAAGATTAATGTGTCGAGTGTTGTGAAATGTATTATGAAACCAATACAGAAGAAGACTGGATTCAGTGTTTGCTGTTCACTATGGTAACATGAATGTGGTTCAACATTTGGCAGTAAGCATAACTGCTGTGGTGAGGGAGGCTAATGCTTCAACAAAACAACAACTCACTACAAAAGCTAGTGTTTAATCAAGATTTATAATAAACTGATAAAATTGTTTTGGATTAAAATGTTTAGTGATACAATTCTGTATTTATTACAAAATGCGCCAAATAATAATATTCAATTTTAATTGACTCTTTTCTTCACGTGTAACCATTCTTATATGGTCCATATCACATGTACACCTATGGGTGAGATGGACCACTTATGTATATTTTCATTTTATCGTATCTGTTGTATTTTCAGTGGCAGTGCCTCAGTAATATAATGTACTTAAGTTTGTATGACACTCAATGATCCTCTTCATTTGCGTCAACGATCTTCTGACTGGTTGATGCGGCTCTCCACGAATTCCTGTCCTGGTTAACATCTTAGTCTCAGAGTAGCACTTACACCCTAGGTCTTCAAATATTTGTTAGATGTATTCCAACTTTTGTCTTCCCCTACAGTTGTTACCCTCTACTGCTCCCTCTACAACCACAGAGGTAATTCCCTGATGTCTTAACACATGTCCCATCATCCAGTTTCTTCTTCTTGTCAGTGTTTCTCATATGTACCTCCCTTTGTCGTTTCTGTGGAGAACCCTCTCACTCCTTACATTATCAGTCCACGTGATTTTCTAAGTTCTTCTGTAGCACCACATCTAAAATACTTAATTACTTTTCTGTTCCGGTTTTCCCACTGTCCATGATTCACTATCATACCATGTCAGACGCTCACTGATGCTGGTGATTCATACCAGTACACTTCCTTTGACCAAGAATGCCCTCTCTGCATGTGCTACGTCTTTATGTCGTACTTGCTTCTCCCACCACATCATATTTTGCTTCCAAGGTAGCAGGATACCTTTACTTTTCTGTCTTAGATTTTGTTGTTAAGTATAAGAGTAATCTCATTTCTGCTACTTCTCATTACTTCCGTATTTCTTCAGGTCACTCCTTCCTATTGCTACAAATATTGTCTTTCTATGTCTTGAATCATACATGCAATAAATACAGAGTACCTGCCCTAGTAATTCTAGTATACATTGATACTGTAGCCAACCAATGGATAATGTCACATTAATCAAGAGAATGAGGCACTTTGAACATAGTAATTCGACCGAGGAAGTCCGAGAACATTAATCTGACAGTAGAGAAATCACGTGTGGTGTTCCCCAAGGCTCAATCATAGGTCCACTATTATTCCTCATACATTTAAATGACCTTTTGTCTAATATACAGGATGCAGAATTAGTTCTTTTTGCAGATGACATTAGTATTTAAATCAGTCCAAGCATAATGGTACATGTAGAAACAGAAGAAATGGTAAACAAGGTTCTTAAATGTATCATGACTGGTTTTCTGCCAATGGTCTCGACCTCAATTTAAAAAAAATTAACACATTCACTTCGGCACATCTTGGGGTACTACACCCATGGTGCTGAACTAATAAATAGGATGGCAACTTTAAAATTGTTGGAGGTCCATATTGACAAGGATTTAAACAGAAAAAGCACATATTGGAACTGCTAACACTACCTAGTTCAGCCACATTTTCACATAGAATCATTGCAAATTTTGGGGAGAGACAAATCAGTAAGTTGACATATTGTGCACATATTCAGTTTTTGGAGAAGCTCGACATTACCAAAGTAAGTCTTCAGTGCTCAGAAACGTCCTGAAAGAGTAATATGTGGTGCTCCCCCACGAGCAGCTTGTAGCCACCTGCATGAGTTGGGCATTCTGACTACTGCATCGCAAAATATTTATTTCCTCATGAGGTGTGTTGTAAATAATCCTCTGCAGCTCAAATGGAGCAGTGGTGTACACAATATAAATCCCAGAAAGAAAAATGACATTCATTACTCCACATTAAGGTCATTTTTTGCACAAAAATGGGCGCACAATGATGCAACAAAAATTTTTGATCACTTACCCAGTGTTATAAAAGTGCAACAGATGGAAAAGTAAAATTTGAAACCTTAGAAAGTTTCTGCTTGACAACTCCTACTCCATACAATAATTTATATTATTGCAATGCGTAAAAGTTGGTGAGTAGAAATTACTAACTCGGATCTGTGAATTTTTAAAAAATCTTATCAATGTGACTGTAAAATGACTCATTCCCCATCATTGCGATTTGTCGTGCAAAATGATCCATGTAGTTACATCATGTAACTAAATAAGTAAGCCATATCTTAGGTTACACTAGTAAAAAATGGTGAATCAATAACTGTGGAAATGTGAAGTATAGTCTATATACAATATATGCAAAGGACATTGTCAGAGGGCAGTGAAGACTATAGTTCAACATGCTGCATTAACTAGCCCAAATATAACCACACAACTTAATAGTTCGATGGTGTAGCCTTTTGGATTGGCGTAGCATCATTTCAGAAAGTTTATGCAGGCGGCTGGAAGTGATTTGTAAACACGAAAGTGTAAGTTGGTGAGTTCATAAAATGACTTCACATAACACAGTAAGGGGCTGTTTAAATTATTCTTAATGTGCGACCGGTTTGAGTCAGGTTGTTTCCAGCACCTGTTGTACAAACGTCATGAATACAGAAAAAATGGTTCAAATGGCTCTAAGCACTATGGGTCTTAACATCCGAGGTCATCAGTCTCCTAGACTTAGAACTACTTAAACCTAACTAACCTAAGGATATCACACACATCCATGCCCAAGGCTGGATTCGAACCTGCGTCTGTAGCAGCAGCTCGGTTTCGGACAGTAGCGCCTAGAACCGCTCGGCCAAAGTGGCGGGCGAATACAGAAAAAATGTTACAATATCAAACATGCAATATTGATAAATAATTATCCACGCAGAGATAGATGCATGAAGAGCCAGTACTACAGATAACTATTTAACGAACACACAAAATAAAATAACAAAGAATCATGTACAATCTCTACTAGTATAAAACATAACTAACCTGTCAATGGCATAGACGGAGCTCCAACAGTTGGCCCTCATTACTTTCATTACCTTTGCAATTTGTCGAGGACAATCAACAACAAAATTTTGAAACTAGATGATATCAAAAATGCGTTCATTGTATTTGCACTTCAGCAAAACCAGGGGCAGTAACGTGAAACAGAATACATGATGATGCACCTCACACATTTGTTGCGAGCTTATTGAGAGTAATTCTGCAGGAAAACGTCGTTCGAGGTGGTGATGACATCAGGAGTTCTGTAATTACGTGCATGTAACCCACACTCTTCATATGTGAATATCTATCATAATATGGTGCCCCACCATAGTGCTATGTATGAACTGCTGTGCATATATTACATAAGCATTCATCAGGGGTACGGCAGTAGTGCGGTAATGGGGCGCTGACCCCAATTTTTTTATCAAATTGACATGCAAATTAATTAAACTGATCATTTAACTATGCTCCCACCAACCACCCCCATTTCGCCCCTATCCCACCTCCAGATGACGTCATGTGGTTTCCTCAGCTGGCATATGGGTCACTAACCCTCCTCCACCTCCCCCTCCCTTACCTACCCTATTGATGTGAATTTCGAATTTTGGTCGGAATTTCAAAAAATGTGGGAATTTCTTTGTCCCAGAGCTGTGCTGACATCCCATCCTACCCCCCACATGGGAATTGGTGGAAAGTTAAAAATGATGGCGCCCTTTATGGGACTTGAACTCTGGTTTTTCTGGATGGAAAGCCCAAGTCCACCCTCCAGCACATGGAAACTACCCAGGTGCAGGAGAGTAACGTTAATTTAGTGTACTTCATTTATTTTGGTTTGGAAGCTGAAGTAAAGATGGGTCCTAATTATGTAATTGTTCATAAAGATCGATCCTAATTACACAACTATATGCATAGTGGGAGACAAGGAGGTCCTATAATCGCAATAAAACTGAAAAATTGACGATTGCATACAGCTGTTCTTATCTTGAAAGGAAAAATTTCACAATATGACGCAAAAGTAATGGCAACTAATGGCAAACTCTATCCTTCAACTACAAGCTGGTAGGACAAGGCAGGAGTGGGATGTACTATCTTAATTTTTTTGGTAGGGAGTAGATTCAATTGATCAGGTGCTGGTGCTGGACAGAGAGAAGTTGAATAAGTGTATTACCTGTAATCATACAGCTGAGGACTGTATCTATCGCTGTTTGACATAAGTGTTCACTACAGACAATCACCCTGCAGCCCATGTAATCGAAGCTACCAGATCAGATGGAAATGCTTCACTGCTCTAATTACACATCGAAACTGTCGTGAAAAAAACTGCACATGTAATAAACAGGTCATAATGCAACACATGTACTGGGGAAAATCGTCGTCCCAAAAATTGCAGGGGGAGCAATAGTAAGACATGCATTCTCCTCAGTGTATGATCACAGATTTCCGAAATTAGAGGCTCTCTTACCTCCCCTCATCCCTTCCCCTCCCTCCCTCCATCCATCCCTCCCTCACGCCACCTACAGGGATACATAAGCTTTTTCAAACAGTCAACTGCTACCATGCGCAGCGCATTTATTTGCAGCATACCACCATCGCTCCATGGTCTAGCACACAGAATAGCAGAATTGGGACGATCATGTGCCGTCATCTTGGATGTTTAAGAGCATACGGGAAGGTGCGATAGGTGCTGCAGGATGCCTTTGTCTGTTGTTATTACTGGAGAATCTAGACAATATTGTTACGAAATATTGCTAATATAACATATATCGAACATGTTATGCTCTTTCGGAGGATGCATTTAGATCTGCCTTAAATCCCCTACAGAATCGTTTTGCGAAGAGTTTTTAGCTGTTTGCGGGGCTGTATCACTGCCGAAAATAACGCACAAGTGGTTGAAACAGAGACTTCCCCATTGGTAATACGCATGTATAGTCTCTATATGAATATATGTGGAGCTGTCACCGGCGGACTGTTGCGGTTCGAATGCATAACTTGCTGTTTGTTTATAGATGATGTTGCCGGGGGTGTGGATTCCATAGGTACGGCGAAGGTAAAATTCCCACAATCCAGGATTCTAAGTGCAGTCGACACATTGTCAACTAACGAATGAATAACTTATTACTACAATAAAAAAATACCCAAAATCTACAGTTTGTAAATGTCCTTGCATGGTTGTGGGGACGTATCAGAGTTGGAAGGTGTAAACGAAAGCAGCGAAGTTAATTTGCTTCAAATGGCTCTGAGCACAATGGGACTTAACTTCTGAGGTCATCAGTCACCTAGAACTTAGAACCACAGAAACCTAACTAACCTAAGGACATCACACACATCCACGCCCGAGGCAGGATACGAACCTGCGACCGTAGCGGTCGCTCGGCTCGAGACTGTAGCGCCTAGAACCGCTAGGCCACTCCGGCCGGCTGCAAGTATCAAGGCTCACTACTCTGGGAATTCGGAGAAAAGCGCAAGGTAAGTTTTAAGCATCTATTGTGTAACTGACATACCTGCGCTGAGCTGCAGGGTCTTAGTTCATGCTGTGCAACAGGTCAGCATTCGAGCTTCGTAAGACGAATGTGCATGAGGCGACGGTTCAATTCCCACTCGAACCTTCATTTTTGTAGTGTAAATTCTTTGATATTCAAAAACTTTGCGCCTTCGCTATTCGTTCTTGCTACATTAGCGATGTCTCAGGGCTGCACAGGATAACTGCCAAATGGGGTCTGCCTCTGTGTCTCCAGCTCGAAGTGCCAAGGTGCAAAGTATTTCCAGGTATGTTACCACATCACGTGTGTAACCAATTTCGCAAATTGCGTCAGGCATACAGTTTTAAAAAAAAACTCAATGCGTTTTTTCATTTACCTGTCAACTTTCGTACGTTTATTTTGTTCTAATAATTAAATCTAACTAAAAAACATTAACTAGTCAAATAACATGAAATTCACTAAAACTTCATGCAAATACACGTGGTTTCTTTAATTATATTACCTCTCAAATGTCATATAAATTAGTACATCACTTATATAATAGACACACAAAACTTCTCTTGCGATTTTATCGGAACTGTCTGAGTAGTACACCTTACTACTTGCTCACTGTGTTGTTTTAATTCCCTACTAAAGGTGTAAAAATTTTGAAGTAAATCTATGATCCCAACGTCACTGCCTTCCCCTGTTAGAATGAAATAGCAGGTCACTTTCTGAAAGTAACTGCGCTTCTACTGAGGCAATATCCAAAACCGTAATGTCTTAAAAAGTCGATTTAGAAGTAATTCCCGCAATGTAACAAAGTGTCCTCTCGGCCAACAATGCCATCCGATCATTTCATTTTTACCACAACTTGTAAGTGGTTGTTAGTGTAGTTTACACAAGCGATCTGGCAATGACTTTTTCTGCGTGCCAGAGCATAACTTAAGCTGTTCCACATCCATGAGGATTGACTTTTCTAAAAGGATTCGTTAATTAATGCATCCCACATAGGGCAAGCTGCGTAGAAAATGCCATGAGAAAATTCGACCTACAGAATTATTTCTAAAAGTGAACGTTGGCTCGCTTCGGACGTATTTTTCAGTGATATAAACTAAAACTGTCGCTTTTCGACTCTTGTCACTTCTCTTGTTGGGGTGCAATATTATTTTATTTTGAACGGTTTACGTGAGTGCCTCGGCCCGTGTTAGACCCAGCAGCCTTTCCTGTGAGTGCCTGTCTATTTTCGTTGACTGGTGCTTGATAGTGAAACTTCTTTATTTCAAATTTTTTACTTACTTGGACTGAAATAACTGAGAAGATGGAACTTCTTTATTAAGTTTTTACTTAAACTGCTGAGTGAAACTGAACGTACTGTCACTTTCTCTTTACTTATTCTTTATCATCTCAACACTGACCCACAATACCGTAACGCAACGCAGTCTGACTGGGGAGAAGAGAAATTTGTAGTACAACCTAACAGGAAGAAGGTGTCGGTTGGTAGGACACTTCGTGAGGCATCAGAAGGGTGTGGGTTGCAGTACTTACTCGGAAATGAAGACGCTTGCACACAATAGAGTAGCATGGAGAGCTGCCTCAAACCAGTCTTTGGACTGAAGATAACAACAACAACAATCTCAATTAAGCTAGATGCAAATAGTGCAATGAGATTAAAGTTATGTCGTTCTTAAAAACAACAGTTCTTTTCCATCTGCTTTTAATATTCACTTATAACTCTCTATTCAACAACAGTTTCCTTTTTCAAAGCCATTTTTTGAGGTTAAGAAATACCGATAGAGGCCAAATCTAGAGACTAGGATGACCAAGCATGTCGAAGCGCCGCTTCTTCAGCTCAACTTTACAAAATGCAGTATGTGAACAGTTGCAAAATTATGCAAATGTACTTTGTGATCGCTGTGCATAGTCGCATTAACTCTATAAAGTAGCACAATGTAGTCCCATAATGAGGCAGGATGACATTCAGGTAATATTTTCCCAGATGCTACGAGGGTTGCCGAGAAAGAAAAGCACCACTTTTTTTTTCTTCAACAATTCTTTATTGAACATAATGAGAAATACACACATGAAGAATGGTGTTTTATCTACACGCCCATTTTTCCAGGTAACCTCCATCCCGTACCTTCCTCCAGTGCGCAACAACGGCATCTATGCCCTGTTGGTACCAATATTTGTCCTGGTGACGGAGCCGGTGCTTCACTTTGTGAATCACCTCCTCATCGTCCTTAAAATGTCTTCCACGAATGCGTCTGTTCTGTCGAATGACAACATCAGCTCGCTGCAACGTGTCAGGTGTGACAGACGTGGACGCTCTCCCTGACCGCTGCAAATCGAGGAGTTCCGCCGAACTGCCTTCTGGTGACCTCACCGTCCGTGCCCAGTGGCTAACTGCACTTCTGTCGACAAACGTTTGTGAATATTCCCTGCAGTTTCTTTCTCTCAAGTGGGAAATTCAATGACGGCATGTTGCTTGTAACATACATCAACTACAGACGCCATTTTGAAACTGTCATGCAGCTACGCTATCTGTCGGAAGTGATGGGAACTTGGCACAGTCACTCAGGAGACTTCAAATAATACATAGGTAACGTTTCTCATTTGTAGTATTGTTTTCGACTGAGAAAAAAATGCGGCACATTACATTCTGGGCAAGCCTCGTATTTTCAGTGACAGTATCCATTTAGATGGTAAAAAATGGTCTTCAGTCTATGTGAAGAGTGCATTTGTATGGCGTCCAATTCTTTTTAAACTGGGAGACGCACATTTCTGTAACTAAAAATCTCTCATTAGACTGAAGTTGTGTTTTCTGTTAATGTGTGCTCACTGTATGGCCCTTCCATTTTCTCTGTAGGTGAAACAGATTTTAATGATACTGTGATTGGGAGGTGTACTATACTACACAGATTACTTAACCGAAGTTAGTGTTTTAAAAATGGGATCTCAGGGTGCCTAACAAGCCTTCAACAACATCTTCATTAAATGTCGTCTCTTTTATTTTGACACAGGTGCACTGTTTGTTTTCTACTTTCATCAAATTTGTCTCTCAAGATCTATATGTAGGATTCTTTTCGTTGTCTTAATTTCAGTACTGTTTGACAAGTTACCCAAAATAAAGAATATTCTGCATTATTGAGAATTATATTCACCGATTCAAAATTTAAAGACAAAGTGGGGAAATAGTATGGTGCTCATAATACAGGTACACTGCCCTAAAACATTAGTACGCGTGGAAAGTCGACATCGATATTGATTTGATGGCAGGATATGATATCTGGGCTATCCTAGACGTACTGATAATTGTTGCAGCGTTGTTCGTCAACAGACAGCGTAGTGGCATAGTGCCGTCTGTGTCTGCCCTTTAATGGGAAATGCTCACGTACAGAAAGCTCATACACTCGTGCTTCCTACAGTCAACTGAACAAGCTTGAAAGGGGTCAAATTGTGGCCTTCTGACTGATGTGATGGACTTTCGAAGAATTACAACTCAAGTTGGACGTGCTTCGTCAGTTGTGCAACAGTACTCGTATCAGTCGTCACGTGAACGTAGACTAATAGATGAGGTTCTGGACGTCCACAGAGCACAGTCGCCTGCCAGGATTGTCGTATTGTAAGGCTAGTGGCAGATCATATACCCATCACACACAGATAAAAGTGCGAGTGAGCCCAGACTGTTGCGAACGAGTTATTAACAGTGGGACTACGGGCACACACACTTCTGCTCATCTTCCACTCACCCCACAGCATCAACGTGCACAGTTCGGCTGGCCCCATCAGACGATCACTTGAAAGATGTAATGGCACGCTGTGATCTTCACCAATGAAAGCAGATTCTGCCTGCACGCAAGTGATAGTCGTTTGTGCGTATGAAGTAGACCTGATAAGTCTGTCCCTTAGAGCGTATTCGTCCAAGACAAACTGTCCCCACCTCAGGTCTTATGGTGTGGGGTCTGACAGGCTACAACTCTTTCACCTTTGGTGTTTTCGAAGGGGACGCTAACCAGCAGTCGGTACGTGCAGAATTGTTATTAGACCTGTTCTTTTGCCGTTCTTGCAGCTGTAAGGTGATGTGTTGATCCAGCAGAATACTGCTCGCACACACACACGCACACACTGTTCGTGAAACTCGACCTGTTCTGCAAGACGTTCAGAAACTTCCCTCGCCTGCGCGATCTCCGGACTTGTCTCCAGTCGACCACGTGTAGGACATGATGGGACAAGAAGCTACTCGTGAGATTCATCAACCAACAGCTCTTACAGATCTACGTGAACATTTCGAGAAAGAGTTAAATAATGCATCCCAAGACAGTATTCGCCATCCACAGTTTGTGCTTACATTGCTGCCTGCGGAGGCTACACCACGTACTAATATGGAGTTTCTGCCTAGTACCTCAGAATCGCTTTTGCTATTGATGTGTAAATGTTCTACATATACACCGTTGCAACATTAAGTTTTGAGGCAACTGGAGACCTCTGAAAGGCTGTAACAATTTTTTTCCCCAGGAATGTATTATGTCACTCTCTTCATATCACCGAATTAAGACAGTACAGTGGTAAAGGTGCTGGACTGACAGGAAGTGTCCTCAAATTCTTGTCTGGTCATTCTGATGTGGGTTTTCCATTGTTTACCAAAATCAAGGAAGAAGAATGGTTGGACCCTCTGAAAAGGATTAAACTACTTTCCTTGCCCATCCTGCTCCTAAATAAGCTTGCAGTCCATCTCTAACAACCCTGTTAATGATGGGATGCAAAACTTCCGTCTTCCTTGTTTTATATTTGCTATAGCCCTGTACGTCATATTTGATATGAGCCACAGGCATGGCCGCCAGCAAGCTTTATTCAAAGACTCTGCCATCGTTCACCTGCGCTGGCTCGCCACCACAGTCTGCTCGCGGCAGTAGCGATGTAGTTTTCCTCGATGAGGTGATAATGTTTGGCTTGTGGGGCGCTCAACTGCATGGTCATCAGCGCCTGTACAATATCCCAATCTGTACACAGTCAAATTTTAGCCACGTTAACAAATGATGATGAAATGATGGGGAGAGCACAAACACCCAGTCCCTGGGCAGAGAAAAATCCCTAACCCTGCCGGGAATCGAACCTGGGACTCCATGATCTACAGGCAGCAACGCCAGCCACTACACCACTAGTTTTTCTTGTATGAGCTACGGCGGGCACCTCTCGAGAGACAGAGGTTGCCGTCTGCTTGACAGGTCTATGCTCTCAGAGGTTGACTATCTGAGATCTTTCCCCGCTTTCGGACACTGGCGGCGAACTGACTACTGCCACTGTTTACACGACTCTACTACTCGAAAAAGGCCCCTGACGAGGAACTCCTTGAGTATGCGGTCGCCATAGGCCACATATTGTCTGCCATGCAACCACAATATTGGCTGCTAATGGCAACAGGAGCGGGACTGGATGTGTCCAATGGTGTGCACAGCATGAGGCTACAGAGCTTAGTTGGCCCGCTTAGTCGCCAACTAACTCACAACAGTGCTAGAGTGCTATTGGTGTTGTTGATAACAAAGCAGAGCAGTGGCAACGATAAACAAAGCAGACATTGCGTTGTACCTACACCAACAGTCGCCGAAGTTAACGTTTCGTCAGAAAGGAATCCAAGGGGTTTTGCAGGGTGAGAAGGAAGTGGCAGATGAAATTTCTGCTAGATGAGTCAGTGCAGTGGTGACGATACATACTTAACAAGTGAAAGTGATATTCAAAAAGGTATCGAGCCATGCAGTTCATCCTCCTTGTCAGACATGAAAAATAGTAAAGGAGAATCTCTGTTTGAGATGGAGTTGCTAGACATAATTACGTAAATGGAAGATCACTTGCAGCATATATATATATATATGAACGGATTTCGAGTAAGTCCTCAGGAATATGGCCGGGTAGTGCGTCAGAAGAACTGTAGGTACCGAGGGAGGAAAAGGCGCATTTGTTACAAAAGCTGGTGTTTGTGCATTTCAATGGGGCTCGATGCAATTTACAAGATGTGCATGACAGTGACCTACCACATTATGCACATCAAATTGCACTGGACATTGCACTTGACATTGATTACAGTGATTTCAATGCAAGCAGTGGATGGTTGCATAACTTCAGGCCGTACTACACGATTGAAAGACGTAAGATAACGAAATTTCAAACAAAGCATTAATCTGACATTGCACAGCAGACTGCGGTATCGGTTCAAAAATTTGTATGTGATATAAACTCCTCCCACCGTTCAGTAAGGAATCTGTTTTCAACTCCAAATAGAGGGAACCCTGGAAATTAGAGTAACGAAGAGAGTTGTATCAAGATCAACTAACATCAATGACTTAACGCATTCATATACAATTATGCCACCTGTTAATCTGGATGGTAAATTGGCTGGAAAGCTATTTATTATGCCGCGAGGAGTTGGAGGTGCTCTGACCCCTGTGATTCTTTTATGTGAGCGTGATGTTGCGAGGGCAGTAAACAATATTTACGTCACAACATGCAATAGTGGGAAAATGGGTGCAAGAGAACTACAAATGTGGTACAAGCACTTCTTTAGGCCGATAGCTGGTCAAAACAACTTGCTCTTGCCTGATTCCTGGTCTGCGTATAAAATCATACTCCTTTAGAGCAAACGATCCTTCCTCATCGCATTTCGTACGACCTGGAACCACTGGACAAATTCAGCCTCTGAACGTTTGATTTTTCTGTGCCTTTGAAACATATTATCACATTATCTGCAGCTACACGTTTAAGAATAGCCAGTTCCACGATAAGTTCCACGACTGTCTGTTTCACATTTGGCTGCATGTTGTCACATTTCATCAGTTCTCATCACCCGGTCACAACAATATTATTCTATATGAATTCTTTAAGAGCGGATACCTAGCTGAATGTCCTGCACGTGTTGTAACTCCCAAGGAGTTCGCCTCCGACCTTGATGGTGCCAACTTTTGTGATCACCGTGGCACGCCATTTTTCATTCGGTGTTCATGGCGCAAGTTAATGGTTTGCTTTAAACATTTCTCGAATGTCGACGATGTCTATTTCGTGAGGTATAATACATAAAACCTATAGCAGGTTGATCACTGCATCTCCCGGACACTCATTTTCTGTCACACTTCTGATACACAAGGTGAGTCATTAGCAGCTAATATTTTCCCTGTCATAACTGTTGAAACAATACATTCAAATGAGATATACCAATGACTGAACTTGCAACTCCGTACTTAATGGGTTCCTTGAGAGTGAAAACTATCACGTGTACACATAGCTCAAGGACAGAGAGGCAGGCGCCCGTCCTCAGATGTGTTAAACTGCTGATGTTACTATTTCTATACTTATGTGTACTTGAATGTGGATTAAGAACAGACACAGGGCAAAATGAATTCTTGTACATAAACGTATAATATATCTCCAAAAATATTATAGCTAAAATATTAAGGCTTAAGACTATTATTTACAACTTAATGCTTGATATTTTGTGCAATTTTTGTAAATGCACATCGACATACATTTTATAAGGATTGATTTTTATATTACTGTTGTCTCTATACTGTATCTTTTCTCTTGCTAATAAAGCAGTGAAACTGGAATTTCACAATTTACATCTGCATACAAGGCTAATAAAACGTGTGCAACAGATTTTTGTTTAAGGTCATAGTCGAAATTAATTTTTCAGTTTTGTATTACCAGGAACTACTCTGTTTCTTATAGAAAAGATAACGGAAAAGTGCTGCACAGAATTATTCAGCAAGTAATTCTTAAGAACTACGTCAAGTTTCAGGATGTTAGCTTTTATAGGAAATTGGAGATTTGTGGGAATTTCCTAAGGGACCAAACTCAAACTACTGAAGTCATCGGTCCCTGGGCTTACATATTACTTAATATAACTTAAACTAACTTACGGTAAGGACAGCACACACACACACACACACACACACACGCACGCACACACACACACGCACACCCATGCCCTAGGGAGGACTCGAACCTCCGGTGGGGACAGCCATGTGAACTGTGGCAAGAGGCCCCAGACCGCGTATCTAGCCTGCACAGGTAGCTTTTATAGTTCCTGAGAAAAGGTACATTATAGTTCAAATGGTCATTTTATGGAACTCCCATTTAAAGTATTTATTTCAATTTTTGACAAAATTGTCATAAATCTAGTGACTAATTCTACCGATATCCATAATCTTTATTTTCTTTCTCGTCTTCCGCTGCTTCCTTTGCTCTTGCATTTTTGTTCTGCTGCTTGAGCTTTGTCCAGTCGAGCTTGATCGATGCTTCTGACAAGGAAACCTCCCCATCGCACCCCCCTCAGATTTAGTTGTAGGTTGGCACAGTGGATAGGCCTTGAAAACCTGACCACAGATCAATGGAGAAAACAGGAAGAAGTTGTATGGAACTATGTAAAAAATAAGCAAAATATACAAACTGAGTAGTCCATGGGCAACATAGGCAACATTAAGGATAGTGAGAGCTAAGTACCGCCGTGGTCCCGTGGTTAGCGTGAGCAGCTGCGGAACGAAAGGTCCTTGGTTCAAGTCTTCCCTCGAGTGGAAAGTTTAATTTTTTACTTTCAAACACTTATCAAAGTTCAGGTACTCACACATAATCAACTTCGCTGTCCAAAATTCCAGGACATGTTCAGATTTGCTTGGACATATGCAGAATTTGACAGACTACACACGGAAAAATTTGAAAACGTTAAAAACATATGTTTTGACAGAGCACAGGGAAAACTGTGCGACTGTGAAACTGTTGCATTCATTTGTTGCATTTTACGTGAAAAGTCTTATGTTTTCATCACTGTTTTGGGAGTGATTATGACATCCTCAAGAAAACCTAAATCGGGCAAGGTAGAAGAATCTTTTCACCCAAGTGTACAAGTTAGGTGGGTCGACAACACATTCCTGTCATGTGACGCACATGCCGTCACCAGTGTCGTATAGAATATATCAGACGTGTTTTCCTGTGGAGAAATCGGTTGACCTATGACCTTGTGATCAAATGTTTTCGGTTCTCATTGGAGAGGCATATCCTTTCGTCTACTAACCGCACGGTTTTGCGGTGCGGTCGCAAAACACGGACTCTAAACTTATTACAGTGAACAGAGACGTCAATGAACGAACGGACAGATCATAACTACGGGACCACAGCGCTACTGAGCCCGCAATATCCTTGATGTTGCATATCTTGCGCATGGACTACTCAGTTTGTATATTTTGTTTATTTTTTTCATAGTTCCACACAACTTCTTCCTGTTTTGTCGATTGATCTGTGTTCAGTTTCTCAAGGCCTATCCACTGTGCCAACTTATAACTAAATCTGAGGGGGGTTTGATGGGGAGGTTCCCTTGCGAGTACTTTCAGTGTTAAAGAACCTGGATGGAAGTCTAGTCTCCTACCTAAATTTCCACTATTGAACACTAGGCAGGCATCCCATGCAGCTATCTTCACAACAACTGAGGATAAAAATACTGTTTTTGGACAACGCATCCATATAACGTGATTGTGGCTCTCATTTGTATTCTGTGTTTTCCAACGTACACATTTTCCAGCTGTTCAATACTGGCTGGGTACTTGAAAGTTGGTTTTATAACATCTAAAACGCAAGTTACAAACCGTGTTTGTGGGTGTGTGGCTTTCCACTGGCTTCTGCCAGAAGATACTAACACCACGATTTGTCACAAAAAGAACATTGAAGATTATCATGTGTGGAAAGTTTGTGGAAGAATATAGCCCACACAGCTTTCTGCATTGTTTTTACACTATGTAAGTTATCCCTGATAGCTTTTCCATAATATATTTGTAAAGTGTGAATTTCCTTGTTTGTCAGACTATTAACACCTCACAGTGGCTTTCCATCTTCTAAAAAGCATGTTGTAAACCAAGGACAATCAAAGATAATCTTTGTCACAGTCTTCTAGACTCATTTGCAGTTCGTTTCGATTTTGTGAACGAAAAACGAACACACAAAAATATTTCTAACGTACGGAATGGTTGGATCACAACAAAAAAGAGGGGGCATGGCAGGAGCGGACCCCCAAACAAACTCTTTTAAAACATATTTCTATCCAGAATTGGATTATGAAATTTTTCGATGTTATTCTTAAAGAATCAGTCTAATAAATTAGGCAATAAAAAAGATCGAATTTTTTCGTAATTTTCCACTACATCTGCATTTAATAACCTCTCGGTCTTGTGGCCGCACTATTGCTTGTGTCGTAAGCTGGGTTCACACAGGCAACAAAAGTATCGCCACAACCAATGGCGAACTGCAGTTGCTTTGTAGTTGCATGTGTGAACTCCTAGTTTTCGGTGCCGCCATTTAAGTGCCGCAACTTACGGCACGCCACAAGAAGTTGAATTTGGTTCTACTTTGTTGCGTCATTTTGCCTTCTCCACAATCGAATAACGTCATTCGATTGCTACCTCAAGCCTGGATTCAAACCTTTCTAGTGCGTATACGTTCGCAGATAGTGCTTTTGTTTGGGCATTTCCTATTAATATGTCGAAAAATTGGTCAACAGCGACAATTATTAGATTCTTGGAAGTGTATCAAGAACTAGAATGCCTTTGGAACCAGAAAAGCGAACCATACAAAGACAGAAATTTGAGAGATGCTGCATTAATTGAAATAGTAAACAGAGTGCGTGAATATGTACCTGGAATTGATGTAGCTACAACAAAATTAAAAATTCGAAGCATTCGACATGCTTAAATGAATGAACATAAAAAAGTACTGAAAGCACTTATGAGTGATGCGTCTACAGACGGTATTTATAAACCCAGCCTTGCTTGGTTTGAAGCTGCAGACCGGTTCTTAAAACATGTAGTCGAGACAAGAGAGACGAGGAACACTTTGGTTAGTAATATTTTACATTTATTATGTTTCCAAAACATCTTATTTAGTAATATGTACTGCCGTTTAATCAGCTGAGACAGGTGACGCCATTTTGCAGACTGCGCAGTTACGAAGAATTTGTGGCGTCCTGTGTGAACGGTAGCTCACAACGCCACTCCAGAATGACTTGACTTGTGGCGATACTTTCGTTGCGTGTGTGAACCCGGTTTTAGGTTACGGCACAAATGGCGACAGATGTGGTGTTCACTGCCCTGTGCTCGGTTTCCATGGTTGTTACCTAGGTTCTCACGTCTATCGAGGCTGGTCTAGAATCTCCTTGAGCAGCAATAGGCTCTTACGGTTGCTAATACGAATTTGTCAGCCACGTTGACTATGCAAGCTTCTACACCGTCGGTGTAGGCACTGCCCTCGCCAGCCCCCCCTCCCCCCCCCCCCCCCAACCCGCCGTTCTACGCCTCCCTCCACCCTTTAACGATGGTGTGGCCGAGGTCTGAGGATTTTACGAGAAGTGACATTCGCCAACACTTCCTCACTTTTGGTATCACTGATGCTAACATGTGTAAGGCTTATTTTCTTTCTGGGATTTCCCCTCCGTTCTACCAGTTGTTGTGCCATTTAGCCCTATTCCAGGAACCAGGGTCACTTCCGTTCAACGAATTGCGTAAGTTGTTGCCAAATTATCGCTGTAAATGCACGCACATCATTGTGGCACATGTCGAGTTCTGTTTTCGTCATAAACAGCACCACCGTCCTACCGGGCTCGAGCAGCCGAACTTCACAGCTTCCGTCACACATTCAGTTTGTTACTGATGCTAATCATGATTCCTATGCTGTTTCTATCGTCTGTTACGCCATCATTCAGTTGGCCCTATTAAAAGTGCGTCAAAGTGCACTCCATTTCGAAAATCAGTCTTTGATGGCCCAACCCCTCGAGGTGTCTCATGCTGCTGGCGATCAGATTGAAGCTCGGTGCGACGTCACCACGATGGCTTCTGTTCCTGGTCATTGGGCGTCCGTTTGTTCTCGGGGGCTCCATGTGGTTAACAATCTCTTTGGATTGCAGTTGGGTGAGGCTAGCTCTTCTGCAGTTTTGAGGTGTTTTTTGGAACGACTGACAATATCTGTTCTGTTTGCATCAACTATCTCGATGACATCGTCGTGGAGGGTGGATACCTGGACGAACACTTATGCAATTTACGTTCATTGTTCACAGTCTTGGATGAAGTACAACTCGGCAAGTCTCACTTTTTTCAGCAACCAATAATTGTGTATTTGGGGTTTGAGGTTTCTCAGGATGCTCTGCATAACCCTACAAATGTCAAAGATCTTCAAGAGTTTTTAGAGAAAATTGCCTATTATCATAAATTCGTTCTGGGTGCCACTACGTTGGGCCGTTCTCTCCACGAATTACTCCACAAGGACGTTCCCTTTATGTGGACACCGACTTGCGAACTTGTGTTCACACTTTTGAAATTTAAATTACATTTTTCTCCTTGTTTGTTACCTGGTCTTCGCTACAGACGCCTCCCAGTATGGCCTCAGGTCCATTCTTGCGCATCACTATGAGAATCGTTCTGAATGTTCGATAGTTAATGTGTTACAAGTGCATTACTCTGCTCAGCACCGCTACTGCCAAGTTGGAAAGTAAGTGCTTGCTATCGTCTACGTGTTTAAAAATTTTCATATATTCTCGTATGGATCTATGTTCCACCTCATTACAGGTGACAACCCTTCGTTTTATTGTTCAGTCTTCCTTCCTCGTTGCCCAACAAGGAAGCACATCTTCTCCAGCACTGGGCCTCGTTTCTGTCTCGCTAAAAATGTGAAATACATTGGCCTACCACACTGCATACCAATGCCGATGCCCTGTCCTGGCTTCCATCGCAGCCAGATCCTACATTCTACCAGGATGAGCTCCTTTGTTCTCACATAGATGTTGAGACATAACATACAGTGGAAGGGCATCCTATTATGGACTTCCTAAATTGCAGCTGCTGTAATTGCCAATCTGGTTTTGCACCATGTTGTTCAATTTGTTCAGCAAGGTTGGCCAGACAGGCCTCCAGGCAGGGCTTCTGATCCTTTACAAAAGGATTTTGACCTCTGGCGCCACGAGAGTCGCTCTGTCTGTGGCTTGCATTGCAGCATCCATGAGAACATGTCCATATTGATTTCATGGTACCATTCCTGACTTCTTATTGGTTGTTGATTATCAATGCCTTCCCTAAATTTCCATATGTTGTCTGCTGTACTTCAAAGTACAGCATTTTTTTCTATTTTAAAAAAAAATTATTGAAGAATTGTCATTTACACTTGTTATAGATAATGATTCACAGTTGGTCTCAGGACTTCAATGATTCCTGCATCCAACAAGGCATTCCTTTCCACCCCAAATCTAGTGGTGTGATGGAATGTCTCTTTCTCATGTCCAAGGTTAAAATGAATGAGTGTGTTGCAGACTCTTCCGTAGATTATGCCTTGACATGCCTCTCGAGTTCCTATTTACCAGTTTTTGCCTAGAATCCACTTCCGCCACTGCCATCACTTGTGACGACCACCACGGATGCCACAGAGCTGTCAACAGCCATCCTAATACCCACTGCAGAGGAGCGCCCTTTTCCCAATGGGAATGATGCTAAAACTCTATACATCATTCATGGATATGAGCTGTGAGTGTGGCCACCAATGCATTACATTCAAAGACCCACCTTCAGCATTGCATGGACCAGCCACAAGAGGCCACCCACAACCCATACTCGCGGCACAGCATCTGCCACGCCATCTACCAGATTTCTTTGCTATATAAAGACAGCACGTTAGGTGCTCATTCTCATATGTGTTATACTGCTGACTGTACTGTTTCTATGCTTGAATGTACTTGAATGTGGATCAATAATGTCTTGTACTTTGTGTCTCCACTATTACTTGTTTCTTGTGTTAAGACAGTAGCTCTATGTTTTCCATCCTCATGATCACTAACTGTGAAGTTGGCACAGTACATACTGTGTTGGATGACTCATGACACTTTTGCACACATGTTCACCACATCAAGTTTGACAATGGTCCTCACCCTCAGTCAGCAAGACTGGCCTAACTTAAGAAGCACTGTAGAACCAGAAACAGTTTTTTTAGTCCAAAGTCCTGTTAATAACTCCCATACATACATTTACACAAAATTTATATTCATACTGTGTATGCTAGCATGCATATGGACCCACATGTATTTAACAGCTAGTGCATAAACATAAAATTGAATAGTGTAATAGAAAAATTGAAATCTCTCGTATTTGTAAGTATAGATTCATAACAGTGATAATATTTGATCAAAGTGACAGGTCCAAGTATTAATTGCCATTAATAATGGTGTATAATTATGGCTTTGAACACATTTTTGCACAGCTGTTTGTTTGTGTATATTTTATTTATTCAGTACACATTCATTAAATCATACTCTTACTGGTACTACAGATTTAATATATGTTGTATGTAAGCATACACATAATTCAAGTCAATCAAATAAGTGCTGAAGACTTGATTTGTAACTTGGAATGATGTTTTACTGTATTAATTTTTTTTAATTGAGAAGTACGATGATTAAAATTTTTAAATTCTTACACAGGTTGAAGCTGGGCTTCTCAACTATATTTTGGAATTTTGGTGGACTGCACATTGTAATGGCAACCTGGGCCTCCATGCAACTTGCAGTATTTGCACTGTTCATTGCATTCTGTCACTGGGCATCATTTCGCATTTCATTGCCTATTTCTGGTAAGTTGTCAAATACATAAATGAAGCCAAACATAAAATGAACTTCTGTAAAAAAAATTTAGACTAGTAGAAAATTACTGTATTTACATATACTATACATTCATTATAAGCAGAATAAGACTATGTAGCACAGTGGATAAGTTAAAAGATGTTGCCAAATAGTGCAGTTCAATATTTGTGGCTATCTGCTGTGAAAATTATTTTCTGTATTAAATGTTTGGATTGTTTCATTATTATAAAATAAAATATGAATCAGTGCGTAAGAAATCTGCTGCATTTTCTTAAGTTTGTAGGGAGAATCTAAATATAAAATTGTCTAAAATTATCAATCAGTGATATTCTTTACATAACATTCATTTCTTCTGCAGCCATACTTACTCTTGTTATTCACGACTCCCATTACAACCTCACCCTCTGACTATGATGATAAAAGAAAAAAATTCTTAACTAGTAGTAAAAAATGCTTTACCTATGACACACAAGTGAATTATAGAGTAAAAATTTAAATGTTTCTACTGTTAACAGAGTTTTTTTCTGAAAAAATGCTCATATGTCTTGCATATTTTATAGTAACAAAACTTATACCATAAATATCACATTGTAGATTGTCACACATACATATATGAGACTCACAGAATAATTTAGCTCTGCAACTATTTGGTGAGTTTACTCCTTCAACCATTTGTATCCACCATGGATTTCTTTTACCATACTCACAGAACTTCCATAAGATAGGCAGACAGTAATGCCTATTGACCATCAACTTTCCCTAGCCACTGTTCGTGACATTCCTTGAATTTTATTGTTAAAACAACCCTTCCATGAATAACTGGGATTTTTAGAGGTAATTTTATATAAAATAATCACAGTATGCCATCTGTGCCAAAAGCATCCATTCCTTAATGATATGTAGATTAACCAATTTGGTCCCTATTCAGATTGTTAAATTTACTTGTACCATAACAATGAAACCACCAACATTTTGATTGTAGTTTCTGTTCATCAGTCAGTTGAAGGCATTGGCAAAAGAAAGTGCTAATTCACAAGAGTGATATTTTGAGTTACAGCTGGTTGTATGTAGGTTAAATTGAAAGACAAGCACATCAGTGTAATAAAACAAAACAGTTTATTTAGTATTCAGTTATTTCTAGCAGTATGAATGGAGGTACTGGTTACCAGCCTGAGATGCATTGGAAAACACAACAGGTACCATGATCAGACCAATCTCTACTAAATTAATCGTTAGCATTTTCTTTCAATAACAACTTCAGTTATTGTGTTGCAAATTGGGAACAGATCTTCCAAGTACCCAAATCTCTATCAATGATGGAGTTATAACTGTCTTTGCTTTTGGTGATTCTCATTTCCTCCAGTATCAGCTACAATAGCAATAGCCAGTTTTATTTTTGTGTCAGTCACACTTGTCTGAGGTCTGTTTTTATGCTTATTGATCATCAACCTAAAAGGTTTAAGAATGCATGGTTTCATGACAATAGAAAATTTTTTTGAGTTTCCATCTGCACCTAGTGGTCAAATATCCCCAAGCATTCGGCAGAATACTTCTCAGTCACTGTCATAACTAATGAGGAGCATTCAGTCAGAAGCTCATGGGCTTTTAATCACTTGATCTAGCAGGAAGCTCAAGAAAATTGTGAAAGAAAAGGGTTTCCTTTCCCTCATGAATCATATTAGAACAATTTTCAGATGAAGCTTCTGCTCTATACAGTTAAAGCAACACTGCTATTTTCTTGAACAAATTGTTATGAAACTTAAACACCATGTGTTTCCCTATTGTAGTCTCACATAAGGCTTCACACTCATTGTTTCTGCAAGGCTGCTGTCATTAAATACTTTTTGCCTAGAGTGTTCCTGTGTACTCTTCATGTGCAGGCACACACACACACATGAAACAGAAACTGCCATTTGGGTTCTAGTCCAATCACAGACATTTTTCATTCACCTTGTACATTAATATCCATGAGTTAACAGATTATCAAGATTATCATGGTTCATGGAAAAACATAGAACACAGAGATATAATACATATGCTAAAAGGTGTCTAGTAACATTGCAGCACATGATACAGGTTAAAGGTACTCCACAAAACTGGCCATGGGCCAAGTGTGGCACTTGTTTATTTTTTATGTCCATCCACCTGTGAACGAAGTCTGTCAGTACAGGTTATAGTGCCCTCGCTTGCCAATATAGCACAATTGTTCTCTACTGTATCAGTCCTATTACACAGTATTGGCAGGGTTTCGTAAAATGTGCTAGGGACACACCAGATGAACAGAGGGCAGAAATCACCCCTCATTATAAACTATAACTTGTTCATAAACAGCATTACAAACTCATAGTCCCTCTGTTCACTCACTGTAACCATTACATCGCATTCATCACACTATGTTGTGCTTTTGTTTAAAGAGTATGCATCTGGCAAGTAATTGAGCATACATAGCAATCTCTTAAAGCTGACATCACTTGTGTTGTATGTTTCCACCTCGTCTTATCACAGTGTTGCAACTTTTTAAAAACTTGTTCTTATGTGTATGGATGTAAATTTATTAACAGATGGTAGTGATGCTCTCCATGACATCAGTAGACTACAACAGTATTCACATAAATTCCATGTGATTTGTGTTCTACCTATGCAGATTTTTTATTGAATGGACATGGCTCTGAAACATAATTCAAATGCCCTGTTAAATTACTACTGTCAGTAGCCAAAAGTCAAGTATGCCAATAACAATAAAAAATTAAAAAGAGAAAATTGTTGTGAAGCTATATATATTCACTAATTCTGTCTTACTTAGACAGTAACAAGATCATTAAAATGTGTATTACAATTTCTGTGAGACAAGATGGAAAATCTAAATCATCCATTAGGGTTGCTAGCTGCAGTGGAGAATTTTACAAAGTATAACGGCTCATTGGCATAAGGGAAAAAAAGAAAAAAAAACAATAAGGCCAGTAAAGGTTCCATACTAGCATTTGCCTCATGTGATTGAAAGTAATTTAAGTTAGAATGATAATAAGAGGAACTGAAATTGATTCTCCTAAACTGCAGCTGAGGATGTTAATCAGTGGACTTACCAGTCAAGAAGAACTCCCTTTCAATGTGTTGGCTCTTAACCACGTCCAGCCACATATTGATTGTTCCATTCCTAATGTGAACTGTAGGCACTGTACCACCACTTCAGAACTGATAGGTAAAAGGCTTGAGGAAGATATGTGTGCATGGATTGCAAGTAGTGTGAGCACTGTTGGGAACCCAGCCTTTCATGTATTCCATGTATTGTATTTTATTGATCCAAGTAGTAATAATATTGTACAATTTGCACATATGATATTGATAAAGTCAGCATACAAATTTACAACTAATTTTGACAATTACATTGTTACAATTTGTCGAATGTTTGCTCAATATTACAACATGGTAATACATATTACACTGTACTTTCACTTGTTCATATCTGAGGGAAACGTGCACTATAATCTTGCATAAATGATCAATTATTAAGAAATTTACTATTTATTACCTTTTTCAAAAAAAATCATTTATTGTGTAAAAGGTTTGCTCCAGAAGATTTTTTTTAAATTTATATGTAAAAACGCTTGGTATTTCTGTTTAATTTCAGCTGGTAGGTTATTATACATCTGTATCCCAGCATTTAGGACACTTTTTGGTAACAAGTTTTTCTGGCCCGAAAGATATGTAGGTTAGACTGCTGTCTCATTTCTTACTTATGAATGTGTTCATTTAATATTAGTGGGCTGTCTTTGCTTAACAGGTAAGATTTAACAAATGGTATAATACTATAAATGTAAACAGATGGCAGTATCATAATCCCAAGTTTCTTGAAATGTTGCCTGCCTCTGTTGCCTCAGATTGCATATTATGTGTTGAATTTTTTTGCATTTTAAAGACATCTCTACTAAGAATAACATACTTGTGTAAGAACTATTTTAGTGATTGATTTGCTGAGTACCATTAGTATATAATACACAGTTGACAGCTCATTTGAGATAGAACTGATGTGTATGTATTTTTGCACATTTATGATGAGATTTTTCCCATTTAATCAGTCACTCAATGATGACATAAGCGATTTAATATTTTGATTATGGTCAGCTTTGTCTGTGCCGGTTAGCAGAATACTTGTGTTATATGCAAATTGTGTAGTATGCCCTGAAGTGAGCTTCACATTTATGTCATCAACATACAACAGAAACAGTATGGGTCCCAAGATTGAGCCTTGCAGTACACCATGTATAACAGGCACTTTTTAGAGGAGTGCAGAATACACTTATGGGCATTGATATTCGTTTTTTTTAATTTTATTTAGACCTTTAGCAATCTGTTTCATAGATACGAATCTAACCATTGGTTCGCAGTTCCTCTCATACTTTATTGGCTAACTTTCTGAGGAGTATGGTATGGTCAGTAGTGTCAAAAGCTTCAGACAAATCTAAAAAAGTACCAGTAGAAATTTCTTTGTTATCTAATGGTTTTATGGCTGTGTTGAGATTCATACGGTACTGTGATTGCTGTTTTAGATCTTCTGAATGCATGCTGGTGCTCCAACAGTAAAGAGAATGTGTTGAGAAAACTTTCTAATCTGGTGTAAACCAATTTCTCTAATATTTTTGAAAATGTGCAGAATTGTGCTCCTGGCCTGTAATTAGCTACATCATTTTGTAGCCCCTTTTTGTGGAGTAGGGTAACTTTAGCAACCTGCAGGAGGTCAAGTATAAGTCTGTTAGTAAAGGATGCATTAATTATAACAGTTAATGGTTCTACAATGTATTCCCCACAATTTTTTAGAATAAAATCTGGTATGTTGTCAGTGCCATTTGAGAATTTATTTCTTTGTCTTTTATAACTGTGAGCACTTCAGTGTTTGAGGCTTTGTGGTGGCTGGTGGTGCCTGTGACAATCAGAGAGTCAACAGACTGTTTGTAAATGGTATATTGTCCATAACACGTGGTACCCTTGAGATGTTTGTAAATTGTTTATCACGAATAAAGCCCTATGGGCCAATGGTAAGTAAACCTGCAGGGTGAAGACATTGTGTCAGACGTGTGATGTAATCAGCCTATGGGTACTTCATAACAGTAACAGCATTGGTTTCTCTAATATACTTCTTGAGTTATCGTTTGCCAGAAATTGATATCTCTTGTCTTATGTAAGAATAAATTTAAGTCTGAATCGCCATTTTTCAATTAACAATCTTTTCTTCTGTAGTAGGATACACATTTTAAGACGTTAATTAAAAAATATAGATACATAGAGATAGTTATGTATGTGAACTTCCCTATTGATATAACTGAAAATTGAATTCTATGCATGTGCTTATTCATCAGTTTGCTCGCAGGATTTCAGAGACAACTTCTGGACAATAGTGCTCTGATTGTCCTAATTGCCTTCAAAGTTGGTTTCCTGGTGCTCCCAGTATGTGTTATACAATATAATCAGTTACCTCCTATCTCAGTTATGATCCTCCTTTGTGAGCAGGTAAGTCTTGGAATCTGTATGTTTTATGACATTTCTCTATAAAGTACTTACATAATAATTAATGAAGTAGTAGTACAGTTCAAATCATATTTTTTCTAGACTTCTTCAGATTAGGTTAGAAATTAGATTAGATTTATTTCTTATTCCAATAGATTCATAATAAGTAGATCATTCAGGAACAATCACCTCCAAAGATAATTGTAACCTTATCTCCATAACAGAAGACAGTGTTATACAAACAATATCAACAACAGGGATTTAAGTAAAAGTAAGCTCATGGGGAAGGAACTACAGATAAGGCACCTTTCAGGGCTGAGCGTATGGTTCTTAGCAGATATCTGTGATCTGCTTTCAGACATAATTTTTAATTGCAATGTTTGTCAGTGACAGAAGCATGCTGATCAAGAATTGAAAGCAAACTGTAAAAGTCACAGATTGCTTCTTACCATAAAGAAGGCACATCAAGTTGCAGACAGACACAATTAAAAGACACTTACATATAGTTTTCAGGCACAGCCTCCATCAGTCAAAGAGGGACACACACACAATTTGCACACACAAGAAGCAAGCACACTTCATGCACAGACTATCGCCAACTGCAGCATCTTGGGCCAGAATGCAGAAATAAATCTAATTTAATCTCTGATCTAATGTGAAGAAGTGTACATAAAGTATGATTTGAGCTTTACTATTAATTCATTAATAATTATGTGATTACTTTATAGAGAAATGTCTCAAATACCATTAAATAATAATTAGTGTAAGCTGATAATCAACATGGCTATTATTACTACATAATTGTGTAATAAAATTAGTGTGTCACAATGTTTTGTAATTGGTTGTATCATATATGTACTCTCCTTCAGTTCAGTTGTGTCATGGTCATTTTAAGGGATTTGCTGAAGTTTTATTCTAAATAGGGTGTTCTTTCTCTTAGAAAAGGTCATATTCCATCCAGAATGTTTCATCACCATATTATTTGGCTCTCATTTCATATTTGTTAATGTTACATTTTGTATTATAGATGCGAATGATAATGAAGAGCTATGCATTTTTACGAAGTCAAGTGCCAAAAGTTAAAATGTTCAAGCCTCATAATGATGCAACAGATGTCCTACTACCTGACTTCAACCACTTTGTGTATTTCATGTTTGCTCCAGCCCTTGTTTATAGAGACTCATATCCAAGGTAAGTTCAACATTTTTTTCTTCTCCCTTATATTAACAATTTTTCCCCTATAGAATTGAAAATTCATAAAAATGAGTACATCAAAGTAGCTTTGAGAATGTTCAACAATATTTTTCGTTTCCAATGTCAGTACACAAGATATTCATGAAAAATTTCTTGATACACAGTTCGTGAATTTGTGCTTTGCCTGTTTGACTACAGCAAATTACATCTTTAGAATCTAGTTTTGATTTGACATCATTCATTCATATTTCATATAGTGCCTCCAATAGTTCTAAACCCTGTCAGAAAGAATAATAATCTCTGATTATGTTGACTGTGTGCACTGTGTTTATACTTAGCTCTCAAGCAGGGGTTCCATTTATCATAACACGAGCAGGCATGCAGCGTACTTTGAACACATGTGTTTATGTTACCAAGGCAAACATGTATGTACAAAATCACTGTTTAATCTTAGTGTAATTAATGAATGACAAAATAAACTGGCATAATATGACCTAAAGCAATTTTTAGTTCAACAATGAAATGAACCTCCATCGTATCACTCTGCTGTCATGTACAAGCTCGTACCCCACAGTAATGACTACTAGAAGTTTTAAACAATGCAACAGCATCAGATCCCAGCCAGCCACTTATTCAATTACTAATTATCTTGTAGACAACTGCCTCATTGTGGGATTGTGTGACTAGCCCTGCTTCGGGGTTAACAGAAATTAACTAAACCTCAAAAACTTAACAAAACCTGTGAGTACTGGCTGTTGCAGATTACTAAACAACAAATTTCAGAATAAAATGTAATTTTTCTGTTTTTCATACACAGTGTCAGTATGAATGGAAATCTTGCAGGCATAAAGGCCACCATAGCTGAAGAAAATCTTCTTTCATATTTCTGAAATATTAATAGATGGCAAATCACCCTGACAAAAATTTGATGCAAGGTCTATAAAGATGAAATTTTGTGCAGGTCACTTTTCTAGTCATTTGTAAAGACATTCCTAGTGCAGAGGAATACAAGACACCATTCATAGTTAACTTTGTTATACTGTTACACAAACAGACAAAGATTTAATTTGCTCAAATGTCTGGGTTTCCTGTTTCCTGTTTCCTGGTTTGATGCAGCTCTCCATGCTACTCTATCCTGTGCAAGCTTCTTCATCTCCCAGAACCCACTGCAACCCACATCCTTCTGAATCTGCTTAGTGTAGTCATCTCGTGGTGTCCCTCTACGATTTTTACCCTATACGATGCCCTCCAATACTAAATTGGTGATCCCTCGATGCCTCAGAACATCTCCTACCAACCGATCCCTTCTTCTGGTCAAGTTGTGCCACAAACTTCTTTTCTCCCCAATCCGATTCAATACTTCCTCATTAGTTATGTGATCTACCCATCTAATCTTCAGCATTCTTCTGTAGCACCACATTTCGAAAGCTTCTATTCTCTTCTTGTCCAAACTATTTATCGTCTTTGTTTCACTTCCATACATAGCTACACTCCATACAAATACTTTCAGAAATGGCTTCCTGACACTTAAATATATACTCGATGTTAACAAATTTCTCCTCTTCAGAAACGCTTTCCTTGCCATTGCCAGTCTACGTTTTATATCCTCTCTACTTCTCCAATCATCCGTTATTTTGCTCCCCAAATAGCAAAACTCCTTTACTACTTCAAGTGTCTCATTTCCTAATCTAATTCCCTCAGCATCACCAGACTTAATTCGACTACGTTCCATTATCCTCATTTTGCTCTTGTTGATGTTCATCTTATATCCTTCTTTCAAGACACTATCCATTCCGTTCAACTGCTCTTCCAAGTCCTTTGCTGTCTCTGACAGAATTACGATGTCATCGGCGAAACTCAAAGTTTTTATTTCTTCTCCATGGATTTTAATACCTACTCCGAATTTTTCTTTTGTTTCCTTTACTGCTTGCTCAATATACAGACTGAATAACATCAGGGAGAAACTACAACCCTGTCTCACTCCCTTCACAACCACTGCTTCCATTTAATGTCCCTCGACTCTTATAACTGCCATCTGGTTTCTGTATAAATTGTAAATAGCCTTTCGCTTCCTATATTTTACCCCTGCCTCCTTCAGAATTTGAAAGAGAGTATTCCAGTCAACATTGTCAAAAGCTTTCTCTAAGTCTACAAATGCTAGAAACGTAGGTTTGCCCTTCCTTAATCTAACTTCTAAGATAAGTTGAAGGGTCAGTATTGCATCACGTGTTCCAACATTTCTACGGAATTCAAATTGATCTTCCCCGAGGTCGACTTCTACAAGTTTTTCCATTCATCTGTAAAGAATTCGCGTTAGTATTTTTCAGCTGTGACTTATTAAACTGATAGTTGTGGTGTCTTTTCTTTTGGACATGTTCAAAAGAACAGACATCACACTGAATCCACAGCTGTGATACATATTATGTATTCACATGATTGATTCACCTTGATGAACAATGAATCCACCACCTTCAGTGCAGATGCACAATTACATCAGACCTCCTATGGAAATCTCAAAGCAGCAAGCATGGAGGACATGGACAGGGACTGCGGATATCTGGGAGCTTGGGTTGGTCAAGAGGCATGCCAAGATAATCCATGCAGTTTTCAACAAAGACTGTGTTCAAGTGGTGCAGTGGTTAACATATGTGGCTAATGAGCAGGAGATCTACAGTTCAAATCCTGGTCAAGCACACATTTTCATTCATTGCCACTGACTACGTGTGAAGTCCCAGTACAGCTGATATCAATAGTCCTTTCTCTTTGCTTTCCTTTCTTCCACCTCCACCTTCAATTTACAAAAGATGTTTGACTTGTTAGATGCATGAAGCTGTAGTGCTGGCGTTTCATCAAGTACATTCTTGAATGAGGATCGAAGATGTACAGTCAGCCTCCCAGGTGTAAAGTCAAGGGGGCATGTGCTAGAATCACCCATAGTGATGGGCCTGTAGCAGCCAGTGTCTGGAGTTTTTGAACATACACAGTGCACAGTGGTCTCATGTCATGGCACAAAAACTGAAAACTGTCCCAGAACAGCCGTGACTTTCATGTCCATGGTACCAATTGCCTTCTTGCCATGTAGCACTGATGTGGCTTGTGGTCTGCTCATTGCTCCTTTTGATTGAGGGTAGTGACACCTTCTTGATGCAAAATCATGGAGGATAGCACCAGGTCAGTCAGTGGGGTGCCCAGTGATGGTTGCATCCTGAATGATGCAGAATCATTTGCATTATTGATTTTCTGGTGGTGCAGAACTTTTAAAACATTCTGACCACTGGCATCAAACCTTTTCCCAGGGGTTTAGCTCCGTTTGATATCATTGTCAGTTGCAGTTGTGCTGGAAGTATAGCAACCATAGTGTCAAAATGGGCAGCATCTGGCATGAGGTTAGCGTCAATTTTAACTCAGGGTCACAACAAAAGCTGAGCTGTCATTCTATCAGCATAGTTCGTTTTAGCTGTTGCTTGGTTGTCTTTGAGAGTCATTGTAATAGTGCAGATCTGTCTGCATCATTCTTGTTATGGGTAGGTTATGCAAATATGACATCACTGATTATGTGATTGTCGGATGACAAATCACAGTGATGAATCAGGTGTCGTCATCTTAAGTACTTTCTGAACTAAATACACACTCCAAGGTGGTGAATCATAAAGAGGGTTGTTCTGGTCAAAATGGTGGCACTTTACATTGGGAGTTGAGTCTGTGAGACAGTTAACAGCTTTGATGTGGCTCAGTTTCAGTCAGCCAAGCCAGTATCAGCAATGAGAGACCTTGCTGCAATTGAGGCACAGGAGAAAACGCAGCTCCCAGGTTGTCACAATATAGTGTAGGTACGCGTGAAGTGGTCATATGTCTGGTCACATTACAGAGCGTAGACATTGCAGTTGACTTGTGAACCATATTACAGTTTCAAATAATTTCTACTTAGTGATTTCGTGCATGGTACTGTGAATTTGGGGTAAATTCCCATTCAAAGTTCAGCAACAAGTTGTCTGTTGGCTGCCATCATCATAGAGTACTAAGAGTTCTGTTGGTCAGTAACATTGCACTCATAGCCATTGTAAACTCATGTTGTATTACAGTCCAGTGAGCCATACCTCACTCACATTAATCCCAGATGGGATATTCCAGAAAGCTGCTAGCGCTGCATTCACTATAACAGATGCCCACATTGTTACTGTGCATTAAGATTCATATGAAAATTTGCATCATGCATTTTATGGTAGAGGTGGGGTCACCACTAGGGAAATATTTTCCTACAAGGTGACAATGAATGTCCCAATAACAGAGTTTGATGCCTGATAGTGAAATACTTCATTCAAAAAAATGCAATACAGCAATAGGTCTACAGCATATCATGAGTCAGAATGCACTGCTGTCTTTGTCTCACTGACTGATATGTCTCTGCTCTTTGGCCAGAAACGCATGTCACTATCACTATCCCCACACTACAATTTATTAACAATGGATTATGAAGATATCTTTCTGTTTTGAATTTATTTAATCTCATATACACTCTTGCTGTCATGTACCTTCTTCCTACTCCCCCTTCCCTGTTCATTATCTTCTCTTCCCCTTCCTTCACATTTACTGATTTTTTTGTGTTCCCATTCTGTCTCTCTTTTATTTTATATGTTGTAGTTTCTGAAAATGTCTCTTCCTTTTTAAAGCAAGCTCTTCTTCGCCATTGTTTGTATCTTCATTCACTTTTTTTCTGTCAATGTCTGTCTTATATCTCATCAACTGTACTCAGATATTCTTGTTAGTTTCCCTCCCCTTTGATTTCACAAATACACTCAATCTACTACTAATTTTAAAACTGTGTATTAATGTACAGTATGAGCTGTGGCATGAACTGGATGATTTTTAAATCAATAAATAAATAAATCTTAGTTAATGAATATTCCTGGTCTAGATGGCCCCATGTATTCTGTTGTGCCTGTGCCCTCCTGAAATGTTTTGTGGTTCGTGGCTGGATGAGGAGAGTGTGGTATGATAGGTGGGTGGTTGGGTTCCTCTCACTACCACAAAAATGCACACATGGTTAAAATAAAATTTATTACAGGAACCAATCGAGTACTTAACTTCAATGATGTCCAATCAGAAGTTCTGTTGTTGACAGGAGTCAACAGGTATTAATTCATGAATTCTGCCCATGCCCATCTCAGAAGTATATACAATAAGTAATGTTCCCTCACAGCTATCTAAGATGTGAGGCAATGACTATCACTGTGGAAGGTTAGAGCACAATGTGACGTATTGAGATACAATGCGATCTGAGTCCCGATGTGACATACTGAGGTACTGAGGCTGACTGACAGCTCGGTTGGTAGCAGTGGCCTATATGTATGCTGCCAAGGGGCCATTATTGGCGCATAGCCTGGGGGCGTTTCTTGGTCTTCTCTTGCCATAGGTGCACCTAGTGCAGCACCTGCTATACAATGGTTCCTGTTGCCAAGTGGTGTGCTGGCAAAGTCGTACACAAGCACATTCCTCCCCTCCAAAATTCCACACCATTGTGACATACTGAAGTGTGAACAACAACAGAGGGGGGGGGGGGGGGAGGAAGCTGGATGTAGAGATGAGCCAGGAGCTGTTGCTGTGGAGGACATTGTGCTCCTGGCTGTACCCCACCCTCTGGTTTGAGAGAGCAGAGGAATGTCCTCCCAAAAACACTGTTCAGGATACGCATACAATTCTGAGGGGCAGTGACGAGGGATGTGGTGTGTCCAGGTCCATCGAGTTGGAGAGTGATAATGGTGGAGGCGAGGGTGTGAGGTCCATTGGTTCATCCTGGGATGCTGTGGTGGTACCAGCAGATGGCTGCGAAGTACACATGTTTCAGTGAGGCTGTGAATCTGGAGGGAGAAAAGCAGCAGAATCACAGGGCATACCATTCTGGTGATGGTGCTGCAAACAGTCGGGACTTGCAGTTAGATACATATATGTACCAAAGCGTTTCTGGATCTTGCCTCGCACCCAGTGCTGACATTGGCCAAAAACCCTGCAAATAATAAGATCACAAAGTGCAAAATGATACTTGCGGACCATAGGCAGTGCCTGATGCTGCAGTAGGTGGAGCAAGTGAAGCAGCGCCCAATAGCGAAGGCCATGCTGAAGTTCTGCAGTCATGGTCCGTCATGTGGGTGGGAGCGATAAGAGGCAAGAAAGAGTTGTAGTGTGGAAGGTGAGAACATCGCCATCTACTGTTTAAAAGTGTGTACAAAGCTTCCTGCTTCTCTGTTGGACTGGGAGTGAAACACAGAACTTGGTAGATGATGAGCGCCATTTTATTCTCAAAACTGTTGAAAGTCCTGTGGCTTGAACTGAGGTCTATTATCTGCAACAATGACATCAGGCAATCCTTCAAACGAAAAAATTGAGGACAACACTTAAATGGTGCTGAGCGATGTGGTAGAGTTCATGAGCACCGCAAATGGGAACTTGCTGAAATAGTCTGCGACAATAAGTCAACAAGTGACCCATAACGATCCTGAAAAGTCAATTTTCACTCATTCCCATGACAACTGAGTCTTAGGCCAAGCTGAGAATGTCTGTGGTAGAGTGGATTGATTGTCTGTGCAGGCACAACACTGTGACATTACTTTTTTGTGATAAGTTCCTATGGGGCCAAACTGCTGAGGTCATTGGTCCCTAGGCTTACACACTACTTAATCTAACTTAAACTAACTTACGCTAAGGACAATACACACACTCATGCCCGAGGGAGAACTCAGACATCCAACAGGGGGGAGCCGCGTGAACCATGGCTAGGTGCCACAGAGCACGCGGCATTACGACGTCATCTCTTCAATGTGAGTGCCAATGTCCTGCCAAGTACAGTGCCGGGGCACTATCTGTTTGGAGTGAACAATTCCCCAATGTCCTTGGTGGAGCAGTTGTAGCATGTCATTTTGCAACATTGTGGGAATGGGCACAGGTGATTGGCCACTGTCAGATGTACTAATGACAACCAAAGTATTGGTGCACTTCTAAGTTCTGAATATGGTTGAATGAGCGAGGCCAAGACATGCAAATGTAGTGCCAGAAAATCTTCGGATCAGGGTCCACTTCCATGGCCTGTGAAATTTTTCCGTAATTCAGTGGAAAAGAGTGCAGCAATTCAGAGTCCTGTGCGTCGATCTGGCAACAAGATGCGTCAGAGGAATCAAAGTCAGAGTTGGGGCTGCTCAGAAGGCAGGAAATGGTGTCACACTGCCATGCTTTGCTGCATATCTGTACACACCTTTGTACTAATACTGGGATAGAATCAAAGCATTGCATTGCCATTTTAGAGCAGTAAATGTAGGAACCAGCTTTGATGAATGAAACAAGGACTGCAAATGCTTGTGATCTGTCATTAAATCATTAAATAGAACTTGTGAGCGAGCAGATAGTGATGGAATTTTGTCACACCATACACAATAGCGAGTGATTCTTTCTCAATTTGTGAATAACTGCAATGAGTTTGGGTTAATAACTTTGAGGCAAAAGCAATAAGTCTGTCATGTGCACCAGTTCTGTTTGAAATTATAGTGCCGATTCCGTAAGAGGAATCAAACAAATGTAGCATGTCAGGTTACCTAGCAGTGACTGTGGTTCAGATATATTGCAAGGAACAGACAGATCATAGATTCCAAGCAAATGGGATTGGAGTGGGTGCACACCATGAGTGTTTAGCATGTGACCTAAGTATTGTAGTTATGTCTGAAAAAATTCACACTTTTGAGATGACACTAGAGTCCTAAATCTGCCAATTTCTGTACTCTTTTTAGAGTGTTGTCAATGTGATCCTCTGGCGTACACCTGAGACAACAATATCATCAAGGTAGTTCGAACGGAACGGCACATGAGCAGTCAGCTGTTCCAAGTAATGTTGAAAAATGGTGGGTGTGGAGGGACTGCTGAAGGGCAAACACAAATACTTGAACAGACTTAAGTGTGTGTTAACAACAAACACTTTCTGTGATTCATCATCTAGTGGCATTTGCAATTAAGCATGACGTAAATCTATCTTAGAAAAGTAACAGCCTGCGCCAAGCCTGTACGTAAGCTCCTCAGGGCAAGGCACTGAATAAGTTCCAAGTATTTTCTGTAGACTGACTGTAGTTTTGAAGTCACAAATTAGAATGTGACCTGAAGGCTTGGACATCAAAATCAATTGACTTTCCCATTGACTAACATGTATTGAAGCAATTACACCATTGTCTTGCAATTCTTTTAATTCGCTGACTACTTTGTTTTGTAAAGCAATTCGAGGAACTAAGGCTGTGCATTGTCTTTCAGGGTAATGTTCAGAACAAAATTATTAGCTTTTCCAAGTCCATCAGTAAAGAGGTCAGGAAATTCCTTAACGAAGCTAGCTACACTGCCTTCCGGATTAAAAGCAGTCACTGAAAATACATTGTCTTGGATGCTAAGGCCACACAAATCAAACGAATTTAAGCCAAAAATATTTTCACTGTCTCTTGATTGCAACAGAGTAAAATTCACTGTCCTAGTGTGAGACTTGTAAGTGGTAGGCAGACTATACTGTACTGGGATTTCCTGACCATTGTATGCAGTGATGTACGTGCTAGAATATGACAGGTGTGGTGAGCCTAACTGTTTGTACGTGGCATGATTAAGCAAAATTACAGAAGAACCTGTGTCCAATTGAAAGTCAACAAGATGGCCAGCAATTTTTAGTGTTACAAGTAGTTTGTTAGAATGGCGTCACACTGCACTGGGACAAGATGAGGGCATAACCTTATTTAGATTACTGCCAGAACCTGTGGTCAGTTTTGAAAACAATGCATTCACAGAATGTGTATGAGACCTGTTGCGAGAGTGGGAGGAATTGGCATTCTCTCGCCATTGCAAGCAAACTGCCTGGACATGGCCTTTCGTTCCACGTTAGTAACATGTCGCGTTGCGCGGTGGGCATTCTTGCTACATATGGTGCGCAAACAGTGAGGGAAAGACTTCACTAGCTTTACAGGCCTGGGTACTTGTTTACTAGGCGCTCTGTGTATCTGTAGGCATGCTCGTTGTAACGGCTTAGTGAGGCGGTCACGGACAAGAGGTGACTCGACCCGAGAAATCAGGTCCTGATCAAATTTATTGGCTGCTATGGCACCAGAATCGAACTCTTCTAGTATTTTAAACACTTGATGGAGCGAAGGATCTGAGTACTTGAGAATTTGTTCTCTAATTCTGCTATCAGGGACATTGTACGTGATCACACCATGAATCGTCATGTCACTATAAAAGTTGCCACAAGTACACATGGATTTACATTTCCTAGTGAGGCTCTGTGAGTTGGTATACCAGTGATGGAACGTCTGTTGCAGCTTTTTCTTGAAGTGAAAGAACTGAAATCTGGCTGCAGTGGCATGAATCTGATGTTCATAATACTGACTCAATTCACCTACTACATCATCATAGGAGAGTGCGTCGGGAGATGACGTAGGGAAGAGTTTTTTAATTAAGTGAAACACAGGGGTTGCCACAGTGGAGAAGAAATAATGAGATTTCACAGTACCTAGAATTCGATGGACTTGACAGTGGGCCTGGAATTGGGTGAGATATTCGAGCCATTCTCCTTTTTCGTTGAAGTGCCGAAACGGTGGAATGTTATTTGGTTGGATCAGTTCATTTGTTGGTTGGAAGCTGAAGCAGCTTGTGTGGCAAGCAGTTGCTGTACAGTAGACAGCAAAGTGGCGATTTGCTGGTTCTGAAACTGAAAAAATCTGGTTTAGTGCCAGTGCAGGAGCATTCTGAGGGTGAGAGGACAGGATAGCCATTCTAACACTAACAAATTACAGCAAAATATGAAAACCAATGTGCAAAACCTCTGAAAAGAGAAATAGATTAGTTCTGCAGCTCCCGTCCTGTAACACATGCAACAACAAGAACAAATTACCAAATAGACTCAATGCAATGACGGCTCCCCTGCAGCAAACTAGAACACATGAAAAGCAAACAAAAAGTTGTTTATCAGACTCATTGCCACTTGTGGCTTTGCCCTCCTGTAATGTTTTTTGGTTCCTGGTTGGATGAGTAGAGGGTGGTATGATAGGTGGGTTGTTGGTTTCCACTCACTACAACACAAATACAGTTTATTACAGTAACCAACTGCGTACTTAACTTTAGTGATGTCCAGTCTGAAGTTCTGTGGTTGACAGCAATCAACTTGTACTAATTCTTGAATCTTGTCCGTGTCCACCTCACAGCTATATACACTGACTAACGTTCCCTCACAGCTAGCTAAGGTGCGAGGCAACGACTATTGCTGTGGAAGAGTAGAGCACAGTGTGATGTATTGAGATGCAATGCTGTCTGAATGCTGATGCAACGTACTCAGACTGATTGACAACTCTGTCTGTGGTGGCAGCCTATATGAACGCTGCCTTGGGTGTGTTATGGGTGTGTGTCTTGATGTTCTCTTGTCACAGGCGCACCTTGTTCAATGCCTGCTATACAATGTTTGCTAGTGCTGTCAAAGATAAAAGCCAGCACAAATTCAAATACTGATTTCAGATTCATCTTGTTCTTCTGTCTCTCTTGATCTGACATCCTACAGATCCTTCCTACATCCTCTTTGGATAGTCAGATTTGTACTAACACTTTCCTCCTTTCTACTAGATGAAGGAATCCTTGCTTCAGAATACTTCTGTCAGATTTTGTAAATGTTATTTCTTTGTTTTTAATTTGATATTCAGTGTGAACTTTATGAATATATCTTCTAGGTTGCAATGTAAGATTACAAGATTGTGAAAAATAATGGGTTATTAACACAATTCACCACCCTTGCCATAAACAGTCCTAATTGTCTTTTGTCACCTGGAGTTATTCCATAGGAAAATAGAACATGAGAAAAATGAGGAGGACTTTTTTTATTTGCTCCCCATGAATAACTCTCACAACAGCTAAAACCCTTTCTTCTAAGATTTACTTTTTGTTTGAAGTTAAGACTATTAACTTGTGGGTATTTGTGACTACACTTGATCATGGTAGAATAGAAAAGCCAACTTTCATATGAAGATAATATACTATCAAGATGTAACAGAGACAATGGAACAAATATGTACATCAACAAAAGGCTAGAACCAAACTGTCAAACATCTCAGATCTGTGAGATATTATTGATGTATTTGCTGTCAACAGTAAATTCATGGTTGACAGCCGCAATAGACCCTACCCTTCCTCCCCCCCCCCCCCTCCAGTAGTGTGAAGTGATATCGACATGTGGCTGTGTAGGCGGAAGCAGCAGTGGGCTGATGCTGGTAATATTGTATGGAAAGTTTGTCTGACCAGTCCTAAAGGAAGGCACATCAGGATGATTTCTTGGAGAACTACTGTGGTCCGGAGCATGGACATTGGCAATGATGTAGTCCTGGAACCATGCTGGTGGACGCAAATATCAGTCCCTACAAATCATTGGTTGTCTGTAGAGCGTCCACAAACTTGTGTAGGAACCTACAGTGAGACAGTGATGGTGGGGCAGTCATTGTTAGCAAATTTTACAATGAGACTGTCTTTGTAGGTGTCAGAAGGTAGCTGAAATGACTGCAGCTGGTTGACATGGCAGGATGACAGATTTTCCTGTGATAGTGGAGGAGCAACCAGTACGAAGAGCATACTGGCCTGTAGGTGAACAGAGGTTCTCCGGCCTGAAGTCAGACACATCAACTATGAACACAGTAGCATTATAGCAGGAAGAAGTGAAAAGACACTCCCATAAATCTACAACCTCATTTGCAGGAAGGAAACTAAACGGGGGGGGGGGGGGGTGCTGTAGATGCGCACACTGGGAGGGTTAACCCTCATGGGAGAGTCAATGTCACATGGAACCATTTTATCATGGACTGGGGCCAGCAGAGTATATCAATAGTCAAAAGGAGGCTCATCGTCCATGATCCAAGCAGGCTCCACCCTATTAAGAGAGACTGTTTGGCATCCTCCATTGAGAAGAATGATTAAATTGTTAGTTGAGTGACTGAGGACCTTGTGGGGGGGGGGGGGGGGGCTGAGTAAGGCAGCTGGAGTGCCCACCAGACACTATCACCATGGAACATGATGAACTCGCAATTAGATTAGCTACATTGTTACAAATGAGCACTCATGGAAGTGTGTGAGCATGTGGGGCAGGGGTGCAAATGTTCATAATATGTGAATGAACACACTCAACTAATGCATGTAAGTCCTCCATGGAGGGAGAGCAGTGTCTTCAACAAACTCAGCCAGTAATATGAGCATCTCACCATGGAGGATTTCACTCAGGGAGGCATTCAAATTATCTTTGTGGGCTATGCGAATACTAAGCAGAAACTAAGATAAAGCTTCTGACCATGAACCTCCATGACACGTTAGGGCAGCTTTAATGGACTGATGCTTTCATTCAATGGGACCATTACTCTGTGGGTGATATGCAGTTGTATGGTGTCTGTCTACACCACGCCATGTACACAATTTGGAGAACAGCAGGGATTCGAACTGTTGTCAGTGGTCTATAGTAAGGATGAGGGATGGTCAAAACACTTCATCCGCGTGGGAACAAAGGCATGTGTGGCTGAGTCTGCTGTTATGTTGGCCAGGGGAGCAGTTTTGACTCACCTGGTAGTGTGAATTATACCCGACAGGATGTACTTACATCCCTTGGACAAGAAAATGGGACCAATTAAATTGAGATGCAAGTGACAGAGGTAACCCTTTGGGATGTCAGAACTGCCCAAAGGTGGTCATGTGTGGCATGTGACCTTGTTATATTGGTGGAGAACACAAACCTGTGCACAGATGCAGCAGCCCTTCTGCACATGGGGCAAAAGAAAATGTTCTCCGATGAGGCATGTACTAGCCTTAAAATCAGGGAGCGCTTTAGTGACAGTCGATGAATGACAACAAACAGTAGTAGTGGAGTCTGGCTGATGGTGGGCCACAATGTTTAGGACTGAACTGGCATCCTGGTGCAGACTTAGCCAACCCATCAAGACTTTGAGTTTATCCTGGAATGATAATCCGCTACTGCATTTCCACTCCATGTATGTGTGTAATATCCGTAGTATAATGAGGTCCTTATAGTTGAATCTCCTCAGTGGAAGGTCTTGTGCTAGGTTTTGGGTGGCATCAGAAGCAGCTTATGCTCTGTGAAAATCTTGACTGTTCATCCTTCAATGTTATCATCATGAGTATCTCGTGGTGGAATGTTGATCCCTTGTGCTGGGACGCCATGTGTTTCTTCAAAAAGAACCGTGGGCCTGAGCTGTGTCACGAAAGTGTTGCTGTAGGAGAGCACTGACTGAGGTGTCGCTCACATCAGCTGTAATGGTTATATATGCACTGAGTATGCAGGCATAACAGTGTGTGAATAATTGCAGTCCTTAGTGTGTTGAGTGGCTCGATCATTAGTTCTGACCACAGAAATGAACTAGTAAGGTAATATACACAAATATACTAAAGATATCTCAATGTGACATATGCTTAGCAATTAGCAGATTAAAAGAAATCAAGCAAGACAATTTGAACTGCACTGGTGTGGCATCCAACAAATGCTTACAAAATGAGTTATGGACTATAGTCCATGATGCACTGGAATAATATGTATGTGTTTAACATACATATGTGTTTGGTTTGCACTTATAACATTTCAAGATACCATTCCTAATACTTATAGACCAGATGAATAAAATGCGTCTTCACTCAATTTGCCATAACACCCATTTATTACCCAAAAGAGTTCATGACAATTAAAATAAATCACTTTCTGCAGAGTAAACAAGAATAAGAATAATATTTTTACACTAATAGCATTCTAAAATAAGAAATTTATCACTAGATATTTAATGGCATTGTCACATTTCAAAATTGTAAAAGGATCTACCCATTCAGTCAGATAGCATATGTGTTTCAAAATCTAAAGCACAAATCTATTACATACCAGAATTATATAGTCATATGAATCTGCAAATACAGTGCATATTTTCTTCCAGACTAAGAATCAATCACTAATCATCTACGTTCAAAAGTCTTCCCTTCTACACTAAAAGGTAAAAGTACCTGAAATTTTACCAATTTGCATTGCTTATCTATAGCTCCTCTTATCTTTACACCTAGAATGGGCATGTCCACAAAATTCTTATTATACTTGATCTGGCCTCTAAATTGTTCAGATATATCACAAATTGTGCTACCTGTATCAATCTGACAGTTGCCTTCCCAGTAATAAATGTTAATTTTAATGTAAGGATGCCCAAAATCTGAATCATTGTCTCTGTTGTCGGACAATTCATACAAAAGATCACTTTCAATTTTATAAAATGCTCCATCCACACTTTCTCAAGGTTTCATCAACATCATAACATTACTTTGATTACTCATGTTGAACACAACGAATAAATTCCATGGCAAAACTAACATTACTTATTACAGAAGGGATACAAAACACATTACTCCAAAATTACACTTCCTGCTTAGATCCTCTTTCACTTCATTTCACCAATTGGAATAAAAATTCTGACTAACCACAACCAACTAATTCCAGAATGCCCTTTTATCTGAGTTATCATCAAACTTGTCCCAAACAAACATCAAAAAGTTTTCCCCTTTATTCTCTAGGCTCACAGATACCTCACCTTTACTGTTTGGTTCATTACTCTGCGAGACATTACTGGAAACCTGTTTTGACTAGACTGGTATTCCATGACCTTCACTTGCATCATCACTTACCTAACCTGTATTGTCAATATCACTTACAAATAACTCTGAAACTTCATTATTCTTAAACTCAACAAATACCTGATACTCATGATCATCATATTCCTTCAAAACTACTTCATCAGCAACATCACTGACAATACGAGTCTCCTCTCCTTTAAAGTCATATACCACACCTACATTCAGTTGCAATAAGCCACCAGTCTCAGACTTACGTATCTCAGTTACTTCACATTTCTCATTCACATCTACATAAAAAATACCACCTACTTCAGATCCAATACAGTCATTACCTGATTTACTTACATCAACATCCCGTGAGAAGAAATCATTAGTACTCAAAATTCTGACATTCTGTTTTGTGATTAGCACTTACATCACCCCCAAAACTTTTTATCCAAACATAAATGAGAAATCTGCTATTCTTACTGTTCAATTTCAGATACATATGCCATATCATTAACACTGTTGTTACTGTGTAATAGCAAGAGGATACTGTGTTTGCTATGTTTCCTCACCCCAAAACTGTGGACCTTCATTGAGGCAAACTGCTGTTTCTTAAGTAGGTTACTTCTATGATTGATTCTTCTATTAAAATGCGCATGGCTATTCCCATTATTTCTATCCTGCTGCTGTTCATTAAATCTTCCTCTATTGACACTTTGATCCTGATGGAAGTTACCATTATCACTCTTTCTGTGATTACTCCCATTGTGATTCCTATTATTCGTATTATTTTGGTAAATACTTCTTTGTACTGCCCTACAAAGCCTGTTTAAGATAGCTGTCAGGTCCATGTACCAAATCGCACTGCAACGTTTCTGGTAATCTCCTTTTAACCTTCATGCTCTCGCACTAGAAATAGTCACGTGAGCGCTCGTGCGGGCGGTCGGCCGAGCGCCCGAGGGTATTCACCAATCTCTGGAGGTTTTCCGTTTTTAAAGGTCATATTTCCATAAAATATCGACGTAGGATATCTCACACAATATTGCAAACACACTTGTAATCAAAATTATTCATTTAACTATAAAATATCCAATGGAATACAAAAAGGAAGCCAAATACCCAAATGAAATATAAGAACATTTTTTTAGTTGTAATGTTTTGGGTCTATATAATGTAAAACTTAAGACTAGAATTATTCATGTATTAACTCGTCACAAGAAAAGCTAATTTTGCTTTGAAAAAAGAATTTTTGATTGAAAACGTCACAAACATTTCTGTCAGATGAAAAATGCTGATCAGTCTATACCCATTTCATTTTGTTTTGAAGCTGACAACAATTATTGCACGTAACTGTCGTGGTTGAATGTCGTAGACAGACGTTTCTTCCACATTCACCGCAATCTCGCTTTGTTTTTATATTCTTTTTTGAGCCATACAAATAACACATTCCTCTCCTTGTAGGGGCTGATACAGCTGGATAAACTACGTCGCTCTCTCTGTAATTTCCCAAAAATACTAACAAATCCTTTGGTAAATGCTTCAATTTAGCTCTTTCTTTCAGGTTTTCGCTCATCAGTTCCAAAGATAACGCATGTAATAGTTGTCTTCTCGTTTTTTCTTTCATGTTACCTGTGCTGAATTGAAAAATGCGTAACGAATTTATTCCTGCTAAGTCAAGTAACCTGAAAAATATACATGCAGGCCACCTTTGTGTTCTTCTTGATGTTGAAATTTTGCAGCACATGAGGTCTATTGACAGTATCAACTCCACCTTTGGTTGAAATATAGTCTGTGATTTGTACAGGTTTTTTGGTATCTTCATCCATTATGTCGGTATCATGCATTTGCAGAGAGCACTACTACAGCTTTCCTTTTTTTTTTGTAATCATAGAAATCAAAGTTTTTTCATCTTGACAACCGAACATGTAGTCTCCTACCACTGCATTCCCATTCCCATTGTACCTAAAAAAGTGAGGCCTTTGCTAAGGAGGTATTCAGCCAATGGGTAAACTGAAAAATAATTATCAGTTGTTACATTTTTATTTGTTCCTTCTATGCATTCAACCAATCTAGCGACCAAGTCGTATGGTTTTTTGGAGAGTGCGTTAGGGCCTGGCACTTGTTTTCCGCAGTACACTTCTAAATTACATGTATAAAAAGTGCATGCATCACACAATGCATACATTTTTAACCTGTATTTGGCTGGTTTTTGAGACATGTACTGGCTGAATGAACATAGTCCTCTAAAAGCAACCAACATCTCATCAATAGTGACAACTTCCCCTAAATTGAACGATTTTTGGTTGTTAGCAATGAAAGAAGACAAAAGTTCTCGTATAGGAGCAAGTTTGTCCATTGCTTGACGTTCCAATCTTGTGTTTAGGTCATCAAATCTTATAGCTCGTAGCAAAAATCTAAATCTATTTAGGCTGAAATAGGTTCGCAAAATTGTCGGACCTGTTCCATTGCTATTGAAATATTCAGGGAAATTTGCATAGTTTCCTCTTTTGACCGCAATCAAAAACAGAACACCAAACAATGCTTGCATTTCAGCCATTGTTGTCAGCTTATAATCCCTTTCACGTACTTCAGAGTTACTGCTTCCTTCTGTCAGTGCTTGATGTGTCAAATTTTTGCTTTCAATATAAATATTCGTGTACCTTACGACCCCTTCTACAATTTCGGGAGTTATTATACACTGAAAACTTTCCAGTCGAGTTTCACATTGTCTGGCTTGTCCTCTAGGGCCTGGTAGAGTTCTGATTATATTTTTTGACTTCTATTTCTTTCTGCTGGTAATATTGGCACTACTAGCCCAAATAGTTTCCATATCCTTACCTATATAAAATCTTATGTCATTTGTTGGTGGCTTCTGTTGATCTATGTCATTTTCTCCCCCGTTTTCCAAATCAATTTCCGACTCACTTTGATGTATATCATCGTCAGTCCCTTCTTGTTCATAATCTGGGTCATCAGAAACGTCATCTTCTAGGGATTCCTCATGGCCTTTCCCCTCTGCTTCCTCTCTCTCCAATTCAGTCAAGATTCTATATTTGCCATCAGACGTAAGGTTTCGTCTTTCCCTTTAAAAAATAAAAATAATTGTTACTTTTTCCAACAGAAATTACTTAGAATGACGAGGTGCTAAAGTAGAAAGAAAAACAGAATTTGTGAATGGCAAAATTTATAGAAAGTAATGCACATTCACTAGAGAATTGGAAGAGTCTATAAAATTGTGGAATTATAGGGGAATTACAAAAAGAAATTCTTATATCCCGAAGTAGACGAGTAGAACAAAGTCTCGTAAGCGCTCGCAAGGCAGTAACTGACCATGTTTGTAAGTGCCGTAAGCGCTCGCAAGGCGGTAAACTGACTGACGAACGTGTTTGGACCTATTTGAACTTGTCCTGAGAGGCAGAGAGGTGCGACTTAGACGATCTTTGAGCAGCATCTGTCGGAAAGAGGTGCAACTAGAGAATACATGACCCTCCCACCACCTCGTTACCTTTGTGGAGTAAGTATGGCGCGAAATTGCATAAAGGCGGTCACTTCACCACCCGCGCGAGGGCGTGAAGGTTAAGTGCATCAGTCAAAGACATTCCGTCGAATGGTTTGTCAAGATGTGTTAATGTTTTAAGTTGGTTCATACAAAACCTTTCAAAGGGCAATCCCTATTCCTATAATTAGCACCATTGAAAAATACACTTTTGATTCTCCCCCATTCTACTTCTGACCAAAATTTATTTAAAAAACTTTTCTACAGACTGTGTAATGTTTCCCATTGACTTACATTTAAATTTAGCTATGACAGAGCATCGCCTTCGAGAAATGTTTCAATAAATTAAATTCTCTGATTGATTGCCATTCATACCTGACACAAAGCTATCACTGCAGTGGTGCAGAAAGTCCACGGGATGTAAACTATCTGACGGAAAACTTCTGATAGGAGTGTTGGACCACACAATATTATTGTTTGCACAGAGTTTGATTTACATAAATTTCCTGAACTGCTGAATTTTTTGACCTAAAACTGTTACATTAGTTTGCATGTTGTTTTCGATATTTAAGATTTTTTGGTTTAAACTGACGATATTTTGTTCCATTTCTCCGCTGCAGTCTTCTGTTCAACTCTAATATCAACAATATAATATGACTGTTTTTCTCACTCAGCTACAAACTCATTTTTCCAAACATTAAATTTATTTTCTAAAACGCCAAATTTTTCGTTCACCCTTTCAAATTCCTCTGACACTCCATTTTTTAACTCTGGAACGTAATTACTAAGTTCACCTTTCTGATCTTGTGCCCTATACATTTCGCTATTGTTTTCAGTTTTCAAGTTATTTAATTGTCTTTGTACTGAAGCAAATTTGCCATCGTTATCTGTTCTTATTTCAGTTAACTGATTATTGACTGCACTAAATTTGCTCGTTATTTATCTTCATTTCCTCTAGTTTTGCCCAAATCAAGTGCAAAACGTCAGTCTTTACTGTTTCTTTAGCAACTTTCAATCAGCTGAAGCAATTCCAGACAGGATCCTGCAGCTTTCATTTCTACCTCACTTTTGCTTTCGTCCCTAATCCTTATTCATTTTGTTCACAAGTGCAAGAATCCACAAACAAATTAACATCACAAATAATTTTCACTTATCTTTCCTTTCTGACGTCCCTGGCTGTACCTGTAAAGTCCTTCTCCCTTTTATTTGATGCGGTCCATCATTATTGGTAATACATCATCACTGTCCTTTGTTGGTCAGTAACAGTTTTGCTCCATGCGATCAAAAATTTATTCATACATAAATTTTAAAAATCAACCAAATAAAACCATTCCTGTGACAGACAAATCTTTATTATTAGCCACTTAATCATGGACGACGCTCACACCTGTGATCTCCCCCTCCTTCCTTCTTCCATCTTTTGTCCAGAGCAAATAATGTCCTGTCCAAGGAATTAGTAGGCCAAGTCTTTTATGAAGATTTGAAAGGAACGAAGACTACAACAGTTTCTAGTTTAATTATCTTGTCATGTTGAGTTGATTCCAGTTCTTCGTGTCTGGGGGCATGATTTTTGGAGATTTTAATGTCACATCAGGTCCTCATGGATGATTAGAACTAAATAAATCTGAAAATTGTTGTTGCAGCATTTTTAAAATAAATATATTTTCTCACATTTTAGTATATAATACAGTATTTTGATTTTCCACATTAACAATTCCGAAATTACATTGATCACACAAAAATACAAAAATACATCCAATCACACCAGAGACATTGTTATGAGTCTCACAGTCTGCGGAAACAACAATATTTCAAGGGGTTTACAATTTTTCTTAATAAATGAATTTCTTCTATTTTCCATTACATTATTAATTTCGAATATTATTTCATAAATGAATCCGGAAATAAACATAGTAAACAGCACAGGCTTGCATAATTAATAATAGAAATTTTAAGTGTGCCAATAATTCGTGACTTCGACTACTACCTAGCGTAACAAATTTGTCTGTGGAGGAAACTTTAGAAATATCTGCCTGTTACATTGTGACTTATGGAACAGCCCTTATCTGTATTTACAGAAACCCAGTATTGGAAAATAACAGATAATTTTTTGAAAGTTTGGACATCTTATTAAACACATTGTTTTTAATGAAAGTTAATGTAATTACTTTCAACTCCAGTACTTCTGACAACTTGGAAATAAATAGCTTAGTTAAAAGCTATGGTATGAATATCATGCTGAAGAATGTAAACACCAGACCTGGTAGTGTAAACATAGGTACGTGTATAGACAATATTTTTACAACTTTTCATTCTTCAAAAACGATACAAATGTGATTGACACTCTTCTTTCTGATCATCATGGAATTATTATTCATGTAAACATGGATGTAATGAAATTTTATGTCACCAAACCTTCTGTGATTTATAAGACACTACATACAATTAGTGACTGTAATATATCTGTTTTTCTAAAATGTCTCAGAGAAATTAACTGGTTGTGTGTGTATGGTAACACTGGAGCAGAAAACCAGTTCAACAACTTTCTTGAATTATTCATGTGGACAGTTAACATTAGCCTGCCACTAAAGAACAAATGTGTTAAAATGAGCAGGTTATTGACTATCTATAAAAATAAGAGATACACACAGGAACTACGAAAACTTAAAGATCAATGCAACAATTTCTACTACCTAGGAAAGAATTAATCTTGTCTGCATACCAAAGTAAGATATAAAGAATGCAAATATAAGAACAGAATGGGAATTAAGAAAGCTAAATTAGGATATAATTGCAAATTGGTTACACAAGCTATTAATAAACCAAAAGAAATGTGGAAAATCATTAATGAGAATCTAGCGTCGGGTAGCAAAGAATTTGTATCTAGATCCAAAATTAGTGCTGATAGTTTCAATAATTATTTTGTAAACAGTGTAGATAGTGTAGCTACTAAGATACCTGCTAGTAAACATGAACCTAGCTATAATTTTGATATTGTTGTTGTTGTTGTTGTTGTTGTTGTCTTCAGTCCTGAGACTGGTTTGATGCAGCTCTCCATGCTACTCTATCCTGTGCAAGCTGCTTCATCTCCCAGTACCTACTGCAACCTACATCCTTCTGAATCTGCTTAGTGTAGTCATCTCTCGGTCTCCCTCTACGATTTTTACCCTCCATGCTGCCCTCCAATGCTAAATTTGTGATCCCTTGATGCCTCAAAACATGTCCTACCAACCGATCCCTTCTTCTAGTCAAGTTGTGCCACAAACTTCTCTTCTCCCCAATCCTATTCAATACCTCCTCATTGGTTACGTGATCTATCCACCTTATCTTCAGTATTCTTCTGTAGCACCACATTTCGAAAGCTTCTATTCTCTTCTTGTCCAAACTAGTTATCGTCCATGTTTCACTTCCATACATGGCTACACTCCAAACAAATACTTTCAGAAACGACTTCCTGATATATAAATCTATATTCGATGTTAACAAATTTCTCTTCTTCAGAAACGCTTCCCTTGCCATTGCCAGTCTACATTTTATATCCTCTCTACTTCGACCATCATCAGTTATTTTACTTCCTAAATAGCAAAACTCCTTTACTACTTTAAGTGTCTCATTTCCTAATCTAATTCCCTCAGCATCACCCGATTTAATTTGACTACATTCCATTATCCTCGTTTTGCTTTTGTTAATGTTCATCTTATATCCTGCTTTCAAGACACTGTCCATTCCGTTCAACTGCTCTTCCAAGTCCTTTGCTGTCTCTGACAGAATTACAATCTCATCGGCGAACCTCAAAGTTTTTACTTCGTCTCCATGAATTTTAATACCTACTCCAAATTTTTCTTTTGTTTCCTTTACTGCTTGCTCAATATACAGATTGAATAACATCGGGGAGAGGCTACAACCCTGTCTCACTCCTTTCCCAACCACTGCTTCCCTTTCATGCCCCTCGACTCTTATTACTGCCATCTGGTTTCTGTACAAATTATAAATAGCCTTTCGCTCCCTGTATTTTACCCCTGCCATCTTTAGAATTTGAAAAAGAGTATTCCAGTCAACATTGTCAAAAGCTTTCTCTAAGTCTACAAATGCTAGAAACGTAGGTTTGCCTTTTCTTAATCTTTCTTCTAAGATAAGTCGTAAGGTCAGTATTGCCTCACGTGTTCCAACATTTCGACGGAATCCAAACTGATCCTCCCTGAGGTCTGCATCTAGCAGTTTTTCCATTCGTCTGTAAAGAATTCGCGTTAGTATTTTGCAGCCGTGGCTTATTAAACTGATAGTTCGGTAATTTTCACATCTGTCAGCACCTGCTTTCTTTGGGATTGGAATTATTATATTCTTCTTGAAGTCTGAGGGTATTTCGCCTGTCTCATACATCTTGCTCACCAGCTGGTAGAGTTTTGTCATGACTGGCTCTCCCAAGGCCGTCAGTAGTTCTAATGGAATGTTGTCTACTCCGGGGGCCTTGTTTCGACTCAGGTCTTTCAGTGCTCTGTCAAACTCTTCACGCAGTATCGTATCTCCCATTTCGTCTTCATCTACATCCTCTTCTATTTCCATAATATTGTCCTCAAGTACATCGCCCTTGTATAAACCTTCTATATACTCCTTCCACCTTTCTGCCTTCCCTTCTTTGCTTAGAACTGGGCTGCCATCTGAGCTCTTGATATTCATACACGTGGTTCTCTTCTCTCCAAAGGTCTCTTTAATTTTCCTGTAGGCAGTATCTATCTTACCCCTAGTGAGATAAGCTTCTACATCCTTACATTTGTCCTCTAGCCATCCCTGTTTAGCCATTTTGCACTTCCTGTCAATCTCATTTTTGAGACGTTTGTATTCCTGTTGCCTGCTTCATTTACTGCATTTTTATATTTTCTCCTTTCATCAATTAAATTCAATATTTCATCTGTTACCCAAGGATTTCTAGCAGCCCTCGTCTTTGTACCTACTTTATCCTCTGCTGCCTTCACTACTACATCCCTCAGAGCTACCCATTCTTCTTCTACTGTATTTCTTTCCCCTATTCGTGTCAATTGTTCCCTTATGCTCTCTCTGAAACTCTGTACAACCTCTGGTTCTTTCAGTTTATCCAGGTCCCATCTCCTTAATTTCCCACATTTTTGCAGTTTCTTCAGTTTCAATCTACAGGTCATAACCAATAGATTGTGGTCAGAGTCCACATCTGCCCCTGGAAATGTCTTACAACTTAAAACCTGGTTCCTAAATCTCTGTCTTACCATTATATAATCTATCTGATACCTTTTAGTATCTCCAGGGTTCTTTCACGTATACAACCTTCTTTCATGATTCTTAAACCTAGTGTTAGCTATGATTAAGTTGTGCTCTGTGCAAAATTCTACTAGGCGGCTTCCTCTTTCATTTCTTAGCCCCAATCCATATTCACCTACTATGTTTCCTTCTCTCCCTTTTCCTACACTCGAATTCCAGTCACCCATTACTATTAAATTTTCGTCTCCCTTCACTATCTGAATAATTTCTTTTATTTCATCGTACATTTCTTCAATTTCTTCATCATCTGCAGAGCTAGTTGGCATATAAACTTGTACTACTGTAGTAGGTGTGGGCTTCGTATCTATCTTTGCCACAATAATGCGTTCACTATGCTGTTTGTAGTAGCTTACCCGCATTCCTATTTTCCTATTCATTATTAAACCTACTCCTGCATTACCCCTATTTGATTTTGTGTTTATAGCCCTGTAGTCACCTGACCAGAAGTCTTGTTCCTCCTGCCACCGAACTTCACTAATCTAACTATATCTAACTTCAACCTATCCATTTCCCTTTTTAAATTTTCTAACCTACCTGCCCGATTAAGGGATCTGACATTCCACGCTCCGATCCGTAGAACGCCAGTTTTCTTTCTCCTGATAATGATATCCTTCTGAGTAGTCCCCGCCCGGAGATCCGAATGGGGGACTATTTTACCTCCAGAATATTTTACCCAAGAGGATGCCATCATCATTTAATCATACAGTAAATCTGCATGTCCTCGGGAAAAATTACGGCTGTAGTTTCCCCTTGCTTTCAGCCGTTCGCAGTACCAGCACAGCAAGGCCGTTTTGGTTAATGTTGCAAGGCCAGATCAGTCAATCATCCAGACTGTTGCCCCTGCAACTACTGAAAAGGCTGCTGCCCCTCTTCAGGAACCACACGTTTGTCTGTCCTCTCAACAGATACCCCTCCGTTGTGGTTGCACCTACGGTACGGCCATCTGTATCTCTGAGGCACGCAAGCCTCCCCACCAACGGCAAGATCCATGGTTCATGGGGGGGGGGGGATGTAGCCTATAAAAACCAAAATGCTATGGAAAATGTGTTTTATTTTGAACACATTTCTGTAGAAGATGTACACTCTGTCATTCTTTCTCTTAGCAAAACTGATTCACTGGATATTTACAATATCATCTCTACAATATTGAAACTTAGTAGTCATAATAGAGCAGAGATACTCTGTCACATCATAAACTACTGCTTTGATGAAAGTTGTTTTCCTGAAAAATTAAGAGTAATTCCAGCCCACAAAAAATGTGACAATAATTTGCCTAGCAATTATAGGCCAGTTTCTCTTCTGCCACTTTTATCCAAGGTCATTGAGAAACTAATGAGTACACAAATAATCAATTTTCTAGATTCTCATCAATTACTTTCAAATAGCCAGTTTGGGTTTAGGAAAAATCTATCAACATGTGATGCTGTTATGAGCTACATATGTAACTGTGTTAAAGTAAAACAAGAAAAATTTATTGTAAGTAAAAAGATTTTTTATTTATCAAAAGCGTTGGGCACTGTGTGCCACAACACTATGCTGCTGAAATTAAAAACTGTAGGTTTATCAGTCTCTGCTGTTAAAATTATTCAGTTATACTTATCTAATAGATCTCAAACTGTTTACTTCAATAACCAATATTCTACTTTCTTACCCTTTACCCATGGTGTTCCTCAAGGGTCAATCTTGAGCCCTCTCTTGTTCATATTATATATGAATGTCCTACCTAGGAATGCAATAGATGATACTACAAACTGTTACTTGTATGCAGATATCAGTGTAAGTGTTTCAGTGCCTATGAACAATAATATAAGTAACTCTACCTCACTCAAGGTAGATATACTTTCTGACTGGTCCAATGCCAATAGCCAGTCTGTGTACATAAATAAAGAACAGGAATTTAACATTTCTTATAACAATAGAATCACCTTAGAGACAGTTCCTGTAAAGTTTCTTGTCATTGTTTTGCAAAACAATTTAGGCTGGCAGGCACATGTGAATTATTTAACACCAAAAATTTCTAAAGGAATATTTATGCTCAGAAAATTACAAGCAACAGTATATGAAAAAATTTTGCTTTCTGTCTATTATAGTTATATTCACTCTCATTTGATGTATGGGACAATCTTGTGGGGAAATAATTGCTACTCAAAATGCTTATTTACAGCCTAGAAGAAAGCTGTCAGACTGATATGTAAAGTACCTCCTAGAACTCACTGCAGAGAATTATTTATTAAACTTTGTGTTATGACCTTGCCATGTATATACACATTTCAATGTCTCTTGTACATTAAAAAGAAATTGTCTAGTTTTGATCTGAATTCTGAGTACATAGGTAAAACACACGACACTGTAATGATGTAAGAAAAGACTACTGCTCATATACCAAAACTCTAAACAACTTCAAACACACTTATGTAAAGCTATTTAATAAACTACCAGAGTAGGTTAAGATATTTGTAAGAACTTTATTAATTCAAACTTGTTTTTATACAATGGAAGATTTCTATGAGCATAATTTCCAACATAGATTAATTATTTATGTATTTATTGTCATTGTTGTTTGTACATTTATTGACGTTGCTTATACAAGCTTTACATCCCCGTAAATGTTTGGTATTTGAGCAAATAAAAATCAATCAATCAATCTAAATAAAATAATTTTAACTGTACATTCAGAACTGGTACTTATCGATTGTACTATCGAACCTACAGTATTTTGTAAAGTAATTTGTTTTCATAAATTTTAGCTTGAAATATGACATACTGTGTATACAATTACTTGAAAGTTTCCATAAAATCGACAGGGATGATATTGACCTGTCCAGAATTCGAAAAATAGTACTGGTATCTACTGACCTGTCCAAAATTCGAAAAATAATAATACTGGTATCGACAACTACTGTTGAGGAAAAGAAATGCTAGAGCAGGATGTCCCATTACAAACCCAACATAGTACTCAGCAAAGGTGCACCAAAATGTCACATGGCTGTGAAGTATTTGTTGGTGAATTTCCTGACAGTTTTCAGCTGCTCAGTAGCGGAAATTTTATTTAATTATTGTACCTGACAAGTGGGAGTAGGCCTCATCAGAAGACATCAAAATAGCATCTGGAAGAATGTTCTGAAGAATTTCCTCACATACAGTTCTGCAAGTTTCAAAACCTCTCTTACTTAATTTTTTAGTAACCACTATTTTGTATGCGTGCATGTGAAGATCTCTGTGCAAGATGAATCTTGCACTCCTATTACTCAATTGCAGGGCAGCTGACTGTTTCAGATGGAGATTGCTGGATGGATACATATTTTCAGTCATTGTTACAGTTCCGAGGTTGGCCAGTAGACTTTCTTTTCGGTGCAGAAGCTTATGTTCATAATCCTGATTTCCAAACTTTAATAATTTTTGTTTCAGGAAAAGAATAATGTTAGCCAAGTACAAAGAGAATGTGAAGTGCTCGCTGAGTAGTAATCACAGAAGTACCATTACAGATATAAACCTCCACTACAAATGCATTGTGGTCACCTACTTTCAAGCCAGAATACATATTCAAAAAATTATCATTAAATACTATAATGTCTAAAAACGTATTCACGAAAAGATAAACAGTTATATGCAAAAATAAATGAAAATATAGCGTTTTCAGAATCAGAATTGCAAAATAGAGGGAATTCAGATAAATTTAGAATGACAGGAACAGCATTATAAGCTCCATCAACGTAAAATTTGCTGCCAGCAAATGCAACAATGATATCTCTATGAATGGAGATCTTTGACAGTTCGGTTCTAGCTAGTTGTTTGTTCCATTGTGTATGTTAGCTCTTGATAGTAAATTATCTCCATATGAGAACTGCGTTTTCTGATCTCCTATGATCGATTGTAGTAATCTCTACCGCCATTGGTGGCTCTAAATTGTTTCATTTTTCTAATTACTTGTTTCTTGTGTTTGTCCATGATGGTTGTTGTGGTCATGGATCACAATCAGCGGAGTGATACAATACCAGTGTTTCCTAGTTTCACACCTGGGTATGGCTGATGCAATGGTAGTCACCAGAGGCATACGTAAACTCTGTGGCCCTGACATGGTTGGAGATGCCTATGCCACCATCAGTTCTTATGCAAGGTTATATCGATGATCAAGTTTCATTTGCACCTTCAGCCTTTGACCTGCTAACCCCAAAGCCTGATGTTATTTCCTACAACTTTAACAATACACTGTAAGCAGCCCCACATGTACTTCCTGCTCAACAAGTGACAACTTCCTACTATGTTAACATTACACTGCCTGCAGCCCCATATGTCTTCCTGCTGAACAAGTGACAAACTCGTTTTTGGTCCATGTTCCTCAGTGCTTGTTCGGGACTGCTAACATGTCTTTTGTACAACTTCTCCCCGTAGTCTAATGACCATCATCATTCTATCTGTGCTGGCCTACATCATACCTTTGCCTATTGCATTGTGCATCATGTGCTGCTGCAATCTTGTCATGTTAACCAAGACCTCCAGGGAAGTAGCGCACTACATTCCTGCTCCATGAGGCATCCTCAATCACGATCTCATGCCTACTGTCATGGATTCATCATCATAGCATCCAGTTACTCCTATTGTGCTTGCCTCACAGATCCTATGACCCTGCACTACAACCTCGCTGGCAGATTCCCCAAACTACCGCAGCTACAAAAATTATAATTTTGACAGTTCCAGTATGACCAAGCAAGGTTATATTCGTACACTTAAGCTGCAACTTATTGGAGTTTAATTTCAGCGCCATTGATGCTGAGAATTGCCCAAACCTGAGCCACATGTTGTTAACAGGCACAGTGAGGCAAGGAATGTCACTAACCTTCATGTCTGAATGCTGAGGTTCCTCTGGGGACATGCTGGCTTTGGCAGTGTGATGGGGTTGTGTATCGAAGGTTGCAGAGTATGCAGTGAGCCCATGACAGGTTCTCCAACATGGCGCTGATAAATTGTTTGAGCTCATCATTCTGACCATGAAGGGCATGGACTTCTGAGAGCTTGACCATGAAATCAACAAGTTAGGAAGCCAGATGGGAGTTAAGTGCAGACTCGCTAGAGCACAGTGAAATGGGTCACTCATTAGGAAGCAGGGGTCTGGGTCAAACAAACAATCCCAAAATATGGGAGCCGCTATCATGATGTAGTAAAGTTGCAATTTGTAGATCTGAAGACAAACCATAGTATTTAAGAAAGTCTGTACCATCTCGTCGACATCTGCAGTGTGGGGTATCAGATGAAACTGTCAGGTATGAAATGGACACCAAGTTCATCAAACACCATGCACATCAACGAGGGTCTTGTTGGTGACACATAATGACAGTTCCACTGGGAGGTGTACAGGAGGGCATGATCAACTGGGATGATGCTGATGTCTGCTGGATGATGTGGACAAGTTAGCTGGTTGTTGATTCTGATGGCAACCACTAATGACATTAGTATGACATCTGATAATGTTGAGAGACCTTCTCTTACCCACAACTGATCGTGATTTGTGACACTTTCTCAGCATGATAAACTTCTATCATAAACAATTGCCACATGCTGTTTCCATTCAGATTCCTCTTACAGAAGTTTTGCATGTAGCTCTGTGTATTAATGTACTATATGTGTGAACCCTTTTTAATCCATTCTGAAGTGCACCCAGAATACTCTTTTTTCAATATAAATAGGCAAAACATATGCCATGTGATGTGAGGGAGGTATTGAACAGCATACTTGGTGCATAAAACAATGTTTCAGGATTCGATGTGAAAGCTATACAGGAGGTTACCTATCTGTTGAGCGTGTGATGAGAAATCTAGGGAGGAAATTAAAAGATGTGGGTGGATCCACTCACACCATCCTGTATGGCTACACGCTTGTGGGTCCAGTCTACTTTCAAGAGATCATAGGTGCTGAGTAATGTACTGAAGCTACTGTCAACTAAATCAGTCTTACGACTGAAATTTGTAAATTGCTAGCCAAGAAATTATCCTATACGCAAAATTCTTGTATTTATATCAATTTCAAGAAACTATTTGCTTAGAAAAGAAGTTACTGCTATGGACAGTGTTATTCCACGTATATGAATGTTTTTTTCAAGTAGGGGAATTAACTCCCCAATACATTATGTAACTTTAAATCTTGTTTAAGTTTGGTTGCCTTTGAATTTCTTGCACGCTTGGAAGTAGAAAATGATTTTGTGGACAGACGAAGTCCACTTCCATCTGACAGGATATGTCAGTAGACATAATTGTTGAATATGGACAATGGAAAATCCACACACAAAACAACCAGTAACACTTAATCCTAAAAAGATGACTGTGTGGTGAGGGTTTACTCCATCATTTATCATAGGGCCACGTTTTTTCGAAGAGACAGTCCTGTCCTGTTACCTGTACCGTCACTGGTAAGAGCTATGAGTGTCTTTTGTGCAAACACGTCATCCCAGCTTTCCAACAGCGTGGATGTGTGGATGGGATCATTTTTATGCAAGATGGCGCACCTCCGCACATTGCAAATCCAGTTAAGTAGCTGCTGAAGTAACATTACAGAAATGTGAAATTATCAGCCGCCATTTCCCTACCACTTGGCCGTCCTGGTCACCTGACCTTAAGCCATGTGACTACTGAGAGATCTTTGTTCAGTGTCCTGATTGCAAACTGAGCTGTATTGAAGGAATGCATTGCATGACACAATCTGAATGTGATCCCAGAAACATTCTGATCTGTTGTGGAACATGCTGTTTCTGGATTTCAACTTCTTGCAGAAAATGGTGGACAGCATATTGAACATGTTTTCTGTCAGTCACGCTGAAATTAATCATCCAATTTGATTTTGATTGATGCTTTTTATGGAGTTTTTGGCGTCAGGACAATTAAAAATCGATGTAATTAATGCTTTTTATGTGGTTTTTGGCCTCAGGACAAAAACCGATTATTCCCATCCGATGTGATATGACGTTGCGGTGGTGGATAGGCTTACGTAACTAACACTATCACACCTGTACACTTATGCAAACTGAGTTGTAATGTTTGTTTAATGTCAAATGTACACATTAGGCATTGTTGTATGACTCATTTTTTATTTGTAGTCTTCCACTATTAAGTTATGATGCTTACAGAGCCATGTATTGCTACATTTTCCACTATTAAATTTTTCCACTATTAAATTATGATGCTTACAGAGCCATGTATTGCTACATTTTGTAACTATTTATTTTTCTTCTGCTGTACATTTTCCCCCTTCTTCGATAATATTCCATTGCAATTTGATGTGATTCTGACCAATGGTGTTATTTCTACTGCAGGTTGAAAGTTTAATGTTAATTATAATAGTTTGTATGAACAATTACCAAATAGTGTGGAAGTGATTTATGTTTGTGACCACAATTTGTGTATATACTATATAACATGATTTATACATTTCTAATTTCACACACTGATTTTGGTCCTCCTGCTATGTCATCATTCAAAGCTATTTATGACTCTGATTACCTGTATTTATCCTGAGTACTGCATTATTGTATGTCATTGGAACTTGAGTTGTGAGTAAATCATATTTAACTCTGTTTTGGGTACCCACGGTCATTACAACTGTGGATGTGCACTCAAGGAGTGTGTACAGCTATTGATTGAGACTAGATACTTCCTCTAATTAACCTTTACAAATGAATGAACTTATTGGTATATTATTATGAGCTATATTTATTTTACTTTATTGAAACATTTCTGCTGCTGTGTACCCAGTATGGTTTGGATTCATTGGTGAGTCCCCACGTTGTAAGCATAGGACCTATTTTTTCATTATTTTTTCTTTTCATGACTCAAAATATCCTTACATACTGTGGTTTATGTGGCTGATTGATTTTGTGCTGTACTTCTACTAATGATTGAGTATATTCTTCTGGTTAGTACCCATCATTGTAAATTTAGATTCTGATTTTTTTTCTTCTCTTTTGATGACTTTGAAGGTGTGTCTATATAGATGTAAACTTGTAATTTTTAATTCTAGTACTTCACATTGTCTCTCCACTTATTTCTATAGTTTGGTGCTGTAATGTTGTAGTTTTGATTTTGTATCATTTATTTTGGGACAGAATGTTCCACAGATCTGAAAGTCTGAATGCCATATACTCATGTATGTGTAGATTATGACTTGTGTAGTAGATGTTTTTCTCACGTTATCTCTGACATGTTATTTATCATATACTCCTATACATCTGAATTCTACTTATACTTGTGGTATTTACTATGTTTGTGGAAACAATGTTTCACTTTTGAATTATGTACATTTACATTAGGTCATTATGCTAACATTTTCTATAATATGTTGTTATTCATTTTTACATAACATTAACGGGCATTTAAACCTCATTCATTGAAATGCAAAAGAGACTTAGAGATTACACTAGATTAGACCATTCTGTACAAAGCTAAAGCAACTTCACATGAATTTTGTCCATAATTTTGGAAACTGTCACCATATATTAATTTTGCCATTGCACCACTCAAGTTTTACACTTATTTGGACTATAGACAAATTCTATGGAAGAAGAACTCTGTTTGTTGTAATCAGAAGTTTGCGAGATGCTATGTATTTCCTTATATACCTTGCGCAGTGGTTTGTAAGCTAACCTGTTAGTTTGTCAAACCCATTTAAATGGTATCGATATGTGGTGAGCTATGTGTGTGTTATCTTTTATTGTTTCTACATCTTTATTCCTACATGCTGTTCTCTTCAGTCACAGTGACATTTGGTCCATTTCGTAGGGCATGTGCTAAGATGTAGTAAACTGTACCACTGTGACATGGTTTTATAAATCATGAATTGTGTACATGCTTATTGCTTATCATGTTCTAAAGGACCACATAACCTCAACAGGTTATGGGCTCAGGTACCCAGATAACCGATCATTATAAGTATCAACAACAATTGATTAAAACCCGCGTGTCGTGATCCAAAGTCCAGTGTGCTGCTATTCACAAACTATTGTTCAAGTCGACAAATATGGCGACAAATTATCTAAAATGTGCCGAAGCCAGTGATGTTGGTATGGAGATCACTGGCTGAAGCCGAAAGCACGTGGGAACTATGGAGATTGGGCGTTCACTATCGAAAATGTGCTTATTCTCGAAGGATTAGCAAAATGTTTCTCAGAAGTAATTTCATCGAAAGATTCGGAGGCCAAAGCGAAGATAAATCTTATGTTTGATCCATTTTTATGTGTGCGCATAAGAGAAGAAACACGAAAGTGAACTTGTGGAAGAAACTAACGACTCTGGTTTTTGGAGAAGAATAAATTTATTGAGAACAGTGGTTTCAACACGTCTAGAAAAATGTGATTCAGTGACTAATTATGTGAACCAGTTAGTAGATCATGGTCAGAAATAACGAGGAACAGGTTTTGCTATCAATGATTAGTGGATTGGTTTGTTATTGCTAGCAGGACTGTCAGAAAAATATTCTCCCATCATAATGGCAGTTTAGCGTTCAGGAATACCAATCACAATGGACGCAATCAAAAGCAAACATCTTGACATTGAACTGGTAGTTCTTTCAGGGCCAAAAGTTGGCAAGGTAAACCAGGGTGTATACGATCCGGGACAACTGGGAATCCGGGAAAAACCGGGGATTTCTTTCATCCAGGAGAAAACCGGGAAAAACCCGGGAATTGTTTATAATTCAGGGAATTTTTCATTGTTTTAGCTTTCAGTTAATTTTTTGTAATTTTGACTGGTACGAACAAATACTCTAACAAAAGATATTACTGTATCCCGGATACTGCAGAATTATACTGCAGCAACAAAACATGGACGAGAGAAAAAAGAAAACGAAAATAAAACTTAAGTTGCAAAGGAAATGCACCGTATACAACAACAAAACAATGCTCACACAAGCGTCTGCCAACAGCAAAGTGTGTCAAAGACCTTAGGAAGACCATGCAATGCTTTTGTAACAACAAACTGCCTCCGATGAACGTGACGTGACAACTGTTTAAATTAGATTCGTTTAAGTTGTTGCTTCTGGTTACAGAAGTGTGGCTGGGCGCTACTGCTTAATATTGTCTCGGTTCGGAAATATAGTAAATCTGGGGCTGATGCCCAGAGCAGTCTGAGTTGAGGTGGGGAGCGTCCACGTGATCTTTTGTTTCATCTTCGTGTATTGCTCTCATATTAAATGATAACGAAACGGATTTTTGTGGCCGAGAGCTATCAAATGAATTAAAATACGTTCGCATAATTACGGAAGGCTAAAATATGTTATTAGTTTCAGATTTTATTTCCACCTTTCTGACAGAACAATAAAGTTATTTTTGCCGGTTTTGGTAAAGAGATTGGGCTTGAAGTTAATTTTTTCTGCTGAGGCAGTCAATTTATTTGAAACGAAGTGTTTAATTTCACACTATTGGCTAGTTCCAACTGTACGCTGCATTTCAAGTGCACGTATGGCATTATGCCATAATAAAGAACCAAACATGAGATAATACAGTACTTGTACTCCAAGAAATTTACAGTTCATACGAGTGTGCATTTTAAGCCGAATTATGTGTTTTAGTATGGTTCACGCTCTTGAAGTATCATCTGATGTCTTGTTTCTTTTAAGCCATACGTAAGATCTTTTAATATTTTACAAATACGAACATATGGGCTTCCTGCGTCATCATAGCTGCGCAAGCGTGGTGCCGCCTGTTATTTGGCGTTCTCTTCCAACTACTGAAACGAACCTATTTCTAACAGATCGTGGGAAAATATTGCGAATGGTGGTTTGAAAAGCGTTACGTTCAAAGCACATTTCCTTTTAGGCAAGATGAACTATGTTCAAGATTGTACGATGAATTTCTTAAATCAAAAAGGGTTTGACTCTCATTTAAAAATCAACTATTTGAGGACGACCATTTAGAAGAATTTCGAGCCCAAAAGATCAGACATTTACGTCATTTTACTGGCACATTTGTGTGATGATCTTTTTTGCGCGTGTTACACTTTAAGATTCAACATTATATGTGGAAGCTTAGCTTCTTTTCCAGCTTATTAATCTTCGAGACTAATATTATATGTGAATGCTGTGTATATTAATTTAAACCATTAACTTTTCTTTGTGTGTTCACGCTACTTAAGAGAGATCTAACTATTGGCGAAGTAGATCATGTGTCCTATGCGACCATCAGCTGGCGAGATCATATGACAGGAGCTATGACTGTCTTACAAAAGCCCATCATAAACTCGATTTCAATGTTTCAGAAAGTAACATGCAGTGTTTGGTGGAATTCAAATTTATACCTTCGTAGTACGAAAATACGCAGCATATATGTTGCTGCACATCAAAGGTCTTTTAAAACGTGTTTGCCCCCTTCTGAGTTTCGTTTTCTAAAGTACCGGGAAATTCTACTCCCGCATATAAATGTGTATTTTTAACTGCGAAAAATCAGGGAATTTTTTTCTTTGTCCACGTATACACCCTGTAAACCAAACTTTTCTCGCCGAAATACAGTGAGTAATCAAAACAGAAAGGACGTTGTTTGCTATAAATGCAAGAAATCAGGACATTTTGAAAGTAATTGCTCTAACAGTGACACAAGACAAAACTTCAAATTTTTCAGTGGCTCTTTTGACAGAAGTGACTAGTATGTTGATTCAAGTTCTAGTGTGCATCTCACAGCAAATGAAGAATGACTGAAAAACAAAATAAATGATGATATGCTGCAAACCAGTCAGAAATCCCAGTGTGGTGGTCGGGAGAAGTTGTTTTAACAACAATAGTCACAAAGAACTCTCTTAATATTACTGTGAAAAATGTGTGTGCTCCAGAACTAACTACAAATTTGCTGTCTGTGAGCAAGTTGATTGAGGAAGAAAATTTTGTTGAATTTCATAGTGATCAGTGCAATATTTATAACAAGCATAATGAATTAGTTGCAACTGCAGATCTGATTAATAGTGTGTACAAGGTAAACATTGTCAGAAGTTGTCTTTTTTGGGAATGATTACAGCATCTGATTGGCATAGAAGATTATGTCATCTAAATGCAAAATGCAAAAGACCTTATTAAAATGAAAAATGGCGCCCAAGAGGAATAGTGTGTGAAGATATTAACATTAGCAAACAAAACTTTGTAGTGTGGAATGAAGCAAACAAACAAACAAGTCAGCCTTTTCCACTTGGAGGAACTTAAGTATCAAAACCACTTGAAGTAGTACATGCAGACCTGTGTGGACCAATGGAAGTTATGTCATTAGGTGGTGCAAAATATTTTCTCATTTTGGAAGATGATTACACCCAAATTGGATTTGTGTATTTTCTGAAGACAAAGAATGAAACTACTGAAAAATTTCAGAAAATGGTGGAGCGTCAGCAAGAAAGAAAAATAAAAACAGTTAGAACAGATAATGGAAAAGAATCTTGTGTGTTTTTTTACATTTTGTTGAAGAAACATGGTAATATACATCAGTTATCCAACAGCTATACACCAGAACAAAACGGTTTTGCAAAAAGGCTGAAGCGAACTGTTGTAGAAAAGGCAAGATGTTGACTTTTTGATGGTAAATTTGATAAAAGATTTTGGGCTGAAGCTGTTAATACAGCAGTATATTTGTTAAATGGGACAGTGAGTTCTAGTTTAGGGAATAAAACACCCTATGAACTATGGACTGGCAAGAAACCCAACATTAGTCATCTCAGAATAATTCACAACAAGGTTATGCTGCATGTTCCCAAAGTCAAGAGAACAAAATAGGATAAAAAGGTAAAAGAAATTATCTTAGGGGGATATTGCAATAGTATAAAAGGCTATAGATTCTATGACCTTGAGACAAATGGTTTAGCGACAAGCAGAGATGTGACTAAATTAGAAAATAATAATGATGCAGGAACTGAAATGAAGAATCATGAAAAAAATCGACAGTTCAGTGGGGGATGATGAAGAAAATGAGGAGTCTGATGTTTTATTAAGAGAGGATTTACATGTTGTCTCAGGAGCAGCAGTTACATCAGACAAAGAAACTGATGACAGCTTTATATGTTCATGACTTTCATATTTTTTCAAATGACTAAAGTGAGATTGAATTTTTGAAAAGTAAGTTATGTTCAGAGTTTGAAGTAAAGGATTTATGAATGGCTTAAAATTGTTTGGGGATGGAAATCAAATATGATAAAGCTAAAGGTGTGTTAGCCTTAAGTCAAAAGGGCTAAAACAAACTAAACTCCCGAACACGCCATAAAGGCCCAATGGTACTGCCTGGCTGCCCTGTCATCCTCAGCTCATAGGCATCGCCAGAGAACTATATTGATCAGTTAATGAGAAAGTTCAGTATGATAGACTGTAAAACTGTAAAGACTCCTATTGAAACCAAACTTGATTTTCTAAATGGAGAAGAAACTAGAACTGACTATGTACCTTATCAAACCCTAATAGTCATATATTTATTAGTACTTAAAAGACCTGATATTTCTTTTAGTGTGAGCTACTTAAGCTAGTTCAATAATTCATATACTAAAAAAACACACACACATTGGATATGCGCTAAGTGAATTTTGAAATATCTGAAGGGAACTAAGAATTCCGTACTAAAATTTAGGAAAGGAGATTTAGAATTATGTGGTTATGTAGATGCAGATTGGGCAAATTGTCCTTCAGACAGAAAATCAGGAGTGCAAAGCAAAAGACTGTTGCTCTTTCTAGCACAGAGACTGAGTATAGGCTCCTTCCGAAGCTTGTTTTATTTATTTCTTACTCCATTGATCCGAATGTGATAAACTCACAAGGATATAGTAGTGTGTATCAGTAAACAATGAGTAGAAAGATAGTAGTAAAGCAGTCAATCAGACAAAAGTAATACTACATGTTTGCTATACACATATGTGGTAAGAGTGACAATTACATCAAACATTACACATAGAAAGTAAAAACAAGTTAAAAAGTAGTGAAAATGACTATGAATGTTCCATGCAAATGATACCTGTCGATGACCTCATCTTATGTTTATAATCGGTACATTTTACAAATCATTAATGTCAAATGTCTCTTTGCATTTGCTTTCCTGATTTGACCATCACATAAACATTTTCTCAAAAGTACAATGTGCAACTTGCATGAATCATACAAGGAGAGCACCTGATCAGACTGATACTTGTACCAAACCAAACTCTAGACACTAATCCTGCACTATGTGAACACTGACACACTTGGAGCAAAATGTTACAAACCCTGCTTCTAGCACCTTATAGAACAGGAAATAATCTAGATTAGTACTGGCATGAATTTAGTAATTGAAATTGTTTCTCAGAATTTATATATAAACTGTTTTCTGAAGTAAATTAATTGAATGTTTAGTCATGATTAAGAACAAAGATTGCTGATTGTGGCAGTGGGGATAAATAGCTTCTTGTTTATCTCTGCAGTCAGATTCATTATTGATAATCACATGAGAATTACAAATGACAAATTTTCGAGACATCAAAACTGAAGTGTTGCATTATATTTACTGTAAATTTGTTTTTTGGTTGACGATTGACTCTCGAAGATTGATACTATGGGATAGAAAATTCTTTTGGCCAGACTAAAAATCCAGAGGTCTCAGACTCAATCCTCAGTCCATTGTAAACTGTAGGCCCTCTTGTCAGTTCAAATGTTGGGGGAAGGTTATGTCATGTCACAAACATGACTATGCCAAGTAAAGTGTAGTCGTATTCAAAACAATCTTCAGGTTGATGACTGCTGTTCTTCAGCTAGTGGGTATGTGATTATGAATGAGCAAGACATTAGCAAATGAGGGGGACAGTACAGCAGTGGTGTAGGCCACTTTTTTAAGAAATAGACAACAGGTCAATGTTATGCAGTTGTGGTTTTTCTTGGAATTTGGAAGTCCCACTTGTTTTGGTAGTGGTGTGTTCCATGATGATTGGTAAACTTCAGTGAATTAGTTTTAGAAATAGTGCAGTATTTATGAGGCACCTGCAACTTGTTTTCTTGGTTAGACCACTGTTGTACTGACATTTTTGTGTACGTGAGAAAGAAGAAAAAATGTTATTTGAATAAATGTAATAGTTCTTTTACAAGTTTTAATATGAATTTAAAGTAACAACACACGACACAAAGTGGTTCTGTCAGTAAAATATTAAGATTATGAACTTATCATTACAAGCAAAAGCTTTATTTTTCAGTATACTTTTTCAGTATGTGTTTTGCAAGTTTACACAGTAGGCCTATCATCTTCCTTGGTTATATTTTGAGATACCAGACTATCGTAAAGTGAATGGTGAATGGGTGGAACATATATGTTCATGCCAGTTGTGTTTTGGATATTATAACTGTGTAATTTTTCAGGATCCAGTCAATGAAAAGGATACAATGACCTGTCTCATAGGAGCAGATTCCTGTGTTCTTGAAGCCTGATATTATGTTTTTAGGTTTCAAAGCATCTGGCCATACATTACACACAAGATCCACAATTTCTGTTTCAGATGGTTTTCTCTGATTGCGTTTTTGCCACTGAATCAACTCAGTATTCCAAGTGTCCTTAAAAGGCTTGAAGCAACACTTGTCTAAAGATTGCAGCTGGTCAGTTGTATGTGGGGGCAGCTTCACTATTGCAATTCTCTCATTCCTTGCTTTTTCTGTTACTATGGGATCTAAATGACAAAGGTGACCATCCAACAGTGGAAGTAAAGGTCTCTCTTTCACAGTGTCACAGAAATGACTGAAGTAGCTCAGAAAGTTGATGATGTCATGAAACCATCAACAGCAGATGAATAAAATATGCCAGATATATCTCATGCTCTCTTCCAGGAGCTCCATAGGTGCACTCCCTCAAAAATGATAAGTAGTGGAAGATCCCTGCCTGCAGCTGACACACAAGCAAGCACTGTTGTATTGTCTTTTCCAGAACCCTGAATATCCCAGAAAAACGTCTGACCAATACCTCCAACAGCTCGTACCCTGGAAGGATCAACTGAAAAGTCTGTCTCATCAAAATTCCATATATTGGCTGGTTTATCTTTGAGGTCCAGCTCTTCCAATATTGCTTCTAATTAATCACAGAAATCATAAATAATAAAAGGATCACTTGTAGCTTTTCTATGATTCATTTCATTTCAAGAGCTACCGGCTTCTTCAGTGTTAATGAATTTCGCAAACAGATATGTCTGAACCACTTTGAACCAGGTTTTCCATCTTTAAAAAGAGTGGTCAAACCATTTTGTTGCACAAAGTCTTGAACAACCGACAACACTTAACCTCTTGTCATTGAAAATCCCCATTTAGCAAGTGTCTTGAAGTGATTAGATACAGTTGTTTCTTGATCTCCTGTCAAGTCTGTTTTCCTACCTTACACACCTGAGTGAGTACCATGTACCCTTCTGTGCAGGAACATTTTATTTATTTTATATTTCAATGCTACCTGCTGGAGTGAAGCTCCATCTTTCACCTCTTTTGTGGCTGAAGAAATATCTTCTTCACTATATGCCCTTCCTTTTTTCTTATATGAAGATGCCATACTATTCCTGTCATGATCGAAAATATTCCAATGTAATATTATATAACAATGGCATAAAATAAATTTAAGAACAGTTGAGGCCTATTTTAGATGAAACCTATACTTATGCCTACCTGTAAAAGAGACCTGAGACGAATAGCAGTACACCACTAACTCAAAACTGTAGCACAGTCTATATCCTATGCTGCTGCTTTTGCTGCACTAATGTCAACAATAGCATGAAATAAAGCACTGCTGCATTATTGCCCAAACAACAATAGCAAGAAATACAGCACAATAACTGCTGCATTATTGACAATTGCCACAAGTAACACTCTTTTCAGTGAGCAGAACGGCATGATTAAAAAAACAAAGAGTATACCACTATTAGGAAAATGCTGTATCATATTTTGGGACTGGAGCATATCATATTTAGGGATAATATTGACTGTTTATTAATTAACTCCATATAATAAATGTGAAGGTAATGAATAATCCAGCAGACAGAGCACATCTTTCTGTCTACGTAATCCAAATTTTGTGGGTACAGAATAAATATTTCCAAGATTGTGACAAATATTGTAGAACTGTGTGCACATTTATTTTCGATGTGAAAAATGATGACTGACTATATTATTTTTTACATGCTGCTGAGTTTATAATGGAAAAAACAACTTATAAATGGCCATTCCCAAAGAACAGCAGAAATAATAGTACGAACATTTGTTATAAGTAAGGTTTTCTTATGAATAGACTGGGTGTACTATTCTATGGAAAATTTTTGCTATATCAGTTTTAGGGCACCTTACCCTACATGATTGTTTAATTTCCTTTGTGATCCAGGGTTTGTTCTGTGATGTACCAGTTTTGCATCTATCAAACTTTTTTTGAGAATACCTCTCCAAATAAGGCTGAGAACTCATTTATGAATATATTAAATTTGGCATTAACATCATCCAACCTGTATACTGGGCTCCACTCCATCTGTTGCAGTTTGTGTTTAAAGAGTTCACATGAATCACTAGTCATTTTCCTAATATATTTCCATGTGGGGATTAATTTCTCTAGGGGTGTACTGTCATGCAGAGTGAGGATCTGTCCATCATGTCAGACAGACCATTCAAGACAGGGGTGACAGTGAAGCAGTGGTGCCTATGTAAATCTATAAAAATATTGTCTGTCAAAGACTGACTCTCACAGGTGTGATTGTGCAGCACTCAGCATGCTCGGATGAAGTGTGCCATCTCTTTAACACTCCTGAATTTTAAATGGTATAATTGTCTAAAACGCTGCTTCAACAGGTCAAAGCAATGTTCGAAGATACGGAAACGTCTGATCCCGTCCGTCTGCTTTGACCCATGACATCACAAATATGGCGGAAACGACCATAAACCACGATTCCAATATGGCGAATATAAAGTCGTTGCATACACATTATGAGGACGAAAATACATCGAAAAACAAACACACACGTTCCACAAATAGCCTACTGACACTAATGGGACAACTGCGGGAAATAGGGGGTTTTTGTGTGGGAACAAACTAAATATAAACAAATTTAGACACCCACCCCCATACAAAACTGTGCAAAGCGACGAAAAAAACAAACAATAAAAAATTCCCCAAATACCGCTAAACACGATGTAATGTGGAATTGGAGACTTCTCTTGATCTATATAGCTCATGAGCAGCTCCCAACCCCGCCATACGTTGGGATCGAACACTTACCTTGACCTATATAGCTCAACAGCAGCTTCCCAATACAAATACCAACATAGACTGCCACACATTGGGATCGAACACTTCCCTTGACCTATATAGCACTACAGCAGCTCCCGATCATATCTCCCAATACAAATACCAACATAACGCCCACACATTGGGATTGAACACTTTCCTTGACATATGTAACTCAAAAACATCTCCCAATACCAATACCAACCTTCACAGCAACACATTTCAATGAAACACTTCCCTAGACCCAAACACATACACCGAAAACAAAACAATAAATACTTACCACAAAAAGTTCCAGTGCCACAAACTAGGTTGGCCACCACAATCACACACACACACACACACACACACACACACACACACACACACACACACACACACACACCAATGAAAAAATACTCAACCAAAAGAAAGACCTGACCCACCCACACCTCAACTCCCTCCCCCCCAACCAACCCAACCTCACCCTCATCCCAAAATGAAAACCCACAAAGAAAAACCAAATGCAACATAAAAAAATCTGTTACACACTACAACTCACCAGAACTTCAACAAAATAGATCCTCCACAACTAAATCACAAACCAACACACTCCCCCCCCCCTCACCCCCCCCCCCTCCACACACAAACACTCTAACATGAAATAAACCACCCACCCCACCTTGAGCCGCAGCCACCCACCCACATACCCAGACCACCCCAACCAACCACTTTCCGCCTATACATTTTACTCACAGCCCTTAAGAAAACCCGAAAAACACAATAGTCCTCAGGGACACTCTTCTGCCACCATTACTCATCTAAATGAGACTAAAGGTTGGAAGAGCGGCTCTTCCCCCTGCCAAGAACTGACTTAACAGCCCCCCCCCCCACATCCCATCTATTGTATTGGTGCAAGCACCTGTCTCATAATTTTTGAACTCTAAGCTATGGTTAACTGCTAAATTATGGAATCCCCTCTCACCCAACTCCCTACACGAAGAAAATGCATCAGAAACTACTGTGGACCCCGGTTCTATATACTCCTCAATTAACCCCACTAATTTGGCCTTAGACCTTCCTTCCACAACTCTAAAAACACCTTCAGAACATTCACCCACCACTGGAACTTGAGCCAACTTCATTTCTTCACCACAAACACAGTATTTGACAACCTTGGCAGTTAAGCCATAAAGCTGCAAAAACGTAATGAGCTCTAAAGGGGTGTTCCCCATCAAAGCCCTCAGACGTGCACTGTTAATCTTGTCTGTCATATCCAATCCTGAACAAAAAACAACAACCAATTAAATTTAATAAAAATACCACACAACATACAGCGAACAACACTAAATTAACCTTCACACAAACCCACAAAATCTTTAACTCACTGAAACGAATTCCACTTCAAACAGACTCGAACAATACTCGATAATGAGCAACAGCAAACTGAGCCCATTACACCACACAAATGAAAACCCTGAAAATAGCACCAGAGGGCAGAACAAACCACAACACAATGACACCTACAAGCATGCCACACTCACAAACCAAACTCCGCTCCATCATGACGTCACACACCACAACACCCTTGCATCATGGGTCAAAGCCGACGTGTGGGATCGGACGCTTCTGTCGACCCCAATGTTCTACGACAACCCCTGTTTTTGAGAGTGCTATATTGAAGTCAGGTTGCACTCTGGACAAATGAGCTGTATTTCTGAATGGTGTTAAAAAATTTCTGGTGCAGGGATAGCCACTGTCACCCAAAAGATGAAACTCTCCACACTTTTCTTCGAGCGTTTGGTAGAGTGTGTACTGCCTGAACACACTCCCGTCATGCAAAGAGCCCAGATAACTGACGAATAAGTCCCTAATCCGTCAGTTATGATCAGAAACTAAAAAAAGTTGAATGGAAAAATAATTCTTCTTATTCATATTCAACTGGGGATCTTTCTGCGGGCTATCACTTCTAATGTGTGTACTGTCGATGACTTAATCTAACATAACCCCTTAACCTAACCATAAAACAATAAGCAAATACTAACAATGACTCCAATGTGTATAAGAAACACCAAAAATTCATTTTAATGCGCTTTTGTGCATAGAACTCTCTTTAGTTAAGTCTAATGAAAGGTTTCTGCCGACCAACGACATGTCCCAAGTCACCCCAAGTTTGATGTCATTTTCAAAATCGAAAATTTCAGTTCAAAATATGGGCCTAAATTTTTATCTTTCTGTGGTTATTATTAGAGATAGAAGTGGGGATCGCATTTAAATATTAACCACATTTCCACTATTAATCCATAACAACCAGCAGGCCTTCCTGTTTCACTATCATTCTTTTTGTTGATATTTTGACAATTTTCAAATATTTAAAGGTAGTACTTACATTGCTAACAAGTTGTTCCCTACTACCTGAGGACATCAGCACACCATCACATAAATGATAACAATGAGCAAAACACAGTTCTAGCCGCCTTCTGCTGCCAACATAATAAAAAACAAAACACTGTCAAAATGTCCTGAGTCACCCCACTGTCCCAAGTCACCCCGTTTTATGGTAATAAGTTAATGCCATTTGTGTTATGATGTTCTGCAAAGCATAATATTTGAGCATTGTTTATACAATTTCTGTCATTTATATTAACTGAAAGCTGATCTACTTTGCTGCTAAGTCCCCTAATGTTTTGTTGAAAGATGGACAGGTTAGACTTGTCTGTAGACTTGTCACTTATCTTGGGTGCTTCTTGTTCTGAGTATCTATAGTTTAAAAAATCTTTCAGATGTAATGGGCGTACTGCTTTCTGTCTGCTTGCTATTCTGTGTGCAGTCTGCTTGGCTGTTGTGTTTTATTCTGTTGCTGGTGGAACTTCTTCTTCTTCTTCTGCAGGTGACATGATGCCTAAAAAATTCGGCACTTATCGACTTTAAGGACACACCCATGAAATCTTTGATTTTTTTACCGATTATCGTCAATGTGACTATGCTGATCACGAATATGACATTTTTTATCAGTTTTGAAACAGTGAAACAACATATTGTCATGTAATTGAAATACAAAAATGCGTAAAGATCATTCAAGTTAAATTGCAGCATTTGGATAAACGCGTCTGATGTAATCAATCAAATTGTGAAACGGGTTTGATCCAAAGCGTTGCCGCCATAGAAACTCGGCCAAATAGTTGGACAGCATATTGCGATGAGTACCAAACATGCGCTTGTTTTTCTGTTCTGCTTTCTGCCATACGCTTTCAGCATGATTAGTAGTTGCATGAGTAATTGGATCAACAAAATGCATGGAATGAGTAACATTCAAATGCTAGTAACCTAGATTATGAACTGTGTTATATGCTCCCCACAAATCGGAAACAATAGTGGTTCCAGGCCGCACATATTATAGAATCGGCAGCAAAGTTGCAGCATCTCTTCGAACTACAGGAACGAAGAAGCTTTCTCTGGTCTTAGTGTCGTATCCGCTGAATACGCACTGTTCCTTAACCTTGTGACCTCGATTGTACTTTTGACGTTCAAAATAGGTTTCGTCGATCTCAACTGTACGCCTTGACAGCCTAAAACAATGGGTTCTTGCACAAAATACTCGTGGCAAATGTCTCTGCAGAACTGTTTCCAATCCGCAGCCGTATTAGCCGAGATTTGCAGTTCACACATCAAAAATTCCTGTTTATCGAGTTCGAAGCTCCAGAATTAAGACATTTTGTTAATGCATTCGATAGACAGATGATTACCCAAGAGAAGCAAACTTTGCAAATTGAAATCTTCTTCCTGCAAATGCGTCTTACAGAACAGCGCCAAATACGGCCGTCGGCACGTTGTTTGCGTTCTAACATTTTATTCGCACCGCCAAGGCATTGCCCATCTTCACAGAATCTCTCACGGTTCAGCAAACCATGAGCGAAAGCCCATTCAATAGCTAAATCACTAACACGACAAACGTCGAACAAATTTACCATACGAAATTCGGTCAAATGAGGGAAAATTCTAGTCATTACGAGTTAGTAGAACAAACGCACAGAACAAACAACGAACTAACACTTAACTGCACTGTTATTTGACTTTAGTGTAAACTGAATGAGGCGATTTTATCCGAGTGCTTTTTTGTGCTACGATTTAGCTTGAATGTGTTTGCAAATAACATATTCGTGATCCGGTCAAAAAAAGAAGAATTTTTTTTTCTCTCGATATATTAAAAAGTTTATATTGCGGATGAAAATAAATAACATCTTAGAGATCAACATAGTCTAATTGATCAAAAAGTGAGAAAAAATATTTTCGAAATTTTTTTCCCCACCAAACTCGATAAGTGCCGAAAATTCTTGGTGTGGTATTTGTTGATTATGGATTCTGCTACTTGGTGACGATCAAGTGATGAAGTTATTTTGCGAGCTTGCAAAATTTGTGCTTCATTCACCACATTCCTTTTTGGCTTGAACCATTTCGTCATTTGAGGTCGTTTTACGATTGACTGCGTTTCTGGCCTACCAGGTTTGAACCACTTCGTAATTTGCAAGTGATTGAGGGCTTTACTGTTTGCTGCTAGCCAAAAGCTGTTTGTAATTTGCATTAGATTGCTATTTATCCTGGTTTCTTCATTGGCATGCTAGAGCCTGCCGTGGTGGTCGAGCGTTTCTAGGCACCACAGTCTGGAACCGCGCGAGTGCTACGGTCGCAGGTTCGAATCCTGTCTCGGGCACAGATGTTTGTTGTGTCCTTAGGTTGGTTAGGTTTAAGTAGTTCCAAGTTCTGGGGGACTGATGACCTCAGAAGTTAAGTCCTATAGTGCTCAGAGCCATTTTTCGTCTGGCGAGACACTAGTAAATATTTTTCAGCCAGAACCTCTTTTCCTGATGTGTTTAAATGAAGGCCTTGAGCCGTATAGAACCTTCGTTCTAAAATGTTTGTGTCTTTAACATCAGCATTCTGGAAATGACTACATATTTCGGCGAAACTCTTGTTAGAGACACCAATTTTGCAGTTCACTCATGACCAGCTCGGTAAATCATGATGCTGTGCGACATTCACAAAGAGATCATTTGTATGGGTTAAATTATTTAGACAATTTCTCAGTTCCCCAGGTGTGACTATCCCCTAAAACACAGATCATCTCTCGTTTTCCAATTTTAGCACTCATGTGATCAATTGGCAACGGTCTGATTACTTTTCGGCTCCGACTGGCGTGTTCAGTGAATCTTCAGCAGTGTGCACGATAAAGTTTTTATGCTCTTGTGATTGACTATTTTTAAGCACTAAAGTTTCACAGTTTTTACACACATAAGTTTCAGTGTTGTTTAAGATTGCCCTTCCTGGAAACAGTTTTCTTCTGTTTCCTGATGACGAATCTTCTTTGTTCATCAGCGTCTCACATATTCGGGATTGAAGTTTCTACATGTCCATGTTTAAAGCACCTATTATGAATTGTAAACTGGAAATACGTTCATTAAACCTTGAAATTTCGTCCTTACAATTTACACACGTTTTTCTTTTTACCATTAAAATTTGCTTTTTTCCGCAGTGAAGCACGATTTCCTTTTACACTCGCCACCATCTTGGAAATATTTAAGGACCTTGTTACATGAATTGATAAGCTGTGAGAATTGTCACATTATTTAATGATTATCAATGTGACCTGAATTTGTCTGTTGATCCTTCAAATCATAAAAGATGGAAGCACATTGATGTTGTTTACTTACAACTAATATGCCTGCAGACATAATGACAAAAGGATTGAGAAAAGAGAAACATTATGATTTCCTGAACTTGTAAGGTATAGGTATTTTTAAAGAATATCATTCAAATGTTTTGAAGTAGGGGTGTTAAGTTTGTCAAACCCATTTAAGTGATATGACTATGTGGTCAGCTATGTGTGTGTTATTTTCAACTTTTTCTACATCTTTATTCCTATATGCTGTTCTGTTCAGTTCCATTTCGTCCATATTCATTGTGTGTGTGCTAACATGTAATAAAGTGTACCAATGTGAAATGTTATAATAAATCTCAATAGCCATGGAACCTCAACATAACTTATACTTGTGTTCATAAGGAAGGTATGCTCATACACCCTAAAATTTTCTTGTAATTTTGGAATTTAACGTCGACCATCTGTATTTTATCTTTTGGCTTCATTTTGTACACTGTTTGGCAAAACTTACTGTATGTCACAAAAATATTGTAGACACATTGATTCCATATTATGTGAGGGGGTTGTTGTAACAGGACATCCACCTCAAGCATTACTTTTCCTCAACAGTAGTTGTCAATACCAGTATTATTTTTTGAATTCTGGGCAGATCAACATTATCTCAGTTGCTTTTCTGAAACTGTCATATGGTTTTATGCACAGTAGATTGTATTTCAAACTAAAATTCATGAAAAGGAATTACTTTATAACATATGTCCGTTCCAATGTTATAATGTATAAGTACTAGTTCGGAATTTAGAGAGAAAATTATTATTATTATTATTACTATTATTTAGAAACTTTTGAAATTGCGAACTATTGGCACACTAAAAATTCCCATTATTAATCACGCCATCCTATACTGCTTACTATGTTTGTCTCTGAATTCATTTTTGTAATAATAATCGAAATTAATAATGTAATGTTCTACAAATTCAATTATTAAGAAAAATTGTAAACCCTTTGTGATATTATTTCCATTGAGTGTGTGAGTCGTAAGCATGTCTCTGATGTGATTGGACGTATTTTTGTAATTTTTTTGAACAATGTAATTTTGGCTTTGTTAATGTGTAAAATCAAAATACTGTACAATATACTTAAATGTGAGAAAATACATTTACATAAAAAATGCTGCTGCAACAAGTTTTTTAGTTCAAACCAACCATAAGAACCTCATGTGAGTTTAAAAGCTTCAAGAACCATGAGCATAGACAACAAGAAATGGAGCCAACTCAACGTGAGTAAAGTAGAAAGCTAAGTGAAGTAGAAAGTTCATTGTAATCTTTGCTCCTCTCAAATCTTCACAAAAGACTTCGCTTACGAATTATTTGGACTGGAAATTGTTTAATGTAGGCAACAGAAGTAAGTAGGAAGAAGTGGCAGATTACAGGATACAGTTTATTTTAGAATATGGCGTAGGGAATGTTTGATTCAAATCACTACTATCACATGATAAAGAACTTTCTTCAACCTAAGTTAAATCAGTTTGTTGTGACAACGAAAAGGGAGAAGTCTGGTTCCAACAAAATGGTGCCACACCTCCCACTTATTGGCATTTTCTATAAATGTTGAGTTGTTTCCTAGACATCCCTCTTCATAAGGAGACATCTCCTAGCACCTGAAGTCACTTACTACCTTGTAATTTTTTTTCTTGAACCCTGCAAGCACTTAAGGAGATAATCACCCAGGAAGTGGCTGCCATTCCACCACAATTGGCATAAAAAACTATGGACAACTTCAAAAAAAAACTCATTAATTTGTCAGTAATGGAGAACACTATTTACTAGACATAATGTTTAAAGCCAGCTGATATAAAATGTCATAGTACTTGTTGTTCAGAAACAAAAATATTTTTTGGTATATTTGTTTGTTTCTACTTTTTGAAATATAGCCTGTACCATTCTTTCATGCAACAGCTGAAGTAAAGTACATATTTATATAAGAGCATGATGCACTTTATATTAATGTTAGATCCTGTTTCATTCTGTTTTATATTGACTTGCAGAACTAAGGAGATCCGCTGGAAGGTGGCATTATGGCATCTGACAGAGGTTTTTGGAGTAATCTTCTTCGTTAGCTTTTTGTTTGAACGCAGCTTGGTACCCATGTTCAGAAATTTTGGAAAGCAACAGCTGTCTCCTAAGACAATGGTTGTAGCCATTTTTGGTAGCATGGTTCCTTCACTTACTCTAATGCTTAGTATATTCTATTGCATTCTTCATGCCTGGATGAATGCATTTGCTGAAATAACAAGGTTTGCAGACCGCATGTTCTACAAGGTATGATTTCCACAATTTTTAAACTAACAGGTTGCACAATTTAATAATTTCATTGGACTGCTGGATGATCTTAAAAAAGAAAAACCATACTTTATAAATATGTTATATGCATGTTTTATTGGTCCTGACAAGATTCGCCTTAATAAACAAGGGTATGTACTAGACATTACTAGTACTTCATAAATGAATGTACTTAACATTTGTTACAAAAAAAGAATGCTCATGAAAGGTAACACTTTCATGCAATTTAAATGTGATAATGGGAAGTCCTGGGCGATACACAGAAAATGAAAGAATTGATGGCAACCATATAATACACAGGATGTAACAAAAAGATGTGGCCAGACCTTGAGGAAATATTCCTCACTCTTATAGGAAGAAAATACATTGTATTGATATGGGCCTGAAAATGCTTTATTTCAATGTTACAGTTCAATTTCTACAACGCAACACTTTAGTGATTTACTTTGCACCAAAGTGAGGGCTGACACATTGTTGAATTTGCAGTAGTGTACCCACACAGAAAATCATTTGCCGATAGTGCCTTGACACACATTGCACGTTAAGGATAATGCAGTTTCTCATTTAATACTATCGTGTGGTCAACATTTTTTGTTGCAGCTACTTGTCTGACAGTGACACTTAGATTTTCTCTGTTTGAGTTGTCATTGTCCTTATAGGCCTCCTGAAGTTATGAGCAGTAAGCTAGAATATCCCACATTCCCTAAGACAGGGGTGGGCAAATAGCGGGCCACATGTGGCCCGCGGAGGGGTTTTGTGTGACCTGAAAAGACATTTACCAAAATCATAGGAAAAACAAATTTCCCTTCCCGACGCGACTAAAAAAATCTGCGAGCGTCTGCATATGCTACTTGGTAGTGCGCACTACTGACAGATGTCTCTACAGACACGCAACCAACCTAGCTGCATGGCGGATTATGAGAACACTACCATCAGCCACCACGGGCACAGAAAAAAGCATTTGCTATTGGCGCAAATTTATGCTCCAAGTGGTGGCTGATGGGAGCGCTGTATTTCTCTCACGCCGAGTGAATAGTACGACGTTCAGAGCAATTTTATATATATATATATATATATATATATATATATATATATATATATATATATATAGTCTGTGCAGATGGATATGTGTGTGTGTGCGCGCAATTGTATACCTGTCCTTTTTTCCCCGTAAGGTAAGTCTTTCTGCTCTCGGGATTGAAATGACTTCTTACTCTCTCCCTTAAAATCTACATCCTTTTGTGTTTCCCTCTCGTTCCCTCTTTCCTGACGAAGCAACCGTTGGTTGCGAAAGCTTGAATTTTGTGTGTATGTTTGTGTGTATATCGACGTGCCGGCGCTTTCGTTTGGTAAGTCACACCATCTTTGTTTTTAGATATATTTTTCCCACGTGGAATGTTTCCCTTTATATATAAACTATTTCAGTGCAATCATGACTCCTAAGAGGAAGCTTAAAGTTGGTGATAAGTGCCGTCTGTTTAATGAAGACTGGACGACCACATATTTCCTTATTGATGCAGGAAATAAAGCCGCATGCTTACTATGCCACAATACAGTTGCCGTATTCAAGGAGTACAATCTGAAACGACATCACAAAACAAAACACAGTGACTTTCAGATGAAGAATGAAAGATAAAATCAGTGGAGTTCGTGAAACGCTTGATGAAGCAACAAGTGTTATTTACGAAGCAAACGCCACTTCAAAATAGTGCTACAGAAGCAAGTTTCATGGTCAACTATAACGTTGCTAAATGAAACAAACCTTTTTCGGATGGAGAGTTTATTAAACAGTGCATGGTAGAGTGTGCAAGTGTATTGTGTCCTGAGGTTAAAACCAAAGTTGAGAGCATTTCATTGTCAAGGAGGACTATAGCGCGGGGCATTGATTTAATTAATGACGAACATGCAGACCAGCTAAAGACTGTGAGTGAAGATTTTGTTTGGTTTTCACTGGCAGTGGACGAAAGCACAGATATTGAAGACACTGCACAAGTACTCATCTTTATCTGTGGAATTAATGAACATTTCGTCATCACCGAGGAATTACTTTGTATAGTATCCATGGAAGATAGAATCACTGGTCAGGACTTGTTAGAATGTGTTGTTAATTGTGTGGAAACTAGTGTCTTATCCTGGAACAGAATGGTAAGCATTACAACAGATGGGGCCAGAGCTTTCTGTTGGAAAAATAGGAAAAATATAGGTATGGTGAAACTTTTAAAAAACAAGCCGAAGACACAGACTGTGATATTTTGGATTTGCATTGTATTTTACATCAGGAAAGCCTCTGCAAGACTGCACTAGACTTAAGGCATGTAGTAGATCCTGTTGTTGGTGTTGTGAACACAATCAGAGGAAGGACACTCCATCACAGACAGTTCAAATCTCTTCTTGAGGTGATGGGGACAGAAGATGAAGATGTAATTTACTATAACAGTGTGAGGTGGTTCAGCTTGGCAAAGTATTAAAAAGAGTCTGGGCATTACAGGATGAAATTATTTTATTTCTGGACACTAAGGAGATATCTCATGAATTTGTTGCAATAATAGGATGTGAAGAGTGGAGATATGAGCTGAGTGTGTCCTTGCAGGGAAAGGGATTATTTGCTCATGAAACATGGACACACGTCAAAGCATTTAAAACAAAACTAGGACTGTTTGCAAGGCAAGCAAATGAAGGCAAATTTTGTCATTTCTCTTTACTAGAGAAACAGAAAGTACCTGGAAGTGTTTCAGCTACGATTAGGGATTATGTGCATAGTTTAGAGGCTGAGTTTACTAAAAGATTTCAGGATTTTAAGAAAATTGACCTCAATTTAATGTTTTATTGTATCCCATCACTGCTGATATTGACACTGCATCACAGGAGCTGCAACTTGACCTGATTGACACGCAGGCAGATCATGCAATGAAAGAAATGTTTAGTGCTGTAACTTTGGTTGACTCTTATAAATGTTTGTCAGCTGAAGAATTTCCATGTATCAAGAAATTTGCAGGCAAAATGTTCTCCATATTTGGATCAACGTATATTTGTGAACAAAGTTTTTCTTGCTTGAAAATTAACAAGAGCAAACATCGAAGCTGTTTAACAGACAGAATATCAACTAGCAGTCTGACTCCTGATTTCAAAAAAATTGTGCAAAATTGTGATAGGATGCATTTGTCCCATTAAACTTGTTTTATAATTTATTGTACTTGGAGATTATATTAAATTAGCAAAATAAATGAAATTGAACACATCTACCTTATTTGAGGATGTCAGAAGGAAAGAGGTACAAGTGACTTTAGTCTTATCAAAATTATAAGAACTATACTTACCCCTTTGCTTCTGACTCTTTCATTTATATCTAATGATTTTTATGATACCTTTTATGAAATGTAAAGCTAACTAATTATATATCATGTAAGGAAACTTGTTATGTAATGCTGGTACGTCCTGTTTGTTTGTTTTCCTATGATGGAAATAGTGTTTCCAGATCCATGTCACATAACACATTTTATTTCTGTATGTGCAAAGAATATTTTGTGAAAATTCAGCCACACGTTTGTTACACCCTGTGTAGTTGGAGCATTGAGTGACTGATACACAGGAAACAAAAAAGAAAACATAGCAAAACTTCAGGATAATATCATTCCGTAGAGTTAATCAATATATGCCCCCCTCCACACACACACACACACACACACACACACACAGACACAGACACACACACACACACACACACACACACACACACACACACACACACACACACACACACACACACAAAGTTTCCCAGCTGACTACTTTGCCCTGGTCCTGCATTTTCATAAAGGTGAGGAATTGCCAGATAGTGGGTGAGAGGATAAAAAAGATAGGGAGAAGCAGGGATGGGTGGAGATAAGGGTGGCAAAAGCATGGGAGGAAAGGCAGCAGTGGAAAAAAAGTAGGAATATGGGACTGGTGAGCTCACCCTGGCACAAGCAAGGGGAGTTTTGTGTGCCAGATGTTGAAATGGAGGAGTGGACTGTGAGTAGGAAACAGAACAGAGAAAGAGGCAGACTGCATAGATGAGAATGGGAATTTAGACCAAGTGAACTGGGAAAATGTGGACAGGGTTGAAGCTAAATATGGGACAGACACTAGTAGGAATTGAGACCAGGATGAATGTCAGATGTGACGTATGACATTCCTCCTATGATTAAAATGCTAAACTCTTAACATGCTGTGGGAGTTTGTGTGATTGATTTTACTGATGTGACAAGTCCTTGATTTCAGGTGTCTTATTTTTACAAATGGATGTACAGATTGTTCTTGAAATGTCTCATGTGGAGATGTTACATTGCTTTACTAACTGACTGTTTGCTAATGTGAAGTTTGTTTCTTGTCCTTCTGAAGAAAGTAGTTTTAAATCTGTTGAAACCATGGTTAAGGTTAATTGAAAAAAAAATAATTGCAACTGATTGTCTGTCTTATTTACCAGTCATTCTGTAACTGAAATGCAGCCATGTTCAAAATAGTGCTAAAATACAGGGTGATCAAAAAGTCAGTAAAAATTTGAAAACTTAATAAACCACGGAATAATGTACGTAGAGAGGTAAAAATTGACACACATGCTTTGAATGACATGGAGTTTTATTAGAACAGAAAAAAAACAACGTTCACAAAATGTCCGACACATGATGTTGGACAGCAAACGTCTGTTACTGCGCATGACAATCATGTATAAAAGAAGCTGTGATGAGAGAGAGAATCAGATGCGCCAGCAGTCGCAGCATGTTGACTTTACCTGAAAAGACGCTTTTAGTGAAGCTGTATTATCAGAATAGGGAATGTGCTAGTTCAGCGTTACTATCGTATCGCCATAGGACAGGAATTCGAACGGGTAAAGGTCCTTTGACAAATGCAGCTGCGGTGAGAATGATTTTGAAGTTCGAAGCCATGGGTTGTTTAGACGATAGACCCCATAGTGGCCGACCGAGCACAAGGCATAATGCTGCTGAGACAGTTCAGGAAGAAATGGAGACTGTAGCGGGTTCGTCTATGCACAGGGAAGTCAGCTCTCGTGGAGTAGCACCGGCATTCCATACACTACTGTTTGGTAGGCCTTGAGGTGTACCGCCCCAATGCTATCCGTACAAAATTCATCGCCATCATAAACTGTTACCTGGTTATTTAGAGAAGTGGAGGGCAAAATCTTTGTGTTGTCTTACTTTGTTATGCTAATTATTGCTATTCTGATCAGATGAAGGACCATCTGTTGGACATTTTTTGATCTTTCCTTTTTTTTCGTTCTAATAAAACCCCATGTCATACGAAGCATATTTGTCAATTTGTACCTCTCTATCTACATTTTTCCGTGATTTATTCAGTTTTCAAATTTATAGTGACTTTTTGATCACCCAGTGTTATTAAAACCCTATTATTTGTGATTATTTTGCCCATAAAATGCATTTTTATTGGAACAAAAATATGTTTAGACTTACACATTGCATCAACACGCGAGTGAGTTGGCAAAAGATATTTTACACTGACCTTATTTCTCATTAAATTTGTAGTTTTTTTTTCAGCACAGTCTTTGTAGGTTCAGGATTCCATTAAGCTAATGCTGCCAGGAGGTATCCAGATTTGATTCATTCTTCCATCAAATAAGAAATACTATGTAGTAGGAATCTTTGTTCTCTTCAAAATTATTTTATTCCGTCTTTCATATTTTTCACAAATTGACACACTTCTATCACGGGGATGTCAACCTCGTCCCGTCTGTCCCCAGATCGGTCTGCCGCTGTGGTTGCCCCGGTTGCTGCCCGCAGTGGGGCTGAGCCCTCGCCTGTGGTTGATTGGGAGGTCGTTCCAAGGCGTGGCAGGCAGCGAAAGGCGTCCCCGGAGGCTGATCAGAAAGCCTCCCCGGTGCGTCTGACAAACAGGTTTCAGTCACTGTCTCTGGCTGAGCCAGATGCAGCTGCCTGCCCTGTTTCAGAGGATCATTCTCAGCCTTCAAGGTCCGGGCAATCGCAGAGGGTGGGCTTACTGGTAGTTGGGAGCTCCAATGTTAGGCGCGTAATGGGGCCCCTTAGGGATACGGCGGCTAAGGAGGGGAAGAAATCCAGTGTGCACTCCGTGTGCATTCCGGGAGGAGTCATTCCTGATGTGGAAAGGGTCCTTCCGGATGCCATGAAGAGCACAGGGTGCAGCCAGCTGCAGGTGGTGGCACATGTCGGCACTAATGACGTGTGTCGCTTTGGATCTGAGGAAATTCTCTCTGGATTCCAGCGGCTATCTGATTTGGTGAAGGCTGCCGGTCCTGCTTACGAGATGAAGGCAGAGCTCACCATCTGCAGCATCGTTGACAGAACCGACTGCGGACCTTTGGTGCAGAGCCGGGTGGAGGGTCTGAATCAGAGGCTCAGACGGTTTTGCGACCGTATTGGCTGCAGATTCCTTGACTTGCGCCATAGGGTGGTGGGGTTTCCGGTTCCGCTGAATCGGTCAGGAGTTCACTACACTCAGCTGGCGGCTACACGGGTAGCGGAGGCTGTGTGGCGTGGACTGGGCGGTTTTTTTTAGGTTAGAAGGCCTCGGGAAAGTGCGGGATGGGCTGCAATGTCAAAGAGTGCTTGGCAATTACAGGACGTGCTTGGATCGAGGAACAGTCGGAATTATAGTTGTAAATTGTTGTACTTGCGCTGGAAAAGTCCCTGAGCTTCAAGCGCTAATAGAAAGCACAGAAGCTGATATCGTTATAGGTACAGAAAGCTGGCTAAAGCCTGAAATAAGTTCTGCAGAAATTTTTACGAAGTCTTAGACGGTGTTCAGGAAAGATAGATTAGGCAGAATTGGTGGTGGAGTGTTTGTGTCTGTCAGTAGTGGTTTATCTTGTAGTGAAGTCGAAGTAGATACTTTGTGCGAATTGGTGTGGGTGGAGGTTATACTTAACAGCCGAATTAAGTTAATAATTGGCTCCTTCTACCGACCCCCAGACTCCGATGATACAGTTGCAGAACAGTTCAGAGAAAGTTTGAGTCTCGTAACAAATAAATACCCCACTCATACGGTTATAGTTGGTGGGGACTTCAACCTACCCTCGGTATGTTGGCAAAAATACTTGTTCAAAACCGGTGGTAGGCAGAAAACATCTTCCGAGATTGTCCTAAATGCTTTCTTCGAAAATTATTTCGAGCAGTTAGTCCACGAACCCACACGAATTGTAAATGGTTGCGAAAACACACTTGACCTCTTGGCCACAAACAATCCAGAGCTGATAGAGAGCATCATGACTGATACAGGGATTAGTGATCTCAAGGTCATTGTAGCTAGGCTCAATACCATTTCTTCCAAACCCATCAGAAACAAACGCAAAATAATTTTATTTAAAAAAGCTGATAAAGTGCCACTAGAAGCCTTCCTAAAAGACAATTTCCATTCCTTCCGAACTGACTATGCGAATGTAGACGAGATGTGGCTCAAATTCAAAGATATAGTAGCAACAGCAATTGAGAGATTCATACCTCATTAATTGGTAAGAGATGGAACGGATCCCCCGTGGTACACAAAAAAGGTCCGAACGCTGTTGCAGAGGCAACGGAAAAAGCATGCGAAGTTCAGAAGAACGCGAAATCCCGAAGATGGGCTAAAATTTACAGACGCGCGAAATTTGGCACGTACTTCGATGCGAGATGCCTTTAATAGGTTCCACAACGAAACATTGTCTCGAAATTTGGTAGAAAATCCGAAGAAATTCTGGTCGTATGTAAAGTACACAAGCGGCAAGACGCAGTCAATATCTTCGCTGCGCAGTGCCGATAGTACTGTTATCGACGACTGTGCCGCTAAAGCGGAGTTATTGAACGCAGTTTTCCGAAATTCCTTCACCAGGGAAGACGAATGGAATATTCCAGAATTTGAAACACGAACATCTGCTAGCATGAGTTTCTTAGAAGTAGATACCTTAGGGATTGCGAAGCAACTCAAATCGCTTAATACGGGCAAGTCTTCAGGTCCAGATTGTATACCGATTAGGTTCGTTTCAGATTACGCTGATACTATAGCTCCCTTCTTAGCACTCATATACAACCGCTCGCTCACCGATAGATCTGTACCTACAGATTGGAAAATTGCGCAGGTCGCACCAGTGTTCAAGAAGGGTAGTAGGAGTAATCCATTTAACTACAGACCTATATCATTGACGTCGGTTTGCAGTAGGGTTTTGGAGCATATACTGTATTCAAACATTATGAACCACCTCGAAGGGAACGATCTATTGACACGTAATCAGCATGGCTTCAGAAAACATCGCTCTTGTGCAACACAGCTAGCTCTTTATTCGCACGAAGTAATGGCCGCTATCGACAGGGGATCTCAAGTTGATTCCGTATTTCTAGATTTCCGGAAAGCTTTTGACACCGTTCCTCACAAGCGACTTCTAATCAAGCTGCGGAGCTATGGGGTATCGTCTCAGTTGTGCGACTGGATTCGTGATTTCCTGTCAGGAAGGTCGCAGTTCGTAGTAATAGACGGCAAATCATCGAGTAAAACTGAAGTGATATCAGGTGTTCCCCAGGGAAGCGTCCTGGGACCTCTACTGTTCCTGATCTATATAAATGACCTGGGTGACAATCTGCGCAGTTCTCTTAGACTGTTCGCAGATGATGCTGTAATTTACCGTCTAGTAAGGTCATCCGAAGACCAGTATCAGCTGCAAAGCGATTTAGAAAAGATTGCTGTATGGTGTGTCAGGTGGCAGTTGACGCTAAATAATGAAAAGTGTGAGATGATCCACATGAGTTCCAAAAGAAATCCGTTGGAATTCGATTACTCGATAAATAGTACAATTCTCAAGGCTGTCAATTCAACTAAGTACCTGGGTGTTAAAATTACGAACAACTTCAGTTGGAAGGACCACATAGATAATATTGTCGGGAAGGCGAGCCAAAGGTTGCGTTTCATTGGCAGGACACTTAGCAGATGCAACAAGTCCACTAAAGAGACAGCTTACACTACACTCGTTCGTCCTCTGTTAGAATATTGCTGCGCTGTGTGGGGTCCTTACCAGGTGGGATTGACGGAGGACATCGAAAGGGTGCAAAAAAGGGCAGCTCGTTTTGTATTATCGCGTTATAGGGGAGAGAGTGTGGCAGATATGATACACGAGTTGGGATGGAAGTCATTACAGCATAGACGTTTTTCGTCGCGGCGAGACCTTCTTACGAAATTTCAGTCACCAAGTTTCTCTTCCGAATGCGAAAATATTTTGTTGAGCCCAACCTACATAGGTAGGAAAGATCATCAAAATAAAATAAGAGAAATCAGAGCTCGAACAGAAAGGTTTAGGTGTTCGTTTTTCCCGCTCGCTGTTCGGGAGTGGAATAGTAGAGAGATAGTATGATTGTGGTTCGATGAACCCTCTGCCAAGCACTTAAATGTGAATTGCAGAGTGGTCATGTAGATGTAGATGTAGATGAATTACTGAAACACACTATCAGAGTACAGGATAACAGAGTGCACATACTTTTCAAAGATATGTTAGGTGATTTATATATTTGAAAAATATTTGTCTTTTACCAAAAAATTACAAGTTGAAATATCAACAATGTAGGAATACATAGAGTGCCACTTATTGTAAAAATGACAGTTGCAGGCAGGCACAATTAAGACACTCACAAATATACTTTCAGTCACAGCCTTCATCAGAAAAAGATAAATGCTCACCATTCATTCACACAAGAAAGCACACCTCATGCACCCATGACAGCCAACTCCAGCAGCTTGAAGCAGAATGCAACTAATTGAGATATCACCTCCATAATCAGAATCAGTAATGGTAAGGCCGGTATTACACTATCATTTGTGATCAAATATTCCGTTAAATATATTTGACAAAGATCTTTGATGTAGCGCTACAAGGGGTATTACACTGTCATCAAATTTTTCATCAAAGTTAAAGATGGGTGACAACAACTTGTTATTAACCGCAGCAGTTGCACGTATTGCAATTTCGTTATGTGCACATGCGGAAAAGAAGTGAGGGAAAAAAGAAGGAACCATACATACGAGGTTGACAGTCTTAAATTCTTGTGATTACAACTTTATAATAAATTCAGTTGCGAGGAGCACATCACATAACTACAGAAACGCCTTAACAAATCTGTATTTGCAATTAGAGTGTTAGCAGACATAGGAAACATAAAAATGAAAAAGCTTGCATACTTTGCCTTCTTTCATTCCATAATGTCATATGGTATAATATTTTGGGGTAAACCTTCAAGTCAAACAAAAGTTTTCAGAGTCCAAAAGGGTGTAATACATATTATTTGTGGAGTAAATTCACGGATGTCCTGCAGAAACCTCTTCAAAGAACTGGGTTTTTACTAACTACTGCCTCTCAGTATATTTACTCCTTAATGAAATTTGTCCTAAATAATATATCTCTTTTTCCAACAAACAACTCAGTTCATAAATAAAGTACCAGGAACAAAAATCATCTGCACAATGACTTAAAAGCACTTACTTTAGTTCAGAAAGGGATCCACTACTCAGGAACATTCCTTATCTTCAATAATTTGCCAGCAAACAGAAAAAATTTAGTTACAAATAAAGATCAGTTTAAAAGGAGTCTGAAACACTTACTAGTGGCCACCTCCATCTACTCCATTGAGGAAATTTTTAATAGAAACAAATGATGTATTGTATTTATTCATACTAGTAGTATTGTTATTTCAGCTTAAAAAAATTGACATGTTCCACATCCACAAGGATCTCCTCAGCACGGGTCTAGGGAACGAAAAACTAATCCAATCTGGGTGAAGGCATGGTTTTTGCAATGGCACGATAAAAGCATTCAACAAAACTTTTTACATGAGCTTACAATGGAAGATGTCAAGTCGTACATCAATTACTTAAGAATGTATGAGCATACATTTCTATATGCACTTAGTGAAGTGTATCCTCATATCACAAAGCACAATATTCACTTAAAAACTGCTGCATCTTCAGAAGACAGGCTCACTGTGACACTCCGATTCCTTGCTACAGGACAGGGTTGGTTATGTTAGGTCAGGTCAAGTCTCCAATCTTCTTAATCTATTTTTGTATTCAGGGTGCCTCACGTTGTAAAGCGTCTCGTCAGCGTCATATGTCTCTATTAATTTTGTAGTTGTCAGCACACACCAATTGTATTTACCGGCAATGTTTATAAAAACACTACAGATGACAGAACGCTGCAGCGATGCTAGCGCTCCATGTGGTACCATGTCACATTGCAGTGAACATAAGACAAGCGATTTCTTTGATCAAATCTACAGTAAGGCCCTAGATTTGATCAAATATTGGGCAACATTTTACAAAGTTCCTATTATACCATCAAATATCTTTGACAAAGATATTTTACAAAGAAATTTGATAGTGTAATACCGACATAAGCAGTAGTGAGCCACCATCAAAGAATATGCCAAACTTCCTTTTAGGTATTGAAAAATGTGTCTCACCATTTTCCATTGATTAACCATTGTTTGCTGCTTCCATTTCGCGTGATAGGTGCATTCTGGTCCAAACTGCTGGAGTCGGCAGTCACGTGTGCATGAGGTGTGCTTGCTTGTCTGAATGAGTGGTGTGTTTTTCCCTTTTCCTGACAAAGGCTGTGGCTGAAAGCTTATGTGTAAATGTCTTTTAATTGTGCCTGACTGCAACTTAATGTGTCATCTTTATGGTAAATAGCAACCTATCTTTCACTACATGGTTAGCAGATAATATAGTTTCTTAAAGATTGTATAAATAATTATGAAAAAAATAAGTATTGCTGTAACACTAATTTTACTCGTTCATGGCTTCAAATATAACTAAAGCACATCAAAATACATAAAGAATTCTTTATTGTTATTCTAGTGAATTATAAAGTACCAGGTTTTTTGGACTGTGACAAAACATTGTGTTGAACAGTTCCATTACAGCTGTAATGACATTTCCCGTGTAAAAATATTCTCTCTCTCTCTGTCTCTCTCTCTCCTTTTTTAAAGTCCACTTTAAGATCAATGAATATTTTTCCAGCACATACCTGTATACATCATTTTCGCATATCTTCATACACTTCCCACCCACAAAATTTCCTTAGATGTGTTAAGAGATGGACATCAGAAGGTGATATAACTTATCAATAAGGTACATGTTCCTACTACTTGTAATTCAAATTAAACAGTTCCCATCTTTGGGGATATGTACTTTCTGCTCAATAGGATCCAACTTGCTATTTATGCATTTTTTTTCATCCAGATGGTGCAGCAATCTCAGATATCATCTGAATTATTGCTTTATCAATAAGTTAAGGTAAATCCCATGAAATGCTGGCTACAGCATTCCCAGCAGATGTGGTTGTAGAATATCCAACTCTTTTATGGTGTTTGGCCTCTGATTTAATATGAAAGCAATTGCAGATACACATAACATGAAAATTGGTTTCAATGCAAAATATGCAAGAACATGATTTTTTCGATGAAAGCAAATGTCATCTAAGGCTCATAAAACATTCCACATTTTTCAATATCTCCATGTGTAATTCTGACTGGGCAAAAGTTGATAGTCAGATTATTTAAGTAAACATATATTATTTATTTTGTCACAAAACATGCCAGATACATAAGCATCAGACATAGCCAAATTCATGGTGGATAACATTTTGTTCTGTGTAGTGTCCTTACAATAGAAGTATGTAAATTTTTCTTCAGTGTAAATTTGTGCAAGGAGTCATACAGTGGAACTTGCTTTAAATGTTCACTTCACAAAAACAAATAATAATAATAATAAATATAAATTTAAAAAATAAAAAAAGTAAAAGAACCAACATGGTGACTAAAATGTTAAAAAGTCATAATTGGAAGCAATCTACTTCTACAATATCTGTGTGTACCAGTGGAAAATGGAATGATCACATGGGCTCAGTCAAGGCAAATCATGTGGCCGACTTCAGTGTGTGGTAGAATAATACAGTGTCTACAAAGGAGATTGTTTACAAAACACTCACAAGACACAAGCAGCTGTTGTGGCTGAGCCCCTGAAGAATAATTTGGAAAATATTTGGGTAGATTTCCCCACCATGTTATAGTTCTGGGTGGAGATTTTAATTTGCCAGATATAGACTGGGAGACTCAAACGTTCATAACAGGTGGCAGGGAAAAAGAATCCAGTGAAATTTTTTTAAGTGCTTTATCTGAAAACTACCTTGAGCAGTTAAACCGAGAACCGACTCTTGGCGATAACATATTAGACCTTCTGGTGACAAAAAGACCCGAACTATTTGAATCAGTTAATGCAGAACAGGGAATCAGCGATCATAAAGCGGTTACTGCATCGATGATTTCAGCCGTAAATAGAAATATTAAAAAAGGTAGGAAGATTTTTCTGTTTGACAATAGTGACAAAAAGCAGTTTTCAGAATACTTGATGGCTCAACACAAAAGTTTTGTCTCAAGTACAGATAGTGTTGAGGATCAGTGGACAAAGTTCAAAACCATCGTACAACATGCGTTAGATGAGTATGTGCCAAGCAAGATCGTAAGAGATAGAAAAGAGCCACCGTGGTACAACAACCGAGTTAGAAAACTGCTGCGGAAGCAAAGGGAACTTCACAGCAAACATAAACATAGCCAAAGCCTTGCAGACATACAAAAATTACGCGAAGCGAAATGTAGTGTGAGGAGGGCTGTGCGAGAGGCGTTCAATGAATTCGAAAGTAAAGTTCTTCGTACTGACTTGGCAGAAAAGCCTAAGAAATTTTGGTCCTATGTCAAAGCGGTTGGTGGATCAAAACAAAATGTCCAGACACTCTGTGACCAAAATGGTACTGAAACAGAGAATGACAGACTAAAGGCCGAAATACTAAATGTCTTCTTCCAAAGCTGTTTCACAGAGGAAGACTGCACTGTAGTTCCTTCTCTAGATTGTCGCACAGATGACAAAATGGTAGATATCGAAACAGACGACAGAGGGACAGAGAAAAAATTAAAATCGCTCAAAAGAGGAAAGGCCACTGGACCTGATGGGATACCAGTTGGATTTTACACAGAGTACGCGAAGGAACTTGCCCCCCCCTTCCCCCCCTTCTTGCAGTGGTGTACCGTAGGTCTCTAGAAGAGCGAAGCGTTCCAAAGGATTGGAAAAGGGCACAGGTCATCCCCGTTTTCGAGAAGGGACGTCGAACAGATGTGCAGAACTATAGACCTATATCTCTAACGTCGATCAGTTGTAGAATTTTGGAACACGTATTATGTTCGAGTATAATGACTTTTCTGGAGACTAGAAATCTACTCTGTAGGAATCAGCATGGCTTTCGATAAAGACGGTCGTGGGAGACCCAGCTCGAGCTATTCGTCCACGGGACTCAGAGGGCCATAGACACGGGTTCACAGGTAGATGCCGTGTTTCTTGACTTCCGCAAGGCGTTTGCCACAGTTCCCCACAGTCGTTTAATGAACAAATTAAGAGCATACGGACTATCAGACCAATTGTGTGATTGGATTGAGGAGTTCCTAGATAACAGAACGCAGCATGTCATTCTCAATGGAGAGAAGTCTTCCGAAGTAAGAGTGATTTCAGGTGTGCCGCAGGGGAGTGTCATAGGACCGTTTGCAATTCACAATATACATAAATAACCTGGTGGATGACATCGGAAGTTCACTGAAGCTTTTTGCAGATGATGCTGTGGTGTATCGAGAGGTTGCAACAATGAAAAATTGTACTGAAATGCAGGAGAATCTGCAGCAAATTGACGCGTTGTGCAGGGAATGGCAATTGAATCTCAATGTACACAAGTGTAATGCACTTCGAATACATAGAAAGATAGATCCCTTATCATTTAGCTACAAAATAACAGGTCAGCAACTGGAAGCAGTTAATTCCATACATTATCTGGGAGTACACATTAGGAGTGATTTAAAATGGAATGATCATATAAAGTTGATCGTCGGTAAAGCGGATGCTAGACTGAGATTCATTGGAAGAATCCTAAGGAAATGCAATCCGAAAACAAAGGAAGTAGGTGACAGTACGCTTGTTCGCCCACTGCTTGAATACTGCTGAACAATGTGGGATCCGTACCAGATAGCGTTGATAGAAGAGGTGGAGAAGAGCCAACGGAGAGCAGCGCGCTTCTTTACAGGATAATTTAGTAATCGCGAAAGCGTTACGGTGAAGATAGATAAACTCCAGTGGAAGACTCTGCAGGAGAGACGCTCAGTAGCTCGGTACGGGCTTTTGTTAACGTTTCGAGAACATACCTTCACCGAAGAGTCAAGCAGTATATTGCTCCCTCCTACGTATATCTCGCGAAGCGACCATGAGCATAAAATCAGAGAGATTAGAGCCCACACAGAAGCATACCAACAATCCTTCTTTCCACGAACAATACGAGACTGGAATAGAAGGGAGAACCGATAGAGGTACTCAGGGTACGCTCCGCCACACATCGTCAGGTGGCTTGCGGAGTAAGGAAGTAGATGTAGATGTAGATACTTAATGTATTCAGAGAAGGTCTCCAGTTTGTTAGACCCATGGGTGAGCATCGGAGATGGTAAAAAAATGAACTGGCAGACACCTGTACATAAACATAAACTATCTTGGAAAATGTACTTACAACATTGTAGGAACTAGCTATAAATGATGGGTAGAATCCCGTACATATTAACTGCATAGGGATCACAATGACAAGATTAAAGTAATTATAGTATTCACTGAGGTATTTAAACAAACATGTTTCCCATCTTCACATATGAATGGAACAGTAAGAAGCCCTAAAACTGGTACAATGAAAAGTACTCTGTCATTGCCATCACACTGGATCTCAGAGTATGGATGCGGACACAGTAAACAGTTGAATTTTAACAGTCCTTACTCATAAAATCATTTCATACGTGCTGCGGTCAGCATAAAAGAAATGCAGTGTGTATCGTGCATAAAGTTTTCTCGTAGTTAATTCTTCAAGTAAAATACTTTTTGCTGGTATTCCTTAGGCATCTATTATAGCCTTAACTTTTGATGTCCTAAACCACGTTGTGCATATTCTTTGTTGCAGATTATGATGTCCTTTATCGAGAGAAGTATGGCCATATGTTATTTTAGCTATTCCAAAAGAGTGGACTTTGTACAAACCTTCGTCAGTTTTGGAAGAACTCTGTTGGTGATAAACCAGTGAAAACAAATTGCTGTGCAACCATTTGAAGGGATCACAAAACTTTTAAAATCTATTTAAACATAATTTTTCTACAGATAAATTTGAATTCTGGTAGCAGCCATTTCCAATGACCGTGAGGTCTTGGTAGGTCTCTAAAGGAAGTTTCTACCACTTCTGCACAAACAGATACAAAAGTTACCTGATTCCTGCAAATTCCAGGGAGGAGGATGATGAGCTCTGACACTATGTTTAATCCCATTCCAGATGTATGATTGGGTTCAGATCTGTTAAACTGGGGGACCAGCACATCAATAGGAACTTGCCAATGAGTTCCTTGAACCACTCCCATCACGATCCTGGCCTTATGACATGATGCAATATCTTGCTGAAAAATGCTGCTGCCATCAGGAAAAAGGACTGTCATAAATACATGGTCTGCAACCTGTGTACAAAACTCCTTAGCCGTGATGGTGCCTTGCACGAGCTCCACTGCACTCATGGATGCCCATATGAGTAATCCACAGAGCATAAGCTGCCAACTTGTCTCTGTTCCACAGTACACGTGTCAAGGAGCTCTTTACCTGGAAGATGACAGATTCACATCCTCCCACTGGCATGATGAAAATATCAGAATTCATCAGACCCTGTAAGACACTGCCACTGCACCAAAATCCAGTGGTAATGATCACATGCCCATTTCAATTGCAATTGCCAGTGTTGTGGTGTTAACACTGGCACATTCATGGGTCATTGGCTTTGGAGGCACATGATAGCGAATATGTTCAGATATACTTGTACTCCGCCCAATATTAAAGTCTGATCCTCATTCTGCCACAGTTTACGGTCTGTTCTGTTATACCAATTTGCCTGGTCTACAGTGCCAGACATTGGTAAAGAGGGCTAGCCACCCAACACCACGATGTCGGGACACGGTTTACATCTCGGTTTTGCCATGTGTTAAAGCCACTCACCACAGCACTCTTTGAACACCTGACAAGTTGTGCAGTTTCTGAAATGCTCTGCCAACCCTCAGGGCCATCACACTTTGCCCTCGGCCAAATGCAAAAAAATGGTTCAAATGGCTCTGAGCACTATGGGACTCAACGTCTTAGGTCATATGTCCCTAGAACTTAGAACTACTTAAACCTAACTAACCTAAGGACATCACAAACATCCATGCCTGAGGCAGGATTCGAACCTGTGACTGTAGCAGTGCCGCAGTTCCGGACTGCAGCACCAGAACCGCACAGCCACTGCGGCCGGCAGGCCAAATGCAGATAGATCACATGCTTTCCCCACTCCACACAGAGACACCACACTCACTGACACTGTATGCACATGTCTGATTAGCAGTCATTCCTTGCCAAGTGTTGCTGCTATCACCAAGCTGACATCTATTATGAGGTTGCCGTCAACTAGTTCGACATAGATGTCTTCGGGGATGAACTCGTGGTCATCGAGAGTGATAACTGCCGGGATGCTGGACTGAGGAGTAGCCAATGATCTGTTGGCTGGGGACATGGGCATCATGGACAACGTGTGGGCTGACTGAATTCATATGGCATGAGATTATAGTGTCATGGAGAACCCATACTAGTTCGTCTGTCTAGGGAGACCATCATTTTCTTCTTGTTGAGAACAATTTTGAAGGTGCGCAGGCCATGCCCGGCAACAGGAAAAAATCCAAAATTTGGTGCCTGTATAGCTGGCTGGACGGTTTCATTGCACAGCATGACGTATTTGCAGTCTTATAGCACTTTATATCTTTTGATTGGTAGAAGGTGAGCGCTCCCACTGACATTTTTAGCACCAAAATGCAAGTGAGGAAACATTCCCCCTCTCATGTCCCTGTTCCCCATGGAAGGTCATGGCCATCAGCCAAATTATTCTCTAAAGAATGTTTGTTTTCAGGAAAATAATCTGATTTGACGCACATGTCCAGGGTTTTCAAGGTTTTTATTTGGGATCATCACTTTAGTGATGGCAGGCCTACTGCAATGATATGTCAAGTTAATTAGTTACACAAAAATGACATCTAGAACAATTTAATCCACAACAGTATATGAATTAGTTTTAAATGATTAAAGGAAAAACTACTCTATTCTGAGCATAATTAAATGAACATGTATACTGCTTATGTTAGCTTTGGCATACCCTGAGCTACATGTTGGCTTAGTCAGTATAGTGTAGCAGTAGCTACCACGTCTTCAAATGAAGCAATTGTATAATGATTGAATTCACGATATCCAGTGATTTAGGGCACTATACAACAAGTTTGTTTATTTGAATGGATGTGTATAGGGTCTGAGGATGGCATAACGAAATGCCAAACTGGTAGTCTTCACAATAAAATAAAATAAATACATTGTATACTTTTATTCGATACTTTACTATAGCATGAGCTTCTGGAGCAATATAGCTGAGGTAAAAAAAAGTATTTATTCTACAGAAGCTCACAATAAGAATATTATGTAAAGTTCATAACTTAACATCTTACAGTAGTCTCTTCAGGGCTGTGGGGATTAACTTGCACGATGATACACATACTTCCTCATGGTACCTGTGGTTAATAATTAATGTGAACTTAGGATGAATTCTGCAATTAACTACCTCAGTGCTAACAGTAGAATAATTTCCACAACTACTATCCATCCCTATCCAGAATAATGTTTCTTAACTCTTAGCATGAAGGCCTGCTTTAGGTTGCCACTAGACATCACACAGAAAATTGAATATCAACAGATACTCAAAAAATGTAAGGGAATAGTTCATTGGAAACTCTTTCCCCAATTTAGCAGAATATTTGGATTCAAGGATTTACATCTACATGGACTGTCCCAAAAACATTCTCAAGGAGAGATACATGTGGGTTTTATTGGCAGTGGTAAGAAACTGAAGGGGCGGAAAAAGAACAAGAATTAAAATGTGAATGATAGTATGACCTTGTGTGTGTTTTAACATAAATAATTGTATAACTATGCTACACTGAATACAAAGAATTTTTACTTTTATTTTCAGGACTGGTGGAATGTTAATTCCTATAGAGCCTACTATCGGAACTGGAATGTTGTTGTCCATGATTGGCTGTACACATATGTGTACAAAGACCTGAAGGAGCTGCTAGGTGGCAAAAGACAAACTCTTGCTATACCTGCTGTTTTCTTCCTGTCTGCAATTGTCCACGAGTACATTCTCACATTCATGTTTGGTTTCTGTTATCCAATGCTTTTCATGGCCTTTGAAGTATTTTCAGGTTACTATCATCTATGTAACTATATATTAGCAGTTAGATCAGACTGTGTCTTAGAGTTCAACATTGTGGAAAGTTTTAAAGAAACATACCCTCACTTATACACTGGTTGGCAAAACTTAAGGATGAAGGTAACTTTTGCATGTTGCATGACTGCCAAGTAACACAGCTCAATAAAATTTGTACCATATATAGAAAGAGCTACTACAGTATGCTACAGAAGATAATAAAAATAAATATGCAATAAGATGAATATGAATGACACTTTAATTCAAAGACAATAATTACACTGAAGTCATCACAGTTTATGATAGTCTCCTGGACATTACAAAACACAGAACATGGTTCGTTACAGGTTGGGTGGTCGCCATGGGCAGTAATGCATGCTCTGCGGTGTGACGCCACAACAGCCATGAGGTCGGTTAGGAATACTTGTGGCAGGTCATTCCATTCCGCCACTAGCACAGTTGATAACTGCTGAACAGTTGTTGCTGCATGTGAACATGTTGCAATGCATCCTACACATGTTTGATGGAATTTAAGTCATGGAACAGGCAGATCAGTCCATTCACAGAATATCCTCTTGTTTGAAGAGCTCAACCACATGTGCTGTTTGATGCAGTCACACATTGACATCCATAACAATGAAGTCTGGGTTAAATGCACCCCTGAAAAACTAGTGAGTGTACCAGGTTCAAAGATTTGGAGATCTGTAAGCACATGCAACATTATCCCTCCCCATACTATAACAGCTGGACCACCAAAACAATCATGTTCAACAATGCTGGTGTTCGGTTATATGGTGATATTTGGGAGCGCACAGTTCATCCAAGGGAACTGGACATGATCATTCTGAAGGCCAAGTGTTACTGTGTAGAGAGGAATACATCTGCATGGACATATTGTCTTCCAGATCCTAGAATAAGGCATTCTTACCAGTCAATGTTGTGTAATGTTACTCCTACATTTGCGTTTTCTGGGCAGCATTCAGCCCTGACATCATATTTATGGATGAAAATGTGTGTCTTCATCAAACAGCACAAGTGGAGGAGCTCTTGGATCGAGAGGATATTTGCCAAGAGGACAAACCTGTCTGTTCCCCGAACTAAATACCATTAAACACATTTGTGATGCGTTGGTGAGATGTACTGTATTTACTCGAATACAAGCCGCACCTGAAAAATGAGACTCGAAATCATCAAGGGAAAAAAAAAAATTCCCGAATCTAAGCCGCACCTGAAATTTCAGACTCGAAATTCAAGGGGAGAGAAAAGTTTTAGACCGCACCTCCAAATCGAAACAAAGTTGGTCCAAATTTAGGTCGAATGGATGAAGATACAACTGCAGTAGTTTAGTTCTAGTAGTAAGCTCAGCAGTTAAGCTTTACCAGATAGCCATTGCTATGCGTCAGGCGCTGCGTCCGCATTTATACGGGGACCCTTCCTTTTTGTGTGCTTCGTCAAGTTATACTCGACTGCTTATTTTGCTTTGATCTGATAAGTGCTGTTCTCTTTGTTATAGGTGTTTACGTCACTCTAAACTGTAAATGCATTATTGCACTGTGTCATGCATTGTTTCTCGCATTCTGGTAATGACTGCTTATGACTTGTCGCCGCCTGCAGCATGGCTTGCTTTCGTGCGCGCTATCGCCTCTTACAATAATAAAAAAAAGGAGAGAAATTGTCTCACTAGCGAAACAATGGCAAGAGACTGATATTTGTTGGTACTTACATTGCTCCTTTCTTTGATGCAGATAAAGAACAACCAAATAATTGACTGTGTATGACAGATGTTCGCAACGAGAGTTTAGCGAAAATTTTTCTCCATTTGAAAATCTTTGCAGACGCCCCTTTAGTACGTTACATTCTGCACAGAAATTAGAGTCATCTTAGATTTAAAAATCTAGTCAGTTGCCGTGCTTCATTTCTAACTGTATCACACTATTCAGCATAAGAATAATACGAATATAAACATGACATGCTATGTATATTCTTCCGCGTTTGCTGTTGTCTCACTCAAGTTTCGTAGTTAATTCAGCAGACAGGATTTAAATGAGATAGCAGCAAACACAAAAGAATACGTGGCATAATGTTTACATTCATATTATTCTTATGGTGAAGAGAATACAGCATGTGATTCACGGTTCATAAAAGTTGCTATTAGAAACCATCTCTTGTCATAGGTAGAAAAAAATTCAGAATGTATAGTTGGGCCATATTGACATACGTCCCAAACAGTCTTACCAGTCGGAGCAGATTCTTAGTGATGACTTCAAATGTAGAGTGTGTTGTTGTCTTCAGTCCGTAGACTGGTCTGATACAGCTCTCCACGCTTTTCTACACTGTGCAATGCAGAGTAGCAACACTTATAAAATAAGAATGAAAATAACTTAGAAATTAAACGCTAAAATTTAAAACATAATTTTATTAGGTTTGTAATACACCTTACACGAAATGTTTAAAATATCAGTCATGATTCTGAATCACTATCACTCGATTCCTTCCTTGTTGCTCATTTCTTCATACAGAGCATCGTCCTGCGTACCATCTAGTGCACTGGATATCGAACATTTTTTAAATGCTTGTTGCACAGTCTGATTTGGAACACACTTCCATGCATCATAAATCCACTGGCACACTTGCGACAAACTTGCGCGTTTTACACGCCCTGTTGGTGTCAGTTGTCTGTTGCTTTTCATAAGCCAGTCTGTGTACATGCGTTTAAGCTTGTCCTTAAGTGGTTTGTTCAAACAGACTTCTAGTGGTTGCAGAATTGACGTTATTCCACCTGGAATTACTGCCAAGTCCGTTTTGCTTTCCTCTAATTCTCGTTTTACTGCAGGTGTTGTATGGCCTCCGTACATATTTAACATCAACAGCATTGAGCCAGGACGACGATTCCACATACGCCTAATCCATTTCAGCACCATGTCCTCCAAAAACCACCCAGTTTCGTTTGCTCGTACAATTACAGTTTTTGGAAACACTTCCGATTTCGGTAACGTCTTTCGCTTGAAAACTATGAATGGGGGTAATTTATGTCCATCTGTTGGGCAAGCAAGCATGACGGACACCCGCTCTTTTTCACCCCCTGATGTAAAAACACTTATGTCTTTCTTTCCTTTGGCGTCGACCATATAATTTGACCGCATGTCAGAATATACTGGAGTTTGGTCAGCATTTCCTAGCTGACCAAGAAGGTATTGCTTTTCTGTGCGCCGTTGCCGCCTGATTATGAAGCGCTGAAATTCCACAAGTTTTTCTTCATAATTTTTCAGCAGCTTTTGTGCAACTGAAGTTCGCCTCCGAAGTGAAAAACCCCAGCGTTTCATAAACCGATCAATCCAGCTGCTACTACCCACAAAATTTTCGATTTTTTGCTCTCTGGTAATTTCATGTGCCTCAATTTTTAAACTTTCGGCGTTCACAGGCAGCAATTTCTGAACCTGTTCCTTAAATTAATTTAAAATCGCTTCTAGCGGATGATATCGGCCACACTTTGGCGCATTAAATGCTTTCCTGCTACTTGAACATTCAAATAATTTGTCTCTCTGCAGTCGCCATCGCCTGATGTTGCTCTCATCAATCCCGTATCGCAGACCTGCAGCACGATTAGAACTTTGTTACGCAAAAGAAATAACTCACCTCTTGAATTTGGCACTATAATGATAGCTCTTCATTATGGTTCACTCACACCAACAAGCGCTTCACAAAATTCCACGAAGCGAGAGGTGCCGCTACGTGAAATATTAATGAGCTCAGTGTATCAACTTGTGCAACAATCCTAAAGGCTTATGCATTGTTGGTATTTTTGTGTAAAGAAATTTATTTTTGTTGCTACGAATATTTGAAAGGCTGCTACATTCGAAGATGAACAATGCTGAATTTCTATTTACTTCGTTGGATAATGTATGAAAATGCGGTGGTCGAAACTCGGGCGGAGAAAAAAAGCTCGTCTTGTACCTTTTTTTTTTAATTTGTTTACTGACGCAGAGGTTTTGGCGCCAGTATTTATCTTTGTTCCTGCAAAGCATTCCTGTGTAGCCCTACATATATTCGATGGCAGAAGTTAGTTGTGGCGGCACCTACCCACATTTTTCAGAACTCTATACTTAGCCGCAGGTGGTTTTTTGGATTATAAAAACCGGAAAAAAAGCGCGACTTAGATTCTAGTAAATACGGTATGTATGTCCATGTGCACCAACCACAATTCAGCAGCTGTCAGTCACACTGGTGGAGAAATGGAATACCCTACCAACCTTGTAACCGGCGAGGGAGCACGTTACAGAATGTGTACTGTTGCCCATGTTGATCACACATCCCATAAAGAATAAAGTCCCACCTTTTGGAATGTCCAGAGCAGAGTCGTGAACCATAATGATTTCAAGGTATGTATTGTCTTCAAATAAAAATATAATTTCTGTTCATCTCATTGAGTATTTCTTCCAATTACCTTCCATAGATTACTGCAGCAGTTCTTTCCATGTATGGTCTAAGTTTCTTAGAGCTATGTTACTTGGCAGTGATAAGCCATGAAAAATTACTTTTCTTCCTTAACATGAGCTTTCAGTGAATTTCCGTTGACAGTCACATTTAATTAGTGTAACTTTCTCTGTACAGTAAAATTACCATATGATTTGGGAGTTGGCATTTTTATTATGTGTTTATCTCTTTTTACAAAAGATTACTCCTCCTTGGCACTATGTGCAACTATCATAAAAACGAAGCCTCTCTTTTGGATTGTGAAGTGATCACAATGAAACCAGGAATTACTACTTCACTAAAGAAATGTGAGCATTTCATTACAGAACTTTCCTTACATGCTGCACGTTTGTCAGAAATACTTTCCGCTGATAATTTTACTGTGTACTCTACAGTCTTATGCTACTCTTCAAAATAATATGTTACAACTGAACTCAGCTGAAATTCAATTTCTAGCTATCACATATTGTCAAAAAAAAAAAAAGGTTACTCAATGACTGGATGACTAGTACAAAGGATGAGAAATAACTGTTAAAATTTGTGGTATAGTTCACTGAAAAATACAGAAAACTGATTTTTCAAGAGCTGAGGCAAATCATCACTTGTATCAAATTTCAAATTACTATACAGCATTTAACAAGCGAGGTGGCGCAGTGGTAGCACACTGGACTCGCATTTGGGAGGACGATGGTTCAATCCTGTCTCCAGCCATTCTGATTTAGGTTTTCCGTGATTTCCCTAAATCGTTTCAGGCACATGCTGGGATGGTTCCTTTGAAAGGGCACAGCCAATTTCCTTCCCAATCCTTCCCTAACCCGAGCTTGTGCTCTGTCTCTAATGACCTTGTTGTCGATGGGATGTTAAATACTAACCTAACCTAACCTATACAGCATACAGATAAGAGTGCTAAGAGTTAAACACTTGTAAATTTTACTAGATCTAGTTAGCTGTATCTACAGTATAAGAATGTTACTGACCTTATACTTTATCGTGTAGATAAGAATAATTAAGTCTCTTGCAAATCAGTTTTATTTGTGAATATCTTTATTGGTATGCACAAATAAAACATTCAGCTGCAAAATGGGGAATTTTTTTTATCAAGTGATAAAGCATAATTTAAATAGCAACTGAGACAAAATGTTGCAAATATTATACTACTTTTCTGATCACTTGTATATGAATTCTCTCTAATTACAAAATTTCACTTCATGTTTGATTACTTTGGGTTACATGTGTTGAACAATGTTTATAAAGAAGGGCACACCAAAATTACTTTCCTAAATGTCCACATTGCATATTATCTTGAACTATTGTAAATCCATTTGTAAATGCAGACACAGGTTTGCAGTGCAACACAATATTTACTTAGCTAACACAGGAATTTGCCTGTAGGGGAACAGCAAACATTGGAAATTAAAATTGTAGAACAGCTACAAGCTGCATGGTAACTATTTCTTTATTTTAACACATTCACTCGACCAGCATGAGCATCTCCATAACTGTGGAAATGCATTCCATTACTTTACTATACAACAAAATAAATTCAGATTGAATTTCAACATATTAATTTATGTTACATAGGAAAAGGCCATACATTACAAATTTTGGGTTGTTTAGTGCCACCATCCTGCATAAAATGGAATAAGTTGGCTGTGTACAGTTAACATAAACTCTCTGGTAATGTCTATTCTAAGATTAAATGTCAAGACATACCAGTTCTCATCGAGAAAGTTAAAGCCTTATCAATATGTGTGTTGGTTGAAATCACCTTGCGAAGCTGATTGTGAAACACAGTAATACAAAAACACCAAATCAACTTAACTATAACAAATATCCACTGCCTTTTTGAGTATTCACAGGTAGAAGGCTAAAATACTATAACTGCCTGTTAAGATAATTATGAAAAAAATTAGCAAAATTACAAATTAAAATTATAATTGCAATTTTCATGGGTGTTGATAGATGTTATGTATGTTACAAGTCATTAAGACCATTAAAATTAACCTATATTAGTGTAGATGAAATGCACTATTCAAACATGACAATATGATTCCTCTCGCATCTATATGTGGAGAGAACAGTGTTTACAACATTGTATTTACTTACAATGTAAATATTTTGGTGCACATATGAATTTGTATTTACTCATGATAACAAATTTCAAACTGCATGAAACTTGCATGATAAAACCAGACTACTAATACAAAGGCCATTCATGTTGGTTCTTGGTGACATATGAATAATAGTTGCCACTTGATGTGTTTCATTTATTTATCTATTTATTGTGCAATCATACACACTTAGTTGTATTTAGTTCTCTATGATTTTAATGAGCTTTTACTAATATGACATACATAAGTCAATGCCTGAAGGAAAACAATCAATTTTAATAACCAGCTGTGAGTCTTCAATATGTGTTCATAGTCATGGGTGCAATAACTCCTTACCATGTTTGACATCGACAGAGCCAACATGAATGGCATTCCTTATTGTTATCTGGTTTAAATGCAAAAGTTCTATGCAGTTTGAAATTTATTATATTCAAGAGGATACACAAATAAGTATATCTACCAAATATGTACATTGTAAATAAACATATACTTTGCAAATACCTTCTTCTCCATATACTGCACTCTTAATCTGTAGATGTAAGAAGAATCATGTCATCATGTCTCAATGGTATATTTAATCCATGTCAGTATAGATTACTTTTGATGCATTAATAACTTATTATAAACTTGACATATGTACATTAATGCCCATAAAAGTGGCAATTATAATTTTAATTTGTATTAATAACCAGATGTGGTATTTTAGACTTGTATGTCTGAATATGTAGCTGTTTGCTATTAATGTAAGTTATCTCATTGTAAGTCAAATTTGTGATTTTAATTTTTTGCATGGTGATGTAACACAATTCTGAAGGTGCTTGTATTAGTCGAGAGAGAAATGTAAAAACAAAGAAAAAGTAAATGCAACTTGCAGCTGCTCTACCATTTTAACAATATTGTTTCTTACTTTTATTTATTATTATTATTGTAGTTGTTGTTGTTTACAGTGGGTCTGATGTTTGTATCACGTGATCAGCTGCCAGGTAGCAATCTTTTGATGTGGTTGCTCTTCACAATAGGAACAGGGCTTCTTACCAGCCTTTACATGATGGAGTGGTTCGCTCGACGCCACTGCCCTCAATTTATTGTGAGTATCGGGTATCTGACTACAGGTTTTAGCTAATATTATAATATAATGTATTTATTTTAGTTAAAGACTAATCTTTGTGCATTCCTTTTTTGGAACATTTATGAGGAGCTTAAACATGATGCTACAATCCTGTGCTGTAACACTCTGCACAAAAAATGAGAAAGACAAGGATTACAAAGAGTAGCACATAGCTGGTTGTGTTCATACCTAAAAAAACTGCAGGCAGAAGGTATCACGATAGTATGAATTCAACACTAAGAATAAACAAGAAACAATCCTTCCTTTCTAGCGAATTACCAATAAAAGATGGCGTACTGCAGGGGTCAGTCTTAGATCCACTACTCTTCTTGATTTAAGTGGACAACTTCATTGAACATATGAGTCCCCAAAAAACTGTTCTATTTGTCAATAACACCAGCACATTGTTTACTGGATCCAGACCAGTAACCTTGCACTCAACAGCATAATATTCTGTGAAAAGACTTTGAGTGGCTCACCAAAAACAAACTCACTATAAATACTGAAAAAACTGTGGGTTTTATTTCCTCCATCTAATCAGATATCTATCCAAGCATGAGTAAAAAAAGATGATTCCTTAGAAAATGAAAGTGTCCCAAAATGTTTGGGTTTTTGGGTTCAGCAAAATTTGAAGTAGGACACCCATACAAATAACTTGTCTACACTCATCCATGTTCTATTTTCTAAGAATATTGAACTAAAAAAAAGCAAAACAATAGTACAGCAGGCATACCTTGTGCAGTTCTAATTGCTACTTTGATATGGGATCATTTCCTGGGGATAATCAGCACACAGTGTAAAGGTTTTCAGAATGCAAACAGGAGCTCCAAGAATAATTTGTACCTTTAGAAAGACAGGCCTGTAAATCTCATTTCGCTGAGCCTGGTGTTCTGAATGTTCCAATTTATTCATTTACGAAAGTATCTCATTCACTAGACTACCTCTTGAAAATGGGCAAGCTACAGAATAAAACCGTACACAACTGTTGTACCAGAGGGCAATAAAATATACATAAAAAAATCACAGAACAACAGACTATCAGAGGAGCATAATTAACATTGGTATAATATTACACAATAAGATAACCGAGGATACAAAAATTGTTATGTATCCAACATTTAAAATTAAACTAAAGGCATTTCTAATAAATTTATGGGGTTGGAGGCTGCAGACAGCTTACAATATAGCAGAAACATGTAGTCACACGTTTCATATTCTTATTACAGTTAGCGAGGGCATTTTTGAAGAACTAGCAGCACCATCTTCACAGCACATATCACAAAGTTATCTCTGACATAACACATTTTTCAGGAAACTTTTTGAATTCTTAACTCAGTGTTACAACTGTTATGATCTGTGGAAGTAAGGAGTAGTTTTACAGTTTTTGAACTTTGAGTGAAAACTTCTGAAAAGAAGACTGTACAATGAAGAATATATTATGAATGTATTCATGTTCATTGAAAGATGATGATGTCCAACTGCCAGGGGAGTTATGTTCATAATGAACTCTCTAATGATTCACTGTGGCCTGCACATGTGGAACAGCAGCTCACCCATTGTTGAAAAATAAATGAAAAGAGTTTGCTGTCAGAAAAAAATTCTTTAAATTACATGAAAGTGGACTCTACTGAGACCTTTCAGCAGGAAAATAAGAAAGTTATTGAGGCATCAGACAAAATTTCTCTCTTAATAGCAAAAAACCTTGTACTATTGGTGAGATGTTATATAAATCTTCCATTCTTATAGCAACCACAATGGGTTTGGAGGAAGATAGTCACTGAAAAATTTACAGGACACTTTTCATACAGTGTGCAATGAAGGATCAAAGAAATGGCCCTGCATATAAAAATACAGCTAGTTAAAAGACTGAAAAGTCTCCATTCTTTTGCCTTGCAGTGTGGAGACTACTGATATTGCTCAACATTCTCATTTAATAGTATGCTGTTAATTTATGGATGAGACAGAAATAATGGAACCATGACAGTTTTCTAAAACCTGGGAAATATCATCAATTATGTCTCATGTATTTCCTACTGGAAAAATCCTAGTCTATTGGCTGTCACTGTATGATTCACTCAAGGGCTCTCTTATAAAGTTAAAACACCTAAGAAACTGAACACTGCACTGAAAGCGACCATCAGTGTAATTAATAAAATTAAATTCTGTGTATACTCCTTTTTTTCTGAATCCTGTATAATGATGTACATGCTGAACGGCAGTCTTTAATCTTTTAAAAGGCAATATGCTTAGCATGCTGCAATAATTTAAATCAGATGTGGAACTATTTCTTTTCAGAGAGAGGAAAGCAGAGTTTTATTGTTCATTCACTGATGATACCTTTACATTTTCACCAATATACCTTGCAGACCTCTTTGAAATCCACATTAATCTGCATTTGCAGTTACAAGGTAAAAATACCACAATAATGGTTGCCAATGATGCCAAGGACAAAACTATGGAAGTATCTCCTGGATGCTCTTATTACTAACTTCTTAATACTCCCTCAATTCAGTGAACTTCCATATAGGCAATAAACTGGCAGTGCAAGTCAGAATTGATGTGCATGACTTTCCTGATGAAATTTACAAGGATGCATTTGAACTGAATTGTGTTGTGGATGAACTTAGGATATTTACTATAGGAAACAAATGTTACAGGTCCATTTGGAGAACCAATATGTAATGAAAATTACTAAGATGTTTTGCCACTTAGAGCAATTTAAAAATCACAAATTCACTTTTTAAGAAAAAGGATATACACAAGTATACTTGGGCCAGCAGAGGACTTCGATCAAAAATTGACTGCATCTTAGTAAATGATAAGCTAGCGGGCCAAGTAGGGGAAACAAAAATTTATAGAAGACAAGGCAATTTCTTACTAATCTCCAGAATAGATCTTTTTACAAAATGGAAGAAAATAACTAAACAAATAACAAACCAACAAGATCAAAGTGTTTATAAGGTATACTTGCTTGAAGAGGACAGTAGTAGACACCTGTACCAAAGAAGATCAAATGAAGAACTAGCAAACTTACAAACTAAAGACGATATAGAAGAAGAATGGCAAACTCTGAAGAATACTGTTTGAAGAGTAGAAGGAGAAGCTCTTGGTAAAAAGAAAAGAACACAGAAAGGAAAAGGCCTAAAAATTTGGAATTAGGATATATTGAAGGCAGTCAGATAAAAACAGGTTGAATCTATAAAACACGTAATCAACCCCACTATTGAGAACAAATAATACAATGAGGAGAAAAGAAGGAAAGCACATCAGGAGCACTGGGATAAGTTTATTTCAAATATGAAACATGATTTCCACGGAAGACAACAAATGGCATAAAAGATTTTAAAAAACTTAAACACAAGAGAAAGAGAGGAGATGCCAATAAAAGGTACTGAGGAAGAAAGCAGATAAATCATTACAGCGAATTGTGGTATGATCATAGAGCACATGAAACTGAAATTGAACAACTAGACAAGAAAGGATTAAATGATATACAGTCTGACGAATTAACATCTACACTAAAATCACTTAAGAACATAAAGCTACAGAAAAAGACAGAATTAATGCTGAATTATTAAAATAGGGAGGAATGATGCTCCACCAAAGATGCTACATCTCTTCAACAAATGTTGGAAGAAGAAGAGTATTCCCAAAGACTGGAAAACAGTTAGAGTAATTTCAATTTTTAAAAAAGGAGATAAAAGCTGGTGCAGTAATTACAGAGGAGTAAGTTTACTGGACTTGGCATACAATGTGTATGACAAGATTTTAAATACAAACTTAAAAACACAGCAGAAGCAGTACTGCATGAGGAACAAATGGGTTTTAGGAAAGGATGCTCCACAATAGATGCAGTTTTGATTCTACAGCAAATAATAGAAAAATTGAGAGAGTATAATAAAGAAACACAAATTGCTTTTATTGACTTTAAAAAAAGCTTTTGACAGTGTCAATAGACAGAAACTTTGGGAAATAATGACGAATCATGGATACTCAAAACATCTAGTAAATGCGATAAAAAGTTTATATCATGACACAAGTATCACTATAGATCCCAATGGTAAAACAATTAATGAGGTACCAACTAACAAAGGGGTACAACAAGGCTGCTGCATCCATCCAACTTTGTTAAACATCTACATTAATGAAATTATACATATATGGAAATCAGAATTTCAGAAAGGCATATACCTAGACAATAACATTCTCTTAAATAATTTACTATATGCTAATGATGCATTGATCCTAGCAGATAAGGAAGATGACCTACAGAAAGGAATCTACTTGCTAAAACAAATAAGTGCAAAATTTAATATGGAAATTTCAAAAGAAAAAACTAAGACAATGGCCATCATAGAGAAAGAACCAATCAGAACCAAAATAGTGATAGACCAGAAGATTTTAGAACAAGTTAACCATTTCAGTTACCTTGGATGTGAAATGACATATGGGTACAGCAGAGAGATTGAAATTAAGCTTAGTAAATTCAGTTGGGTACATGGAACAATCATCAAAAACCTAAAACACAAAACCAGGAAAGAGACTCAAATAAAATTTTACAAAACTGTTGCAGTTTCCACACTGCTCTATGGGAGTGCGACATGGGTGATTACCAAGAAGCAAGAAAGCCAGAATCAGGCACAAGAAATGAAATTCCTTAGAGCTGTTAGAGGCTGCACAAGAGAAGACAGGGTAAGAAATCAAGATATTAGAGAAGAACTGCAAATCTTTAGCCTCAATGATGAAATTCTAGGTTACAGGAGAAAATGGAATGAACATCTACAAAGAATGGAGAGTGAGAAACTTCCCTTAAAGGCAAGAAATTACGTTCCATGGGAGAAGAACACGACACAAACGGGTACCATAACAGGCAATTCCTGCCTAATACTTGAAGAGTAGATGATGAGATGATTTACTTAGTAACTTTATAGCAAGAACACAACCCTTTTAGGAATAGTGATCTTCTTCCTTTAATATCTAAAAGCTGACTCATAGCAACAACAAAAACTTCATAGAGTAAAAGTATGGAAAATAAAACAAACTCTTAGGAGCAAAGAAATTCAAGTTAGATGAGAAAACCATTGTTCAGGTGAAAACAATTTCATTAGGTATTTAAATAAGACACATGGTTGCAAAGGTATAACTGTTTGGAAACAACTGGACTAAACAGTGCCGATACAATCAAACTGGTGTGCAGAGTTTCAGCTTTCTGTGTGTCTGGTATGACTGCTGCACCGCAGCTTACATGTTTTCTTGTAGCATATTTAGCATAGGTGACCTTTGTTGAAAACTTGACATTCCAGTGCTCCCCATAGATAGAAGTTAGGAGGATTTAGGTTTGTAAAAGACAGTAGGTATTCAATAACACCTCTCCAACTAACCTATCAATCACGTAGAGGGTCATACAAGTATGCCCTAACATCTCAATGGCAATGAGATAAAATGTAATCTTGTAGGTAATAATCTCTTATGTTCATAGAACTGTTTAATATCAGGGAGTTACTGAGGTCTAAAATATATTAGAAGCATCTGTTGAGTTAAAATACTTTCAAGGAAGACTAGATCAATCCAATCCCATGATGACTAACCACACATCGGTTCTTCGCAGACCTACCCCTTAGCATCAACAAATGGATTCACAGAAGCTACAGACTGTGACTGTTATGGCACCTTTTCCTTTTATTTAACTTCATACGACCACATAAACTTCTTAATCTTGAAAATGGCCTACATGCCTTCAAACAACTCGCTACTGAAGCCTTTTGTTTAGGGTATCCTCACTGATAGCATCTAGTAACATTCAAGTAAGTACTTCCACTGTTCAACCTTCAGAATGTTCTGTAGACTTGAATCACTTATCCCACTGTAATGTGCACACCGAGCCCCAAATTTTTTCATTGACCTCATGAAATATCACATCACCATAGAACTGAGATATCAATTGTCGCTGTTCGTGATTACCAAGATCTTTACAATGTGCCCATAATGAACAGTACCATGTCTTCAAACTACTACAAATACAAGAACTTATCCAAATTATTTTAGTGATTGTTCTTGCACTTCTTTAATATAAGCACACTTCGAATATAACTTCAATACAATTTTGCACCAATTGAAGGAAAACCTCCTCTCAACCATCCTCGTTGAGCTGTCTTCTGTTTGTACCATGCATGCTGAGTATGTATTCTGGGACAATAATATACTACAATACTGTGTACAAATCTTAAATAATTTTAATTTTGTTCCAAAGATACTTTCTGTAAAAGAGTACATTTGTTTGGATCCTCTAACATTACATCTGAGCTGGGACAGCTGTCAATGTTGTGAAACTACATCGTGATGACATTTATATTGTCATTAGCAGGAGATCTCAGCCTCATGCACACTTACACTCACTCTCTTACATGGTACTTTAGTTTTCACAAACATTCGTATAAAAATCATAGCTGCGAAACTGGCATTGTGTTAATGGTTTTTGTTTTGCAGGATTCTACATGGGACTTCTTTGTGCCAAGGTCATGGTTCTGCTCTCCACTCACATCTGAATAACAATGATTTGTGTACCATAAGTTAAGCAGGACCTCACTTTGAAGATTGCTCTCAAAAGTTGTGGATACTCAAGAGAACTAACTTTTAAGAATAGAACTGACTTTTAAAACGAGATTATGTCAGTGCACCAGAATAAATTATTTTTATAGTGTATATATACAGACATTTTAATTGTATTCTAGTAAGTCCATTTTGTTACAATATGCATAGTTTGTTGCAATGTTAACTCTGTGAAGAATGTGACTGTGAAAGTTGTACATTCTGTATGTAATGTACTTTTGCACTTCTGTGGTGTGAAATGTTTCTATGTATATGGCATTTGTAACGTTCTTATTTTGTTTTTTTTACTTATCAATCAGCATCCTTGTGCTACATTTTAGCATCCCCTCCCCCAAGCCCCTTACGTTGCTTTTAATGTACAAACACTGAAGGAAATGCGCAATAATACAATAATGAGTTTCTGTACATACTTAAATGACAGAAATTAGTCTTAATTGTAAATGTGTTAAGTTGTTTGACTTTCAGAGAAGTACATAAAAGTAACACAGGTATATATTTGTTAAAAAACTGTACATCATTGTAAGTCATAAGTGACTCCACACCACATTAAAGATTCCTTTTTTAAGAAATGCAGCACATACTATCATCTGTCCAACTGCTGTGTTACATGGCTGTAACACTGGAGGACATCTGAATTAGTGTCTTGTTAAAGTTCCCTTACAAGGTAGTTGTTGAAGCAGAGAGGATACAATCATAATACTTGATTCTTAATCAAGTGTTCCATATCAGTTGGTTCATTTAACTTAAGATTAACAAAGCTGTCACAACACGTGGATTTCTGTTTCGTGCCTTGACGTCTATCTCCTGTCTCCATAAGTTTGGCAAAAGAAGATGCCTTCCCCCGATCTGAGCCCATGGTGGCCGTCATACCAGAGTAAGACTCATGATTAGTACCTCACAGTCACACCACCACCACCTACAAACTTCCTCAGCCAACATCATATCCACTTTCAGTCACAGCTGGCTCCACAGTTGCTTTGCTTTGGTGTGTCCACACGCTTTTTCTACTTCCTGTACAAAACTGCCTGCTCAGCAACTTGAATCCTAGAACCTTTTGTGTAATATGCATTTCCTAGATACAATACTACCCATTTGCTTCTGGTATGCTACAGGTGAGATTCACTGCAGTGGGATCAAAACAATTTCACAGCTGACACAAGGCCACTCAGGTTCATGATCATTTTGACTTATGAATCCCTATCATCCATGTCTGACAGCATTATTTTGGGCACCTATTGTAATTTGTCTAATCTGTGAGTACATAATATCTACCACTCACTTTGAAGGCTCCATATTACCTGTTACAATAGAAGACAGCAATGTCAGAGTTGGCATTACAACAGAAGAAATGTGGGTAGTTCTTCACATTCCCAGTGGATAAGGCTGTCAGATAAAATGATAACTCTGTCATGGTGTAGGATTTTAGTCCCAATAACATCAATATCATTTAGTTTGGTCGGTATGTGTATAGACAATTGATCTAGTAAACACCTGAACATGTCAAAGGATAGAAAACATGTAACAATTTTTTGAGAAGGAAAGTTGCCACTCACCATATAGAAGAGGTGCTGAGTCGCTGATAGGCACAACAGAAAGGCTCACACAATTAAAGCTTTCAGACATTAAGGCCCTTGTCAATGACACACACACACACACACACACACACACACACACACACACACACACACACACACACACACACACACACACACACACACAACACACAGAGACACACACACACACACAGACATTCACACAAATGCAAATCACACACATGACTGCACTCTCAAGCAACTGAAACCACACTGCCAGTGTGCTATACCGATTTGAAAGTACAATATCAGTGCTACAAGTCATTAGGTTGCATTGTCATCAATCCAAGAGCTGCCAGTAGATAGGTCTGCCATACCATGAAGAGAATAGCTTACATCACAGAACAATTTTGTTAAATGGAATATAAATGTTTTTGACACTGAAATCAATAAATGGTGCAGGTGGCAGTTGTCATAGTATTGTAATTATGTGGGTTTTGTTCTATTAATTGATTACTGATTTTCTTTCATTAAATATTTTGTATAGAGACTGGTGGATATTATTCCTTATCAGAATTTGTTCCAAAGAGGCAATCTTCGTTAGCCATTAATCAACATGTTAAGATTAATTATTTATGTAATAAGAATTTGTTTAAAAAGCGAACTGATCTAGACGTTCTGTGCAGTGCATAGTATTTGTACATAAATGTAAATGTGATATATGCTACCTAGCTTTGCATTAATAAGAAAAGGACACAAAAACATAAGCTTTTTTCTTGTTTGAATAAAATAAACAGATATTAATGATATTTAAATTATTATAACTGGAAATAATTCAGAGATTAGTTATATTTATTAACTTATAAATGGTTTGGTGCCTCAGAATTGTTTATACAGCAAATACTACTAAAAGACTGTGTGATCACTAAGCATGAGCAAATTACCAGGGGAACATATGATACTAGTGCAACATTTGATCAAGAGTTCTGCTGGCATATGATATGCTCAATCACGAATATCAAACAATGGAAAATCCAGGATGGTATGTAACAATATTATAGAAGGAAAGTTGCTACTCACCATATAGTGGAGATACTGAGTTGCTATAGGCACAACAAAAAGATTCAGACAATTACAGCTTTTGGCCATTAAGGCCTTTGTCAGCAACACACACACATACACACACACACACACACACACACACACACACGCACGCAAATGCAAGCGCAGCTTGCACACATACGTCTACACTTTCAAACAACTGAAATCACTAATATGATTTTCAGTCTGCTCAGTAACATTCTCTATAGGCATATGTCCATACGAAGTTTTTTGTTTCAAATGAGAATTCGTGTAACATCCCTAAATGGAGCCTCTTCCTCCTGAAAAACTCTGTATTATGTAGTAAATGTGGTTCTGAAATTAATACTGTGTTATTTAAGCCAAAAAATTCATAATCTGTAAGATATTTTGTTCTTACATAGATAAGAGTCTTACTTAATAACTTGAAAAATAATGGAAATAACTAAATAAGTTTGTCAGGAGAACGTTTCCTTTCTAAAATCATAAAGTGTTACAACCACAGGTCTGTGACTTTTTGCATCTTGGTGGAACTCAGAATTATGAAAATACTAGATTTTCTTGTACTCCATTACTTGTGTTAGCTTCAGACTTTACTTTGGTATACATTTGAACAAATTATATTACTTTTTGTGTACGTCCACCCATGAACCATGGACCTTGCCCTTGGTGGGGAGGCTTGCGTGCCTCAGCGATACAGATGGCTGTACCATAGGTGCAACCACAACGGATGGGTATCTGTTGAGAGGCCAGACAAAAGTGTGGTTCCTGAAGAGGGGCAGCAGCCTTTTCAGTAGTTGTAGGGGCAACAGTCTGGATGATTGACTGATCTGGTCTTGTAACACTAACCAAAATGGCCTTGCTGTTCTGGTACTCCGAACGGCTGAAAGCAAGGGGAAACTAAAGCCGTAATTTTTCCCGAGGGCATGAAGCTTTACTGTATGATTAAATGATGATGGCGTCCTCTTGGGTAAAATATTCCAGAGGTAAAATAGTCCCCCATTCAGATCCCCAGGTGGGGACTACTCAAGAGGATGTCGTTATCAGGAGAAAGAGAACTGGCATTCTACGGATCGGAGTGTGGTATGTCAGATCCCTTTATCAGGCAGGTAGGTTAAAAAATTTAAAAAGGAAAATGGGTAGGTTAAAGTTAGATATAATGGGAATTAGTGAAGTTCGGTGGCAGGAGGAACAAGACTTTTGGTCAGGTGAATACAGGGTTATAAATACAAAAACAAATAGGGGTAATGCAGGAATAGGTTTAATAATGAATAAAAAATAGGAGTGCACGAAAGCTACTACAAACAGCATAGTGAATGCATTTTTGTGGCCAAGATAGACACAAAGCCCATGCCTACTACAGTAGTACAAGTTTGTATGCCAACTAGCTCTGCAGATGGTGAAGAAATTGAGGAAATGTATGATGACATAAAAGAAATTATTCAGGTAGTGAAGGGAGACGAAAATTTAATAGTCATGGGTGACTGGAATTCATCAGTAGGAAAAGGGAGAGAAGGAAACACAGTAGGTGAATATGGATTGGGGGGAAGAAATGAAAGAGGAAGCCGTCTGGTAGAATTTTGCACAGAGCCGAACATAATCATAGCTAATACTTGATTCAAGAATCATAAAAGAAGGTTGTATACATGGAAGAATCTTGGAGATACAAAAAGGTATCAGATAGATTATATAATGGTAAGACAGAGACTTAGGAATCAGGTTTTAAATTGTAAGACATTTCCAGTGGCAGATGTGGACTCTGACCACAATCTATTTGTTATTAACTGTAGGTTAAAACTGAATAAACTACAAAAAGGTGCCAATTTAAGGAGATGGAACCTGCATAAACTGAAAGAACCAGAGGTTGTACAAAGTTTCAGGGAGAGCATAAGGGAACAATTGACAGGAATGGAGGAAAGAAATACAGGAGAAGAAGAATGGGTAGCCCTGAGGGATGAAGTAGTGAAGGCAGCAGAAGATCAAGTAGGTAAAAATACGAGGGCTAATAGAAATCCTTGGGTAACAGAAGAAATATTGAATTTTATTGATGAAAGGAGAAAATATGAAAATGCAGTAAATGAAGCAGGCAAAAAGGAATACAAACGTCTCAGAAATGAGATCGACAGGAAGTGCAAAATGGGTAAGCAGGCATGGCTAGAGGACAAATGTAAGGATGTAGGGGCTTATCTCACTAGGGTAAGATAGATACTGCCTACAGGAAAATTAAAGAGACCTTTGGAGATATGAGAACCACTTGTATGAACATCAAGAGCTCAGATGGAAACCCAGTTCTAAACAAAGAAGGGAAATCAGAAAGGTGGAAGCAGTATATAGAGTGTCTATACAAGGGCGATGTACTTGAGGACAATATTATGGAAATGGAAGAGGATGTAGATAAAGACGAAATGGGAGATAAGATACTGCGTGAAGAGTTTGACAGAGCACTGAAAGACCTGAGTCGAAACAAGGCCCCCACCCGGAGTAGACAACATTCCATTAGAACTACTGACGGCCTTGGGAGAGCCAGTCCTGACAAAACTCTACCTTCTGGCGAGCAAGATGTATGAGACAGGTGAAATACCCTCAGACTTCAAGAAGAATATAATAATTCCAATTCCAAAGAAAGCACATACTGACAGAAGTGTAAATTACGGAAGTATCAGTTTAACAAGTCACAGCTGCAAAATACTAACGCGAATTCTTTACAAACGAATGGAAAAACTAGTAGAAGCGGACCTTGGGGAAGATCAGTTTAGATTCCACAGAAATGTTGGAACACGTGAGGCAATACTAATCTTATGACTTATCTTAGAAGAAAGATTAAGAAAAGGCAAACCTATGTTTCTAGCATTTGTAGACTTAGAGAAAGCTTTTGACAATGTTAACTGGAATACTCTCTTTCAAATTCTGAAGGTGGCAGGGGTAAAATACAGAGAGTGAAAGGCTATTTACAATTTGTACAGAAACCAGATGGCAGTTATAAGAGTCGAGGGACATTAAAGGGAAGCAGTGGTTGGGAAAGGAGTGAGACACGGTTGAAGCCTCTCCCCGATGTTGTTCAATCTGTATATTGAGCAAGCAGTAAAGGAAACAAAAGACAAATTTGGAGTAGGTATCAAAATCCATGGAGAAGAAATAAAAATTTTAAGGTTCGCCGATGACATTGTAATTCTGTCAGAGACAGCAAAGGACTTGGAAGAGCAGTTGAACAGAATGGACAGCGTCTTGAAAGGAGGATATAAGATGAACATCATCAAAAGCAAAATGAGGATAATGGAATGTAGTCAAATTAAATCGGGTGATGCTGAGGGAATTAGATTATGAAATGAGACACTTAAAGTAGTAAAGGAGTTTTGCTATTTAGGGAGTAAAATAACTGATGATGGTCGAAGTAGAGAGGATATAAAATGTAGACTGGCAATGGCAAGGGAAGCGTTCCTGAAGAAGAGAAATTTGTTAACATCGAGTATAGATTTAAGTGTCAGGAAGTCGTTTCTGAAAGTATTTGTATGGAGTGTAGCCATGTATGGAAGTGAAACAAGGATGATAAATAGTTTGGACAAGAAGATAATAGAAGCTTTCGAAATGTAGTGCTACAGAAGAATGCTGAAGATTAGATGGGTAGATCACATAACTAGTGAGGAGGTATTGAATAGAATTGGGGAGAAGAGGAGCTTGTGGCACAACTTGACAAGAAGAAGGAACCGGTTGGTAGGACATGTTTTGAAGCATCAAGGGATCACAAATTTAGCATTATAGGGCAGTGTGGAGGGTAAAAATCGTAGAGGGAGACCAAGAGATGAATACACTAAGCAGATTCAGAAGGATGTAGGTTGCAGTAAGTACTGGGAGATGAAGAAGCTTGCACAAGGTAGAGTAGCATGGAGAGCTGCATCAAACGTCTCAGGACTGAAGACCACAACAACTACATTTGTGTATGTTAAGTAGCAATAATTGTAGTGATATGATGTTGTGCAATTTCTGGCCACTAAGCCTGAGCTGCATTCACACACAGGCTCTGCAAGAGTCCATATACAGACTGATTTATATTCTGATGCTCACTTTGTATCTTCTCATTATATTTTTTTTTTTAAACCTACAATCTCAATAGAGTGAACCTACCATTAGTTGAAAAATACTTCACATACTTACATGTGAGTTTTCTCGTACTGAACATAGTTGAAAAGCTGAATGGTCCTAATATTAAGCCAAAGGTTGGTAACATATTGATGTTGTACAAACATTTGTACTTGTTGGTAGATGGTGTGCCTACATTTGAGCACGTACCAGCAGCATGTTATGAACATGTTAAGATGTAATTACATGTTGTATTCATGTAGTGTTGCCTAAAATCTAATTCAGCTCTGACTACATTTGTATAATTTTAATTACAGCTGAGGTAGCTCTCAGACTAATCAGTGATCGTAATTTTTCATTAAAATATTTCGTTTTATTGTTCATTTATGATTCATTGTGGTCTTAGTGCTAAATATGAACGTTGTCTCAGCAGTAGAAATCATTTGTTTCCTGAACTGCTGAAGTCTGGCCCTTAGGTAATGGCCTGAATGGAGCACAGGTCAGACAGCACTGATTGCTATTTCCCATGCAAACTTGGGTTGACGATACTGTAGTGTCCTAGATGCAAGCATTTTGGGAGGCATGTGCAATTGGCAATGACAGTGTCCAGCAGAGCGTGCCCTTGTCACAGATGCCAAATTGTGTATCTCATGCATGCAGGGAGCCGCGAGCTATAACCACAGAAGAAAATGTCACAACGGTATGATAAAGGACAGAAATTTGTCAGTCTAGTCATTGTCAGCACAAAAATAGGTCATTTTGAAGCATTTAAGCTTAGTTAATATTGACAGTGCTTATACATTTTATTGTGTCAGTCAGTTCTGACAAAAGTAATTCACAAACATGTCTCACACATTTCTTGCTGTTAGTGACGAACTATTATTTCGTATACTGAGATGGCCAAGTTGAACATTATGAGGCTGACGGGTTGTCCCAACCCACAACTCATCAATTAGCTTCCACAAAAAGGAAGCAAGAAGAAATGGCAATGGGGAAAAAAATAAAAAAAACAGAAATTTTTACAGATGTAGAAAAGTTAGAGTGAAAATGAACCAAATTAGAAATTAAAACAAGATGATGGTTACATGTTTCTCATGAGTATTATGCCTTCTATGAAGAAGTGGTGTACAATACAGTAACTGCATTTTCAGGAAGAAATCAGTGAGTGATTGACTGAAAAGTTGAATGAGGATCAGACTGGTTATTCGTCTCTTCCCATACTATATCAGTACCAAACAACACACACTACTCAAATTACTCTTCCGTGCTCGACTTTAAACTATTAGATGTTAAAGAAATTGTTTAAACTATTTTCGTTAAAAATGAAATTATGAGAAACCTACAAAAATTGTTGAATTCCGTTTTATTTACCTTAAGGTAATTATAAGCTTTTCTTGTGGCAATATGGTTGAAAGGAAATTGGTGTAGTGTACTCTCAAGTGTGCATCGGGCTTATCCCAAATATAATCAAACGTAGGCACAGACATCCTCGTGTATTCATGGCATTCATCGGAATCTGATTGTAAGCTCATGTACAATGTGTTAAACCCTGCAAACAATTATCTGTGTTACACTAGAATACCTTTACTCCCCCTTACACTGAATAAATTTTCCATGATAGCTCTGGTAATATTTTCCTCGTAAAGCCTTGTAAGGTTCCGTGAATGCTTCCTGCGCTGATTCATGAGCCCTGTTTGGCACCTGACATCACGACCTACAGGGCGCAACACCTCTGACAACGCAGTTAGCCCTTGAGGTGAAATAGAATGTCAAGCGCCCGCTTGCCAACCTGTAATCTTTGTCAATCGATTATAAAGAAACTATTTGACGCAATTTGATTCTCACACTTCTCACAGCTTAATTGGTCAGCCGCATGAGTAACTGTCCATCTTTTCGTTAATGGTCATAGTTACTGTGATACACTACTGGCCATTAAAATTGCTACACCGAGAAGAAATGCAGATGATAAACGGATATTCATTGGACAAATATATTATACTAGAACTGACATGTGATTACATTTTCATGCAACTTGGGTGCATAGATCCTGAGAAATCAGTACCCAGAACAACCACCTCTGGCCGTAATAATGGCATTGATACGCCTGGGCATTGAGTTAAATAGAGCGTGGATGGCGTGTACAGGTACAGCTGCCCATGCAGCTTCAACGCGATACCACAGTTCATCAAGTGTAGTGACGCGTATTGTGACGAGCCAGTTGCTCTGCCACCATTGACCAGACGTTTTCAATTGGTGAGAGATCTGGAGAATGTGGTGGCCAGGGCAGCAGTCGAACATTTTCTGTATCCAGATAGGCCCGTACAGTACCTCCAACATGCGGTCGTGCATTATCATGCTGAAATGTACGTTTTGGCAGGTATCGAATGAAGGGTAGAACCACGGGTAGTAACACATCTGAAATGTAACGTCCACTGTTCAAAGTGCCGTCAATGCGAACAAGAGGTGACCGAGACATGTAACCAATGGCACCCCATACCATCACGCCAGGTGATACTCCAGTATGGCGATGACGAATACATGCTTCCAATGTGCTTTCACCGCGATGTCGCCAAACACGGATGCGACTATCGTGATGCAGTGAACAGAACCTGGATTCATCCGAAAAAATGACGTTTTGGCATTCGTGCACCCGGGTTCGTCATTGGGTGCACCATCGCACATGCTCCTGTTTGTGATGTAGCGTCAAGTGTAACCGCAGCCATGGTCTCCGAGCTGATAGTCCGTGCTGCTGCAAACGTCGTCGAACTGTTCGTGCAGATGGTTGTTGTCTTTCAAACGTCCCAATCTGTTGACTGCACAATCCGTTACAGCCATGCGGATAAGATGCCTGTCATCTCGACTGTTAGTGATACGAGGCCGTCGGGATCCAACACGGCGTTCCGTATTACCCTCCTGAACCCACCGATTGCATATTCTAGTAGTCATTGGATCTCGACCAACGCGAGCAACAATGTCGCGATACGATAAACCGCAATCGCAATAGGCTACAATCCGACCTTTATCAAAGTCGGAAACGTGATGGTACGCATTTCTCCTCCTTACACGAGGCATCACAACAACGTTGCACCAGGCAACGCTGGTCAACTGCTGTTTGTGTATGAGAAATCGGTTGTAAACTTTCCTCATGTCAGCACGTTGTAGGTGTCGCCACCGGCGCCAACCTTGTGTGAATGCTCTGAAAAGCTAATCATTTGCACATCACAGCATCTTCTTCCTGTCGGTTAAATTTCGCGTCTGTAGCACGTCATCTTCGTGGTGTACGAATTTTAATAGCCAGTAGTGTATTATCAAAACAGCAACTGGGGGCAAGATAGTTTATGAAAAAGCCCATACTCAGTGTTAAAACAAACGAGAAATGCCTTTACTTATATTGCTGCAAAACACGTAACAATTTTAATTTCAACATTTATCGTTGGCCTTAAATAGTACATTATTTCACTGAAAAGTCTAGAATAGCTTGAATATTGTGGTAGTTATGTAAGTTTCACGTATCAGTCATTTGTCAAAATACTCTCCTCTTTGAATGTTATCATTTGCCAAAATCTTGTTTCGATTTCTCAAACCGTTTACGAGATACGAGGGATTTATAAATACTTCTTGTTCGCTGTCACGCGCGTTCGGGCCGCAGAGCTTTACTTACCTTCCATTATCTCGAGATTGTAGACCGACAGCGATATCTTCCAAGGTTTAAAGAATGATTCAGTAGGTCAGGTGAATTTCATATTCAGCAACATATGATCTAATATGTACCAAACGAAAATTCCTAGCGCCTCCTATTTTCAGTGCTAAACATTCGAATTTATTGCGGTATGTTACTTATTCTCGAAATATCTCAATAACTGGGATAATTAAAGAAACGATAGGCAGTTCACATGATGCTGATGAATCAAGCTACAAGATGTGCAAGAATCAATTTTTTTTAGCGTATAGTTTCTTTGAAATCGTTTGAGAGAAACTGCATATCGGCCAGCTTGGGAGACCTGCTGTTCACACGTGTCGAATTTTACACTGTTTGGGAAGTTCAGCAACTGAGGTAGCTATCTCCGCTCTCTGAAACCCGGCAGTCAAGCAGGCCATCTAGCAGACTTACGGTGAGCCTTACTCCATGTGCGACAGGGTTTATAGGTATTCGAGGCATATAGGTATACGGAACATGGGGGAGGAACCGCGCTTTGACTGCTGGCTCCCATGAGTGTGGACCAAAACTGCAGATTCTCTCTTTTTCACCGGCATCCAGCTAGCTAAGACGCATTCTCTTTGATCGTTCTAATTTAACGCCCCCAAGAGGCGCCCACATGATGTTAATCTTAACCAGCGTCACTCTGCACCCGCACAATGTATTGTGATGGTGTATGGGTATTAAAGATAAACTTACCACGAAGTAGACGAACTGAAGGAATTATGATACCTCGTAAGCTAAATAACACATGATGGATAAATCAATAAAAACATACGCTGGTCTGAAAAGCGAGATAGATTAATAATGTATGATATTAACTACTTGGTGGAAATGAACGAAAGAGTAGGGCTATGTTGCCAGAACTCTCCCAGTCGTGTACAGAACGTCGGACGTCACACGGTGTGCAGCTAGCGTGACTGTAGTGTCACATGCGGTTGGCCCCACAGCACGAGACAGTTGAAAGGATCAGTGAACAGTTACGTTCCACCGTGGTGATTTTCTTCATTTCAACATGGCCCATAGACATCATATGGATGACTTCACACGCTAAACTGAAAGAAATATGAAGTGTGGTGAGTGTATCGCAAAAGTTTGATACTTCTCACAGCTTTGGTTAACGTGTATGGTGAGCGTTCCGAACCATGGCACTGCTGCTGGGAGGAGAGGAGGTGGTTGGCAAGGCTGGCGCAAGCCCAAATACCGCCCCGTGCGAGGTGCTAAATTGCTGCCCCCCCCTCTCTCCTTTTTTTACAAAATATTTGTGGAATTTTATTTAAACAAATACGTAGGAAATGTCAGCAATCAATCGCAATTTTTGTTTTTACTTTTCAGACCGACGTAGGTTTTGGTCACTGAGTGGCCAGTCTCAAAGCTTTTAATATGTGCTTACATCTAAACCTTCATGTTGACAGTTACGCTCAGCATGACGGCATAGATGTAAACATAAAGCATTTAGAATAGCCACAATGTCCCGAAATCTATATAGATCTTGAAAATAACAACAAAAATTGCGACTGATTGATGACATTCTCTACAGATTTGTTCAAAACAGTCGCTGGGCACGAGCTCTAAAATGGAGTCAAACCTGATTGAAGAAATCTAGCTAATTTTAATAAGCCTTGTGAATTTACAAAAACTTTCAACTGTGTGTGAAATCTTATGGGACTTAACTGCTAAGGTCATCATTCCCTAAGCTTACACACTACTTAACCTAAATTATCCTAAGGCCAAACACACACACCCATGACCGAGGGGGACTCGAACCTCCGCCGGGACCAGCCGCACAGTCCATGACTGCAGCGCCTGAGACCGCTCGGCTAATCCTGCGCTGCATGAACTTACAGTTAACCTAAGTAAACCTTTTTCAATGGTTGTGAACAGATAATGTATTCAACGGAAAACAAAATATATTTACAATTTAACTATAATTTCGTTTGAACAATAATATTTACAATAACTATTTAATGGTGAACAAAATAAGAAACAACACAGTAAATAAGCAAGACACTGATCATAATGAAAAACTTTTTAAAAAGATACTACACAAATCGAATCTTCCTGGCTTTTGATTGTGCAAACTCTTTCACACGATTTGTGTAATTTAAGTCCTCTGCAAGCCCGTTCTCAATCGATATTGTTGCAAGATCATTCAAACGAGTTTGGCTCATCGTTGATCGGAGGTATGCCTTTATCAATTTCAGTTTTGAGAAACCCATCTCTCCACTCGCGACTGTCACTGGGAGTGTTAGGAGAATTCTTAGATCAATGTTAACATGAGGGCAAAAATTATGTCTTCCCATAAACTTCAGAGTCTCCTTTCGACCTATTCCAAGTTTCAATAATGTTGAAAATACTTTTAGTTCTTCCCTCAACTCCGGTGCATCAATGTCGCTTGACTCGAGATCTTGAAAAATTGCTGCGAGGTTTCTACACTTAGTGTCCAGGCTGTCAGGACGTGCATTCTTCAGCTCGCCGATGTCGTAGAGAAAATCAAAAGAATCACAATGAGATTTCAGTTGATTAAGCTCTCATCCAAAGATGTGGTTACTATATCTAAAAGATAATAGCAGAATTCAATCTTGTAACATTTTGTTGGGTCATCTATTGTCTCACCCTTTCTTCATACGTAAAGTGTATTGATTGGCTTCTTACTTGGTCGCTGGGAAACACTTATCAGTGGTAACGTTAGATGTTCTACCTCTAATTCTGTAGCCAATTCTTTGGAATCCGTCAAGACAGGCATAAACTTTTCTTCTGTTCTGCAGGTCTCAAAATTTGCTTTTGTTTTTTCAAGCATTTCCACGGCCTCTGAAACATTTATGTCAGTGGGCTGGAGGGTCTTACTGACTACACTGATGTGATGCAGAACGTTGTACGAGATTACCAAAGAAGCGAGAAAGGTGTACATTTTTGATTCGCAAGTGACGTTACTTCGTGAGTGGTCATGCCACCGAATTCTTCTGATATCTGAACCAGTGCATCATAAACGCCTCCTATTTGAAAACTCAGGGGAGTAAGTGCATCGATGCGACTTTCCCACCTAGTATCGCTCAGTGGCTTCAGCGGCAGGTTAGGCAGATACTTCTTCAAGACATCCCAACGCAGGATGAGAAGAAGTCATACAAGCTTTTCACTGTCGAAAACATGGAAACAGCATATTCAGAAGACATAGCGGCATCGTTTACAACAAGATTCAATGAGTGACTGCTACATAGTACATAAAATGCTCTCTTGTTCACATCTGAAATTCTTTTTCTGGAGACCAGACTTCTTTGCTTTCATGTTTGCTCCATTGTCGTGTCCTTGACCTCTCATATTACACAATAGGATTTTTTTTATCTTCCAAGAACCTGAGTACGACCTGCGTCAAAGTGGAGCTTGAAGAATCGGGCACTGGAAGAAATCCCAGGAAATGCTCCCGAATTCGGACATCGTATACCCCGTCGAGTCTTGTCTCCTGTACGAAACGTACCACAACTGTCATCTGCTCAACTTTTGAAATATCTGGTGTTCAGTCCAGAATTATACTGTAATGCTTTTCAGATTTCATCATTAATAGAATGTTGTTGGTTATAGATGATCCAATAAGATGAAATATTTCATTCTGTGTTTATTTTCCAAGATAATGATGACCCTTGTCGCTTATACCGTTCTTTACAATTTTTACTGTAGATGACGAAAAAAGTTTGCAACAAAATCAGAAGACAGCATCCTTGCTCTTTGAGTACACCAACCAATGTCGACCTGCTTCTTGTAAATTCTTCAAAGAAAAGCTGTAGTGCACAGGGCTGAAACGCCGGTTGTCCGCGGTTTTAAGACATTCTTCAACTTCCTTAATGCACTCGGGAGGACATCGCATGACCAAAGTCGTTCGAAAGCAGTCGGTAATAATTTCCGGCCATCTGCCGGGATCTGAGTCAATTTTGTCTTCCATTTTAGGCTCGCCTTCAATCCCTTCTCCGGTGGTGAGTACCTCGGCTGATGTTCCTGGGTATTTTCCGAATCGGGTCGCCTAATTTCAGTTCTGCTTGATGTTTCAGTCTCGGAGCTTCCGGCACAAAGCAGGTCTTGAGTACAGACGAGGTATGTTGAACATGTTGTGGATGGCCCAGCGACAGCATTGCTACTGTATGCGGTGGTCGCGTTATTGTGTTCGTCAACTTTCTGGTCATGTCCTGAAGACAAAAATGTAGCTGCAGTAGCTCCACTAGTTTCCGTACTTTCAGGATCTATTTTTCCACCCACGCCGCTGCTAGGTCTTTCTCTTTTTGCCTTGAAATATCGTTGTAGTGCATCCTTTTGCTTATTATCGTTATCTTCCTTCAGCGCCCGTCTTTTCCTACATTCACTGCCAGACAGTCTTTTTATACCGTCGGACATGTTTCGATTCAGCCTGTAAAGAACGATTACGTGAAACTAACTGCTGATGTCAGTGTACTAACTTTATTTGCAACACAATTTCCTGATATTCCACTGTACTTAAACGGAAAATTATATTACTGTAGGATACATTGTTCAGGAGATGAAGTCATAAGAACGGAGCCGCGTGAAATTGAATTTCAAGCCGAATTTCACTACAGACGCAGGTGAAACGGTTAAAGAGTGGGGCGTAAGACAATGGAGAGAGGAAGAATAAGGAGATGGAGTAACATAATAATGCAATAAATACACACCTGGTCATCGACGGGTACTAATGCTAGTCGAAATATATTAACTAACTGACAGCATTGCGGTTGTTCATTTTAAAGAACTGACACTTGTCATCTGTCGTAATTCCCATGTATCACTCTAGCTATTGGGACGACGCGTATTTATTTGCCGACTTGCCAATTTTTGAAGTAAAAGATCAGAAGAAAAAAAATCCTATTCTGCAATCTTGAAATAGAAAAATTCTAGCTTAGGAGTAACGTGCATGCGCTATACTAATTGTACGTTATATGAAAAGCACTTACCTATTACATCCCACATTACAAGAAATTCGGACTCACCAATTCTTCTATTCTTACGAAACGCAACGAAAGTGCTTCTGACCAATCTTGACTCCCTCGGCCAACTACCGAAACGAATTCTGTAGTTTTCGTTGTAGAGAACGCAACAATACCTATTGCCTGGAAGGCGAAGTGGTGATGCGGCAGTGCCAGGAACTAGGTCACGTGACGAGGTACGGCGAGGCTATGGTTAAACTAGCGCCCAAGAAGAAGAATCAAGAAGTTCACAATAAGTACGTGACCGATGATATGGATAAATGTACTGTATTATCAGGCAGCAATTTCTATAGCATTACGAACAATAGAAAGAAATATGAACTTTGCGGAAACTACACAACTTTTTTCAAACAGAAATAAGCTTCAAAGCAAGCAAGGAAACCCTTAGAAGCATTGTTCTGTCTATGGATTTTCGTTTTAGAAGGTGTCAAAACTAACGTTTTGTTTAGTGGGCCGGCACTTGTGGCCGAGCGGTTCTACGCAGTTCAGTCGCAGGTTCGAATCCTGCCTCGGGCATGGATGTGTGTGATGTCCTTAGGTTAGTTAGGTTTAAGTAGTTCTAAGTTATATGGGACTGATGACCTCAGATGTTAAGTCCCTTAGTGCTCAGAGCCATTTGAACCATTTTGTTTTGTGCGGACGAGAGGGCATTGTTGCTAAAACACCATACTTTCTCAGGTTTTCATCAGAATCAAAGCGACCAGTAGTTTACTAAGATGAAACATGGATTCACACGCATTATATAGTAAATAAAGGTTGGCAGAGCGATAGTGTGAGAGTAGTATTGCCAAACAGAAGTGCCGGTTAGAGTTTAATTATTGTTCATGCAGGCGGAGACAGGTGTTTCAGGGCTCAAAAACCAAAACGTCCTACTATCACTGAGAAACACATAGCAAAAATTTTCAAAAATACGTTGAAACCCAACTTATGCCAGGCTTATTAGCAATGTCTTTATACCTTGTAATTGCTCGCAGCGTATTTACCCATTCGGAATACTTCTAGCCATTGTAGATGTTGGACATGTTTGACTGTAGTAATGTTCAACCATTTTTTTTCCTTAATGCGGGAAGAATAAAACAGTCGGAAACTGCTATTGAAGGGCTTGGCATAATTGATACAGGCTTAATATGTAACCGCAGTATCGAACATTGCATTCGAATTTCTCAATTAGATTTCGTCTTCTGCAAAATTAGTTGTGAGAAAACGCACGACGCTGGCAGCGCTCCACTCATAATACTGGCGTCTACGTCAGACTGCTTCCCCCTCTCTGTTCCTCTGGTGTAAACACAACGGTGCTGCCACAGCGGCGAGGAAGAAATTCCTGCCTCCCCTTGTTCAACAGGAGCGGCTGGTGGCAGGTAGTTGAAGCTCCATGCCATGGTTTCCGAAGCCGCTCCCTCCGAGGTTTGGTTCCGAATACCCTCTTGGGTATGGATGTTGAGTTTGCCTTAAAAAAAAGGGGGGGGATGGGGGCAGATTTGCCGCCCCTCAGAAAGTGCCGCCCCGTGCGGCCGCACGTTTCGCACGTGCCTTGCGCCTGCCGTGCTGGTTGGCCACAGTCAGCTACAGCAGCAGCGGACAGCTACATTGTGCAACAGGCAAACATCAGGTGCAATTGGAAGCAAATTGAACCGGTTTGCAAAACAGCCTCTCTCCCTACAGTGGCAAGGCGACTCCATGAGAGGGAAGGGGGTGGTCTGATGTTCTTGTTGTGCGAAAAACAATGTTCCACTGACGCTCACACATTGGCTGCACCGTTCCGATGGTGCTAAGAGCATGAGGGGTGAACTAACGAGGAGTGAAGTCGGTGGCGAGAGATGGGAATGTGTAATGTAGCCTGCAACATAGTCGAACTTAATTCTTCAGTTTCTCCCGGCATATTTCTTGCTCGAACAGTCCACAGGTGTACTGCCGGTCCATGGCAGTGTCGTTAGAGAGGCTATCGAAATTCGTGCCAGGGACGGACTCATCAGCCGAGATTGCGGCTATAACCTCAGCAAGGCAGGGGAACCAGCATTGAGTCTAATATTTTTATATAATTTTATATTTTTATATAATTTGAATAATTTTTAACAATTTTAATAATTTTACTTTTAATTTAAATTTTTATTTTATTTTAAATATATTTTAATCTTATTTTATTGTATTTATCATTTATTTATTTATTGTTATTACTTTATCATAAGGTGAATGAATGAGTGTGAGAATGTGTTAACTGTGTGTGAGTACAATGTATATATTGTGTGAACGAATGGGAAAAAATTAATTAAAAAAGTAAATAAATAAAAAAATAAACAATAAAAAATTACCACATGGCTAATGTTTTTTAAATCGTTTAAAAGCAGAAAAAAATATGACAACCAGAAAGTTATTGTTTTAATGTCAATTTTTATTATTGAAGGCATAGCTGCATGGCTTGAACTTCTATTCTCTGACTGGGCAATCCTTGATGCCCCAATATATTCTGCAGTGCGCTCAGGAATTCAGTTCGTCAGCGTACCTGAAGATGGCGACATGTCTGATCACCGAAATATTGTGCCCGTTGGACGCAATGGACCGGCCGTACACCCGTGGACTGTTCGAGCATAGTCGAACTTGATCGTTTTGGTGGTCCAGGTGTTATGGTATGGGGAGGCATAATTTTGTATGGGCGTTCTGACCTCAAAATCTGTGGACACAACACACCCACTAGGAAAAGTTATTGCAAAATTGTAGATGCACGATCACAGCGGACAGCGCAGGTGAAAAAGATAATGGAGCCTCTTGCATCGATAGCATATTTTGCGAATAGACTGGCTTACCCATTCCCCCGACTTAAATCCCATCGAGCACGTATAGAATGCGTTGGGGTGACGTATTTCATCACAGCCGTATACAACAACGACCATCAAAGCTGTCAACCGAATGGAACGACCTACCACAAGAACTCCATACCAACCCTGTGCCAACATGGGAGCGCATTGAGGAGCACGTACTGCCGTCCTGGATTATCACACAACCAATTAAGAACCATGTCCCACCTTTTGTAGTGTGCAGGGGACCATCACAAATTACTGTGACTTTAGTTTAATTATTGTCTTGGAATAAAAGTGTCATTTCTGTTTGTCTCACTGCGTATTTATTTCAGTTGCCTTCTGTACTAGATGTTTCTATTGGCAGTTGCTGGTGCAAAAGTTACTTTCATCCTTAAATTCTACACTCCACTGTAAAAGATCAAACAATCACAGGCCAAAAAGATATCCCTGGCGAAAAGAGGTCCACTAATATCAAACATCGACCTCATTTTGAGGAATAAATTTCGGAGATCGTTCATTTGGAATACTGCATTCTGTGGAAGTGAATTATGGACTGTGCGGAAACCGAAAAAGAAGACAATGGAAGCATTTGAGATATGGTACTTGAGGGAGATGGAGATGGCAAAAACTGTAGGAATATATCAATCAGGTAATCGAGAACGTTGGGTGCCAGTGCTACTTAGAGTTGAATGGTTTGCCACAGGAAACCAATTCGTGATCGGCCGCTTCAAACTAGTAAGAATACTGACAGCAAGAGAGAACCAGACAGTGTGCCTCAGGTAACAACAGTCACCATACACTGTTTCCGCAACTGTAACACAGGACCCGAGGTCAACATTGTAACACCAGTGTAGAGAGCCCAAACTCAACAGTCATCAACATCGTAATCGCCGTCATCACTGAGACAATGAGACAAGTGTTGGGACAGGCGAGAGCGAAGAACTGCAGCAGCGCTAACCTTAGCGTAAAAGATATTGTTGAAATGTAAGTGTAACAATAATAAGGTATTATTAGACCTGACAGGATTGTTGTGATCATAAAGACAAATGATTTTAGAACGCACAAATCTCTGAATACCGGAAAATGTCGAGTACAGTACCTTTTTATCGTCAATTCTAAACTGTTATATTAGCAGCGGAAAAGAGCGAAATCAACGTATGGTATGTAAAGATCAAACCATTGCTTGTATCTTGGGGTTTCTGCGGTAGGAAACGAATGATACAGCGCTAGTTGTAGTTAAGAGATACTGTATAATATTTTTCGCGGGTAGAACTGAGTCAGATGCCTGTCTTTTTTATACGAAGAGTGGAGCTGAACGAAAAATGTACCGCGTGTCTGCCGCTCAGGTGCGTTAGCGACAATTGTCGCACAGTGTTTCAAGGTTGAATACTATATTGTTGACAGGACGACACCAGCAGGGAAGTGACCATTTTAAGATGAATTTAATATCGATCCAGTGACCTTAAACCACGATTAGCGTTACCAGCTGATAGTGTGAAGGTCCCTAATTCGATTGACACTTTACACACCGGACTTTTCTGCGGTGGGAAATTGTGGTGCAAGATCCAGCACCGCACCTCATTAGTGCAAAAACAAGAAGCGGTTTGATTAAATGTGTGTGTGTGTGTGTGTGTGGTGGACCAGCTTTACGACACGCACTCAATCACTTTATTTCCAACAAATTGCATAAAATATACTACGTGTATGAAGTTCAGCCTGTAGCACTTAGTCTAGTATCGATTGCGCCACTTTTTGGCCTTCATGTTTCCTGTAATACTGTAATATCGGTGTTAAGTACGTTCTTTGACGTGAAACATATTTAAATAATTTTCCTTATTCCATAACTTCATGTTATCAGAATTAATTTTGTAAATGTCATTTTTTTAAACTGTGTTCTTTCGTGGTATAAATGTGTTATATTATGATATGTATAACTACTTCATGCGTAGGAACTGTAAGACTGCATGACATGGAAAAACTGGAGGGGCTTCCCTACGCAACGAAAAGTCTTAGACGATAGTGCAAAAGGTGGTTTGACTCGAAGTAGTGCAGAAAGTCTTTGTGGCAAATGTAGTCAGCATTGAACAAGCTAACGTCTTCAGTGCTTACCGAGGCAAGAATTGTAGCATGAGTGGAACAATTACGCCTCGAATGTGAATTACCATTTGTGATCATGCCGTCTCATCTGTTGATTTGCTCTGAAACTTTAAATTCGAACACCAACAAGACGTTTCACAGAGCACATAACATCAACAGCCATGATCAGATCTTCGGGTTTCTTTCGATGCCTGTAGTGTAACTTGTCTGTACATGAAAATGTGAATGAATCGTCTGTGTGTAGCGTGATTGTAACATGTTGTATGAAATTGTCTTTTAAATAGATACTGGTTAACTATTTTTATCACGGGTCTTCTTAGAATCCTTTACACTGTAAAAATGTTAACACTGACTTAATACAGGCAATATTTCGGTGTGCTAAATAACTGATTATAATTATTTCCTTTTTTTTCTTGAAGTTATGCTAACGTAGCGGTACGTTATTGCACACCAAAACAAAAACAACATACGAACGTTATCCCTTTTGGTCTCATGGTTTGAAACTGCAGCATTCTATCCTTATATTGGTAACACACTAATTTGTTAGTTTTAGCTGAATGAAGTTTATTTAGTTATAGTTTTATCTGTAATGGCTCCTGCGTGAAAAATAACGTACTCGACATTAGTGGTACAGTACGACAAAATTTGATTTAGAAAATGAAAATAATAACGGAGATGCAATACTACTTTCATAAAGGTATAAAATGAATAAGAGTTGTCAGTAATATCTAGGCTAGAAGCACCGTAATTACCAAAAATAGCTGTACCGACCTAACGGCGGACAACAATGGGGTAATATCGTAACTAAAAAAATTTTCAGTAACTGCAGGAAAGGACACAATTCTCCTATAAATAAAAATGTTTCAATAGTAACAAATATTTTGTATTCTGAAAACGATTTAGGTAAATCAACAATTATTACACTTATTACAGACCTCTTATGTGCAAGCCCAGATCACGTAAGAAACAGATTGCCCCATCGTTTGGTCTAGCAGGGAAACCTTTTCAGGGAACGACCACCAGGCGGCAACAGCGTCACACCCTGCTTGTGGAATCAACCACTAGATGGCACTCCGTTCCACTATTTGGCGTCTGTGAAGTACAACTGTTTCTGACGTACTTGTGGTAGTGGATCGAGTCGTCATGCCGAGGGCTTGCGATTATATCAACTGTGGAAGGAGTAGACGAACAAATCCTGAATTGAAATTGTTCAGATTTCCCGTCAAAGATAAAGGAAGGTTACGCGAGTGGATTTTAAATTCAGATAAATCAATAAATTAGTTACGAGTAAGAACTAATAAAGAGCCCTAAGCATTCGATCCTATCTAAATTTTGTCGATCTTATATTCTGATATAACGTGGCAGTCCTTCCTGTACAAGAATCATATCATATAAATTTGTAAATGAAATCTTTACTGCGATTTGGGCTTTTTTAAACTGTTTATTCACTTCACTATCGTAATTTTAGCTGTAGAGGCATATTTGTGTGCAATGTGAAAACTGAAATCAATATAAGATATGGGTAACAAAATGCAAAGCATATTGTGGTGACATTTGGTAAACAATTTAAGAAGCATTGCCTTACAAGACCTTTCCCTTGGTTCTGGAAAGTGGCTCTAGAGCTGAAATCGCAACAGTGAAATAAATTAATAATAGCCGTCATCTAACTGCTAGGTCATCGATCCCTCTAAATCCTGGTATATACTAGAGCGAACGAAATGAACGAGTGCAAAACCTCGTTTACAATGCTGTCAATGAGTATTCATAGATAATTCGCCAATGTTCACTGCCATACGTGTGAACAAGCGTTTATACTGGAATGAAGGGAGGAGAATAGAAGAGAACAAGCATAGCATATTTTTTGTCTGTGCGCTAATAATTCTAACACAGCTTTCACTTGAAAACAACACTACTTGTAGTTACAGGTCTGCGCGAGTGCGGATATCCCCAGTAATAAATGTGTTGCAGATAAAAGCGTACGTCTGTTGCGAATATTTGCGGGTTATCTTTAAACTGTACAAAGTAAATTTTTAACATAATTATGGTTTGCCATCTGTGGCTCTTCAAAGTTGACACCGCCAAAATATGCTCGAAAAACACGCTTTCACTTGTATATTACCGCGTTTGCAGCCCCCTTTCAACAACAATCCAAAATTATTCGTTTTGTGACACTCTTATACCATTTACGATTAGTTACATGCAAAGTAAATGAATTTAAATTTGAAATGACTGTCACTGAAATATGTCCAGCCTTAATTCGCAGCCCGCATCTCGTGGTGGTGCGGTAGCGTTCTCGCTTCCCACGCCCGGGTTCCCGGGTTCGATTCCCGGCGGGGTCAGGGATTTTCTCTGCCTCGTGATGGCTGGGTGTTGTGTGCTGTCCTTAGGTTAGTTAGGTTTAAGTAGTTCTAAGTTCTAGAGGACTGATGACCATAGATGTTAAGTCCCATAGTGCTCAGAGCCATTTGAACAATTTGAACCTTAATTCGCATCGTAAGGGGGGGCATCAGCAGACAAAACTTCAGGCCAGGCACAAGTCTCTTTTCAGAGCAGTGGTGGGTTAAACCCCTTTACAAAACGTCAATATCTGAGAATTCGCAACTTGGCAGATGTGGATAATGATCTTGTGGATGCGGTGCACATACGGACGACGGCATTTTTCCTGTCCGCCCAAACTTGTAGTTACAGCTACGATGTAAATCTTTGATATTGAGATAAGATTATTTTGCCCGAAGGTTTTGACAAAGCAAACAGACTGGCGTAGGAAAATAAATATGTTGCTGGCTTAATCTGTTACGTAGATGCGAAACGCTTGGAAGCAGTGCCAGTGCACTTAACACTGAATTGCAGCTCCAGCCCTGTTTAGATTTATTCCAGAATTTTGCACATATGTCGGTCGACGCAAGGGGACCCGAGGCAAACTTCTTTTGACGCTTTGCTCAAAGACTGACAGCCAGCTGAACACTAACGAACACTACCGAATGCGTACCGAAAAAGACTGAATGTTATTGTCTCGCAGTGGTGAATGGAGTTGAACACTACAGACTCAGCATTTCATCACGCGAACACTTGCAAACATTGATGTTATGCTTTCGCTACTTAATTCTTTCTCACTGTGAAAAGATAAACACTAAATGGGGAAACAACATTATAGGCAATGTTTTTTTTAAAATTACGAAGCAAGTAATGTCACGCAGAAGAGGTTAGAAATCAAGTGTTTCTTAACTTTTGCAGGAACTTCAGAGGCATTGTGGGCACCGAGTAAAGTTTACGAACCAAACACGACTGAATGTCGTTTGCTCAAATTCGTCTACACATATGAGAATGCTGTTTTTCCTGTTTTGGTTCGCTCAGTGTTGACCAGGCTTAAAACGCTATAGGACCACATTCCCAGAATTAATCATAATATTTAAAGTCCAAAAAAGGTTGCACACAAAGATCCCTCTTAGCAAATGTTTAATGAAAGATTCCTTTCTATCATGCTAATGTAGACTGAGCTACTAAATGTCTTAATGGTATATACATATATCGTATTTTTTCTGATTGATAGTTGTTGTTACAGGCAATGTCAAACTGCTGGATATGGACCCAGGAAAACTGCACAATAGACTCCTGTGTGATGTCCATTTTGATGAAAAGTCATTCATGAACAGTACGAGACAACGGCTTATACACACAGCAGTTCCTGCAAAATTTACATCTGACACTGGTTCTTCACCTGAACTGAAAGTGAACATTCCAAGGAGAACATACAGTGCAGCTAGTCACCTTCTGGTAGAAACAAATGCAACACCACAAAAGTGTGAACTATTTCCAGACCTGAAAGAAATCACAGAAATGCCTGCGAGACAAGTTAAAAGAAAACTCTGTGTGCTACGTCATGATGATGAGGATATCCCTAGAAAGCAAAAACTGAAACAGAAAATACATAACATGAACAGATCACTGAAAAACAAAACTTCCTACTTGGCAAAATTTAAGAGTAGATTATCGCATTATAGGAGCTCAAATAATATTGCCCATGTGTTAAGCAGTTTCTGCTTCCCATCTGATTACTTCAGGGCACGGCTGCAATGCAGTACTAGAGCCAAAAACGTCCGTGGTCTTCTATCGAGAAAAATCTCTCTCTGATGTTGTTTTACAAATCTCCTGCAGCATATAAATTTTTGCGTAAATTGGGTATCGTATTACCTGAACTGTCCACAATTAGACGATGGATTGGCGTCACAAACTTTCGACTAGGATTTAATAAAAACCTTTTTAGTCAACTTAGCACGAAATTTGAGGCACAAACTTATTTAGAAAAGGCATGTGTAGTATCTTTTGATGAGATGTCGATAATGCGTCATCTGGAATATGCAAAAGATCTTGATTTAGTAGAAGGTCTAGAAGATTTGGGTGATAGGGGAAGGAAACCACTTCCTGCAAAATTATGCACTTGTTTTTATGATTAGAGGCATCTACAGTAGCTGGAAATTGCCTGTTTCATATTTTTTGTCTAATTCAGGAGTAAAACATGTGGATTTATTGGGACTCTTACAGGAACTAATTATTTTATTGCAAAATGCAAACCTAGAGCCAAAATTAGTCGTTTGTGATCAGGGAGCTAGTGATCGAAGTGTTGTGAAGCATTTACATGTTACGCCTGAAAAACCTTATTTTATTGTAAATGGACAGAAATTGTTTTACATTTATAATGTCCCACATTTATTCAAAAGCATACGAAACAATCTGCTTAGTGGTGACTTCATTTTCAACAATGCTGTTTTTTCATTCGAAGATGTCAGGAAAACATATGACATTGATAAGAAGAACAAAAAAAGCAGGAGGTTGGTAAAACTGACTGATAGTCATTTGCAACCTGATTCATTCCAGAAAATGAATGTAAAAATGGCGGTCCTGGTCCTTAGCCACACTGTTGCTGCAGCTATCAGAACTTGTGTAGCGACTAAAGAATTGCAGAGTGATACAGCAGAGAGCACAGCTACTTTTATAGAATTTATGAACAATTTGTTTGACGTTTTGAACAGCAGGACAGCATTTTCCTCTAATCCATTTAGGTGTGCATTATCAGAACAATGCCCAGTAGTAATGGAAACGCTACAGAATGCAAAGGATGTCTTAAGCACCGCTCGCCTCGGCTGCCGCTGCTACGGCTGCTGCCGCTGCTCGGCCCGGACCCCCGGTCTTGAACGGTGGCTGCTTAGGCACCTCTGTGCCTCGTCGCTCCGCGTCGTGCCGCCGCTATCCTGCGTTGCCCTGCACCCGCGAGGACTACTTCTCTGGACTCTGTCGTAGTGGGGCTACTAATGCTGAAAGTTGCGAGTCGCCACAACTTCCTGCTAATTGCCACAGTCGCTGTAGCAAAATCTACTGGCTCCTATCTCCTTTTGCGTATATGCCTTTGTGGTACCCCACACCTGGCACCAAAACTTTTATTTATGTCGCGTCCCAAGCGTGGGTTTTGCGAGGGATTGAGCGACACGGTTCGTAAACGGGAATTAGCCGGTTGACCTAATTGAGAGGGAGACTTTTGATCTGGCTAAGATGTTAAATTCCCTGGTGTGAAGGTACAAGGCTAGGATGTTGGTAGAAGTAAACTCGTATGGACGTTATAAAAGTTCTAATTTATTCATAAAGAATACAGATCACCCTAACTGCGTAGTGATTGTACCTACAGAATAGCCAAGCCCATTACAGAGACGGTGACTGACTTCCACCGTTCTGGCTGCCTGATAGAACTTTCCAGCACTTTGCTGCCCACACTAGCACCCTACGTCAGAGTCCCGCGGTCGCTGCCTAAACGCTCATCGGCGACTATCTCCAACTGTCTGCCTGCAGCCCGCCCTCAGCCCAAGTCGGCTGCTACTCACGCTGACTACCGTCGCTGCCTAAACCCGAGAGAGAGAGAGATCCCCGGAGCGGCGTGCCTCCGAGTTTTGTTAGCTCTTCCCCTTCGACCCCGCCAGCGCTTGGCATGACGTAGCGTCGAGTGCAACTTTTCCTTATTAGGGATTGTTTTAGTATTAACTTCAGTACTTTTCTTCAGAAGCTGGATGGAGGGGTAGAGGGGCCTCTCCCTATATGGTCACGCACTGCGTCCTGAGCCCTTCATTGGCTCCTCATGACGTAGTGCGGTCCCCACCTAGGGCCCTCTTTCTTTCTCTCTCCGCTCCCAGACTTCTCCCTCTAGCCAAGAGTGTTGATACTGCAAGTTATTGTTTATTAAGGGACCTGCCCAGAGCGCCCTGTTTATCTTAATAGCTGAGTCTGCTTCCTTGCTTATCACGCGCAGCTGCCTGGCCGCTTGGACCGCCGCCTCGGCTATCTGGCTGCGTCGTTATCTTTTGTGACCCCTCTGACACGTCTGGCGTCCCCTGTTAACTCTATCTCCCCGTATGATTTCTGGTGTATCGTCTGAGAACAACTGCATTTAGACTTGGCTTCTCTGCGGTTACAACAGAGTCCTGTTTTTTTACAGTTGATTAATAAGAAAAATATAAAGTTTTGGATCGTTAATTACATCAAATCAAAACTTGAAAAATTTCACTGGTTGGACGATGAGGAATGTGGAGAACACAGACTTTTCATTTTGAATCATCTTGTGAAATGTAAATTGTATTACAGTTGCAGAACAATGTTCAAAGAGAAATGTAGTAGAACTGTCTCAAAACTGAAAATTATAAAAAATATGTAGTTTATTCCTATTGTATTTAAGTACCAAATAAAGATTCTCCGTTAGGCTGCACAAATAAGTTTTGTTGACTTTCCTTGATTACCACGTTTAACTAGAAAGAAGTAATGTGTTAAATCTGAGCAAAACAGTACGGCTTGTGACAGGAATAGATGTGCTGACCGAAAAGTGATGTTTACCATCACAGATTTTTTTTTTACTCACGATATTTAAAGTTTAACAATATTTTTTTCGAAGATATCGTTGTTAAGTGCGTACATGAAATTATATTCGTTTACAACTAACAGTAATCAAATGCAAAATGTGGTGTTCTTAAGAACGCTTACAGAAATACTTAGAAAGGAAACAAAATCTGTTTCTTAAACTTATTTACAGTCTCAATGTGAAAAATATATTGTCGTTATAACTCACCTGATCCCTATACATACACTATGCAAAATAAATAATTATGTCGGTAATGTCAGGACACGAAACCCACTGCTCAGTGCAATAATTGTCAGTAAAATATCGGATTACATTTCAAAGGCCTTTGAGAAGGATTTGAAAACTTTCTAGTGTTAACCTGCACGTGGAGACCTTTTTTACCACCATAATCCGTATCAGAAGAGCTGTATAACAAAGAGGAAATAGACGGCATGGAAGGCGAGGGTAAAACCTACGCGACTGCAATACAGTCTGCATTTAAACAGTAACTCACGAGAAATATTTGTGTGTTACTTTTCATTTATTTCATTTCGCATATGGTTGTGAGGAGTATCCCTACAGTTGAAATAAAATTGGTTTGTAGAATTATAGGAGCTGATTTACATTCTTCGATTGAAAACTCGGGAGAAACCGTAGCCGATCATGGTCTACAGTCAGCTGTGTGACGAATGAATTTCGCGCGGAATGCTCTAGCCCAGGGCTTCACAACATACGTGCTCGCGGAGCAAGCTGTGAGCAGCAAGGCGCGAGCACGGAGCACCGCGAGCACACTACCCCCACTACAGGACCAGAGCGGAGAATGGGGAGAGTCACGTGGGGCACACAAAAGCTGCCGCCAGTCAATGTAAATCCGCGGCCACCTGCAAGGATACCACTCACGAATTATTACTGCGACAAATGAAACAAATAAAGGAGAATGTACACGCACCACATAATTTTTTAGCTTAGTGTATGCCTCTACATTCGTATTCATTTGTGAACTGTTACACAATAAAAGGTGTCACTGAAGTGTGGGACTCTCGGTTATCTTGTACTTTTTGCCCTTTACAATTGCGTCTATGTTCGGAGTAATTGTTCTTGTGCATTGTAGGCGCAGCGTGCAGTTTAAATTTCGTTCAGACAATGCGTTTCTCAGGCGCGTCTTGTTACATTTCATTTCAGAGAACAGTTGTTCACAAACATACGTGGAATCGAACATCGATATTATTGTAGCCGCCAGTTTGTGCAAACGAGGAAATCTATCCTGAGGTGAGTGTCTGTAGAATCCAAAATGTTTTTCTTGTTCTGAAATTAGTCTCTGTATTCTCTGTCACACTGCAGGTCAAAATTTCTAGTTGCAGCTCAACCGAATCTCTTCAATATTTGCTGAATATGGAGAGGAGAACAGATCAAAATCACTGTCTAGTGCTGTCAGATCTTGAAAGCGTTGATCAAATTCTTCCTTAAGGGCAACTAAACTATGTGAATAACGTTCACAGTCTTTGTGAACATCATGATAATTTAGGAAAATGAGCTAGATTTCCTGTTTCCAGCTGACTCACCCAAAGTGTCAATTTCATTCTAAAAGCTCGTATACGATCTATGAAATGAGTAATTAGCAGATCATCACCTTGTAGTGAAATGTTCAAAGCATTCAGATGGCTAGTTAAATCTGCTAAGAACGCGAGATCGCATTTCCATGAAGGCTCTTTCAATTCAGGAACACACATGTTATTTATTTCCATGAACATATTTATCTCATCTAATAGGCAAAAAGATCGATTTAATAATTCGCCACGACTAAGCCAGCAGACCTCGCTGTAATAAGGCAGGCTACCATAGTGACTTTCTACATCCTCAAGAAAGCTTTTAAATTGCCTGTGTTGTAGCCCATGCTTCCTTATATAATTGGTTGTACGAACAAGAACAATCATCACATTTTTTAGAGTGATACTCTTTGCCCATAAGTTTTCCTGGTGGATCACACAGTGCACGCCCCTTATTTCATTCGGCATGGTCAGTTTTTGTATTTTCTCCTTCAACAGCGCAACTAAACCTGATTTTTTTCCCTGTCATCGCTGGTGCACCGTCTGTAGACATTGAAACTAAAGAATTCCACGACAATCCTATATTTTCAACACTTTCTTCAACACTACATAAAATATTACCTCCGGTTGTAATGTTCTTCATGGCTACTACATCGAGGAGCTCCTCCCTCACCTGAATATCTCTATTAACACCTCTAATAAATATGGCACTGTGCGCTGTTCCAATGATATCAACACTTCCGTCCAGAGCTAGAGAATACGCCATAAAATCTTTACAGATATTTGCAAGCTGGTAATGGCACAATTCGAAACTGTTCAACTTGAGATGGACACAAATGTTCCGCTGCAACTACCAAACGTTCTTTTATTAAATCGCCATCAGTGAAGGGCGGCAGGGATTTTGCTAACAGGAAAGCAATTTTGTAACTCACTCTGAGAGCTGCCTCAGTTGATTTTTCTTCGTCGTCCAGATCTTCTTCGGATAGCTTCCTTTTAAGTTTAATAACTTTCTGTGCACGATCTGGTCCATAACATTTTCCACTTCCGTGGTCTTTCGCGTGGTACGACATATAATGTCGCTGCAAATTAAATTTCATAAAAGAATTCAGCGTTTAGTGACATACTAAACATTTTGCAACACCAACTTTTTCTGTAAACAGATACAATTTCTCCCAATGGGGGTTGAACTGCGAAAGCATGGTTGGGGTTACACAACGGCGACTTGACATGATTCTTAACCAGCGAAGTGACTGTTAAAACTGATCGTAGTATTTTAGACGTTACACAGTCGGCGCGAATTCAATAGGCACTATTCAAACGTGCACGCGCATTTCCCTTCCCTCCCCTCCCCCCTACTCGGGACCTTGCACCTGCTCGCGAACACAAGCCTGAGCAGACGCGAGTACTCGCGCTCAAAACCGGCCAGTTAAGCCCTTCTCTAGCCAAACACAAATCAGCGTCATTCACGTCACCGAAGATAAAGCGTTGCCAATTCCGCGACATGGACAGGTCAGTTGGCATTGTAGCGTCGCCTGCGACACCGACGGGAAAACTATTTTTACGGTTGCCTGTTCCGCCGTAAGGACGGTCAATCTGTTTCTTACGTGATCTGGGGTGCAAGGCAGGAAGAGGGCGTCTTGCTAGGTCAGCAAAAAACTCGAAAAGGTACAGTGTCTTCTCTTTTACCCGACAAATGGAAGTTGACAGAGTATATATTGTCTTCTTTAATCATTGTCTACGCACATATTGTCTTTGTCCTTTTCGCTCGATGCTCTGCACATGACAAAAATCAATGTTTTCCACATATTGTAGAAAAAATATTAAGTCCTTTTCTCACGTATATTCACAGGGAAAAATACGCCACAGAAGAGCGAGCACTACCGAAACTACGGGCAGTTAGAGTAAAGTTTAGTACTGCACATATACGCATGGACCAGAAATTTCCTGAACTTTCCAATGATAAGTGATCTATCTTAGACTGTGTATCGTGAACACTGATAATCCTCAATTAGATACATAAGTAAGGTCCACCCTTCTAAAGCAAAACAACTGGATAACCGGAAATTTAAAGTGGTATGAGATAAGAGACGGGGAAAAACGAGCGAAGCTGTTACCAACATGGTGACCAATTTGGCAGCATCCATCATGGACGCAACTCGTATTTTCATAGAGGAAACGGTGTCATGTGACTTATCAAACAGATATATAACTACACGAGGGAAAAAAGGGTGTCTTTCATTTGGGCATAGTCATTCTCGAGTTATGTCACATTGTGTACAGATTAAGGGAAATGCTGGTGATAAATAGGGAACGGAATTTTTTGTAAATAATTTTTCTTGTTTATAGATAAAAAACTGTAAGAAAGACAGAAATTCCCGAAACAGCACACTTCAATGGTAAAGAAAATCTACTTCGCATAAAAATACGAATTTTTGTAATATTTTATTTAAAAAATATTTTAAATAATTTTGTTAAAATGCATAATTTGTTATTTTCCTTTGCTATAAATTTTATTTTTAACAAAAAATCTCGTGCATCGTCTTATTATGAGAACGCTATTTGAATGAACTTCATTCGTAGACGTACGAGTATTGTGTAGTGAGCGAGCTACGTATGCTGCTTGGCTGTCTGTATGGGAAATGCCTTGGTCGTGATGTGGGCGGCTGACGCACCAGTGTACCCAACAGCTTTTTTGTCATAGCTCTCGTCTTGTTTGAAGAAGACTGTTTATACAGTACTGTGTCTTAATTGAAATGACCCGTGATATATCGGTCAAGGGTTCACTCTCGTTAGTAACAATAAGTTACTCAGTTTAGTGACATCTTTACAAGTAATGGGAGAATTCTTTTTTATCAAATATGTGGGTAACCAGTAAATGCAGACCAGCGACCTCAAGTGTTGCAACATTTAGCAAGTACATAGAATGGCCGCTTCACGCACAACTTTTAACATGCTGTTTGACGTGAAGCAGCATCTTCTTTACATATCCTAGTTTTAGAAAGTTCCGCATATGATGCAGATTTATGCAACATTTTTCTTTGGCGTGATATTCCTTTATATAAACTGAAAATTCAGCGCTCAGAAATATTTTAAAAAGTACACTAATTGTGAAGCATTAGAAAAATCAGTATCAACAAAGACCACGGTAGACTGTGAAAATAAAATAAAAAACTTGGGTACGAATTGATGAATCACCGGACTCTAGCGTTAGGAAAGTGGGAAATGTTGTAGGTATGCTACAAAATGATAAAATAGTTTCCAATTGGTGTTTTCTGTTAGCCTGTAAATAAATAACGGCTCGCTTACTCAATGAATCCCTGCGGCTTTGTGCTCGAATGAGATGAAATTTGTTTTACTCTTACTTACGGATTCTGATCCACGTATGAAGAAGGCAGTGGAAAACTTTTCTGTAAGCTTACCGTACATGATGTACGTAACTTGTGTAGCACATAGTTGAGACAGAGTTATGTGAGCAGATAGGTACTTTGTATTGCTAAGTGGACAAATCGGGCGCTCGCAAGATTGAGGAAAAAATTAATCGGCTCAAAGGTTTAAAAGTGGAAACTATTGAACTGGAGTTTAAAAGTGTGTTCCAACAAAATCATGGATTTCATACAATGTGTAAAATTGCTTAAGTTTTGGAAGGGGACGTAGACGTTGGTGAAATCGAAAATGCGTGTGCCAGTGAATTTCTTTTGCTGTAATATACAAGACTATTACCCTTGCGATGCAAAACTTGGAGAAAATGTTTCGTGGTTCACTGCAATAGCAAGTTGTTTCAATCCACCACTACGTCAGCTTGATGGATGAGTGATCTTTTAACGTAAGTAATTACATTTCTGCGACATTATGCATGTTTTTTATATTTTTTCCAGATAAAAGAACGAGAGATATCAAAGTTCTTTAGCACATACAACTTCGTTCGCTAGTGATAACACACAGACGTGTGGCTCGGTGGTTCACTCGATGCGGTAGCTCAGCGTGTTCGATCAAAGGGGTAGACATCTTCTAACACAAAATAATGAGTGATGATCTCATCTAGAAAGTAAGAAAGGTGTCTTGCGAAATCCGTAAAGGACCGCATACGACATAACGAAGAAGAAACAAATCGAAAGAAATAGCACACACACAAAAGTAGTAATGGTATAGTGTCAGACTACAAATCCAAAGGTCTGGCAATGTTTTTTGATGTACGCAATGCCGAATTGCACCTAAACTGTAGGTACCCCTAGAAAAACTGACTGGGTAAGTTAAGTTCGAAGATCGGAGGAAGGCAACAGCATACGATTTTCAGCATGACCACATCTAGTAAAGCACTGTTCAAAGCCACAGTATCTTCGGGCTGATGAATGATTTACTTTACTTTTTAACACATGAAGGCGACAGAAAGTTGTAGACCTGTTGTCTAGCAGAATTTTGCCAAGGCTAACACCACTCTGTTATTCAAGTGTTAAAGCAGATCTGTCGGACACTTATCTAAGTTTTCGAACTCCTACAGAAATTCTACCAATCTACACACTTGTCGAGACAGACAAACCACTCATAAGCGCACGTCTTGACTCACCGACCTCTCGAAGCGCACTGATCCAGCCCAACATGGCCACTGCCCTCACACAGCTTCGATCTGGCGTAGAAAAACCTACACAATTACACACGTACTGTACATATTACGATACAAATCGCACATCAAAATACTTTACTTGATACCTCTGGCGCACTAACTCCATGACAGTTTCCTTGTCTTCTCATTAGTAAATCTAACATAATGTCTTACACATGGATTTGTACTGGAGTTTCGACACTTTTGCTGTGATGATGTTAGTTTTTTACTAAGTGCTTGGTTTTTTTGGGATATAGGAACCAGATTAAGTGAAATTTTAAACCTTAGTAAAATTAAATCTCAGAACATAGATGTTGTTGTCTATTATGTAAAACTGCCCCGACCCTTTTTTTAGACATTTATTTTGAACTAAAATGCTGTTTTTAACCCTCGCAACGAACTATAATTGTACTACCGAAATAGAAAATCTGAAGTTGATTCCGCAGTAGTATTGTTCAAGCGCTGCCAGCGCACATTTTGTTCGTTAAGATATTAAGAACTTTGAGGCATTTGGAACTTATTAACTTTTAAATGTAATAAATACGCTCATAATTTCCATTGACCATATCTAAAGTACTATCTACATCTAAACCCACATAAGTGCCCAGCAAGTCACCGCAAGGTGCATGATGAAGGGTACCTTGTGCCACTGCTAGTCTTTACCTTTCCCGTCCCACTAGCAAATCAAGCGAGGGAGAAACGACTGCCTATGTGCCTCTGTACGAGTCCTAATGTCTCTTACATTGCCTTCACGATTCTTCCGCGAAATGTTTTTTGGCGGCAGCAGAATCGTTCTGCAATCGGCCGCAAATGATATATGACCTCAGCTCCAGGCCACATGTCGACCTGCAATGTCCACTCGACTTGGGGAGAACCAATCGCAGTAACGCTTGAGACTGCGCGCTAACCACCGAGCTTACTTTGTGGTCCGCATACCTCGCCAATAGCACAGGCTCAGGTGTAGTCTGTTGGTCAGATTGACAACACTTGTTACGAGTACCTCCTCGCGGGCTGTGCTCGCCTCTGTCCAGACTCGCGCTGGTGATCACAGGGTTGCCGTGAGAAGTGGTACGTTGGTCCAGACACTGGACTCTTTTTCATAGTGAACGGGTTTGCAGTCCCTGTCTAACTACTCTGATGTATGATTTCATTAGTTTACATAGGTCACTTCAGCTGGATGTCAAGATGAGCCCCTGAACAAGACTACAATCGACTTACTGCCAATCTCAACCAATGCTCCATCCCAAATGATTTGGATACTGACGAGAAATTATAGCGTTTCTTCTCCTTGGATTAATTTTTCCCTGTTTCGAGGCTATATCTGATTACATTCGGATTTCTTCACCGATCTTTCTTGCAGGACTTGAGCTCGTACACGTCGCAGCGACATGGACAAGCCAGAACTGTTCAGCAGCGCTGGAACGCCTTATAGAGCGCTGGCCGACACTCAGATTGGAGAGCTCTGGTCCGCCCTCAGCTGGCCCGAGGACCCACTGCCGGTGCTCGACGTTGGTTGCGGTCCTGGTGACGTCACTAAGAAGGTACCTCTTTCTGTACTCTCATTGCAGTCCCTGTCTAAGTCTGATGTTTTCTGGGAAGTGTTATCACTATACTGGGTGTTTCGCAATTCCTATTGCTGACTTCTATGGTATGTAAAGGTGGCTTAGTAGGTAAAGTTTTGAAAAGGAAACCTCTCAGGAAATGTCCCGTTTGGATACAAAATCATTTTGAAGATTGAATCACTTTCTGAAATTAACACAAACTGTGAAGAGGGCGCCACCCTCAGTGTCTGTTGTAATTATGACATCACATATCATTTTCGTTCGACAACAACTAGGATAGTAGACTGTGGTGATCCATAAACGCGCCCCGTCTCCACTTGAAGAGAAGGTCCTTCGTCACGTAGAAGAGAACCCGACGTCGTGATACTCGATACACTGTCCATACCATTGGATCCTGCAGAGCACACAGGTCACAGATGATTGTCTCCAATGTGTGCGTTCCGTCAAGGGGGTGACTTGAAAGTGATACGATCTTCAAACTTATTTTATATCCAAATAGTACATTTTCTGACATGGTTTCCTTGTCAAAACTTTACCTACTAAGTCTCCTCTACATCCAATAGAAGCCTGTAATAGAAACTGTCAAACACGCTGCATAATAGTAATAAAATCCAGAGAGGCACACAAAATATTTTCATGAATGAATGCTTACTTTAAACGTGAATGAGATCACTCACATCAACAAGGGAATCGGCACTACGCTAATCGGTTACATTACTGGTTATAGAAATCAATTTCACAATTCCGGAAGTGAAGCATGCCTCTAAGTTAATTGGAAATTTGTGGTAAGGTGTTATGGGACCAAACTGCTGAAGTTGTCGGTCCCTAAGCCTACATACTAGTTAATCTAACTTAAACTAACTTACGCTATGTACAACACATACACCCATGCCAGAGGGAGGACTCAAACCTACTCTAAGTTAAGTGTGGTGTCACCGCCAGACACGACACTTCTAGGTGGTAGCCTTTAAATCGGCCGCGGTCCGGTAGTATACGTCGGACCCGCGTGTCGCCACTATCAGTGATTGCAGACCGAGCGCCGCACAAGGCAGGTCTAGAGAGAGACTTCCTAGCACTCGCCCCAGTTGTACAGCCGACTTTGCTAGCGATGGTTCACAGACAAATTACGCTCTCATTTGCCGAGACGATAATTAGCATAGCCTTCAGCTACGTTATTTGCTACGACCTAGCAAGGCGCCATGATCAGTTTCTATTGATATTGTAAATCATGTACCGTCAAGAGCGACGTTCGTCATTAAATGGATTAAAGTTAAGTATTCCACCAGATACTTCCGTTTTTCTCAATTTTAATTCCCTTGTCATGTTCCAGACCTGACGCCAGCTTGCGTGAGCTAAAACGCGTGCATTTCGGCCTCCTTTAGTAACCCTGTGTTGGCTCTTCTGCCAACCACAACATTAAGTTCAAGCCATTAGAAACAGGCAGATGTGTGGTTGCAATTGAAGACTGTTAGTCTCTTCCGCGCACTGCGATGAACTTGCGTCTGTGATACCAAATCCTCAAGAGACAGCGATAAAAGGAAATGAAGCACTTGAGAATAAAAATTAACTCGGAAACTACAATTATTAATGAGTGCTTAATTTGGATATCAATTTCTTAATGGTGACTGGGTGCCCGAGGTATGATAATTAGATGATGACGCATAATTACGGATGAACCTTTCCCTGATTTTTGTGTTTGATTTAGTTACGTTAAACAGGTTACTATCACCAGGTTTTTGGGCGAATTTTAGTACTTCCATGTGATTGGATATACATGCAAGGTGGAGCTGGCCATAACAAGATGCCATTGTGTGGCCACTGAACTTTCCAAAGAGCTACTTCAAGAACTGCAGCAAAAGACACAGGTTGACCATAAAAATGTTGTCACTTTCGTCTGTCGACAACTTTCTTTGATAGAAAAAATTTTAAACTGCAACCAGTGGCCCTCGCTGTTGGACCACCTTGGAGAGATCAAGATGCGTTTCCACATTAGGTATAGTCAGACTCCGTACCACATGGACCTGAAGTATTTGTTGTAGCAGTTTGCTTGGTTGCTGGAGCATCTGTTCAAAGAAGGCGTCCTGATTTCGACTTGCAAACCATTTGAACATGTAGTAGCTACCACTAAATGCAGGACCACTATAAAAGATTCATTCGGTTTCAAAGCTCTATGTTTTCCAAAGTATTACATGTAAAATATGACTGATTCAGGAATAGAACCGTAAATTCACCAAGACTGAATTTTTCACCCTACAAATGTTCTATGAGTGCCCCTCTGGTCTCACAACACAGTCACCACAGCAGCATTGATGTAAACACGGTCCTCAGTGTAACCTCAAAGGAAAAAAGCCACAACGTGTAAGGTCACGGGGCCAGGGCGGCCAAGTGAGCAGAGCCACATCACCTTAGGTAATGGCGAACATCGAAGCTTTCGTCTTGTTGGAAGATGGAATCAGCAATCAGCTGTGGAAACAACCACAGCTACAACATACCACCGTAAGTGGTACCCGTCATAGTTTCCTCACAGAAAAAAAAGGTCCATACAGCTTCGTCTGTGACATTGCACAGCAAACATTAACCTTCGGCGAATCTGGTACATGCGCCAGAATTTCATGATGATGTTCAGTGCCCCAGAAACTCACACTGTGGCGATTAACCTTTGCAGATAAAGGAAGGTTGCTTCGTCGCTGAATAACAGCTGGGAGGGGAAATTTGCATTCTCAAGTGCTTCCTTCACTGTGATGCAAAATTGAAGGCGCCGGCCATAATGTTCCGGTCTTAAATGTTTCGCGATCTGCAGACGCAATGGTTTGAAATGTAACCGCCTTCGCAAGATCTTCCACCCAGTTTGCTGTGGTGTTCCAAGTTCGTGGCTTGCTCAGACCGTTGATTTTTTAATTTTTTAAAATTTTATTTATTTATTTTGATTGTGTACGAAACTTTCCCTCACCCTCTCCCAATAAAAGTATCTGTTCTCAGAGGCCCTAGTTCCACTGCGGCTAACTTTTCCTGGTGATTTACTTTTCTGTTCCCAGAGTGAGATTTTCATTATGCACCTGAGTGTGTGCTGATACGAAACTTGGTCGACCAGCAGTTCCCGTTTACAGAGAGAAACAGTAGTACCCTGAAATTGTCGATACCAACGCATAATGCTCTGTTTAAATGGCGATTCTTTTCTCTTATCACTTCTGAATGGACGCTGTACTTTTGTAATAGATAAACGTCTAGCATATTCCAACCTACAAAAGCTCTTTTCTTGCCGCCATTTTGTCAAGGCACTGAACCCGTATCTCACCTGGCGGACACAATGCAAAATCGGTGAATTTACCGTTCTGTTCTTACATCAATTACATTTTCACTATTCTGCTGCTATCGTACCATCATTTGAGAGAATATCTCCAGTGACGGCTCGTGAGTATACGTTTTGGGCGTTCACAAGTTTTCCGATTCTGATAAATTTGAGAGTGTGAAATTAATAGCGTCTGCTGTATAACAGTTAAGCTTATCAACAAGTTTATGCAACTAGAGCCACTGTCGATAATAATAAAAACACTATCAATAATAATAAAAACAGTAATGATAATAAGAATTATTATAATATGCATATCTTATCCGAGAAAAGAAAGAATTGTTTTGTGGAATCTTGTTATTTTGTACATATTTAAGTACAGTTTAGGGCAGTAACGAAATAATGTGTAAGCTTTGGCAGTTCTCCATTTCGAGTTATTTATTAATTGAAGTTTTAGTGCGTTTCCAATTTTCGAACAAATGTACAAGATTTCTAACTGATGTAGTAGTTCACGAATTTACTTCCGGTCTGAAAATCAGATATTCTTACGCTGCATCCACACAACAACTCGTGCTAACTGTACACTTCCTTGTTAAATGTTCGCTTGAAGTCATGCTTATTTGATTTCGTCACTCTCCCAATAAAAGTATCTGTTCTCAGAGGTCCTTGTTCCACTGCGGCTAACTCTTCCTGGTAATTTACTTTTCTGTTCCCAGCATGAGATTTTCACTCTGCACCTGAGTGTGTGCTGATATGAAACTTCTTAGCAGATGAAATCTGTGTACCGGACCGAGACTCGAGCTCGGCGTCTTTGCCTTTCGTGGTTAAGTGCACTATCGACTGAGATATCCAAGCACGACTCACGGCTCGTCCTCACTGCTTTACGTTTCTGCTAGCATTTAAAACAGATGCAACATAGTTCTTGTTTACACTGCACATGAAAGCCGATTCCTGTACACTAAACATGTGACTCCAAACACAGAGTACCGTTTGTGGAAATGATTAAACTTAAGTAGTAATGTGTCAGCATGGTGATTTGACTAGAATACAAATGAGGTACTGAGATCCATTAGGGCCTAAAGCACGCTGCTGTCGATTCCACATTTAAGTGGATATCAGAGGAACCAGTGAGACATGTTTTTGTGAATTTTCATATATACAATGTGGGCCTACAGCACATATAAATCTGACTCACCATAAGATCAACAGCTTTAAGAAGCAAGAGTAAATGCTGCAATCGATAGTGCCGTGTTTTAGACCCATATGATTCTCACCGCCTCAAATGGATTACTGTGTGATGAAATTCATAATTTAATATACTGTAAGTCATTCAGAAACCCACAAAATAGGTTTGCTGCCAGTACGATTATAACATATACTGGCGTGTATTCTAATTTTATTACAGTATGTAGTGAATGAAATAGCATACCTGAGAAATGTACTAACATTTATAATACGTTCATCATAAGAATAAACCTGATGTAAGCAATGCAGAGTGTGTTCCTTCTTTGCTGGAACTTCATTGGATTTCCGTTTTACGTGGGACTGCGGCCAAGCTGTCAAGTACGACAATAAGGGTACGTTTTGTGCTATGCGTTACGCGCACATGACTTAGCGGTAATACGGGACAACAGCTTTACCGGCGCATTTAACTTGTACACCACTGGCCGGTCAGCTGGTACAGTTAGCCTGCAGCGACGTGGCCAGCTGCAGTTCACACGTAAAAAGAGACGAGCAGAGGAGCAATACAGCTTCGAATGTCAATTTATTTTTAATCAGAATGAAATAATACACTGGAAATCTCCCACAAAACGCTCCTTAGACGACTAGACGGAAACCACAACCCGTTATCGTTTTTAGCTAACGTACTATTGTAAGTAAAATCAAGAATGATGAAAGTTCCTGACTTAACCACAGGGTCATTTTTCATTTTTCTGCATAAGCTGTGTATGGCGTATGAGAGTATTGAAGTATTTCATCGTATAGTTAAATATTGAAGCCACAGAAGGTATTAATTACAGTCAGTAGGCTGGTAATCTCTTAGCTCATGCCTTATCTGAATCCGAGAAATACATTTCAGTACCCGAAGTGTCACATGCTACGTTGATAACGAGCCTATCAACAAAGGAAGCCAACTAGGCACAGCATTTTCTTTCCTTCTTTTACGACGAGCCGAGCCTTTCTGTATTCCGCCAGCGTTCGGCAGTGACGTGTGAAAAAGCTGCTTGCAATAGTTCCAGTACGGGTGGCAGTTTTGTTACTTCTCGGGCAAAATCCTGCAGCTTGGCTCCAGATCAGTTCTGTTGGGTTAATATTGTAAGGGTACAGTAGCAAATGTAAAAATGCAGCATTTGTATTATGTGTTCGATGCTGTGCAAATGACTGTTTCTCACATTTCTACGATACTTATCTATGTCTGTGGTGTAAAACGATGGACATCAGATAAAGAGGATTTAGTTTTTTTCGTTATTGCCTTAAAAATTAAATTATGTTTTCTTCATTCAAACATCTTTTATGAACAGTCTGTCATAAAACATCGATAATTAAGAATTTGTATTTGAAATGGAAACGGCAATTGGAAACAATGACACGTGCATTATTCATAAAAATGATGATGAGTTTTATAATTACGATATGTAGGTATTTCAAACTGAACGAGAAAAAAAAATAGTGTCGGGGAGATTTGAAACACCGCACAAATAACATCTTTGGTTCATATTCCAATTCGCTACCGACTGCAGTGTATACAACGCTAGGAAAACTTCAAAGTCGATTATCTCCGTAAATTTATGAAAAAGCATTAAGAACAATCTATTTTTCAGCACTTTTTAACCGTGATGCACGTGCGTGTTTCACTGCGGAACAGAAAGCACCCTCGGCCAATTTCAGACTGCGCATTAAGGCTTGGCGCACACAGGTACAGCATTTCACGTGAAGCAAAATGTTGCGCAACGTTTTGCTGCAATAGTTTTGCTTCTTTGCTACTCCAGTGTGTGGGAGGTAATATTTTGTTTCAAGCAACAGTACATAATACTGTTTGTATTGTTCTCCTCCACTAGTGGCGCAATTAACATGTGTGACGAAGTCAACATAGCTATTATTGCCTATTGGCAGTTTTTGCAAATGCTGGACTCAAATGAAAGGAAACATTGAGTTCACTTGATGAGTCAGAGGAAAGACATTAAGTCTTTCCTCACAGAACTGAAATCAGATCCGGGAAAGTTTTACAGTTATTGTAGAATGAGTGTCAATAGTTTTGAAGTGTTGTTGGAACTTGTCGGAGACAAAATTTCCAAAAAGGACACTAATTGGAGATGCAGAGCGACTGTTAATAACTTTAAGGTAAGTTTAATTTACTGCAATTAGGATTCAAACGGTTATGTAAAATGTGCAGTTATCACAGTGTTTACCTATGACACTTGATGAACTTTGTAAGTATCGTAATTTGCCTCATAATAAATTTATAATTAAAATTTATAATTAAATTTTGTAATGTGGAACATCTATACCAGTGGTTCTCAACCTGTTTACTGCTGAGGGCCACTTCTTACAGAATCCGAGGCGGACCACGTACAATATTTCGTTTTTAAATCAGTCATGAGAATATTTTTTTTCTTTTAGCCAGCAATTCACAATTCATATATGAACAGAAATGGGACATCCATATAAAATCAATCGGCTATTTAGTCTTTTAAATTTGTTTAATTTCTTCATTTATCAAGAAAATAGTTGAATTTATTTTGTACATTTTGGTTTCTATATGTTGCTCATATTGTAAAATGATGGTACATAAATTCAAGTCTTTTGGCTTAAATATCATGCTCACAGAACATAATAAATAAGCGCTACTTATATATACGGTCACACATGTCATTATGTGAAATGAAATGAAACCATAAGTTTTATTAATGTATTTTATTAATTGTAGTTGTTGTTGTGGTCTTCAGTCCTGAAACTCGTTTAATGCAGCTCTCCATGCTACCCTATCCTGTACAAACCTCTTCATCTCCCAGTACTTACTGAATCTTACACCCTTCTGAATCTGCTTAGTGTATTCATCTCTTGGTCTCCCTCTACGATTTTTACCCTCCACGCTGCCCCCCCCCCTCCCCCAATGCTAAATTGGTGATCCCTTGATGCCTCAGAACATGTCCTACCAACCGGTCCCTTCTTCTGGTCAAGTTGTGCCACAAACTTCTCTTCTCCCCAATTCTATTCAGTACCTCCTCACTAGTTATGTGATCTACCCATCTAATCTTCAGCATTCTTCTGTAGCACCACATTTCGAAAGCTTCTACTCTCTTCTTGTCCAAACTATGTATCATCCATGTTTCACTTCCGTACATGGCTACACTCCAAACAAATACTTTTAGAAACGACTTCCTGACACTTAAATCTATACTCGATGTCAACAAATTTCTCTTCTTCAGAAACTCTTTTCTTGCCATTGCCAGTCTACATTTTGTATCCTCTCTACTTCAACATCATCAGTTATTTTGCTCCCCAAATAACAAAACTCCTTTACTACTTTAAGTGTCTCACTTCCTATTCTAATTCTCTCAGCATTACCCGACTTAATTCGACTACACTCCATTATCCTCGTTTTGCTTTTTGTTGATGTTCATCTTATAGCCTCCTTTCAAGACACTGTCCATTCCATTCAACTGCTCTTCCAAGACCTTTGCTGTGTCTGACATAATTACAATGTCATCGGCAAACCTCAAAGCTTTTATTTCTCTTCCATGGATTTTAATACCTACTCCGAATTTTTCTTTTGTTCTCCATTGCTTGCTCAATATACAGATTGAATAACATCGGCTACAACCCTGTCTCACTCCCTTCCAACCACTGCTTCCCTATCACCCCCGTTGACTCTTAGAACTGCCATCTGGTTTCTGTACAAATTGTAAATAGTCTTTCGCTCCCTGTATTTTACCCCTGCCACCTTTAGAATTTGAAAGAGAATATTCCAGTCAATGTTGACAAAAGCTTCCTCTAAGTCTACAAATGCTAGAAACGTAGGTTTGCCTTTCCTTAATCTTTCTTCTAAGATAAGTCGTAAGGTTAGTATTGCCTCACGTGTTCCAATATTTCTACCGAATCCAAACTGATCTTTCCGAAGGTTGGCTTCTACTTGTTTTTCCATTCGTCTGTAATGAATTCACGTTAGTATTTTACAGCTGTAGCTTATTAAACTGATTGTTCGGTAATTATCACATCTGTAAACATCTGCTTTCTTTGGGATTGGGATAATTATATTCTTCTTGAAGTCTGAGTGTATTTCGCTTGTCTCATACATCTTGCTCACCAGTTGGTAGAGTTTTGTCAGGACTGGCTCTCCCAAGGCCATCAGTAGTTCTTATGGAATGTTGTCTGCTCCCGGGGCCTTTATTAATCATAAAATAAAATTGATACTAAACGAAATAAAACAATACTGTTCAATGGAAATTCAAAATATAATTCTTACATTATAATGGAACGTCAAAACATATGTTTCAAGGAGAGTTACCTTTTTTTGAACCACAAAAGGTTATTTGAATTATCATAGTCACCAAGCTGTAAAAGATTATATTCGTCTTGAGCAGATATCTGAGATGGTGTCGAATCACCTGACGAGTTTCTGCCATGAGAACTGCAGGAAGTTGATGCTGGTGAAATCTGAGGGACATTCGGTTGTCCTGAATAAACCCCTTCTTCTTGATCAAGATAGTTGTACAGCTGTTTTACATGTTTTGAAACGTCTTTGAGAGGTGTCAGGCAATTTTTCAATTTCCTGCATTGACCTCTAAAATAAAGCATCACAGGATGTTCTTATGATTATGTTTTTTGGGTAATCGATTTTAAATATGCAGCCATTGTTTCAGCCACTACCTCTGCTGGTGTCTTAGCCTTTTTTTCCTTGGATTCATTTCGACCGTTGCTGCAAGTGAAGATAAAGTACCAGCGACTGCGGCAACATCTGTCTCAGTTGTGGGTTGTTCCAAGTTCCCTTCTATCCCTTCCTCAGCTGCTACATCTGTTCGCGTTAGAGCCATATTGCTGGTTGTACTTTTTGGATGTCCACTGTAGGGCAGCAAAAAATTCATTGCATCAGCCAAATACCACTTTTTCTTGTTCCCACCTGATCCACTTGGCATTTTTTTTCAGCTCACACAGATATCTCGCGTATGAGATCCTCAGAACGTGCCACTTGGACTTGCACTCATTACCTAAAACAAAACGACAAAATTAGTAAAATAAGTTAAATGCTACTGGGGATAGATTTAAATACGTCTATGTTGGTGCAACGACAGTCATAAAAATAGTAGCTGAGACATGTACTTATATTTGGGAAGTACTGTCACCGTTGTATATGATGACTGAGCCTACACCTGAAAAATGGGCATCGGTAGCTGAACGCTTTGAAGACTTGTGGAATTTTCCAAACTGCTTTGGCGCAGTAGGTGGAAAAAATATAAGAAATGAGGGACCATGGAACCGTGGATTAGCCTACTACATTTACAAGAACTTACACTCTATCATGCTACAAGCAGTTGAAGATGCTGAAGGAAGCTTTCTGATAGTTGGCGTAGGGGTACCGGGAAGAAACAATGATGCTAGTGTTTTTCTCTCTTTGAGCTTTGGACAGAGATTCGTTGACAAGAGGTTAAATCTCCCTGTACCCCGATTGTTGTACCCAAAGAAAAACGTTTCGTTTCTTTACGTGTTTGTAGCTGATGATGCTGATGATGCATATCAATATGATGAAACCATTTCCAAGATCAACACTTCTAAGTACGACAGAAAAATATACAATTACAGGATATCTAGAGCTCGCAGAATAGTAGAAGGCGCGGTTGGTAAGATGGTTAAAAAATACAGAGTTCTTGAGCAAGCAATGCTCGTTTAGCCAGATGTCAAAAACAAATTGTATTAGCCTGTTGTGTGTTGCACAGTTTCATAAGAAAAAGGGAAGGAAAACTAGCCGAAGTCTATGATGAGCTTATGCATGTTGTTGAGGTTGATGAAGAACCACAGCAGGCTGGAACACGAGTCTCAGGAACAGCCTACAAAGTTAGAGAAAGCTACGTTCGGTTTTTTAATAGCCCAACAGGTGCTGTTCCTTGGCAAGACACGATGGCCTTCTGTAATTAAGATATCAATCAATGGGTGATGAATTATTAACGTATAGAGCTGAGTGTATAAACGAACTTACGTACAAAAGTAAAGATGACGATTAAATTATTACCTTATTATCTTACTAAATAGTAATTTACAAACAATTTAGAAATATTTTTGTTTAAATCTTAATAAAACATTATGTTTAAAGCTGTAAAACGATTGAAAGAAGAGGTTTTCAAAATATAAACACTTTTATAACTCATGAAGGTCATTCTTGATAAAACTGCACGAATTTTATTACTTTGTTTCTTAATTATACATTTCTTACCTGAGATCTTCATTTCCTGACCTTTGTGTTGCCATGCTTTGGCGATCACGTCCTGGTTGTGGTGATCTTTCCTGGTAATCACGTACAACTCGGGTCTGATTTCCACGAGGGCTACAAGTTTATCAACATCGATAACAGTATCGTCGACCACGCCTGTTTCAGTCATTACACAACACACTTGACTAAAACACAGATCCGAAAACACAAAGCAGATGCTTCTGTACGGTCAGAGCTGGGCGTGACAGCTGTAGTGGTGGTTAGTGGAAGGGAGTTGACGCATGTGCAGAACGTTTTGCTCCTTGAAACATCAAGCATCGTGCTGTATCGGATCCAGGCGTCGAGCAACTGCTGAAATGTTTCAAGGCGTTGCGAAACGCCTCACAACGTTTGCTCAAACTGAAATACATGAATTGCTCGTACCCAGCAAAACATTTTGTTTCGCAACACTTGCGCGCCCAGCCTAACATCGCGACAATAAAAGAACAACGCTGCAGAGGCTGTGACTGTAGACGTTTTTTGAAAACTACGTAGGTAAAGCGTGATTAAGAGAAACATTTATGGCTTTTAATACATTTGAATATCTTAATGTTTCATTTAACGTAACTTAGTAATAAGATATTTAATACATAAGTAGGACCTAATTCCATGAGCGTAACAACACCAGTGTACGTGTGCTACGGCTTCTTACCAATCATCGTGTTTGTGCTTGTTTACATCAGGTTTATTCTTATGATGAACGGGTTATAGTCTCCAGCTGCGCGTTGAAATGCCACTTAGCCCTGTGCAGCAGAGGTTTGGGCCGGTGGACTTCTCAGAGTACAGCTCTTATGGTCGCCCCGAAAGCTCTGGTGTCTCAGTCTATGCGTGTCCTATTAACCTGCGTACAATTTTCATGTTCCACTGCTTACAACCAAGGGAAATGAACAGGGTCGCTGAAAGTTCACTATCGAATCCATGGCTCTGTGTATCTCTTTTATGTTTAATTGCATCATTATGTGATATTTAGGGTTATTATTTTCATAGTGCTTTTTTATGCTATTGGATATCCCACCCACCGCCTGAATAAGTTTGTAAATGTCTCGCCAGAGTGCACTAGAGTGTGGTAACAAACTATCACCACCCAGCGAGAGTTTCACGAATGACTGGAGGAAACATACCCCATGAGCGAAATATGTCCCGTTACTTTAGTTTCCTTACTTGCTGACTGCGGATAATGTGTGTTGTTAGCAAGCTTCATTTTGTGAGTGCATGCGTTTAGTGAGTTGCATGTTCTTGCGAATAACAGCAGCATACGACGAGTTCGAAAACAACACAATATGAATTGGGTGTGGAATTTGTCAGGTAAAATTTTGGAACATGCGGTTAAGATGAAAGTAAAGGAACTAGGTGCCCCCAGACCCGATGTAAACGTGGATCAAGGACAATATCTGCGAAAATCCAGATAAGGGAATACAAGCAATTTCTACAGACCAGTGTATACTGTAGATGAGCCATTTTGTGCGCTATATCACTTAATTTGCTTATTTTTGTAATACACAAGTAAAAATACAATGTGTAATTTACCATGGCAGTTGTTCAGGTTGCTCACATCATCCAATCAGAACGAAAGATGGGTGACATCATGAAGACATCACTGTTTTCTCATGCGAACTCATAAACGCCGCGGTTTTTCAGCAGACAAAACGCTGAACATTTGAAGTTAAGAAACGAATATATCAAATAAATTAAGCATGCACCAAAGCTAAGATACACTGCATTAAAGATATCTCCAAAACGGATCTTTTAGTACGATTTTTTGTGGTAAACTGTCGGGGGGATGGGGGGGGGGGGGGAAGGTTTAAATGGCTCTGAGCACTATGAGACTTAACTTCTCAGCTCATCAGTCCCCTAGAACTTAGAACTAATTAAACCTAACTAACCTAACGACGTCACACACGTCCATGCCCGAGTAAGGATTCGAACCTGCCACCGTAGCGATCGCGCGGTTCCAGACTGTAGCGCCTGGAACCGCTCGGCCATTACGGCCGGCAAACTGTCGGGAAATGTTACGTTTGGAGATAAATAAGCTACCTACAGATTTTATCTTGGAGTTAACTTTTGGTGTTATATAGTAGTTGATTATGTAACGGGAAGAAGATACAGTTTGTAAATGCTTGGCTAGAGTGTGATATTTGTCTGGTGAACTTATTATTCTCTTCCACACACCAATGCTGTAGAGTGAAGCATGGAATTATTTTTTGAGCTGTTTCACAGCTGCAGAGAGCAAACAAGAAAGAGTACCTCTGTTCTGACAGGTCATAGCTCCGCGACTACCGCCTGGCACGAAGCTCGTGGCCAGCGACATCAGCCCAGAGATGTTGGAGTTCTGCAGGCTGCACAACGCACTGCCCGGCACCATTACGTACGAGCTCTTTGACGCAATGACACCTCACCTGGAGAAATCTTCCGTATGGCAGTACGCACCCTTCGGCAAGGTGTTCGCCGTGATGGTCATGCAATGGCTGTCTGACAACAGGTATTAGAACATGGAACATACATAAAACTGAACAAAGAACTGAACGTCTTGGCAGAATAGGAAATCCAATAAACAGTTTATGGGTGCTGCAAGTGTAAAGTAGGTGTAGCAAGCATACCATCTGCTGTCTGTAGTGTGTCAAATGGCTCTGAGCACTATGGAACTTAGCTTCTGAGGTCATCAGTCCCCTAGAACTTCAAACTATTTAAACCTAACTAACCTAAGGACATCACACACAGCCATGCCCGAGGCAGGATTTGTACCTGTGACCGTAGCTGTTGCGCGGTTCCAGACTGTAGAACCGCTCGGCCACTTTTACCGGCTCTGTAGTGTGTCATCCAAGTTGGTAGCATCTGCCACTGTCACTGAGTGGGGAGACCAGGAATGCAGGGTGTATAATAGCACATCTCAGAAATATTAGAGTTTATTCTTGACATTACAACATTATAAAACTTCATATGTACGTGAGAGTGTTGTACCTGGAGAATGGTGCACCTAGCAATTCATAATATTTCCCAGTAGGTGTTTCAATGTAGTAACTGATTTCACTGTCACATGGAGGAAGGCGTACTACTCATTTCCTATTGTTTCTGTCGTTGCGGGACACAAGATTGTGTTCTGTGCAGGACTCGTAAATATTTTGAGTTCCACACACTTAAGTGCTGTGTGATATATTAAAGCTACTTGGAAGACACCGTTATTTCTTAGGTAAAGAATTCTATATTTTTTAGAAGTAGGTTTATAACAAGTGAACAGTTAAGCCATACTTCGTCTGTAATACACCGTCTTTTATGATGAAAATAATAGTTATATATAATATAATTAAAAATGAACTGAGATTCTGTGTTTTCTTAATATTTTCACCTGTCTTCTAAACGAAAATTTGTGCTAGTTGCCAATAGCTTCTATTTCTGAACGTATTTAACTTGTAGTAGCCTTTTGATAATACGCCTACATAGTGTGACGTCACTTCCTGATCATTGATGAGTACTAGAGCAATAATGTAACAGACAGACTATTAAATGCAGTAATGAGAAGATTTAACGTGTGCATTTAGAGTTCAGTAAACTAGACGTCCCTTGGTGCAATACCATGTTCTACGTTGGAACATTTTTTTCACATCTGAAAAAACCTTATTTCTCCCGAGGAATTTTTATAGTTCCATAAATAAACAGCAGAACACGAAAAATGAATGCTATCATACTGTATGTTAAAATTCTATCACAAGGCTGACTAGAGGTGAAAGACTCCAAACTGTTCCAAAGTATAACACACTCCTCTACATGGATCCGAAAATTTTTCGTTATGGAGGAATGAATGAAAGGTTTTATAATTCACGGCAAAAATTGATTCATTTACCAAATACGTTTACATGTACGAAAGGACTTATAATTTATGGGACAAAAATTATACACTCATGAGCCAAAACATTATGACCACCTGCTTAATAATGTGTTTGTCCGTATTTGGAACGAAATATGTCACTGATTCTGCGTATCAGGGACTCGACAGTTCGTTGGTAGGTTTGTGGAGATATGCACAGGTCATGTAATTCGCGTAAATAACTGGCCGCTGATTTGCGTACGCGGTGATATCGTCCGATAGCGGCCCAGATGGGTCGCATAGGATTTACATCAGGCGAATTTGGTGGCCGAGACATCAACGTGAGTTCACAGTAATGCTCCTCAAACCACTGCAGCACGGTTCCGGCTCCGAGACACGGACACTTGTTATGCTTATAATGCTGAAAGATGACATCGCCATCAGTGAAGACACCAAACATGAAAAGGTGTAAGGTGGTACGCAGCTGTCAGCGGATCTTTGGTTACTACCACAGGTCCTACGCAAACGCAGGAGTATGCATTCCATAGCATAATCTGCTCCCACCAGCCTGCGTCCTTGCAGCCTGCAGCTCTGTTCACCTCAATGACGGCGTTTGTGGAGACGACCATCGACATACGGTAGCTGAAATGTGATTCACCCGAAAAGCCGACACTTTTCCATTGATCGACGGTCGAATCGCGATAGTCCCGTACCCGCTGCAGTCGCAGTTGACGATGTCGTTGGATCAACATGTGAACACGTAGGAGTGGTCTGCTGCGGAGCTCCATGTTAAACAATGTACGGTGAACGGCGTGCTCCAAAACACTTCCGCATCCGCCAGCCCTGTGCGCTTTCGACAGAGAGAGCACAGAGCAGACAAGCCTCCGAATCCCACGTTCTGTGAAGAGTCGTGGATGTCCAACAATTTACCACCTAGTAGTAGTTTCACTGTCTTTCTACCTCTTTCCGTAGATGCTCAGAAGAGTAGCATATGAACATTCGACCAACTTCGCTGTCTTCGAGACATTCGTCCACAGGCTCTGCGTAATAACAATCTGCTCTTTGTTAAAGTCTCTTATCGCAATGGATTCCCCATTTACAGCCCTTATCTTCATTATTCCCAAGTCCGTGTCTGCTCCGCTTTCATACTTCTGTTAGCTGTTACCGCTTCACGTGGTCGTAACGCCAACAGGCGAGCACAGAGCGTCGCGGTGGGCAGTGATGTTTTGGTTCATCATTGTAGGTTTGCCAAACCTATTTACATTTTTAAAAAGTCGCTCGTAGGTCCCTCCTCCTGCCTCTATGACTCCCTTAGCCTGCATTTCATATGTTGCAGTACGTGCCATTTGTATTTATTCAAATTCATTTTGGATATGCTCCCTCAAGCTATCGACATTGGGTATGTGAGCTCAATAAAGGATTTTAAACGTCTAAAAAACAACAAAAGAAAACAACAACAAAAAAACATGGAATTCAAATCTGCCGATATGGTAGGCAATGCAATGGACCCCCTCGACCAATTCAGCTGTTTGGATACTAGTTGTCGAGATACCGAAGAACTAGTTGTTTAAAGTCAGGCGGACTACCATCGAGCCTAAACCATATCGACTGGATAACGACTAAACGTACATCGTTTAGTAAATAAAGCAATTCGCCTCGGAGGAGACTTAGATTCGTTTACGTTTCGGAAAGAAGTAGGGGCCAATGAGAAGATCATGAATGATTCCTCTCTATCTGTTGAGGATGAACCTGTTTTGACGACTATTTTGTCGTACTTCAAGAGGGTTTCGTAAGCCCAGTCGTGATTGTTACGATGGTAACTGAAGATCCCGTCACATGAAAGGCTGGCCTCATCAGTGAGTAAGGTACACGTTAAGAATTGCTAAACGTAGCACACTGGCCAAACATGTATTGAGGGAAAGTTATTCTTGGATAAAATTCTGCCCCGTTTATCCTTGCGCTAGTTGGAGGTAATACGTGTACAGAAGATTTTTATTCTGAATGTTCCAGATCATGATGTAATTAAAGCCTTCGCTTCTAGTAACTGTCCTAAATTACTTATCTCCTTAAATCTCGTTTCCCCATGAGTCGTTTTACCAGAAAATCTTTAACTTGTACACCTATGAATTCTTTTTATATCTGCCGTTATGATTATTATTATTATTGTTATTATTATTATTTTTATCATCATTGTTGCTATTGTTGTTGTTGACACTTTTATCACTATTAGTGGCAGCAGCATCAGTAGTAAAAGTACTGCCAATATTAAGTTTATTAGTTCATAATATTACTTGCTCACATTCTTGCTATAGATCCTCAAATAATTTTAATACTATCTGTCATATTAGATTTGTCATTTCTTAGGTAACTATGATGTAGAAAAGATACTGTATGTGTGAAACCCTGGTCCTGTGTAAGAGAGGGCCTGGTGGCCCTAGTCAGATCAGGATAAATAAATAAGTAATAGATAAAATAAACCCTTCAGGAGTTATTTAAGTGATAGAGGAACTGAGGGATTACAAGACAAATTGTGAGGAGCCGTTAAGACGCTTTAGGGAGAATTACACGGAGTATTTGTTTGTGCCCAACGGTCTAGTACCGACAGAGATAGTCTGATGGAAAACCATCCACCCTCTCCTCACCCACGCACCCCCTACCCTAAAGAAAGGCAATGCATAACTGTAGACCGGTGTTTCTTCGTATAAAGACATACACTAACTTACCAAATGAAGAATGTTTCACATAATCTCAGAAGTCATAATGAATGGTTCGTTTTACAGACGTGCCATTCAGAATATGCATAAGCTGCTGGTACCAGGAGGAGAAGCTGTCTTTACCGTATTAGCTAAGAGTGTCCATTTGGCTGCTTATGAAGAACTGGCGAAAGACCCTCGCTGGGCTCGGTACATGAAGGTAACGTACAGGCGCAAACAGCGCTCGCTTAGTATTATTTTATGATTTGATCATTGACATTTGATCAGTGCATTAGCCAGATATCCTCTCTTGCTCAGTCATAAGCACAACTATTAACTACGGAGAATTTATTCAGTCAAATTATGGGGACATCATTTGGCTGAGAGACTATTGTAAATATGAAGACTCAAGAGAAGCACTTGTTTTCTTTGGGCCACGTTTCTGAACGAAATTATTCTCTCTTTTTGTCTTGCATCGCCTAATCGATTTGCAGGATACAGCTAAATATTGTGTCCTGCGAATAAAAAGCCTAATACAGTTACAAACCCCTACGAACCATGGACCTAGCAATGGTGGGATTGGTTGTGTGCCTCAACTATAGAGATATACTCGCACATATAATAGATGCAACAATATACGGAGCCTATGAGGAGTATCCGAGTAGAGACTAGATTAACATACTGTTCCTGAAGAGAGACAGCATAATTTTCATTAGTTGCAGGAGCAACTGTCTGGATGATCTGGCTTTGTAACATTAACCATCATAGCCTTGCTTTTTTGGTGTTACGAATAGCTGAAAGAAGCGGAAAGATACAGCAATTGTTTTTCCCGAGGGGATGCAGCTCTATTGGATGGTTACGATATCCTCTTCGATAAAATGGTTTACCGTTCGGATCTCAGAGCCGTGACTACCTGTAAAAATGTTGTCATCAAGAAAAGCAAAACTGGTAGCCAACGGGTCAGAGCGTTGAATGTTAGATACCTCAATCGGATAGGTAGGTTAGAGAATTTAAAACGAGAAAAGGCTGAAGTTAGATATAGATGGAGTTAGTGAAGTACGATGGCAGGAAGAACAGGACTTCGGCTTAGGTCACCACAGGGTTAACAACACATAATCAAATAAGGGTAATGGAGGAGGAAGCCTAATGAACCCAAATTAAATAAAATATTTATTTAGAAAAATCAATCAATAATTTATTTTGTGAAGGTGAATTCTCCAAATCTTGCTCGTATCTCATCAAATACGAGACGTCACGTTCAAGTCCCGTTTTTTGTTCCTTAAGCAAACTTATGGCTAGTAACAAGAGGCACATTAAGGTTGTTTATGACTTATGCAACCACGATGGAAGCACAAAATAATTTCTATGTCAAGCTTTCATATTAAGGTTCGGTATTCTCGTGCAAATAACTTTAACGAGATTTCACCAGTGGCGGATACAGAAAAACGTCAAGGAGGGGGCGCTAAAGATATCTTTCGCTACCTTTACTTTTACTGCAATAAAAAATAATCAAGTCACACGCAAAGTTTAAGAAAGTTTTATTTAAACTGATTGTACATATATACAAGACAGTGCCATCTTATGATATAAAAAAGTTGCAATTGTGGTTCTATTCCGTAAATGATGAATTCCATGCTCCTATTCTTCCTGGCAAATTGGTTAATTACATCGACACGGGCGCTAAAGACTACACTGTTGAGCGCCAATAACACCATATCCATCCATCCAATTACATCGACAAAAGGACAATCAATGCCAGGGTGAGTGTTCAGCAGAGCTAAACCATTAAGTCTATTCGGCGAATAGTCCGTATTTATAAAGATACTTATCGAAGGTTCTCTGTACAAGACAACAGTAGAAAATTCGCGACATTTCTCGAGCAAATTCCAGACAGAATAACGCATCGAGGTAATTAGAATGGCAGCGACTTTTCTCGTAGGTACACTATGTGATCAAAAGTATCCGGACACTCCCAAAAAATACATTTTTCATATTAGGTGCATTGTGCTGCCACCTACTGCCAGGTACTCCATATCAGCGACCTCAGTTAGACATCGTGAGAGAGCAGAATGGGGCGTTCCCGGAACTCATGGACTTCGAACGTGGTCAGGTGATTGGGTGTCGCTTGTGTCATACGTCTGTACTCGAGATTTCCACACTTCTAAAAATCCCTAGGTCCACTGTTTACGATGTGATAGTGAAGTGGAAACGTGAAGGGACACGTACACCACAAAAGCGTACGGTCGACCTCGTCTGTTGACTGACAGAAACCGCCGACAGTTGAAGAGGCAGACATCTATCCAGAGTATTACACAGGAATTCCAAACTGCATCAGGATCCACTGCAGGTGCTATGACAGTTAGCCGGGAGGTGAGAAAACTTGGATTTCATGGTCGAGCGGCTGCTCATAAGCCACACATCACGCCGATAAATACCAAACGACGCCTCGCTTGGTGTAAGAATCGTGAACATTGGAGAAACATTGTGTGGAGTGACGAATCACGGTACACAATGTAGCGATCCGATGGCAAGGTGAGCGTCATCTGCCGGCGTGTATAGTGGCAACAGTAAAATTAGAAGGCGGTGGTGTTATGATGTGATCGTGTTTTTCATGGAGGGGGTTGAACCCCTTATTGTTTGGCGTGAACTACCACAGCAGAGGCCTACATCCATGTGTTAAGCAACTTCTTGTTTTCCACGGCTGAAGAGAAATTCGGGGATGGCGATTGCATCTTTCAACACGACCGAGCACCTGTTTATAATGCACGGTCTGTGGCGGAATGGTTACACGACAATAACATCCCTGTAATGGACTGGCCAGCACAGAGTGCTGACTTGAATCCTATAGAACACCTTTAGGATGTTTTGGAACGCTGACTTCGTGCCAGGCCTCACCGACCGACATCGATACCTCTCCTCAGTGCTCCACTCCGTGAACAATGGGCTGCCATTCCTCAAGAAAACTTCCAGCACCTGATTGAACGTATGCCCGCGAGAGTGGAGGCTTTCATCAAGACTAAGGATGGGCCAACACCATATTGAATTGCAGCATTACCGATGGAGGGCGGCACAAATTTGTAAGTCATTTTCAGCCGGGTGTCCGGATACTTTTGATCAGATAGTGTATGTGTTAGCTATCTATATGCGAGACGTATAAAACACGATGATGCGGATGCGCGTGCTACATAGGAATGTAAAACTCCTCGAAGAAAACAATAAATTTTGAAAACCTGCAATTTCTAAGAAAAAGTGAAGAAATCGTAGGCTTTTCAGTAAACTGTTTGATTACCTAGACTCGAAGATTTTGTCACTTAAAATGCCTGTTATTAATACAGCGAGAAATTTTTTTTGTCGGTACGCCCCTTTTCAAACAGCGTGTACGTAACCGTTATTCCAAGAAAGTCATCAGTGAACTGGTGTAAACATAAATGAAGTAACTGATTAATATTCCTGAGGCAGTAGTGGCTTATTCGGAAACAGTGCCATCGTGCAGTTTTTATTGCGTACCATTATTGCCTATTTAGGTTTAACTACAGTAGATTAGTTTTATGATAGTTAATTATTAATACATCCAACAGAATTAGTTTCTAATAGTTAGTCCTCAAGTAAGTTTCACTATACTATGGCAATATATCAAGTTTTTACTGATGAAGAAATCTAAGTTTTAGTGACTACCGCTTCGTAAATATGTAGCGATATAGGCTAAAACCAAATGTATTACCATTGCGGTAGACTTATATTTAGTACAGTTAAATTCTATGTTTGAGGCGGCCATGAAGTGTGAACCTAGTATCAAAAATTGTTTTCACTTTTTTTTTGGAATTAATACCTACAGTGGAACTACAGTAAATATTAGATTTTTGGCTTTCTAGAAAATATTTTAGGCAATTTTTGGTATTTAGTAGCTATTCGTAAATTACTAAATATCCACTTTTTTCTTTGAATGAAACTAGTTTTCAATTATTATTTATGCGCGGTGGTCAGAAACAGTCTGCAAACCCTGTAGGGTAGATTGTGCTGAGAAATAACTACTGAGGAAAAAGTCGATGTGTTGTGCCGTTTCCGAGTTAAAGTTAGCCAATCACGCCGTTGCGTAAGCAGATTCAAGCGGCCCACCATATGCAATCAGTGTCAGTAGTTCTCGTAGCGTAGATGATAACGCACGAGACGGCGTAGCCTTTGGCTCCGGTCCAGTCCTTGCTACCGTCCCAGGTCCACTTTTTTATCGCTCTCTTGTTCGGTTTCAGAAACCCCAACGAAGAACACATTTGGCGACACCATCTCTCGCAGGCTGCTTGAATTTGCGTGTCCAATGGTATGGTGGGTTAAGTTTAAAGCCTATTAACTCAGAAAAGGCGCAATGTATCGAATTTTTTGCTAACAATTATTTCTCTGCATAACTTACCCAGCAACGCCCTCATAAGCTTTTCAGACTGTTACTGACCGCGCGCTTTACACTTTTCAGTTCTGTACTGAAATAATGTGAGCGTGTATGAACTAGCTTCTTGGTATTATAGGGACAATTTGATGGTTTGATGATACTGTTAAGTATAAGGGGCATTCAAATGAAGCCCGGTCACTAGTGTAAAATAACGGTAACGATTTTATTAACTCAAAACTGTAGTTATACACAGCTCACATACTCAAAACTAGTCCCCGAAACTGTTGGTACATTTATCCCATTGCGACACTAGCCGGTCGATTCTATCCTTGAGGAAGCTAGTAGGCTGCTGTTGGATCCAGGCCTGGACCGAGTCACACACTTCGCCGGTGCCCACGATAATACCCAGTAACCGATGGATCTCGTCCACGGTGATGCTGCGGTTGTCCACGATCATATCCGGTATGACGACACGATGGGCCTGTCCAGGACGAGCTTCGTCTTCCCGCGACTCCCGCCCCTCAAGGAATCGTTTGCACCATTCCACAACACTTGAACGACTCAGACTGTACTCACAGAGCACAGCCATCACCCGTCGATACATTTCACGGCCTACAACTTCATCCACCGCCAAAAATTGAATCACTCCTCCTTGTTCCTGCTTACTTGCCTGCATGTTCGGTAGTGGACGAGAACTTGTGTGACCACCTTCTCTTCGGCGTGAAACCACACTATGCAACATCAAACGATGGGCACGTGTCAGTCTCTTTACCAATAGATGGTGCCACCATACGCACAATTATTCGGTGCCACCTTACATGTAAGGCAATGGTAGACGCAGTGACCAGGTTTCATTTGAATGAATCTCATATTTTTAAGGGAGTTTTCTATTTGTAATTTGAATAAATTAAATTGGAGTAAACTGCCATCAATCTTGATTACCACTTAAATGAGACATTAAATATCTTAAGTCTTGAATTTGGAGGTATTGTGATTTCCTCTGTTATATCTTATATAAGTTATAGCTTATATAAGTCACAGCTGCAAAATACTAATTCTTTACAGACGAATGGAAAAACTAGTAGAAGCCGACCTCGGGGAAGGTCAGTTTGGATTCCGTAGAAATGTTGGCACACGTGAGGCAATACTGTCCCTACGACTTATCTTAGAAGCTAGATTAAAGAAGGGCAAACCTACGTTTCTAGCATTTGTAGACTTAGAGAAAGCTTTTGACAATGTTGATTTGAATACTCTCTTTCAAATTCTGAAGGTAGCAGGGGTAAAATACAGAGAGCGAAAGGCTAGTTACAATTTGTACAGAAACCAGATGGCAGTTATAAGAGTCGAGGGACATGAAAGGGAAGCAGTGGTTGGGAAGGGACTGAGACAGGGTTGTAGTCTCTCCCCGATGTTATTCAATCTGTATATTGAGCAGGCAGTGAAGGAAACAAAAGAAAAATTCGGAGTAGGTATTAAAATCCATGGAGAAGAAATAAAACTGTTGAGGTTCGCCGATGACATCGTAATTCTGTCAGAGACAGCAAAGGACTCGGAAGAGCAGTTGAACGGAATGGACAGCGTCTTGAAAGGAGGATATAAGATGAACATCAACAAAAACAAAACGAGGATAATGGAATGTAGTCGAATAAAGTCGGGTGATGCTGAGGGAATTAGATTAGGAAATGAGACAATTGAAGTAGTAAAGGAGTTTTGCTATTTGGGGGGCAAAATAACTGTTGATGGTCGAAGTAGAGAGGATATAAAATGTAGACTGGCAATGGCAAGGAAGGCGTTTCTGAAGAAGAAAAATTTGTTAACATCGAGTACAGATTTAAGTGTCAGGAAGTCATTTCTGAAACTATTTGTATGGAGTGTAGCCATGTATGGAAGTGAAACATGGACGATAACTAGTTTGGACAAGAAGAGAATAGAAGCTTTTGATATGTGGTGCTACAGAAGAATGCTGAAGATTAGATGGGTAGATCACACAACTAATGAGGAAGTATTGAATAGGATTGGAGAGAAGAGAAGTTTGTGGCACAACTTGACCAGAAGAAGGGATCGGTTGGTAGGACATGTTCTGAGGCATCAAGGGATCACCAATTTAGTATTAGAGGGCGGCGTGGAGGGTAAAAATCGTAGAGGGAGACTTAGAGATGACTACACTAAGCATATTCAGAAGGATGTAGGTTGCAGTAGGTACTGGGAGATGAAGACGCTTGCACAAGATAGAGTAGTATGGAGAGCTGCATCAAACCAGTCTAAGGACTGAAGACCACAACAACAACAACATCTTAGCTGAGTCCAACAATGAAGAGTAAACACACTTCAAGTTGTCTTTATTATTACGCCATTTTTCGTAGTTGCTGTTATATACATAGTGTGGGCTGTATACAGCAGCAAAACACAGCGTACAACATATTGAATATACACTCCTGGAAATTGAAATAAGAACACCGTGAATTCATTGTCCCAGGAAGGGGAAACTTTATTGACACATTCCTGGGGTCAGATACATCACATGATCACACTGACAGAACCACAGGCACATAGACACAGGCAACAGAGCATGCACAATGTCGGCACTAGTACAGTGTATATCCACCTTTCGCAGCAATGCAGGCTGCTATTCTCCCATGGAGAAGATCGTAGAGATGCTGGATGTAGTCCTGTGGAACGGCTTGCCATGCCATTTCCACCTGGCGCCTCAGTTGGACCAGCGTTCGTGCTGGACTTGCAGACCGCGTGAGACGACGCTTCATCCAGTCCCAAACATGCTCTGTGGGGGACAGATCCGGAGATCTTGCTGGCCAGGGTAGTTGACTTACACCTTCTAGAGCACGTTGGGTGGCACGGGATACATGCGGACGTGCATTGTCCTGTTGGAACAGCAAGTTCCCTTGCTGGTATAGGAATGGTAGAACGATGGGTTCTATGACGGTCTGGATGTACCGTGCACTATTCAGTGTCCTCTCGACGATCACCAGAGGTGTACGGCCAGTGTAGGAGATCGCTCCCCACACCATGATGCCGGGTGTTGGCCCTGTGTGCCTCGGTCGTATGCAGACCTGATTGTGGCGCTCACCTGCACGGCGCCAAACACGCATACGACCATCATTGGCACCAAGGCAGAAGCGACTCTCATCGCTGAAGATGACACGTCTCCATTCGTCCCTCCATTCACGCCTGTCGCGACACCACTGGAGGCGGGCTGCACGATGTTGGGGCGTGAGCGGAAGACGGCCTCACGGTGTGCGGGACCGTAGCCCAGCTTCATGGAGACGGTTGCGAATGGTCCTCGCCGATACCCCAGGAGCAACAGTGTCCCTAATTTGCTGGGAAGTGGCGGTGTGGTCCCCTACGGCACTGCGTAGGATCCTACGGTCTTGGCGTGCATCCGTGCGTCGCTGCGGTCCGGTCCCAGGTCGACGGGCACGTGCACCTTCCGCCGATCACTGGCGACAACATCGATGTACTGTGGAGACCTCACGCCCCACGTGTTGAGCAATTCGGCGGTACGTCCACCCGGCCTCCCGCATGTCCACTATACGCCCTCGCTCAAAGTCCGTCAACTGCACATACGGTTCACGTCCACGCTGTCGCGGCATGCTACCAGTGTTAAAGACTGCGATGGAGCTCCGTATGCCACGGCAAACTGGCTGAAACTGACGGCGGCGGTGCACAAATGCTGCGCAGCTAGCGCCATTCGACGGCCAACACCGCGGTTCCTGGTGTGTCCGCTGTGCCGTGCGTGTGATCATTGCTTGTACAGCCCTCTCGCAGTGTCCGGAGCAAGTATGGTGGGTCTGACACACCGGTGTCAATGTGTTCTTTTTTCCATTTCCAGGAGTGTAGTACGTTTCGTCTCTGAACAAAAATCCAGGACACTTTCTTCTTTCAAATCTAGTTTTTTTCCTTACGTAAGCACACAGTAAAGTTAGAACATGAATGTGGTGGATTCAGTGCTTAATTTCTGCTTTGTACGCATATTTTGTGCTCCAAAGGCTCCTTCATGTTTTAAACAACATGTTTAACTGCATTGCCGTTGTACTAGCAAGTAATTAATGGTGTGAAAGATAAGTTATATGTTTGTGTGTGGTGTGTAGAAAAATGTGTGTATTTGTTACAATGTTATTGTTACCATGTGTGCGAATATACCCGCAGTCAACTACAATCTTGACTCACTATCTTTAAATGTGAACATTTTAGGTCAGGCTTTACCGTGACTGTTTTTGACATCAAATAGAAAGAAATGTGTGGCGAGGGCCTCCCGGCGGGTAGACCTGGTCGCCTAGTGCAAGTCTTTTGACGTGGTGCCGCTTCGGCGAATTGCCCCTCTATGTGGATGAAATGAGAATGATGAAGGCGACACAAACACCGAGTCCTGGAGCCGAGAAAATCTCCAACACATCCGTGAATCGAACCCGAGCCACCCAGCATGACAAGCCGGCGCGCTGTCTACTCAGCTATGGTGGCGGACATTGACGTTGAATGAAACAACAAGTTTACTGTTACCAGTCACTGTTTATTTATTTATCTCCACGACGCGTTTCGAAGGTGGATTTACATTCGTTAGTATGGCATGTGCGTATGTGTTGTGTTACGATTTTTTTTTTTTTTTTGTTTACAAAATATGACAGTATACATGTGATGTTTTACGACAGTGAAAGAAACCTGTGGCCAATGGAGACACTGCCACACACACACACACACACACACACACACACACACACACACACAAACACACACACACACACCACACGCACACAAGTCATACTAACAAATGTAAATCCACCTAATGATGTCGGTTTAAACTTTCTAAACGCGTCGTGGAGATAAATAAAAAGTGACTGGTTACAGTAAACTTGTTGTTTCACTTAATCACTGTCTTTAATATGTAAGAGAAAGACCACTACATGTTTTTCTAATTCCCTTGTAGAAAGAAGAAGATTTCTTTAGGAAACACACTTCTCGTTTTGGATCAAAAAAGTGAGTTAAGCTGTTGCTTCCAGCAGGACGTGGAGACGTTCGTGTCTCCGTATCATCGCAGTGAGGACCCAGCCAGCGAGTTCCGTCAGCTGCTGCAGAGCGAGGGCTTCCACGTCGTGTGCTGCGACTTGAGTCCACAGACGTTCGTATTCCCATCCGAAGCGCAGCGTAGAGGTAAGGTCGTCTTGAGTTTCACCAGCCACCGACTTCGCGAATTAAACTTCCTTTGAACAATCCTCACCTATCTCCGTGTAGTATTTGCTTTGCCCCACAACTAGATTTACGTGCTCACATTATCTTAAATCATCACAAATAGTCTCCGTAAAAAGTAACACTTGTGTCCAACTCCAGTCACTAATTAGAGTAATGTCCTTACTGGAGTGCCGGCCAGTGTGGCCGAGCGGTTCTAGGCGCTACAGTCTGGAACCGCACGACCGCTACGGTTGCAGGTTCGAATCCTGCCTCGGGCATGGATGTATGTGATGTCCTTAGGTTAGTTAGATTTAAGTAGTTCTACGTTCTAGGGGACTGATGACTTCAGAAGTCAAGTCCCATAGTGCTCAGAGCCTTACTGGGGTACAGTCCCGTTAGTATAACCACCTGTCACAAGCCTGAGTAAACACCTTATGCAGTGCGGACCACTGCGAGACGCTTAGTAAGTGAGTCAGTGAGGTTCTGGAAGGAACCGGCAGATATGTGGAGCCATACTGACTCCAGCTGCGCTAGGTTGCTTGGCTGAGCATCCATGGCGCGAACAGACCAGTCTAGGTGTTCCCGTATATTCTCAATTGGAAATTGAGTTTGGCGGCGAGAGGAATGCAAACCACGCACGTAAACTGCGTGTTGTGTCACACGTTCCGTTGTCGTGGTAGTAAACGCTATCGTGCTGAAGAAAAGCAAAGTGCATGCAGGGATTCACATGGTCCCCAGGGGTAGAAGCACACTTGTGTTGATCCACTGTGTCTTCCAGAATGGCGATATCATCCAGGGAATGCCAAAGAAACCTTCCTCAGACGACAATACTCCCTCCTCCTGTCTGGACCCTTCTACCGATTGTTGCAGGGTGCCTGCTTTCAGGAGTTTCACGCCGATGGAACGTGAAATTTGATTCGTCGGGAAAGCAACCTGTCGCCACTCAGAGGACATAGTGAACTTCATTTCCTAACTAAATGGACACGCGTTATTGATTATTAATTCAAGTAAAGTGATGTCAGTTTTTATATCAACAGTGTATAAACATGTCCTTTGTACATAGGTCTACTAATGAAATACACGTATCTTTCAGATACAAAGTTATCCACCTTCCAAAATATATTGAGTGGGTATCAATCGTTTGGCATACAATAGGGTTTGAGTACATCTCGTCAAGTTCATGTGGGGTCACAGTAGTTCTTGAAATCTACAAATTCAGTTACGTCATCAAAAACGGAAATTTCAGAATCGTGTCTCCTTGTAGGAGCACCATTATAGACACTCTTACCAAAGGTCGGTCAATCATACCATTTTCGGTGGCTGCGACATCCTGCCATTCTAGAAGGTTCTGGAAGGCAGTCACGCTCCAGCGGTCGGGGAATCTCAATCAGATTTTGCACGCTTTCGAGACGTTACAGCGAATCAGCTGGCTAAGGGGCCAAGGCGTCAGTCGGGCTACGGCCCTGAATTGCGAACAGAAGTTTAATATTGAAATATGAGTTTGAAAGTGATAATGAGAAAAACCTGTATGGTGTTTTCTTACGGAAAATTGGCGGGAAGTAATTTTGTAAAACAAAAGTGTGTAGAATCGTGAGTTTTAAACAGTGTGAACATCAAAAAGCGTAGCGTGTACAGCAGTTATTAGTAGCACGTGGCAAACTAATTTCTTAGGCGGCCACGTATCAAAGTGGAATATCGGAAATACCTAGAACACTTTTAGGTGATATTACTGAATGGCAGCAGAGGATAAAGAGCGTAAAAAGACAAGGGCTATTGGAAATCCTTGGGTAATAGAGGAGGTATTGAATATAATTGATGAAAGGAGAAAATATAAAAATGCAGCAGGCAAAAAGGAATACAAACGGCTCAAAAATGAGATTGACAGGAAGTGCAAAATGTCTAAGCAGGGACGGCTAGAGGACAAATGTAAGGATGTAGAGGCGTATATTACTAAGGGTACATCTCCGTGATTAATCTGCTATTCACAATTCAGTACCTGGCAGAGGATTCAATGAACTATCTTCAAGCTGTCTCTCTACCGTTCCACTCTCGAACGGCGCGCGGGAAAACGAGCACTTAAATCTTTCTGTGCGAATCCTGACTTCTCTTATTTTATCGTGATGATCATTTCTCGCTATGTAGGTTTTTAGCAACGAAAAACGTCTTTGTTTTAACGTTTTCCACTCCAATTCACGTATCATGACTGTGGCACTATCTCACCTAATTCGCGGTAATACAAAACGAGCTGCCTTTCTTTGTACTTTTTCGATGACATCCATGAATCCCATCTGATGCGGGTCCCACACTGCACAGCAGAACGCCAGAATATGGGGGACAAGCGTGTTGTAAGCAGTCTCTATAGTAGGCCTGCTACATCTTCTAAGTGTTTTGTCAATGAGTAGCAGTTTTTCGTTGGCTCTACCCACAACTTTATCTATGGGATCGTTCCAATTTATTGTACTTGTAATTTTAATCCATAAGGATTTAGTTGAATTTACAGCCTTCAGATTTGTGTGACTTACCGCGTAATCGAAATTTATCGAATTTCTCTTAGTATTCATGTGAATAATTTCACACTTCTCTTTATTCAGGGTCAATTGCCACTTTTCGCACCATACAGATATCTTATCTAAATCATTTTGCATTTCGTTTTGGTCATCTGGTGACTTTACAAGACGGTGAATGACAGCATCATCTGCAAACGATATAAGACGGCTACTGAGATTGTCTCCTATGTTGTTAATATAGATCAGGAACAATGTAGGGCCCATAACACTTCCATGGGGAACGTCGGATATTATTTCTGTTTTAATCGATGACTTTCCGTGTATTGCTACGTACTGTGACCTTTCTGACAGGAAATCACGAATCAAGTCGCACAACTGAGGCGATATTCCATAGGCACGCAGTTTGGTTAGAAGACGCTTGTGAGGAACGGTATCGAAAGAATTCTGGAAATCTAAAAATATGGAATCAATTTCACATCCCCTGTCGACAGCACACATTACTTCCTGAATTTAAAAAGGTAGTTGTGTTTCGCAAGAACATTTTCTGAATCCGTGCTGATTACGTGTCAATAAATCGTTTTCTTCGAGGTACTTCATAGTGTTCGAATACAGTATATGTTCCAAAACATTACTGCAAATAAACGTTAGTGATATGGCTTGTAATTCAATGGATTACTCCTACTTCCCTTTTTGGATACTGGTGTGACTTGAGCAATTTTCCACTCTTTAGATACGAATCTTCCTGTGAGCGAGCAGTTGAATACAATTGCTAAATATGGAGCTATTGTATCAGTATACTCTGAGAGGAACCTGACTGGTATACAATCTCGACCGGAAGCCTTGCTTTATTAAGTGATTTAAGCTGCTTTGTTACACCAAGGATATCTACTTCTATGTTTCTGTTCTCGGTAATTGTTCTTGATTGGAATTTGGGAATATTCACTACGTCTTCTTTGGTGAAGGAGTTTCGGAAAATCGTGTTTAATAACTATGCTTTAGTGGCACTCTAAGATAGATACTGTCTACAGGAAAATTAAAGAGACATTTGGAGAAAAGAGAACCACTTGTATAAATACGAAGAGCTCAGGTGGGCAACCAGTTCTAAGCAAATAAGTGAAAGCAGAAAGGTGGAAGGAGTATACAGAGGATCTATACAAGGGCGATGTATTGGAGGGCAGTGTTACGGAAATGGAAGAGGACGTAGATGAAGATGAAATGGAAGAGAATACTGCATGACGAGATTGATACAGCATTGAAAGACGCGAGTCAAAATAAGGACCCGGGAGTAGACAACATACCATTAGAGCTACTGATAGCCTTGGGAGAGCCAGCCCTGACAAAACTCTACCATCTGGTAAGCAAGATGTATGAGACAGGCGAAATACCCTCAGACTTCAAGAAAAATATAATAATTCCAATCATAAGGTGTGAAAATTACCGAACTATCTGTTTAATAAGTCACGGCTACAAAATACTGGCACGAATTCTTTACAGACGAATGGAAAAACTGGTAGAAGCCGACCTCGGGGAAGATCAGTTTTTATTCCGTAGAAATGTTGGAACACGTGAGGCAATACTGACCCTACGACTTATCTTAGAAGATAGATTAAGGAAAGGCAAACCTACGTTTCTAGCATTTGCACACTTCGAGGCTTGTCGATGACATTGTAATTCCGTCAGAGACAGCAAAGGAAGAGCAGTTGAACAGAATGGACAGTCTCTTCAAAGGAGGACATAACATGAACATCAACCAAAGCAAAACGAGGATAATAACCGAATTAAATCTGGCGATGCTGAGGGAATTAGATTAGGAAATGAGACACTTAAAGTGGTACATGAACTTTGCTGTTTGGGGAGAAAAATAACTGATGGTGGTCGAAGTAGAGAGGATATAAAGTGTAGACTGGTATTGACAAGGAAAGCGTTTTGGAAGAAGAGAAATTTGTTAACATCGAGTATAGATTTAAGTGTCAGAAGTCTTTTCTGAAGGAATTTGTATCGAGTGTAGTCATGTACGTAAGTGAATCATGGACGATAAATAGTTTGGACAAGAAGAGAATAGAGGCTTTTGGAATGTGGTGCTACACAAGACTGCTAAAGATTAGATGGATAGATCACGTAACTAACGAGGAGATACTGAATAGAATTGGGGAGAAGAGGAATTTGTGGCTCAACTTGACTAGAATAAGAGATCAATTGGTAGGACATATTCTGAGGCATCAAGGGATCACCAGTATAGTAGTAGAGGGCAGCGTGTAGGGTAAAAATCATAGAGGGAGACCAAGAGATGAATACACTAAGCATATTCAGAAGGATGTATGTTGCAGTAGATACTTGGAGATGAAGAAGCTTGCTCAGGATAGGGTAGCATGGAGAGCTGCATCAAGCCAGTCTCTGGACTGAAGACCACAACAACAACAACTGAATAGCAAAAGATTCATTTTGTGAACTAGCTGAAAGAAACTGACTTATGTGACTATAAGGTCAGGTCATGTAGGATTGAAAGAGACTATTGAGCGACTTTAAAATTTCTGTAAGTGGTAAACTAAAAAATGGTTCAAATGGCTCTGAGCACTATGGGACTTAACTTCTGAGGTCATCAGTCCCTAGAACTTAGAACTACTTAAACTTAACAAACATAAGGACATCACATACACCCATGCCCGAGGTAGGATTCGAACCCTCGACCATAGCGGTCACGTGGTTCCAGACTGTAGCACCTAAAACCGTTCGGCCACTCTGGCCGGCTGGTAAACTAAACCGTGTTTGATCTGAGTACTTACTTCAGAACGACCATTAAAAATAGTTCCCCATACGTATAGGATGACGAGCGCAGGTTGGTTTAGTCACATAGTTCAGTTTAATAGCCGCCTGAGTATCTTATGTTACGAGCCCCTTCCACTTTCCTGACTGCCACACAACTTGTGTGAACGTTTAAATTATTCAAAGTAGTAGAGGTGGGACGGAGGCTTACATCCTGTTGGAGAAATTTATAGAGACGCCCATGAGCAGGAGAACTTCCACCCCGGATAAATATTGAAACTATTTATCTCATTTCCAAGTCTACCACTCTACACACTAATGGTTCACCTATTGAAAAAGAAATTCGATACCTTTGTTTCTAAAATACTAAGGCATTGGTAGGCACTCAAAACCTTGTAACTCGATCTGTCTCTGAAAACCTCATGATTCGAGTTACCAGTATTCCATTACAAAGAGATATTTAGAAGTGCATGGATTTCTCTAATCTGTCAACAACTAGGCTTCTGGCATATGGTTACGTGTGTAGCTCTATTTATATTCGAGTCCAAGCCGCAGGACAAATTTTAATTCATTTCGTCTGATTCGACCATTATATAAATAACAGTTTTTGTTTCTCTTGTTAAATTTAAGAAAACAGAGCTACGAAGTTTTAATTGCTTGCGTTACGAGCGAGACCATGTATTTGTTCCACCACAGGCAGTCCTGGTTTGTGCTAGCAATGTAAATTTCACCTCTTACTGTTTCAGCTGCCCTAAAATCAGTAAATGCGTTTCTGAATCGCATACCGGAAGACCAGAAGGATGACTTTATGGACGACTGGATGCATCATATGGAGAAACTTGGAGGCTTAACAAATGACACTGAGCCCACCGGGGAGACGAAGTTCTGCATGCACTGTACGACACTGGCTGCCGTGGGCAGGAAACTATAGTACAGAGCCATCCACACACTTTGCAGCTGTCATTAACGATATTTTATGTCATTTTTATGTTATGAATTAGAAGTTCTCTTTCTATTAAGCTGCCAATAAAAAATAACTACGTATAATAAAAGGAAGTCAGACGTAAATGTGGTAATTAAGTATTGTTCTTCTGCATGGGTATTGTAAAACGCTTTTAGGAGCTGCATTGACACTGCATTTTCAGTACCTTTACCCTACTGGATATCTTTGCTGTGTATTTGAATATGGGAACTATGTTAGAATACTTGCTTAGTGAAGTGGGGGATGTTGTAATGAAAGCAGTTTGCCATTGTCTTTGTCATATCTAGATGTGCGTATTTGTATCGGATGTGTTACTAATTACAACCCTACAATTATACAGCGGTCTTTGTATCTATGTATTTATGTCATTATTAGATCAAAACAGTATATCTTTTCTATCAAGTACGTTTAATGAATTTTCCTCCATAGTTGATTCATTCTCTGTGTTTATCAAGAAAAACGGCGTTGTTCATGAGAAGAAACTATTTATCTACGTTTTTCACATGTTCAAGCCCTAAATCGCAAAGTATCACACTTTCGTGACATCGTTTAGTTAGATATCAAACTATCATTTTTCTTAAGTGGTATTTATTCACTAGACTAGTCCAGATGCAATGCCGTGCAGCTATAATCATTAACATGTCTCGGTTCGGTTTCATCAGAACTCTCGGTTATGCACCCATGCTGGATAATGATTTCAAATTTGTCCATGAGAAACAATGGAAGCCTCTTGCTTTGAGACGTAAATTTAGTCATGGAAGGTATATGGCGCCAGTAAAAAAGGTGATCTGCACCGACAACGCAACTACTGTGTCTCAGTAAGTGCAGCATTTGTTACTTATGACAGTAATTTATTATTTGACAGTTCCACGAATTGTGGTTGATATAGCTCAGTATGGTGTCTGCGCGTGTGTATCAACAGAATTATTACAAGGATGTGTTTACTCAGTTTAAATGCCTCTTGTTGATAATTTGCAGGTGCGATATGCGTTACTCTTGTATCAAACATTAAAATTGTCGGTATGTAATATTCGCTATACTGGATTCCAAGGCAGAAATTAGTAAATTATATTATAATTTCACTGTTTTTGGCAAATCCTCAAAAGGAACCAATTAGCAGGCGAAGAAAAACATGTATCTTAAAAACCAGAGACTCCATTTTAGATGTAGTGCATAGACATTGCAAGCGAGAAGTTGAAAGGACACTCTCTGGGACACTCATTTACCTAAACTAAGTTTTATGTAAAAGAGGACTTCCTTTATTGTTATGTCACTTCTGCTGTTACAGACGACATGCATGGATGCACGTTCTCGCGGCGATATCCGTTAATAAGATATTTTCGGTCTACGGACCACTTGACAGAGCTTGAAACTCGAGAATATTTTATCTCTATACATTGCATGATTTACTGAATAATAACTTAAGTTTTATTTAAAAGATTTCAGCAAGTCATTTTCAGAATCCTATAGTTGATCACATTTTTTCACTGTGTAAGGTTTATTATGTTTCAGAGAATACTTATGAGGATTGTGCACTAATTTTTTGACAGCAGAATGACGGAATGCTGTGTCGAATCATGTGTACTTTCATACAAAGTCGAAAATGCATGTCCTTTTTCTTGAAGTCCGCTTTAATACTTGTCACCACATTTTTCACATGGAAGTAGATAGGAACAAAGATTCCTTTCAAACAATGGGGACGTAAAATAGTCAGCCTGTCCCGACACACCAAAAGCAGAAGGTAAATGCGATGCCATTTGTCCGGTAAAGAAAAAGCTAATGAAGTTATTCCTGGTAATTTAATTTGTTTAATTTGATGCGTGCTGTACCGGTAACTGCATAGTGCCATCGTAGTCTGACTTACTTTTCCCGAGGCAAATCATTCTTAAATGTATTGCATACGTTTTTGTAAGAACTACAAACACTGTAAGACAGAATTAATTATCCAAATGAGACGGAAATCGGTGTATGTGATGCACATATACAGAGAAACAAATTATTACAATTAAAAAAAGATGATTTGTTCAGGAGAAAGGGTTTCACAAACTGAACAAGTCAATAACGCGTGTGTTCGCTCTGGCCCTTTCGCAAGCACTTATTCGCCTTGGTATTGGTTGATATAGTTGTTGGATGTCCTCTTGAGGGATATCGTGCCAAATTGTGTGCAACTGGAGCTTCTGATCGTCAAAATCCTGAGCTGGTAGGAGCGCCCTGCCCATAATGTTCCAAACTCTCTCAGTTGGGGAGAGATACGACGACCCTCCAGGCCAAGGTAGGGTTTGACAATCACGAAGACAATGAGTAAGAAACTCTCGGTGTATGCGGATGGGCGTTACGTTACAGGCTGGTGAACAACGCTGTGGGTAGCCATGTGTTGTTCTTGAGTAACCCCCAATACAATTACATCCTCAACGTGGTTTCGCGTTTCGAAATGCCTTTAATTGTTCGATGTATATTAAGAATTTTGTGGAAACGTAGACCACCGAATGGCAACAAGGTTTACTGAAACAGGCGGAAAAGTGTATTTAACACCGCGGTTCGCCTTTTTCTACTGTGGGTAAACTGCAAACACACTTCAGGAACCCTTCGAAAAAATATTGACCGCTTTAATTTTGCAAGCAGACAGTACAGTTGTGGTGTCATATACAGCTCGATGCTAGATTGGACGCGTTGATGCATCGTCAGAGATTCTATTAAATCCTATGGGCTGTCTTTCTCGCAGCCATCGGCATTGGCCGTTAACTACCTGGTATGGGCTTAATATGTAACTCATGTTTGTGTTGGCCAGTATGAAAGACAGTGTACACACTTTAAAAAACTCAGCTCTACATACCACTTTATGAACTTGGAAAAATTTTAACAGTTTAGTGTTAGATCAACAACTGCTAGTATTTAGCGCATAGCTGGTTTAGATTAATAAACTGATAACAGCGCATCTTGGATTTCGTGTTTCCTACACAAACTAGCTTACCGCCCGTAGCGTCGCTCGCGTAGGCTGCATGGTCTTCAGTTTTTATTTTATTCTTTGATCGAGTTTTTGTGTTGTTCACATTTGCAACATCCAATCTTTTCGTACTAATTAAGCCATAGAAGCCATAGTAAATAGTCTTCTCTTAATGTGAAAGTACTTTTGACACAAAAGCGATTCTCGTATTATTTAATCATGCCTTTGAGTTTTTGTGATATTTCCATCGAAAATTTCATTCCCTACCAATTATTTCCTTAGAAGTCCAATACCAATTTTATAGATATACCCTTAAAAATGTTTCAGTGTAAAGGTAAAGCAATATTTTTATAAAAATTTTGATCCTCATTTCACCTGCTTAGGGTTTGAATTTCCAAAAATACTTATACACTCATTTTTAATTTTTAACTGAGAAGTCAAATACCAGTTTTCAGAGATGTAATTTTAAAAATGCTTTAGTAGTATTTTATTAATGGTTTATTTAAATAAACAAAAATAGTTTCCACACACAATTTTACCCCCTTAGTGGCGAACGTTTCCACTTAACGTCAGGTACCTAATAAGTAAACTGGTCATCAACGCGAAAGTTGATTTGTAACAGCACATCGTGTTACTAGATGATGGTACTATTGGGGGTGCCACCCCTTTGCCTTCCCCCGCTTTCTGAACTCACTGGCCCAGCCAGTTGTAGAGGGTCGAGAAGTTTAATGTCGTCTCCAAGCAAGTCCGACGTTACTTGAATGACACCATTCCAGAACGTTAGACTGGAAGATGAGAAAGAGGAAAAGGAGGAGGAGGAGAAGGAAGAGGAAGTGGTGGTTGTGGTGTAGAAGATGATTGCCAGTGGCCTCCCAGATCTCCAGACCTCACACACTAAGACTTTGAAACGTCCCCTTAGAAAAGTATACAAGACTGTGCTTAAACTGACACACAATATTTTTAGCACAACGCAATCTGACTTTCAGTAATCCCTACAAGAGAATGGCCCTGACTAACATTAACCTATACGTTTCACAAATCACTTACCTCACAAAAATCTTGGTTACTCGAACTACTGCAATACAGCGAACGCCACTACTGTCAGCTAAATAAAAGATTCAAACTACGGAAGGCACTAACTACTGGTAGGCATAGTTAGCAAATGAAAGATTTTGATAGAGAACAAACAATGTATTTACCTCAATAGTGTTCAAAAGTCATAAAGTATATAGCAGTTCATGACATCCAGTCTTACAAATTTCAAAACTCTGCCATCTCTCTCCCCACATCCACCACTGCTGGCGGCTCACCTCCAACTGCGCAACGCTACGCGCTGCTAACAGCCAACTGCCCAACGCTACAATGGCGAGTATTACAACAATGCCAACCAGCCACAGACTGGACACAGCACAGCCAGTGATTTTCATACAGAGGTGGTGTTACAAATAAAAAAACCTAAACAGCCTACTTACATAGCCCCCACATTCCCCACCAAAAAATTTTACAAATTGTTTGGGGCACTGGCCAATACAGATTTGAAAACATTTTTCATAATTATAATTACAATAACAAAGAAATCAAATGCACGCACTTATTGATACAATGTTGGTCAAAAGCTAAAATTTTCTCACAGTCCATAAAGACAGTCCTGATCTTCCATCATAGTAAGATTGCAGTTTTTTCTCAAAGTCTGAGCAGTAAAAGAAAAGCCACACGGAAGTAGTGGATTTTCATGCAGTCTGGAAGAAGTAGTGTTGTCCTTCCAAGGGAAAGACAGTGTTGACTCTTGACATGCAGACAGGTAATGGGCCACAACAGAGCAAACCCACAGCAGAGTCAGTCGAAGTTTTGAAGAATATTGGTAGGTAGGTCATCACAGCAACTGTAGTCTTGTTAGAGATTACGGTATTGGTGGGCCGCCAGAGGTGCAGACCCACTGCAGTCCTTGTAGAAATAATGGTGTTGGTGAGTCATCAAAGGTGTAGACCCACTGTAGTCCTTGTAGACTGTGCAGGTGCACAATCACCATCGAAGAGTCTTGCGGAGAATATAGCAAGTCCATAAACCACCACTTGTGCACTCACAAAGTTTTTGAATTGTCCTTAGAACCAGCAATGCTGTTAACCAGTCCCTTGCTGAATTATCAACACACGTCCAAACACTAAGAATCCTCTTTTTTTCACATATTGTGCATATACTATGACCAACAGAAATGTGTGCAGTGAAATGAATGCTTACAAGTTACTTAATTTGATGAACTGGTGTCAATTACAATATTATAACATGAGAATACAATAACAAAGGTACAAAATACACCATTAAAAACATAATAAAACAGATAACATTTGTAGTGAAACAGGCTTTACAAAAGAATAGAAATAAACATATACATCAGTGTTACAGGAACTATGACTTAAGTAAATACATAAAAGATCACAATAAGTATTGAAACATCAGCTTCACACATGAGCATTAAAACAGAACAGAATAAATAATGTCTAAACATCTTTACAAAGAAAATAACATATTATCAGAAAAATTCTATAACGGAAATCTTATTACCTAAACACACAAAGACAGGACAAACACAGATTCACATAGCGTAATAACACAAAATACATGACAGGGTTTGTTCTCTGTGTGACATTTGGTACTGCAGTCCAACCCAAAACTTCATTCTGTAGATCTTTCGTCATTTCTCAACATTTGTTTCCACCAAAAATACCCTATCCAAGCATGCTTTCTGTATTTTGTTCACATCCTCTTTCAAAAAGAGTTTTTCTCCACTGTACACCACTTTTTGGCCAAATCATTTTCTTATAGCTTCTCAATGCATTTCTTCCAATTCATCACAACTCGTTCTCTTTTATAGCCTATCCCGTCTTAAGCTAACTTAAAGCTATAGAGCTCAGATGATAAACTAAGGGACGAGGCAATGCAGCAGCACAAAACAACTAATACAAACAGCAATAAAAAAACGGAAGTTGTCAAAGCAAGCAACAATATTACAACAAATATAAGGCAATGCGCAGCAAACAAGAAAAATAAATCTGTAGTAAAACTGGCTTAACAGAGTAATACAATGTCAATTTCAGTAACATTATGCCTGGAAAACAGCAGCAGCAAATGCAATAACTTATATCTAAATATGACAAAGCTGAAGCAGAAAAAAATGTTACAGTAAAAATGTTTAATACCTATGTCACATCTTAACACTAGAGTGATGCATCACGAGAACATACGCTAGCAGATAAGTTACCAAATCGTAAAAAAAATTATTTTTGCAATTCCTGTGAAGGGAAATGTGTATTTGTGCTCTCTTTTCTAAGAAAGTGCATCATAAAATGATTCTTTACTGGGTCTGTAGACAGAAAATAGTGATATTAGTACATCTATTAAATTTTATTTTAACCAATGCTGCAGTGCAGATAGAAACTGGATATTAAACAAAATGAGCAATCTCTCAGCTAGAAAGACAACAGATATAAAATGTTTCTCATCATTTCATTTAAGTAAATATCATAAATTAAGAGCTTCACAGTGTAACCATATGTTTTCAAGTTTGGGAGTGTCGTATTTGCGATGCTTTCTACAAAGGAATGTCAATAGCGAGGTTAATGGCCTCCTTTTTTCTCCACCTGTGCCTCTGAAAGGCACACCCTAATGACTTTTTCTCAAGGCGGCTGGCACACCTGGCCGCTCACAACCCATTACGTCACAGTCACTCACCTTTCTAACCGAAATATTTACGACAGCAGTTTCCGCTACAGTGACAGTCACATGTAAAAATATTTTCACAGGTTGAGAATTTGCATTACAAACGTGTAGAAAATAAAATCCTGTAAATATAACAGTGTCCAAAAAATTTTCGACAGCATTGTAATACATTGACGTATGTACACACATTTCATAATTCTTAAAGTACGATTCTTGGTTTCCAACATCCTCTTCCACAAATCAGTGTCCCTAACCACTACTCATTATTCCTTACCTTATTATACATGTACATATTCGTAGACACTTCTTCAATATCTCATCATAATAAATACGTAGCATAATCAAATTCCTCATATAGCATCAGCTTATTGACCATAAACATACCGCAACAGCGTAATACATATCGTCATCATAGCATCATAAAACCTCAGCCGAAACTCAAAATCGTCATAGCTTCCTCCAATAACTTCAAAACCCCAAAAAAAATTCTCTGCTCATGTCAAAAGTGTCATCTACCTCAAACGTACTTTAAAATCATGATCCCATACCAAATACGTCATTCAAAGCTCTCATAGTATCGTAATGGTTCCGAAAAACTATGAACAGTTCACAAAGTACAGACAATGCAATTTCGTAAGTGTGAAGTTATCCAACTGTGTAATTGCGTAAACATGTGTCACTGATGTAGTAAAAATATGTTTGCTTCTCTGTTAAAATAATCAAATAGCAGTGTAATTCTGTGTTGGAGAAATATGGTACCGATGTGTATAGTTGTATAAGCAAATACCATATTAGCTAGGGCTCCTTGTGCGTGCCAAACACATGGTACACAAAGAAAGCGTGTACCCCTCTGAGGATTAATGTAATTATATCCTCAGGTGTTGTAGATTACAGCAGTGGAATGAAATGTATAACGGAAAACCTTTGTATCATTGTACTTCAAATATCTTTAAAAATAAATTTTTAAGTACAAAATTAGTCACTCAAATACGTGTACTCTAGCGCTAAAATGTGCGTCGTGTTGTAAGATAATCTCTGTGGAAGTGTCGTAGTTATCGTCCTCCAAAAGCTAAGTTCTGCAGACGTCAATGTACTTACCTCATGATAAACAAAAGTGAAATGCTATGCGTATAGATATCGTAGTTATTACGTACCTTATCGTGTTCAAGAAAGTACTATAATGTAACATATTGTTGTGCTACTGAAAAGGCTGTCTCATTGTAGCTCTATCACAAAAGTTACTAGTAAAACATGTTTTACTTCTAAGAATAATTCAGAAAAACTGTGCAGATATAAAACAGATACACCGTAAAAGCAACATTGTAAATTGTCACTCATTAGTAGCGTCGTGATATAATCGTTTAGCTGTCACATAAACTAACCACTGTGTCATCTGGTATTTCACAGAAAGTACTTTAAATCCAGAATGTATTTTCAAGTAAACCAAAATGTTGCATTAAAATCTCATTAGCAGTGCTGGTAAATGTTCTAAGTATGTGAGCCTTATAGTCGTTACGTAATCGTGCCACTAACAAGCAAGTATGTTCACACACACAATAACACTGTGTCGTCTGTTCACTATAACAATGCATTCGTAATTTCTGTTTAAATAAGTTATCTTAGTTCTTGATTGGATATTTAACTTCAAACATTGTTGCATGTCAACAGATTATAAGTCTGACAAAGCATACTAGTAATATGAAGTGAAACGTTATATGGCAAATACAAAGTTAAAAAGCAGATTTACTTTCAATAAACGGTTTTACATGTGAAATGTGGTGTAAACCTTTACTGTTCCTAGTACGCAGAGTTTCAACTTCAACGCAATTATCATGTGGTATACATCGGATTCTGTAAGGTCCATTGTAAACTAGAAAGAATTTTTGACTCAAGTGCTTCTTCTTATGTGACAATGAATGAGCTTTAATGAGAACTTTCTCACCAATATAAAATTTCTTTGCATTTGCCTTACCGCGTAATTTTTTCCTTTTGTCTGCAGCAGAATTTATCTTTTTAATAGCCAAATCAATTATGTCTTTGTGTCGAAGTTTGCGTGTATTCGGAAAAGGTACAAGCTCTCTGATTATGTTCGGTGGTTCTTTATTCTTCAGTACAAGAATCGGTGGTAAAGCAGTGGAGTCTTGAGGCATTTCATTCAGCACCTTTTGAAATAAGTGTAAATATCTGTCCCAATGCTGATGCTTTCTGTGTCAATAAAGTCTGTAAAGCTTATTGATTTCTTTCATAACCCGTTCAGACGGGTTACAATGTGGTGAGTAAAATGAAATAAAAACAGATTTGATTTTATGGTTACGAAGCATGTGTGACCAAACAGCAGATCTGAATTGCGGTCCGTTATCTGAAATGACTTTACTAACGTGTCCAACTCCACGTAAGAAATTTTTAACAAAGGCGTTGGATACAGACCATCCAGTGGCTTTACGTAACGGAGTGAAAGAAGCAAATTTTGAAGTAAGTTCAACAGCGACTAGAACGTACGAAAATCCATTAGATGTTCTGACAAGCGGTCCCAAGAGATCAACAACAGCAAATTCTTTTAATTTAGAAGGAATGACAGGAAACAACGGATCACGATGTGAGACGGCAGATGGTTTCGCCTTTTGACAAAGTTTACAAATAGACAAGACTCTTCGAATTCTCTTTTCCATATTGTTAAAATAACAAGTCGTCCGAAGAGTATGATAACATTTTCGTGGACCAAAATGTGCATAGCTGAATGAATGTACCAAATGAGATTATTAACAAAATCGTCAGGAATGCAAAGTACCCGTAGCTTGTCATCAACAGTGTAGCGTTTGAACAGTATGTTGTTTCTAACCAGATAATAATGCCGAATCTGTGTGTGTGTGTCTTTTCATGCCATTTGCTTTTGATGTCTTTCCAAATCGGATCTTTATCTTGTGCATGAGCAATGTCCTTTAAAGGTGTGGTGATGAAGTTTTCAAAGGCGACTTTCTGAATGTAAAGAATACTGAAATTTTTCTCGAGGTTACCTTCTGTGTTACTTTTCTCAAGCCCAGCCGGTGCGCGTGACAGTGCGTCCGCAACAATGTTCTCCTTGCCGGGAACGTAGACTGTTGTGAAGTGGAATTATTGCAGAAACAATGCCCAACGTTTTAAGCTGTCATGATTTAATTTTCAAGACATAAGAAATTGTAATGCACGATGATCACTGTATAATTTTACGTGCTTACCAGAAAGAAAGAAACGGAATTTGTTAAATGACCAAACGATAGCTAAAGCTTCTAATACTGTAACGGAATAATTTTTTTCAGATTTTGTTAGCACTCGGCTAGCAAAAGCAATGGTTTTCTGAACGGTGGTGTCATTTTCTATGGCTTCTTGAAATAAATCGGCACCAAGACCGACTTTAGAAGAATCCGTGCTAAGGCAGAAATCTTGTGACAGATCTGGATGAGCTAGTATTGGCGCGTTAAGTAGCGATTCTTTCAAAGAATTGAATTCCAACTGTGCTTGTTCGACCTAGTTCCAAATAGTATTTTTTCAGTGAGAGATCAAAGTTTCGGTGTAACTAGAATTTGCATGTTCAGAAAACGGCGGTAAAAATTTACGAGCCCTAGAAAACTGCGAACTTGTTTTTTTCTGGATGGAACTGGAATGGCTCTCACTGCTTCTAACTTTTCAGGATCAGGCTGAATGCCTTCAGAAGAAATAATATGTCCCAAAAACTTCAGCTTTGTCCTACCGAATTCAGACTTTCCAAGTTAACTGTAATTCCAGATTCTGCAAAAATATGTAACACGCTGTTGAGGATGCGATTACGTTGTTCCCATGAGGCTTCTGCAATCAGAATATAGTCCACATATAAGGCGATGTGACGTTTTAAGAACTCAGGTAATATGGAATTTAACCCGCGAATGAATGCTGCCGAAGAAATGTTCAAACCAGAAGGAAGTTTCCGAAACTGATAACAAACGACGAAACGAGGAAACATTCTGGATGAAGTTCGATCTGATAAAAGCTGGATCTGAGATCAATGGAAGACAACACTTTTACACCATTAAAATTTTGAAGAAGTTCTTCCAACATTTGCGGCCTGTGTGTATCAGGAATAATGATAGTATTGATTTGTCTCGAATCTAAGACAAGTCTGATCGATCCATTTTTCTTCTCAAGAACATGTAATGGATTGTTGTATGAGCTTACTGCAGGCTCAATAATGCCCTCGTGAAGCATAGATTGTATTTCTGTTCTAACAGGGTCCCTATAATGTGCTCGAATTATGTATGGTCTAACACAAAATTTAGTATGCTCACGAACAAGAAATTGGTATTGAAATCCCTTGATTGTTCCTGTTTTGTGAGTAAAAACTTTGGAATGTGCTTGTAAAATCTCAAAAAGGTCCTGCCTATCAGTGTCATTACAATTCTCAATAGTTTGAATTTTATTCTGAATTAACTCATTAGTTTCAAATATGCCGTCGTTATCATCCCTGTCAGTACTTGCAGAGTGATTGTTAGTATCTAGTTCCGTAGAAAATTCCGAACTGTTGTCTAACAGAAGGTAAAGCCAATTAATTTCCTCGTCATGGTTTGAGAGCAAATCTTCAAATTTCAAAGCTATTGACTTACCTTCTTTCTCTAAACTTATTTCAGCATCGTGAAAGTTCAAGATTGCTTTGTATTCATTCAAAAAGTCTAATCCCAGTATAATTTCCGTCCACAATAATAGAACAATAAGAAAGTTCATAGAGAAGCTGTGGCTTTGACAAAAGAATTCTAAGCTGGTTTGTTGGCGTACATCTACACTTTTTCCAACGATTGCACCTTGTAATTTAATCTTACGTAACGGAAGTATGGGGCAATCGTTCGATTTATTGCATTTGCTAAAAGCTTTTTCACTAATTACTGTAATGGGATTGCCAGAGCCAAGTACTGCCGTAAGTTTTACATCATTTACAGTAATGTGAATCACAGGATATGCAATGTTATTATGTTTTACGTCGTGTACCTGGAGTAAGATGACCCTAATGTCTTCCATTTTTACGTAATTACTAGCTACGGCAGCTGCGTCGTCAGTTTCATACGTACGTTTTGTGGCTGCCAGCGGTATAAGCGATTGCCTATTGTCTATTTGTTGGTGGGCGCCGTTATTGGGATTTGGAGATCTAACTTCTACAAATTCACCTTGTCAAGAGGGCCCTGCCCTGTTTGAATCTCGCCAGTTCTGATGCAATTCAAGTCTGTCGTTACGATCATACCGTCTGTTGTCAAGTCGATAGATTCCATAGTTTCTTTCTTGTCGGTTAAGTGGTGGAGAATTTCTCCCTGAGTCGTAACTGCGCGCTGGACCGTTGCGGCCGAAGTTATTCTGTCTCCCTTGATAATAATTATTTTGGTTTCCATATTGTCTGTTTCTCTGATTGTCTCTGTGATAGTCATTACCGTGGAGAGGTGATCTTTCCATGTAATTATTACTACTCTGCCAACGGTTGTCACACGGTTGGTGTCTGTTTTGGTCACGATTTACATTGTACGGATAGCCTTGTCGTGTATTATTTCTGTCATCGCGGAATTGTGACAGGTGTGACCTGTAATTGTTGTGCTCCTGTTTTCGCGTTCCGCGATTGTCAGTGTCAATTTCCAGTTCTTGTAACAGTCTCTGAAAAGCTTCAATGTCGTCTTTGCATCGTTCTGCTTAGATAATCTTTCGTTAATGTTCAGGTAATTTGATTAAGCAAATGCGGATGAGTTCTGAGGGGCTGTATGGGTTTGAAAGATACTGATTCTTATGTAACATATCTTCGAAATATTTGACAAGACTGGAAAATTCAGATTGTTCGAAATGTTTCATCATTATGATGCTATGTTTTACTCGGTCTTGTGTAGCTTGAGACCAATATTCTGAGAGGAAGGCATGATAAAATTCTCCTTCACTGTGACAATCGTGAATGACCGATCGCATTCTTACAGCTGGTTCATTCTCCAAGTAGCCACATATAAATTCTAATCTGTACTCTAATGACCAGTTGGGAGAAAAACAATGAGAGAATTGATGGAGCCACGCTTGTGGATGAATGTCGTTGCCAGAATTCTTAAATGTTTTGAATTTACGTGCAGTAATGAACAGCTTATAGTCAAAATCATTGTGTCGGCGAGTAACATATCGGTCATTGTCGGCGGTTCCATCTCAAAATTCGGTGCACCTTGCCAATTTCTTTCATGATTTCCGAAATGCCCTGTGTTATTATTCTGTGGCTTTTCCGTATTTCTAAGCTCGTCTTCCTGTGTTGGAGCGCGAGTGTCCTCTGAAATATGTAATTTTTGTATTACCTGCGTCAACTGATCTTGTACTTCCCGGATTTCTCTTTTGTTTTGCGTATTAATTTGATTCTGATTTTGTTTGAATTTCTTAATTTGTTCATACTCTTCTGTGTCATTGATGGCTACAGGTCTTGTGTCATTCAGATCATCATCTACCTTTGCAGGTAAATTAGTGAACTGATCTGAAAGTTCGGCTACTTTCTCAGATAGTGAACAAATTTCCTCAGTGTGTTTTTCTGAACCAAGTTTCAGAGTGTCCATTTGTGTTGAAATCGTATCTACTGTGTCCTTTAAGTTTTCCTGAGTTCTTGCAAGTTGCGTAACCGAATCAGTGGATGAAACTGAGTCCATTTTAGCTTGCAAGGTGTCGTGATTTTCACGAACAATAGTTTGCAGTTCTTTTATGGCTGCTTTGTGATTCTGTAATGCATTTTCATGCCGCGAAAAATAGGTTGAAAATGCTCACAAATTTGTGTTTTTACGTCATTACAGATATTTTGACATTTCGATTCAATGTTATGTAACTCAGTAGTTAAATCGTCACATGTTTGTTCAAGTGTGGTGTCTAACTTCCGAAGATTTTGTTCCATTGTGTCTAACTTTTGAAGCTTCTGCTGTGTTTGTCTCTGATTTTGTTCCATGGTGTCTAATTTTTGAAGATTTTGTTCCATTGTGTCTAACTATTGAAGCTTTTGCTGTGTTTGTCTCTGATTTTGTTCCATTGTGTCTAACGTTTGAAGCTTTTGCTGTGTTTGTCTCTGATTTTATTCCATTGTGTCTAACTTTTGAAGATTTTGTCCCATTTGTTCCTGATTTTGTTCAAGCGTTGTGTCTAACTTTTGTAGCCTTTGTCCCATTTGTTGCATTAGCTGTAATAACAGTGCACTGGTGTCTGAAACATGTTCCTCAGTGCTATTCAGCAATGTATTTGAACCGGCAATATTCGCATTTTGAAAAGCAGAAAATGTGTCTTGATTTATTTGAGAAAACGGTGAGGACGCAAAATCTGAATCTACAGTATCTGCAAGATTGTGTCCTGTCATTTCGGAATCCTGAGGCGAGCTGTTGCCGACCGATCGATCGATAATGCTTCCCTGTTCACTAATTGTTTCACTGCCTACGCCATTATTTGCAGCCCGCTCCATTTCCCTATGCACAATTACCAAATTACCACTTTGAACATTAGTTAATTCATTACATGGTGGCGCTAACACACTGCTTTTGTCTTCACCGTCATTTCTCAGTTTACTTTGGAGCCTAGTATTACGTTTTTCTTACGCCATAATTGTCACAATATTTCACACGATAACACAGAGAAGCACAATTTGAAGAGCAAAAATAAGAAAACACATTAACATAGCACTGAAAATAATATCTAGTTAATTGCAAGCGCAGCTGCGAAATGCTTGGTGCAAATCTACATGCATACCAAAACTGTTTTACGGTACAACAATGAAAAACTACAACTACAAAGGAGATTCTCTCTATAATTACGCGCTAGCAATAAACAAAAGCTACACTAATTACACAAACTACAAGAAAAAAAAATCAGAAGATTCCAGTGAGGTATCCTCGGCTAAGGGTCGACATATGAAACATCCCCTTAGAAAAATTATACAAGACTGTGCTTAAACTGACACACAATGTTTTTGGCGCAATGCAGTCTGACTTTCAGTAATCCCTACAAGAGAATGGCCCTGACTAACATTAACCTATACGTTTCACAAATCACTTACCTCACAAAAATCTTGGTTACTCGAACTACTGCAATACAGCGAGCGCCACTACTGCCAGCTAAATAAAAGATTCAAACTACGGAAGGCACTAACTACTGGTAGGCATAGTTAGTAAATGAAAGATTTTGATAGAGAATAAACAATGTATTTACCTCAATAGTGTTCAAAAGTCATAAAGTATATAGCAGTTCATGACATCCAGTCTTACAAATTTCAAAACTCTGCCATCTCTCTCCCCACATCCACCATTGCTGGCGGCTCACCTCCAACTGCGCAACGCTACGCGCCGCTAACAGCCAACTGCACAACGCTACAATGGCGAGTATTACAACAATGCTAACCAGCCACAGACTGCACACAGCACAGCCAGTGATTTTCATACAGAGTTGGTGTTACAAATAAAAAAACCTAAACAGCCTACTTACAACTTATCTGGGGGTTTGGTAAAAGACTGCGTTTTTTTACCCCCTATGCCTGACTCTTTTGAAAGTTTGCGACATCGCATTGTTGAAGCTGTGAATTCGGCAACTAGAGACCAGCTGCTTCGTGTGTTTTGCAGGAAACGAGCCACATGTTGCTCACTCTGAATGCACGAATATTTGAACTTTTCTCTTTCCGGGAATGTTGGGGTGTGTTTCTATCTTTTGTGGGTCGTGAGCAATAAAGGTTTGAAACCTGTTCCTTCTTTTTGAACAGTGCTGCATAGCCCTACGTCGGGTGCCAATGATTAAGTGGCATCAGTAATTGAAATCAATAATTAAGTGATGCCAACAATTAAGTGACGCCAACAATTAGGTGATGTCAACAATTAAGTATGTTAACAATTAAGTGTCAACAATTAAATGGGATCAAACAGCAAAAGATTATGAGATTAAAGGATGGAGAAGTAAATAGAACATATAGTTTAAATGATTAAAACATGAATGCTAACATTTATTTCAGTACCTTTACACAAGAATTATGTATCTCAGGGCCATTTTGACCGGGCATGGACATGACTCCGTTATTAAGGAGAAGGAGGAGGGAATAAATCCGCTAACTCTTCTTCATAGTCACTGGCCGTATGGTGGTAATGGCAACAGACACTGGGTCTTGGCAAGTGTCATAGGTATCTGGCGGCTTTACAGCGAGGCCTGGACCGGTCTCCGCGTTTCTTCCGTGTGTTGCCGTAACTGCAGCAGTGATAACACAGTGTCGGGAGGTGGATTTAGGCGATGGATGGATGAGCCCTATGTCCTCTTGCTTCCATACTGTCTCACCGACTGTCCTCTTCACTTCCAATAAAGTTCGCCTATGCTCATTTTTTTTCCTCCTCTACACATTGCCACCGGCAAACTAAATTTGCAATGCCACCCGATGACCACAGCACTCCCCCCCCCCCCCCCCCCCCTGCACCCAGCGCAGGATGGAATTTCTCTTTCTTGTGTGGGCTGGTGTGTGACTCGAGAATTGATGTCATTCTTATGTTGTCATTCTCAAGGGTGCTGTTCCAAATGGTCACACACTGACCTGCATTCCTTAGGTGCTTTGGAAGCAGCACAACCACACATCCCTTCCTTGTCAATGCTATCTCCGCATGAGGCCTGGATAGTCTCATATTTCTCCTTCGTCTTTGAATCTGCTGGCGTTCGTGATTTACAAGCAGCGTCCTTACTCCCAGATAAGGTGTTTTTTTTTCTTTCTTTTTTCTTTTTTTTCCCAAGCAGGCTGATTTCTTCCACGCGTTTAGTTTCACGCGTCTCCCTGTGCGAGTTCTTGGCACTTTCTGTGTACACTCCAACCCAGTGCCTGTGGGGGTGCATGGCTACTCGACAGATTCTCGCCTTAAGGCAGTTGAAAACGGCTGCTGTAGCTAGGAGATTCACAGTCTACACATATGCATTCTTGACGGTTTAGTGTTTATAGTTTTCCTCAGTCCCTGCGGGGGTCAACAGTTACCTGCATGGCTCACTGTCCACTAGACTCTTTGCAAAGTGTCCATTCTTAAGCGAGGTGAGGGTATGCGCCAGTCTGCCTTTAGGTGGCTGCAGAAAGCCCCCACGCCCGCATCTCTTCCCAGTCACTGAATGGAGACCGGCTTTGCCCTCGTCTGGGGCTCTAGACGCTGGAAGTTAGCGAAAGTGGCCACTGACCGAGGTACCACCATGCTTTCCCCAGCTCAAGTGGCTAACTATCCTGACATTCGTGTCGCTCGTTTGATGCTCCCCACCATGAATTCATCTCCTTCACTAACCTCTTCCACACTGGACTCGCATTCGGGAGGACGACGGTTCAGTCCCGCGTCCGGCCATCCTGATTTAGGTTTCCGTGATTTCCCTAAATTGCTCGAGGCAAATGCCGGGATGGTTTTTTTTGAAAGGATACGGCCGACTTCCTTCCTCGTTCTTCTCTAATCCGAGGAGACCGATGTCTTCGCTATCTGGTCTCGTTCCCCAAACAACCCAACCCAAACCACTAACCTCTTCATCTCAAAGTAACACCTGCACCCTAGTCAACCATAATTATTTTTTGGATTCATTTAAATCTATCTTCTCCCTATTGTTTTTAACCCCTGAAGCTCCTTGTAGTGCCATAGAGATGATGTAACTCATGCCCTGACATCCTGCCGGCCTGTGTGGCGAGCGGTTCTAGGCGCTTCAGTCTGGAACCGCGTGACCGCTACGGTCGCAGGTTCGAATCCTGCCACGGGCATGGATGTGTCTGATGTCCTTAGGTTAGTTAGGTTTAAGTAGTCCTACGTCTAGGTGACTGATGACCTCAGATGTTAAGTCCCATAGTGCTCTGAGCCATTTGAACCTTTCATCCTATCCCTTCTTCTTGTCAGTGTTTTCCTTATGTTCCTTTTTTCGTCGACTCTGCAGACAGGCTCATTCCTTATCAGTCCACCTAATTTTCAACATTCTTCTGTAGCACAATATCTCAAACACTTCGATTTTCTTCCAGTTTTTCCACCTCCATCGGCCACGATTCATTTTGCTCCAAACATACAGTCTCAGAAATCTGTTCCTCAGATTAAAACCTATGTTTGATACCAGTAGATTTCTCTTGGCCAGGAATACCCTCTTTGCCTGTGCTGCTCTGCTTTTCATGTCTTCCTTGATTCGTCCATCATCTGTAATTTTGCTTCAAAGCAGGAAAAGTCCTCGGTATTCTCATTACTGCTACGTCTTATTACCCCTGTCTTTCTTCAGTTTACTCTCAATCCATATTCTGTACTCATTAGCCTGTTCATTCCCTTCAATCATTTAATCCTTCTACACTTTAACTGAGAAGAGCAATGTCATCAGCGAATCTTATCACTGATATCCTTCAAGCTGATAAATTGAACATTTGAATTGGAGGACTGCGTCCTGTCTTACCCTATTTTAAACCAAGTACTTCGTTTTTTGTCTCCAGCCTTATTGTCCCTTCCTGGATTCCTTCAGTGTTGCTTCCATTATCAAGCGTAACCTGGCTACTGCCTCTCTGGCTTTACGAACGGTGAAGACATCAAACTGATCGTCATCTACCAGATCTTCAATTTTCTTTTCCTTTCTTTTGTATATTACGCTTGTCAGCAGATTGCATTGATGGGCTGTTAAGCTGATTGTGCGGTAATTCCCGCATTTGGCTCTTGCTATCTTCGGAACTATGTGGACGTTCTTCCAAAAGTCAGCCGCGCGGGATGGCCGTGCGCTCTGGGACGCGTAGTCATGGTTCGTGCGGCTCCTCCCGTCGAAGGTTCGAGTCCTCTATCGGGCAAGGGCCTGTGTGTGTATTTGTCCTTAGCGTAAGTTAGTTTAAGTTAGATTAAGTAGTGTGTAAGCTTAGGGACCGATGGCTTCAGCAGTTTGGTCCCGTAGGATCTTACCACAAATTTCAAAATTTCCGGAAGTTTGATGGTATGTCGCCAGTCTCATATTCTACACACCCATGTGAATAGTCGTTTTGTTTGCACTTCCTCAATGAGTTTAGAAATTCCAACGGAATGATATCTATCCTTTCTACTTTGTTTGATCTTAAGTCTTCTAATGGTCATTCTGATTAATGCTGGATAACCTATATATTCCATAGCAATTCCAATTTCTTCTTCTATCAGACTTCCGACAAGTCTTTCCTCTCACAGATGCTAACAATGTACTCTTTCTACCTGTCTGCCCTTCTGCATTTGAAAACGGAATTCCCATTCCACTCTAAATTTTACCGTCCTTACATTTAATGTAACGGAACTTTAATTTTTAATTTTCGGTATACTTAATCAGACCTTCGGGCAACCATGTAGTCTCTGGTTCGCTCCTATTTGCAAGAACTTTGCCTTGTGGATAAGGACTTTTAATGACTTTTTAGTCTGATAACGTTAGGACTTATCGCCAGCCTCAGGGGGTCGTAGAAAACTGGAGTCCTTGCTCTCGGGTGTGTGGTTGTCCTTAGCGTAAGTTACTTTAAGTTAGATTAAGTAGTGTGTAAGCCTAGGGACCGATGACCTTAACAGTTTGGTCTCATGGGAACTTACCACCACCACCACCACTATCCTCACCACTCATGTCATTGAGCATTGCTGACCCTTCCGCCTTAAAAGAGCAGTTTCTCATCCCGATGCCAAGAGTGTGCCGTGAACCTCTCTTCGCCCCTCCACCTTGTTTGACACGGCTGTTGGCAGAACGATGGTGAATTCTTATGCCGGAAGTCATTGATCACAAATGTTAACGATTTCATTTAAAATTTTAAACTGGCTGGGTTCGAAACTGAGACCAAGAATGCCTCGATTAAAAGTGAAAGACACTACGCATAGAGCACCCCTGGACTGTTGCTACTGGAGGTTAAGTCCTTAGCAGCTCACTGTGTACTTCACCTGGCATGTAGTAGTCTCCACCTTGATCCCAGAAGCTGATAGACAACAGGTACTAATTTCGATACGATAATGTGAATCACCTGAGTGCAGATGACAGTTCCACCAACGCACTGCCTTTTATACCTTGTGCACGCGATACTAGCGCAATCTGAAACTTAAGGACGAAATAGAGATAGGGAAGATTCTAACTGCTAGGTGGAAATGAACTGAAGGACGGGAACATCTTGCAAGACATCACCCCATCGGGCACAGGAAGTTGGACGTTACATGCCGTCAGGATAAGTGGGACTAAAGCGCCAAATGGGGCTGGCTTGGTAACACGAAGAAATTGAAGGGATATAGACAGTCTGTGTCAATCACACAGCACTTACAGTGCCATGTGGCGTTCATTACAACATGATTCGGAGAGAACATCTGGGTAATTTCACACGGGGTGGAATCATCAGGAAACTGGAAGGAGAGTGAAGTGTGACGACTGTAACACATAAGTTTAGTACTGCTCACAACATTCTTTCACGTGGATGGCGAGAGTTCCGAATCACAGGCATTTCTGCCCGATGGACTGCAGGTTGTCGAACATGGTAAACTGCATCTACCGATGACCGCTACATTATGAAACAGGTACAAAGTGATAATTATTGAACATTATGAAACAAAATCGTCATAACCTCTGAACGGCTTGCCTTAGGACATTCAAACTGCACCGTAGGCCGCTGGGTATGATGGGAATTAGTATGTGCATGCACACACGCCTTCCTGTTGTCGGCCCACTTTCACTTAGACAGGTTCGTCAGTAAGCAAAATTGGCGCATTTGGGGACTGAGAAGCCGCATTTCGCGATCTAGAAGTATCTCCACCCTCAACGAGTGACTCTGTGGTGTGCAATGTCCAGTTCCCGAATAATCGGTGCTATATTCCTTGATGGCACGGTGACTATCGAACTGTACGTGAAGGTTTTGGAAGATTATTTCATCCCCATTATCAAAAGTAACCTTGATTTCGACAAGTAAGAGTGATTTTAGGTGTGCCGCAGGGAAATGTCATAGGACCGTTGCTATTCACAATATACATAAATGACCTGGTGGATGACATCGGAAGTTCACTGAGGCTTTTTGCAGATGATGCTGTGGTGTATCGAGAGGTTGCAACAATGGAAAATTGTACTAAAATGCAGGAGGATCTGCAGCGAATTGACGCATGGTGCACGGAATGGCAATTGAATCTCAATGTAGACAAGTGTAATGTGCTGCGAATACATAGAAAGATAGGTCCCTTATCATTTAGCTACAAAATAGCAGGTCAGCAACTGGAAGCAGTTAATTCCATAAATTATCTGGGAGTACGCATTAGGAGTGATTTAAAATGGAATGATCATATAAAGTTGGTCGTCGGTAAATCAGATGCCAGACAGATTCATTGGAAGAATCCTAAGGAAATGCAATCCGAAAACAAAGGAAGTAGATTACAGTACGCTTGTTCGCCCACTGGTTGAATACTGCTCAGCAGTGTGGGATCCGCACCAGATAGGATTGATAGAAGAGATAGAGAAGATCCAACGGAGAGCAGCGCGCTTCGTTACAGGATCATTTAGTAATCGCGAAAGCGTTACGGAGATGATAGATAAGCTCCAGTGGAAGACTCTGCAGGAGAGACGATCAGTAGCTCGGCACGGGCTTTTGTTAAAGTTTCGAGAACACGAAGAGACCATGAGGATAAAATCAGAGAGATGAGAGCCCACACAGAAGCATACCGACAATCCTTCTTTCCACGTACAATACCAGATTGGAATAGAAGGGAGAACCGATAGAGGTACTCAGGGTACCCTCCGCCACACACCGTCAGGTGGCTTGCGGAGTATGGATGTAGATGTAGATGTAGAAGATGTGGTTCATTCAAGACAGAGCTCGATTCCATCCAAGTAGGAGAGTGATGTCCTGGAGGACTGCATTCTGGTTCTGGGGTACCCAGAGGCCGCTGGCATGCGCCTTGATTGGTCGCCATATTCTCCAGACCTAAACACATGCAACTCCATTTTGTGGCGTTATATTAAAGACAAGATGTACATCAATTATGCCCAAATAACTGCTGAGATAAAAACAGCCATTCAGGAGGTCATCAATGTTCCGACACTTCAGCGGGTCATGCAGAATTTCGCTATTCGCCTGCTCCACACCATCGCCAGTGATGACAGGCATATCGGAATATCTGTAGTGACATTTGTATATGGAATAAAGAGTGTGTAAGCCGCAGTTTGTAACAAATTTACGTTTTTTTTCATATAGTTCACCCAGTAAGAAGGGTCTCACATCAAACATAGTGTACAATTGCAACCATACTGAAAGCGACTGCAACGTAAGCAATTCTACACTCCACAGTGGCAGGGCGACGGAATTGTGGTGATCTCTCTGCCTGACAACCAGTGCTTTGTACATCGAGGTGACAGTTTGCGATAGTGCCAAGAGCATAGGGACAGGACCAACGGGTAGTAGGGTTTACATACTACTTAGATGTATACGTAAATGAATGTTTACATTCGTTCCTGAACTCTGTGGCCTTTTGATTTAGCTGCTTTATTGTAAAAGCACATTAAAGAAAAGTGACAGTCGACCACATGAAAGGCGCGATTTGTTATGTCGGCTTCTGCCAGCAGTTTACAGGGCGCGGAGCTTAAAACCGGATTATTTTTTTCTTAAAGCCAAATTTATTAAAACAAAATACAAATGAAAATCATTTTATTCATAGATAGTGGCATCTTTCAAGAGTAAAATTTCTCGATTTAAGACTATTCAGCCGCAATGATCGCCTCCAACCTCGTCCTGAAGCGATCCCACGCACTCTCTAAAACAGTGGTGTCCATATTCGCGAACGCTGCTTCGACAGCGGTGCGTAGCGATGCGACATTACAGTGCCTTGTCTTATTGGTAACTCTATCGATTGCGCTCCAAACACAGAAATCGAGAGGGTTCAAATCCGGGCTATTCGGGGGGCAGAACTCCTTTGATCAGAACATGTCAGCATTATCAGAGAGCCAGCTTTAGAGTAACTGGCTCGTATGAGCCGGTGCACTGTCCTGTTGAAAGACATATCGTCTCCCCGAGGCCACAGTTACCATCCACTATTTCACGAAATTGGTCGAAATTTGCAGATAAACTTCTTTTGTGACAGTTTGTCCCTTTTCAAAGAAATGTGGTGGCATGAAGTCACCCTCACTGGACCCAACACCTAGTACCTGAACCCCAGATTTCTCCCAACAATACTTGGCAACAATACAGGGTGATTCACGAACATACACAAATATTTTAATATATTATTCTACAAGTAAAACTAAAGAAAAAGTTCACATAAACACAGGTCCGAAAATGGCTAGTTGCAGAGTTACGTCTAATTAAAGATTTTGCCTGAAATTTAGCTACTTCGCTAATATGAAGCCATCGTACAACTATACGAGGTTAAAGTAAAGCACTATTTCCATTAATTTTGTTGTTATTGGTCTGGTGAATCTAATAAAGATGTCTCAGGCGTGTATCTACAGTAGTTTTCAAGAACAGCCAGAGAAGGAAAGACGTAATTTCGTAAAAATTTTCATTTGTTAACTACTTGGCTCAATTGTTTTTTTTTTTTAATTCCAGACAAGTACACAACGTTTTCAGCAAAAGTTGTAGACAATTTAATTTTGGAAAAATGGTGGTAATAATGTTAAGTGAAACTGTATGAGTGTGTAAGATAATCTACTTTTACTGATACCATAACACTCGTGAATTCATGTTAAACCGGAAGGAACAAAGCTCAGTGTTAAGGAAGTTGTACAGTGTACATAGAATTTCATAATACATTCACAATAAATGTTCAAAAATATCTCCACCGAGTTCAATGCATTTAGCTGCAGGTGTATGAACAGATCTGGTTGCTCGTTTCAGGAAAGTAACCAGATTTACTTGTATAAAAATCTTTGCTTCTCTAGCCTGGAAAACTACTGCAGATAACGTGTGGGACATGTTTTATTAGGTTCACATAGCCAATAACAACAAAATAAATGGAAATCGTGCTTTACTTTAACCTCGTACAGTTTTGCGATGGCTTCGTATTGGCGAAGTTGCTAAATTTCAGACAAAATCTTACTGGCTGTAACACCGTAACTAAACATTTGCGGACCTATGTTTATATGAACTTTTTTCTTTAGTTTTACTTGTAGAATAACATATTAAAATATTTGCACATCTTCGTGAATAGTCGACAGTTGATCTGAGGTACCCGAAGAATCCAATTATTTCAGTGGGCGAACGCCCAGCGCGAAGTTTCGATAATCGTGCCTCTTCGGTTGTACTCCGCATTTGTCTTTCATATCTCGGCCATTTTGAGGCTCTGAATGTTATTAGATGCCTACGGCTGAAGAACGCCAATCGCGACCTAAGGCGGAACAACGATATGACGAGAAATTCAAACTGAAATTTGTATGGAGTTAAACGCCGCACCCAGATGCAACCAATCTGAGGTAGAGTAATATTCACCGTAAGCTTACTTGATGGTACGTGTGACACCTTCTCTTCAGGGAGCTCTGCAAGTTTTATGTGATAGTCCCGTTGCTATTTACTTTCATTTTCCGAATGCAACCCCTGTTGGTATATCGGGAGTCCTAATCGGTGTCTGCATCTGTGTGACGACTGCAGTTCACTCTTAGATGCCTGTCGGAAGGTTTATCGAACCGCCCACACTACTCCTCTAACGTTCCACACAGTGGACAGGAAAAACGAACACTTAAACATCTCGGTACAAGCTTATTTCGTTACGATTATCATTTCAGCATTTGTAGGTTAGTGTAAAAAAATGTTCACATTCAGAGGAGAAAGTTGGTGTTCGAAATTTCGTGGGAAGATATCGCCGCGATGAAGAACGCCTTTGTTTTAATGATTCACAACACAACCCGCATATCGTGTCCGTGACACTGTCTCCCCTATTTTGCGAAGATACAAAACGACATGCACTCCTTTGGACTTTTTCGATGCACTCCGTCAATAATAGCTGGCACAGCAATACTCTAGCTTAGAACGGACAGGCGTAGTGTAGGTAGTCTCATTTGTGAAACTATTCCTTCTCCTTAATACTCTGGCAATAAAACGCTGTCATTAGTTTGCCTTACCCACAATACTATCTCTGCAACTGCTTCAGTTTAAGTTGTTCGTAATAACTGTACTCGCTCGGTTTTTAATTAAAATGGGAGCCTTTGGATTTGTGTAATTTATCGTGTAAACGAAATTTCATGCATTGCATTGTGGATGACCCCACACTTTTCATTATTTGGGGTCAACTGCGACTTTTCGCAATATACATGAAGATTCTCAGCTGCTCAGTTGCGAATATGAACAACCATCAGATGTATACTGGAATGGCAACGAAAATCTGTGCCGGACCAGGAGTATGCCCCACAGCAAGACCCAAAGACCCAAAATTCCGCAAGTCTCCACCATGTATCTACAACCTGCGCTCTTACATTCATTCCATATATTCCCATACAGAGGAGATATTTTATCAGAATGTCGCTTGCCCAGTATTGGCAATGAAAAATGGGGGTCACTATGAGTTTCTGTGGTGCATGTTAGGTCAATATGGTAACACAGTTACTATACTGAATAATATATAATCTTGCGAGGAGATACAGATCTCTTCAGTCTCATGAATGCATTTATGTGGCGTACTCAAACTCGTGTATGCAGACAGTAATGCCTGACCGAAATATTCGTAACATGCCTTTTAGCTCATAAACGGTTTGAGATTTTGAAATTAGATATTTAGATGATAGCATGCAAAAAGAAATGTACTTTGCTTTGTGGCTAATGTGTGGAATTCCTTTATCTACCATAACATGTGGATCGAAACAGATTTTTTCTACAAAATGATATAATTTTCAAGGATTACCGACAGTATTTTAAATAATAATCGCTGTGGGTTTTAAAACGCAAGTGAACACATTACACTTCCATTTTCCTTTTTTAAAAAAGGGCCCTTTCATTAACTACTGACTTGTTAGTTAAATAATACACTTTCAAGATTCCACTCAATTTCCACTGCATACCTACTCAGACTGGTGACACTGATGTGCATTTTGTGCAACTGTTTCAGCGTCATGATCGGCCTCTTCTTAATGCGGCTGTTAGGCACATAAACATGGGACTGAAGAGGGCGCTGATGGTAGAAGGCATGGGTCACATTTCTGTGGTGCCAGGTGGATCTGTCAGCATATCAGGTTCACTAGGCATGGCCTACACCTCAATAGGTATGGGAAGGGGACGCTGGAAAAGCATATAGGTGACAGTGTAGTGGGTGGTGGTGGGATCACTCATGGAAAAATTCCTGTAGTAGTTGGTGTTAGAGGTGCAGCTTTTTTAGATTGAAGTCAGCTGATAGGTATACCTGCTTAAAGGAAGTCCCTCTAACTAAGGGCTCACCTTCCGAGGCTGTCATGTTTCCAAGTAGAGAAGGAATTGGCATATTTCATGAAAATATAAGAGGTATTAGAGATAAAGTTAGTGAAATGCTTACAGATGTTGACTCTGAAATTATCGTTATGTCAGAGTATCACTTAAATGATTTCACAATTCAGAGGCTTCCTTTACCAGGATACAGATTAGCTGGCAGTTTTTCAAGGAGTTCCTTGTGGGGCGGGGGAGTGCCTATGTACGTAAAAAAAAAACAGTATTCCATTTGAGTCCATAGACGTACCACGGCACTGCACTGAACGGATTTTGGAATGTTGTTCAGGGAGAGTTGAATTTAGTGAAACTAAACTTCTAATTGTTGATTTTTATAGATCCTCTAACTCTGACTTCAGAACATTTCTGTTCAAGCTAGAGAGGGCTCTTGATTCACTTTTTAGGAAGTACCAGAAATTAGTTATATGTGGTGACTTCAATATAAATTTTGTGTATGATAGTGCAAGAAAAATGGTGTTGTTAGATCTCCTAAATTCATATGATCTGATGCAGACTGTGTTTCTTTCCAACTAGGGTGCTGGGGAACAGTAGCACAGTCATAGAAAATATTTCTTAACACATTTCTCATGCTCTTTGAGAGTTGCTTTCCATTAGAACGTTCTAAACAGGATACTAGCACTAACAGGTAGCCTGGGTAGCTGACTAGCGGGATAAGGATATCATATAGAACAAAAACTGTGTTTCTTTCCAACTATGGTGCAGGGGAACAGTAGCACAGTCATAGAAAATATTTCTTAACACATTTCTCATGCTCTTTGAGAGTTGCTTTCCATTAGAACGTTCTAAACAGGATAGTAGCACTAACAGGCAGCCTGGGTAGCTGACTAGCGGGATAAGGATATCACGTAGAACAAAGCGGGAATTATATCAAAATTTAGAAGTAGTTACAATCAAGCTGCAGTAGCTCATTACAAACAGTATTCCAATGTGCTTACAAATGTTATTAGGAAGGCAAAAAGTATGTGGTATGCAAATAGAATAGCTAATTCACAGAATAAAATTAAAACCATATGGTTAGTTGTGAAGGAAGTGTGCGGTTAGCACCACAAGGTTGATAATATAAAGTCAGTGCACAGTAAAAATATTTCTGTTACTCACAAATCAGACATATGTACAGTATTTACCAAACATTTTCTGAACATTGCTGGTGAATTAAATAAAAAATTAGCTTCTACAGGGAATCATATAACTCTCTTAACAAATGCCTTTCTAAGACTGATGTCTGAAATACTCCTCTGTGATACAGACAAGGGGGAGATTGAATCAATAATTAAATCACTGAAGACTAAGAACTCTCATGGCTAGGATGGACTGTCCAGCAGAACATTACAGTACTGTGCTGCACATGTTAGCTATGTATTTAGCTATATTTGTAATTTTTCCTTTATGGATGGTCAGTTTCCTCAACGATTAAAGTACTCAGTAGTAAAGACACTTCATAAAAAGGGAGAAAGGGACAATGTAGACTGTTTTAGACCTATTTCTATGCCATCAGTGTTTGCTAAAGTTATTGAAAAGGTTGTGTATGTAATGGTAATTTATCATTTTATATCACTCGATTTGCTATCAAATGTACAGTTCGGCTTTAGAAGTCGCTTAACAACTGAAAACGCTACCTTCTCTTTTCTCTGTGAGGTACTGGATAGGTTAAGAAAAAGGTTTCGAACGCTAGGCATACTTTTAGATTTAACTAAGGTGTCTGATTGTGCTGATCACAAAATATTGCTCCAGAAGCTGGACCATTACAGAATACAGTGAGCAGCTCACAATTGGTTCAGCTCTTACTTTAGCAACAGACAGCAAAATGTCATTCTTCACAATGTTGATAATGGCTGTGATGTGGGGTCTGAGTGGGGCACAGTTAAGTGTAAGTGCCCCGGGGATCAGTGTTGGGCCCACTCCTGTTCCTTATTTATATAAATGATATCCTCTCTAGTATTACAGGCAACTCTAAAATATTTCTGTTTGCTGATGACACTAGCTTGCTAGTAATGGATGTTGTGTAGAACATTGGCTCGGCTTCAAATAGTGCAGTTAATGACCTAAGTTCATGGCTTGTAGAAAATAAACTAGCGCTAAATCAGAGTAAGACTCAGTTTTTACAGTTTCTAACACACAATTCAACAAAACCTGACGTTTTGATTTCAAAGAATGGGAATATTATTAGTGAAACTGAACTGTTCAAATTTCTAGGTGTTCAGATAGATAATAAACTGTCGAGGAAAGCCACATTCAGGATCTTTTTCAAAGACTTAATGCTGCCATTTTTACTATTCGAACAGTAACTGAAGTGAGTGATCGTTTGACACGAAAATTAGTCTACTTTGCTTATTTTCATTCGCTTATATCGTATGGTATTACATTCTGAGGTAACTCTTCCCATTATAAAAGGATATTTTAGGCTCAGAAACGGGCGGTTTCGTGCAGTAAGAGCTGTAAGTCCATGAACCTCTTGTGACCCTTGTTCACGAGTCTGGCTATTTTGACGTTGACGTTGGCCACACTCTCTCTCTCTCTCTCTCTCTCTCTCTCTCTCTCTCTATATATATATATATATATATATATATATATATATATATATATATATATATATATATATATCGTCATTTCTTGTTAATAATATTAGGTTATTATCAAGAATAAGCAGCTTTAACTTAATAAATATTCGACAGAAATCAAACGTGCATTTGGATCGGACTTCCTTAACACTTGTGCAGAAAGGTGTGCAGTATACTGCTGCATCCATTTTCAACAAGCTACCACTTGAATTTAAAAATCTTAGCAGTAATCCACGCGCTTTCAAATCGAAACTGTAGAGTTTTCTCATGGGTCACTCCTCCTATTCTCTCGAGGTGTTCCTTGAAAAAGTAAGCTGATTCTTGTAGTATTGTTGATTGCTTTTATTTAAACTTACGAATTGACTTTTTGGGTTCATAAACATTTTATTTTTATCTGTTATTACGTTTATGTTGTAATTTCATGTACTGACATATTCCATGACCTTGGAGATTTGCTCCTACGGAAATTGACGTGTAAATGAAAATAAATAAATAAATCAACTATCAATGACACTTAGGATTTGCTTTGTTATATTGAAAAACTCTAGTTACGTATTGCGGTAATGAAGTATTGCATGTTAACCATACTCCAAAATGATTTCCTCTTTGCTTGTTGTCATGTGCCAAAACGTCATCTAGGTAAGTCAAACATTTTAAGAAGTATGTGGCATGTTATGAGTATTGCATTCTAGCTTCATCGTATCCACACACGAGCTGAACAGCGTATAATATATTTTCTTCAATTTGGATGTAGATGTATCTTTCTTCCTAAGATTACATAATTCCGTTTGTTAGTTACTTTTTATACGCATCAATAGATGACCTAATATACACCAGAAAAAAACTCCTAGCGACTCCTAATTTTCATTGCTAATTGTTAGACTTTTGTGCAGTAGATTACTTAATCTCGAAATATCACAAGAACTATGACCATCATCGAAAAGTTCCGCAGTTCCTCATGAAGCTGACTAATAAGGCTCTTAGATGCAAGAAGATTTTTCGTATCAAGTAGTTTCTTTAAACTCATTTGAGGAAGATCACAAATTAGCCAGATTGTGCACACTTCCGTTCACACAGTCAAGAAATCCTCTTAGCTACCTCCACTCACTTCTAGCCAACGACGAAGTACACAGCCTGGGAAACTTATTTAAACCTTACTTTGTAAGACACCCGGCTAAAGCAAGCTGTGTGACGTAGCTGGATGCAGCTGGTAGAAGGGTATCATTGCAGAGAAAGCACAGTGTCACAGGGGGAGTCGTCCTTTAGTAGTGACAGGAACGACGAGGACAAATATTGTGGGAGTGCTTGAAAAATGTTTAAAATATTAACATTTTGAGATAGCACGTTGAAGGTGAAGAAATAGGGGAGTACTGCAAGTAAAATAATAGAAAAAGTTTTATTTGCTAGAGTGTCAAACATAATAATAGAGAAGATAAGAAAAGGAACTGCTTCAGGCAGTGACGAGTGATCTCTTCAAAATTATTGAATTAGAGATGTAGGGAGCATTTAGTTAAAATGTTTTCCTGTTGTTTGCACAATTGAACATTCGAACATTCCCAGGAGACTGGAGTAAAGCCAAGATAATCGTAATACATTAGGAAGGAATTACTGAAGATACAAAGACTAATTCACTCTGTCTGCCGTCTGTCCACACTGTACAAACTTTTTACTAGATTTTTGACTGCCACATTAAGCCCTACACTTGACATCGTTCAACTAACAGAGCTAGCTGGCTTCCGCACGGAATTGAGTCCAATTCACCATATCATCACTCTACATGTAACAGCAGAACAAATGAGAACCGTCTACCTCTTTGCCGTGCCTCCATAGGTCTCGAATAGGCATTCGATTAGATTAATCACCCAGTTGTGTTCGAGGTTCTATCAGAAGAACAAAAATGAGTTTCCTATTCAAAAGAGTGTAAAACAAGGTGATTACCTCCAAAACTATTTTTAGGAGTTCTGGAAATCGCAGTGTACAAACTGAATTGGAAAACAAAGTGAAACGAAGTTCTGAGAAAGAGATTAAGTAACCTGAGGTTCCGCTTATGTTATTGTTCTATTAGTAAATAATATAGAACCACTTCAAATACTGGTTAGCGAACTTGTCTTAGTGTGCTCTGAAGTTCATTTGAAAATGACCTATGATAAAACAAAAATTATGATGAGTGAATAAACACCAGAGGAACACACATCTGTTCGAAGTATGTAACTGCAAAGGGTCACAGGTTATGTCTACCTGGTTGAACTTCTAAGTATGAAAGGAGACCTAAAAACCAGAAATATTTTCTCGTATTAAATTGGAATAGTAAGCTTATGAAAGACATTGTTCATGTATGAAGTGTAAGATGTCGCCTGAGCTGAAGAAAACACTTCTTTGGCCAATGTATATTGCCAGTAGTAACTTATGGCTGAGGCACATGGACATTGAATGAGTCCATTATTAGAAAACGAATAGTGAAGCAAAGAGGAATAGGAAGATCAATGTTGAGCTACAGAATAAAAGTACTTAAAGAAAACAGTTGCCATTAGATATACAACAGAGGTTTGTAACAAAGCACAGAGTGAATATCTTGAAATAGCAATAGGCTGGTCACGTCCCTCGAAGAAAAGGTGACGGAAGTTCAAAATAAGTACTAGAAAGGCGCCCACTTTACCGATAAAGACTGAGGGGAAGCCTACTGGACAAATAGTACAGAGACTTAACGTAGACAGTTGTACTTAACTGGCAACGGGAAGCTCAAGATCGGCAGAAATGGAAGAACCTTCTGGGAACATATGCTACACTCCGATTCACAGAAGCCACATCAGGTGATCTAATTGGCTTATGACGACAATGATAACGACGACAATGATGAATATATGTGGTGCAGTCAGTGTTAGTTTAGTTTATTAAGAAGTGGTGCCAACAAACAAAGTGGAAATAATTTATAACTCAAAACGAATTTAATTTTTCTCATCATAATCGATGTTTGAGGAAAGCCTGCATCTGCGTCATTGATGATTTAAATAATGAAAAACTGCGATTTATTTGTTTTTTCATGCTTATGACAATACGTTTTGAGAATTTATTCTCATTTTCAAGTGCATTTATTTACATAAATATTTTTGATGATGTTTTCATGTTTGATTTTCTGCCCTTTTTGGATTGTAGATGTCTCTCTGAGGTTATACTGCAATCGGAAAATCAGACAAAATGAATCTTGCAATGTTTTCACATGCTAGTGTTAGAAATGGTATGTCTGTCTACTTATAGGCATTGTGCCTGCTGCATTATGAAGAATGTCACATACACTAATATCACCTGCACTATGTTTTTTGTAATGAAAAAGTTCTACAGAGATGATATGACAGTATGGTTTCACGAATAGTTTGTACACAGAGGTGTTACAGTATTTTTTGGACTACATTACATTTATAAAATTGTCAGTTATAAAATTTATTTTTACCGCTATTGAGTACTGAATATAGGTTATATTTTTCATGTAAGTGGAAATATATATTTATGAAAATTTCTACGGTTAACATATGCAGGAGAAAAATTTGAAGAGGGTTACGTGGTTCGCCATCTTGTTTTTCCTTGATAGCTTTTCTCCTTGCTTTTGTCATTTACAAAAATGCAGGCTTTCGACGATCGTGAACCGTGTCTGTACGATGCGGAGGTATTACGGGCGGTGGAGCAGTCGACTGTTTGGTTGAGTAATGCGGTTGGCAGATGGCTGCTTAGCACGAGGAGAACTGTGGGTGGGCGATGACCAGTAGGTTAGTCTTAGTAGTGATGTTATTTTCGGTTCCTTATCGAAACGTACTATTCTGTGAGCTTTTGAGACATGTTACCGCCGATTTTCCGACAACTGTACCGACAAGTGGTTGGGTTTACTGAGTGGTTTTAGTTTCAGATTTAGTGATTATGTTTTACTGGAGGATTAACAGGAAGCATATGAATGGAAAATGCGTTCATAATAGACTGTTTTCCTTTGTTAGAAATATGGTTTTTATTGTGGCTACTGTGAATGATTATAACATCAAAAGCATTTTAGGTCAACATCCCCACAAAATAACTCTTATTTTTACGTAATTGAGAGTTTAAAAAATCATTAAATTTCAAGGCTTTGGTCATTCTTACATGTATTACATGTGTGTTACTTCACGTTCTTTTCCTTGCAGTGGTTTAGTTATTAATTGTCAAAGCGCGTTTACGAATGAACAGTAATAAAGCGGTGAATGTATGAGTTATTGTGGCCAAGGGTTACGGCAAGGCACTGCTGTGCTGAAAATCGTAGGTTCGTAACCCGCTAGTTATGTGTTTGTAGCACGTTCTGAGACTTTGTTATTAATGAAGGTTAAGTATTTTTCTGCAATATTCGTTGTTATTTACAAGTAAGAACGCGCTTTCTCAGTAAAGGGTATCTTCTGTTTCGTGACTTCCATATGTTTAAGAAATAAAAGATGAAATTGCTGTGCATGAAACATTTCACAGTGAAATTGATATTTTTCCTACTACAAAATAATTCACTATTTTCTTCCGAATACATAGCGATTTCCGAGTGTGTGGTTAGACAGGAATCTAAGAGCACAACTTAAATTCCTGCTAATGACACTAGCAGCATTCGTCTTTATACTCTTGATTCTCAAAAGTATTGATCTGCCATCGAATCCTTAACAGTAGACAGAGATGAAAGACCCCACCATAATATTTTTAGACTTTACAACCATATATGAAACATTGTGCTTCATCAATACGATGAACTTCAATAGCTGCAATCACCACACACTCTCGAAAAGGCATTTTGTAAATTTTGTTTTTAAGATCCAGATCGTTGACGTGTCGTATGGGAAAGTAGGCTACTTCATCATTTGTATCTCTAGATGCGAGTTATGACCATAGTCTACGCACTTTCTTATTCTTTACAACTCTCTTAAACAATTTTTTGGGTGTATTTATAGGTGTATGTGCACAATGTGGAACCAAACTCGATTCCTAATTCATATTAGGAAATGTTAACTCCAAAACATGATGTCCATGAGATAGACTTTGTTATTAATGAAAATTAAGTATTTTTCTGCAATATTCTTTGTTGTTTACATGCAAGAACGCGCTTGCTCAGTGACGAGTACCTTCGATTTCATGACTTACATATGTTTAAGAAACGAAAGATGAAACTGCTACAGATGAAATTGCTGTGCGTGAAACAAAATGGCATTTATGACAGTTTCCAGGACACTGACAAATACCGTATCGTTGCTATGCATGCATGGAAAAATGTGGTCAGCGAAATTTGAGCAGTACTTCGAACTCTAAACACTCTTTTCGGTACTATGAAAAATAGCGTGCCTATGTCGGCTGCTAGCTGCTTCATGTTTGTGGTGCTGTGCACGCCGCAGCTTTCATGCACGGACCTACAGCTGGTTGCTTTTGACTGGTTGGCGCTTGGAAAACTGAGAACAGCGCCTCGGGTCACTAGAAGTGTGGTATCACTTCCGAAATGCTTACTGAATAACGTGGGGGCTCTCCTTCGAAAACAAGGATGCTCGATGGGTTCGCCTACCGATCCGATCGGCAGAGTGGCTGAAAGGTACAGAATAATGCCCCAAAGGACGGACAGCACGCCGCGCCACGTGGATGAGATGACATACGTATTGGGCAGACATGTGTCCTCTGCATATGATAACAGACACAATGCACTCGGCACGAATCGACAGGTCGTGAAGATGTTGATTGAATGTAGGGGTAGACTTTACACTGATAGAGCCGGAACACAGTCAATAAGTGGATCGTCAGTTGCATTGCAATGCTGTGCTGCTGCGGTTTCTGACGAGGCTTCAGTGTGAGAAGTGTCACTGTCACTTTTAATCGCTTGGGCAACAGTTAATGTCTGTCGATAGCGAGGGGCGCAACAGTTCAACGAAATTCGCGCTCGGCATAACGCAATGGGGGTGTGCGATGGTCACATTGTTGCGACACGAATTTGCACCGTTCACTCGAAGTACGGGTCACCAATGTGGAGCTCCAGTATGCAGTGATAGCGCGAATGTTAGACGACACAGTGGTACGGAGTGAACGACAGACAATCTCGATTCACACAAGGATATATGACATAACACAGTCGAGTCACAGAGCCAACTGATATGCTATCACCAAGCGTCAGAGATAAACCTGTGAGCCGTTTTCTCTGGCCAGCAATGCTAACTGTCCCCCATAGTCACGATTTTCCTGTAGTTGCCGAATACAGTGTGCCATTAGATAGCAGATTGGATGGCACACAGGCTAAAATGTTGAAAAATGGCGTCACTTAGTAGGCATATCACGCACGTGAATAACAATATTTTTTATAAACTGTAAAATGCGCAGTTGTCGCATGTTGCAGTGTGCGACGGTCTAGCTTGTGGCGCTTGTTACGAAAGAGATATTATTACCACCTGTTTTGATCAAACGCACTTCAGACCCGTAAGAAATGATGACTTAAGATAAATTTTCTCTGCTGTTACTACAGCTATTCTTGGGTCTCTAACCTTCATCACATTTGAAGCAAATTCCGTACAAGAACTATTTCTCCAGTGTTGAGTCACAATTATTTTTCATAATAGAAAGCCACAAACTAACATATGCAATCACATAAGTCTCAATAAGAGATTTGGCTCATCACAAAGATTCATCCTCAAAGAATTATAGTTAGACGTGACAGGGAAGTTCTTTGTTTGATGAACGATGATGATGCTATACGGTTCTACGAAGATGATGTGGACACATTGAATGTTCCTAATATTATCCAAACCAAGAACGAAGTGACTGCTGCACGAATCAGAAATATCATAAAGGAATAGGTTCAAAGTCCTTGGACACAAGACGATTAAATTTTGTATCGTTCATCTGATTTGTTATGTTTGGTAAATTCTCTGAAACCTTTGACTTCGTTTCGATTTTACGAAATAAGAATGTATATAGAAATATATAAATAATTTTGGAAGTGTTGGTTTAAAGTAATAATTTTTAAATTTAAAACTTCAAAATCTGGGGGTCACGAAACTGTGACCTTTGATATGGAGGGGGGCTACAAAAATCATAAAACCCATGTAACGTAATTTACAGATGGCCCCAAAGCAGTAAAACATTTAGAAAATATATTTTCAATCAAATATCAACGTGTAACGTCTCCTTTTGTGGGGTTGAAATAATGTGTTACCAACTGCTAATGAAGCTTCTTTACAGAAACTAATTAGTAGTTCACCTCTCTCATTTCTTATTCCTAATCCAAATTTTCCTACTGTATCTTCATCTCTTCCTTCACCCACCACTACATTCCTGTCCCGCATGATGATAATGCAGGCATTTCTATTTTCTTTCTCGATGAGTTCTAGTATTTTCTCATAATATTCTTCCACTTCCTCATCTCTGTTCTGGCTGGTTGGAATATATATCTGTACTAATACCAAATCTTTTGAATTACTCTTCAGTCGTATCATCATCAGTCTTCCATCAATATAGTGTATCTTCATTACCTTACTTTTCAGCTTCCGCCCTATCAATATTTCTACTCGGTTTTCACCACTCTTGATTTCCCCCGAGTAAAAGAGCTTATAATCTCTACTTTCTATCTTGACATTCTCTACCCATCTCATGTCACACAAACCGAGTGCATATAGTCTGTTCCTTTTCATCTCCTGTGTTGCATTCTCTAGCTTTCCTGCTTGCAGTAGTGTCCTCACATTCCATGTTCCAATGCTTATATTTCCTTCCTTCACTGTCACTTTCTTCCTTTCAAATATGTCTACTCTCGATGTGCTCCCCTCCCGGAGATCCGAATGAGGGGTAGTTTTAACTCCGGAATCTTTCACATGGAGAGACATACCGTGTACTGCTTGGGAATGTAATGTGATAGTTCCCCGTAACTTTCCGCATAGGCAGTAGGATGCCGAGCCTAAAGTCAGCCGCTCACTATGAGTCAGATGCTGTCTGTAGCCGCCCCTCTGGGGTACAGTCACTACTTGTACTCTTTATGTACCCACAGAGAAAAGGTATCTTTTCCGCCAGCTTCACCGTTCCGAAAGACTCTTTCTTCGCTGTCGCTGCCGTTGAGGTCTTATACATAGAACAGGAAATGACAGGAAAAGGACTTGGTGAGGACAGGCTTGGGATAGGAAAGGGGGAGCGATAGGCAGTTGTGGGACACACTTTGTCTGGCTCCCCTCCCCTTTGGCCTGTCCGGCTTGGGTGACCCTGCTGATAGCTAAGTTACCGCCGGCATAGCCCTCCGGATCCGCAGCACGCAAACCTCCTTGCCCACACGGACAGTGCTACGTTTAGGCGGTGTCCCCTGAGGACATACAACATGCATGCCCTTGTATGTGTGTGAAGAGTATGTAACCTGCCCACAGTAAAATAGTATAAATAGTATTCTAATTTGCGCAACCAATCAATAATAAAATGCGACTAATCTCTCAATAACATTGCGACTCACTTATAACCTTTCAATAGTTGACTCTGAATTTAAACTGGTAAATTTTGGATGTCAGCAGTGCTGCGTCATGGTCCTGAAAATTCATTCTGAGTAAACTGAAAAATCTTACCTCGATTAGGTCGCCGGATAACGCGTATATATCTGCTCCTACAAGAAATTATTCTGGAGCAGCTCAGTGCAATGCTGGACGATAGATTTCTCATGTATAAAAAGAAACAACTGATTTTTCTTTTCAATAATCGGGATGACCAAGGATTGGAGAGATTAGTAAATTCTTTAAATTGGCATGAATGATTGTCGAAAGTTACTTTTTATCAGGAAGATTATTATTAAGAGATTTCTTTAGACACATTTACATGGGACTTGATATAGCAATACTACATATGCGCGAGGCAGCTTTTACCTTATACTACAACGCTCAGGCTCCGCCATCGCTCCACCACGACCGGCCCAGCCAACACGATACACCAGACTGCTAGCAACTACTTACTGCTGCTGCTACACATTTCCCACTGCAGTCAACACTGCTCTTTGGTCTCAGATTCTCTTATAGCTTACATATCGCAGGCAGCGCGTGAGCAATCTATCGAAATTACATCTGCTCGAGTGCGCTAGCAACAAATTCCTTAGTCATGGACCTCCTACAAGTATGTTCTGAAAGTTTTTCCCTGCCCTTTTGTTACAACCTGTATACAACAGCTTCACCAGCAAATAGTCTGATGGAGCTAACGACATTATTCACTATGTCATCTACATACATTGTGAACAGTAATGGTCCTATAGTGCTCCTTAAAAGGTATGTCCAAACTTACTTTTACGTCTGAAGATATATCTACCTATTTAGAACGACATCCTGTGTCATATTTTCTAGGGATTCTGCAGTCTAATCACAAAACTCTCTGATATACACGTATATTCTTAGGGTTAGCTGTTCTATTGCCACTACAGTAGTAATCCGAAATTCCACACTCGGAATCTATGCAGGACATGAAGCAGTGTTGCAACATAGGTTGAAGGTATTGGTTTATCTTGGCAGCTCATACCAATGAGAAACCAATAGTAAAATCAGGCTATTTGCAGGTGATGCAGTTATCTATAATGAAGTACTATCTGAAAGAAGCTTCACAAATATTCAGTCAGATCTTGATAAGATCTCAAAGTGGTGCAGAGATTGGAAATTTGCCTTAAATATTCAGAAATGTAAAGCGCTGCACGTCGCGAAACGTAAAAAAAGATCGTTTTGCCCTATAATATCAATAACTCACTGTTGGAATCGGCCAACTCATACAAATACCTAGGTGCTTCACATTGTAGGGATATTAAATAGCTGGCCGCTGTGACCGAGCGGTTCGAGGCGCTTCAGTCTGGAACCGCGCTGCTGCTACGGTCACAGGTTCGAATCCTTCCTCGGGCATGGATCTGTGTGCTGCTCTTAGGTTAGTTAGGTTTAAGTAGTTCTAAGTCTAGGGGACCGATAACCTCAAATGTTAAGTCCCATAGTGCTTGGAGCCATTTGAACCATTTTTGGATATTAAATGGAATGATCATGTGGGTCCAGACTTAGATTTATTGGTGGAATATTGGGGAAGTGCAATCAATCTACAAAGGAGATTGCTTACAAATCACTAGTGCAACAGGTTGTAGAATATTGCTCATCTGCGTGGCACCCGTACCAGATAGGCCTAACAGGGAATGCTAAACATATACAGAGAAGGGCAGCACGAATGGTCACAGGTTTGTTTAATCAGCAGGAGAGTGCCACAGAGATACTGAAGCAACTGAAGTGGAAGAATCTTGAAGATAGACGTAAACTGTCCTCAGGAAGTCTATTAACAGAGTTTCAAGAACCAGCTTTAAAGTACTGCTCAAAGAATATATTACAGCCCCCTACGAATCGCTCACATAGGGATGATGAAGGGAAGATTAGAATAATTCTTGCACGCACAGAGATATTCAACCATTTTTCCCCTCGCTCCATACATGGATGGAACAGTATGAAACCCTAATAACTGGGACAATGGGGTGCAGTCTCTGCCATGCACCTCACGGTGATTTGTGTAGTATATATGTATATATGTAGATGTAGATGGACAAACTTAATTTTTACTTTAATATTTATCAGTTCAGCTCTGTACCTATGGGTTAACACAACCGAGCGTGTGGCGCAGTGGTTAGCACACTTAGTGCACTGGACTCGCATTCGAGAGCACGAGGGTTCAAAACAGCGTACGGCAATTTTAGGCAAATGCCGGGATGGTTCACTTGCAGGGGCACGGCCCATTTCGTTCCCCATCCTTCCCTAATCCAATGGAATGGGTCAGCACGTCTCACTCCCAGTGGGAGGACACGGGTTCAGTTTCCGGCAGTGGCAAGGATTTTCCCCTGGCTGGATGACTGGAATGCGGTGCCGCACTCAGCCCCGTGATGCAGACTGAGGAGCTACTGGAGTGAGGCGTGACTTCTCAGAGGCCTGGAATGTTGACAACGGTCGCGATAGAAATGTGCTGGCCCCATGACCCTCCATTCCACATCCCGCAAGTCAAAGGATCACACAGCGACCGGTCGTCATCGCGAGCTCTTCAGAGCCTCATCGCGGAATTCAGTTGTTGTTATTGACTTAGCCTTTGTGAGAAATACTCTTTAAACAACGTATGTTTGGTTTCCATTACCCGCAGGGAGTTGGTCTGCATTTGTTGGCCTTGGTATTGGCTCTGGTAGAATGATGTGGGTCTTCTTAGATCTAACTGCAGGCTATCATACCGTCTCATCTGACATTTTCCTGCTCGAATCTGTCATTGTCATTCCGAGTCGAAAACTAACCACTCTAACTGGCAATATGCTGCACAGTATATAGTTCCAGGTGTTCTCAGAGAGCTCTAAAATCAGAGTTCACGAAATAAGTGACGGACGGTATCTCAGAGGGTTTCAATCCACTCCTTCTGAAATTGTATACACGTCACCTTCAAGAAACAAAGTTTAGAAAGTCTATTTACGCTGATGGTATTGCTCTGATGTCCCAGGGTCAAAGCTTTAGGGATGCTGAAATATCAATAACATCAGATTTGACGACGGTGGATGCATACTGCAAACGTAACTCTCCTCAAAATACCGTTGTGTCAGCTTTCCACCTACGGAATAAACAAGCAAACTAGAAAGATCCGACTCTCCAATACTGCAACACTCCAAAATACTTAGATGTGTCCGTACACTGGTCTTTGACAAACAATATCCATCTCCAGAAAGAGACAGGTCAAATCAAAACTCGCAACAATACCAGGTCTGTTCAAAAAATTCCGGAACTTTGTCCACAGAATTTTTCTACGGTTACCTCTTACTTATTGTGCATGGTCTCCTTCGAAATACTCTCTTCCACAATCGATACATGGCTCCCAATGCCGGTTCCTCTTCCGGAAGCATTCTTGGTACGCCTCTTGCTGATTCTCGCGAAGCGCCGTCTGGGAATTTCCTTTTATCTGGTCTTTCATTGCAAATGTTCGTCCTTTCAACGGGGTTTTCAAGTTTTGAAACAAGAAAATTCCTCAGGGGCAGGCCTGGAGCATACGGAGGATGGGACAGCACAGTGATTTCGTTTTTTGTGCAATAGTCACGCACCAACAGGGATGAATGTTCGGTTCCGTTATCGTGATGCAAGAGCCATGAATTGTCTCGCCACATTTCAGGCCGTTTCACTCTCACATTTTCTCACGGGCGTCGCAAAACATGCCAGTAGTACCATCGATTAACAGTTTGTCCCTGTGGCACGAACTTATGATGAACTAATTGTTCAAAATCAAAGGAATCTATCAGCATGGATTTGTCATTTGATCAGACCTGATGAGCTTTTTTTGGTCTTTAAAATCTTTCTCCACCCGTTGCTACGACTCAACCTTGATCTTAACATCATAACCGTAAACTCATGTCTCATCACCAGTTATAATTCTCTTACGGAACATCTCGTTCTCATTCGCGCTAACCAAAAGCTCTTCACAGATTGCGAGGTGAAGGTTTTTCTGGTCTTGACTCATAGGCCGTGGGGCCAACTTGGCGGCAACACGATTCATTCCAAGGACGATGCTACTCAGTACAGAACTGAAGAATAACTAACAGACGTACTACAATGAAACTTCCGGCAGCTACACGTTAAATACAGCCGTGTGCAGGGATGCCAACCGCATTTCGCTCCCACATACAACTGGCGCAAAATTACGAATGTTCCGAAATATTTTAAAGAAACCTCGTGCAGACCGGAAGTTAACAGGAACCGCCTGGGGTGTCACTGCAACAGTCCTCAGATCATCAGCTTTAGCTCTATCACGTTGTTCCATCTGCATAAACAGTGCTCACATTAAAATAATCAACACACAGCACAATCAAACAATGCGCTTCATCACAGGATGTATTCGCCCCACAAACATTCACTGGCTACCAGCGCTTAGTGCAATTCTACCGCCATCCATAAGAATGTCACAGTCATTGCTGAACGTGTGGAAAAGAATAAAAAAAGCACCCAGAATTAACTATTCATTCAGAAATTTCATTATCAGGAGCCCAGCGACTGAGGTCTGGTAGGCCATCGTGGAGCACATCAGTCAGCCTGCAGGACACTAACTTCAACATGCAACAGGCCTGGAACTATCAATGGCAGGAACAATCTTCCGTCAACCATCGTCAACTAATTAAAATTCACCAGGAGCAACCAGCACGTTTTCATCTACCCCGAAGGCACTAGTGCGTACTGAATCGGATCAGAAAAAAAAGGTTCATATGGCTCTAAGCACTATGGGACTTAACATCTGAGGTCATCAGTACCCTAGATCTGAGAACTGCTTAAACATAACTAACCTAAGGACATCACACACATCCATGCCCGAGGCAGGATTCGAACCTGCGATCGTAACAGCGGCGTGGTTCCCGACTGAAGCGCCTGGAACCGCTCGGCCACAACGGCCGGCAATCGGATCAGAAGTGACGGGGACAGATGTGGAGCATTGCTGCATAAGTGGGTAGGGAAATCCTCCCCTGAATGTGACTGCGGCGAAGATCAGCAAACTGTACGTCATGTAACACTTGAATGTTGCTTCAGAGCTTTCAGAGGTACGATGGAAGATCTTCTCAATTAGTCTGTACAAGCTTCTGACTGTATTTCAAGACTGAACTCAGAGCTGTGAATCGATTGCGAACTTCAAATTATGTGTATCTGTGTATGAATGTACATATCTGTTGTATGTAGTTGTCTAATATTACTCATGTCACAAATTAATAAATTGCTACCATGCCGCATTTTTGTTTCCGTATGTCATTTCGCATTTAAGTAGTGGACTGCTATTAACAATAATGTCATCCTCCAGAACTTTTATCCTTATTCAACGGATTGGGTTCGTGGTTCAGCCAAAGTGAGCTACATTTTCTATGGCTTTCCAAAGTCCTGTCAGATAAATTATCCATGGTCCCACTAACTCGGTGGCAGCCGATATCTTAGCCATTTGTATGGGGAATAATGTTTCGTCTGTGACCAACAAACGCCTTTATGAGTGCATCTGACTCTTGAAATTCCTGTTTCATCTCATCTTGATATATGAAGGAGGAACACACCAGGACCACGCCGATAACGTCGAATGCCTTCCTCCAAAGGAGGACTCTGCAGAAGAGACGCTCAGTAGCTCGGTACGTGCTTTTGTTAAAGTTTGGAGAAAATACCTTCACAGAAGAGTCAAGCAGTATATTGCTTCCTCCAACGTATATCTCGCGAAGAGACCATGAGGATAAAATCAGAGAGATTAGAGCCCACACAGAAGCATACCGACAATCCTTCTTTCCAAGAACAAAACGAGACTGGAATAGAAGGGAGAACCGATAGAGGTACTCAGGGTACCCTCCGCCACAAACCGTCAGGTGGCCCGCGGAGTATGGATGTAGATGTAGATGTAGGTGCCACTGTCAGGAGAAGTCATTCCTTAGACAAGGGGTCTCCAAAACTACGGAGCGCGGGCCGAAACCTGCCCGCGAGGGCAGGAAAACGGGCTCGCGTTCGCTGGCCGGACATCCCCGGTATCTGGCACGCTAAATATTTGAGGTGTTACCTATACTGCCAACAATTGGGTTTCGAGGCCTATAGCGACCAATACACCGCGACATTGTCGGAGCTCATCTTTACAAAACGGAAGATCATGGTTAAATTTGTGGCTATCCACAATAAACAGACAGACCATCCTCCGTGCGATAGTGGAAAAAAATGTCGGTTAACAGACAAGTTTGGCGAAAACATTTTAAGTAAAAAAATTCTTTGCATTTTATTCTACTCACGACTCTGGTGCAAATCTTTCAAATGGACGCCACTCCGGCGACTAATCTTAGTAATCAATCATTACGGAAGATACTTCTTAAGCGAGGTTTCACTTTCTTTTGATTACGTCGTAAAATACACATAGCAAGTAAATCGTATAAAATATTTTTACTTAAAGGCAATATAAAGAAAATACAATACCTGATGTACATAATGGTATTGGATATTTTAGTTGGAACTGATATATAAAAATAACTGTAATTAATTTATGTCTTGAAAAGTCACTGAGTATTACGTAAAGAAATTTAACATCATAGTTACAATTAGTGACTTTACGTAGGTGTAACTTTTCTTTAGCCTTACATTACGATGATCGTGGAGTGCTAGGGTACTTTAATCCCACTAGGTAGATCTTGGCCCTTATGACTTCGTGGAGGAGTCAATGGGGCCTGCGGACTGAAAAGTTTGGAGACCCCTACCTTAGATCAATGCAGTTCAAACAGACTGCTTTTAATTCTGTTTTTAAGGGACCCATGCACGCACCAACTGAAAGACCAGTCGATCGACTGACCTAATTCGTGTGTAGCCTACACAAGTCCCAACCGAATTTACGCAGCGATTACAGCTCCGTCATGACAACAGACGAACTTTTTTTAGGGAGGTTGGCACGACAGCGCTACATAGGGAGCAGGTTGTTGGGTGCAGCGTTGTTGGTGGAGGTGCGTGGGTTGTCGGGTGGGCATACCCAACCGACCACTCGACAAATAACAGGTGGGTGATCGATTGGCCAAAGCGTATGCACACGTCCATTTTGTCGGCCGGTCGGTCTGTCGGTTGGTACGTGCATAGGAGCCTATAGGCCTCGGTTTTATTAATACCGACTTTAATTCAAATATTTCTTTCGGTTCTTTAAAGACGTTACATGGTTCATATTTAGATTAACATGTACTTGAACACACGTACTGCAGAACACTTTGACACCACTACTGTTGTTACATAATGCCTGTGTATGGGTATAGCTTAGCTAGTGTCTTTGGACCAGTCAGTTGGTGCAAATCTACCTATGCACTGTTAGCTATTTGTCCAAAGAGTGGTGAGGTGAGTTGAGCTTGACCCAGTGATGTAAACATAGTCCACCGTCTCGGCGAGTTCTTGTGTACTTCAGTGTTTTCGAGTGCGTTGGTGGCAGTGTGAGGCTAGTCTTTTCTTTATGCGTCGTAATTATAAATGTTTCTCGGTTCCCAAGAATTTTGTTGCCAGCAGCGTAACTATTTACTAGAAAAAGATTTGTTTTGATTGTACAGGCAATGATTTCAGATACTCTTTCAGCAAGGTTTCCGTTTATACTAATTCAAACTTTTATGCCTTTCGTATTAGAAAATATTTATATGTGCAATGAAAACTTTTGCAAATCTTCAGTTTTTGTAATATATAGAAATTAAGACATTAATTTATAACTGCCATTTCGGTTTGAATGTATTTCAAGTGCGACTGCTCATGAAACGAACTTCCTTTTGTTTGGCACAATCGACCTTATGTATGGACTAAAATTCATACCCATCTTCGAAGATTTTCGATAGATTGGCTATTTGCTTTGATGCCATATTAAGTGCGAATATAGGACGTTCCAGTCTGCGGAAAATGGAAAATATCCCATGGCGTAGGAATGTGGACTGAAGTAATTTTAATTTGAACAGCGTTATAATATCTGGTAAATCTGATGGCACTTTTCACCGAAACTTTTACATGTTACACACGGTGTGCTCCTACTGAATTTAGATGCATTAAGATACTGGCGGAAATTTTCTCAGAGTCGCAAAAAAAAAAAAATCCATTTTAAACCTCAGGACAGGGAGAGGACTATGGAAGTGGTGTAAGAGATTCTAAAAGTTAGTCTTGGTCTCATGTGAACAAGGAGGGGGCTAGTTTGGCCGTTTCTTTTCCGCGTAAGACTCCACACATTCTTTCTGGAGTATATGCATTTGAGATGTTGTGAAACGAGAGCACTTAAATTTGACTCTTAAATAGCCCGTTAATACGCGTTTTTCTTTTGGTATTGGATGGTTGAAAATGTGAACCTGGATGGGTATCTTGCTGTTAGTCTTATTTAGCGGTCTCCACCGAAGAAAACATAAAGCTGCCAATTTAATACATTGAGGTTGCAAGGTTTCATAGTAGCTGCTGTGACTTTTTTATGTTTCGAAACCTTTTCAACAATTAGCCATTAAATGCTATCTGCAGTGTGCTCTGCTGCAGTGATTGTTATACATTTGGTAAACGGGTTTCATTTTTTATGAATTAGTGAGACCGAATCGTCTGACCCGGGTATTAAAAACCACGTTTCTCATGTAAAAGAATCCGAATATTCCTAAAATGGATGCGTTGAATAACAGTGAATTTTTCAAATACATTCAATGTTCACTCAATAGGTATAGCAACCGAGGATAGGACAAAGCGCTGTGTCATTACCTTTCCCATTATTACTTAGCGACTCAGTGTGGACTGAACCAAGCTTTCACTGACAGCCAGGAGAACCATTTTGAAAATTTTGGAATATGCCTTCTTTTTATTAAACTTAAATAATACATTTTCTGGCGATGGTTGTCACTCTTATGCTGCTTAAGGTTGTCTCGTAGAATTTGATGAAAGCGATAAGTTTTCACTAAATAGCGTTTAACGTACTTCCAAATAGCAGTTTTTAAGAATTTTAGCAAGTAAAATGTAAATGAAATGGACTGATTCCGCTTCATAAACTTGTCAAACTAGGAAACAGATGCTGCTCATCCGCTTTAATCCATTACATGATCAGAACTGCGCACATATATGTAAAATACGCCCAATAATAAGACAGATAGTTCCCTTCACAACCACCGAGCGAGGTGGCTTAGTGGTTAGCATACTGGACTCGAATGCAGGACGACGACGGTTCAAATCTGCGTCCGGCCAGCCATAATTAGGTTTCCTGTGATTTCCCCTAAATCTTTCCAGACAAATGGAAGGATGGTTCCTTTGGACCATTTTGAAACATTAAATATGTACTCCGTCCCTAATGGCAACAATGTTGACAGGATCTTAAACGCTGCTCTTCTTTCCTCCGTTATAGTACATTAGGTGGCTTCGCGAAGTGTAACTTTTAACGTAACGTAGAACTCGGGCACGCTACATATCAGTCTCGCCACATCCTATATTTTAAGAACAATTAATTAACTTTCTGTTGCGTGTGCCCTCTTATGATGTCACGTCGCATGTTGTCAGATGTGAAAAGACATCTAGTATTGGTAGGTCAAACCCACCAGAATCTGGAATGACGGCAAAATTCGTAACAACCTACGTTTCCTTTAAGAGTTTTAATAAAGGGTAAGTTACATACATTAATAGAGCGTTGGTTGCATCAAAGACAAAAAATACTGGACTGTTGGGTGTGGATTCAGTCGTTGACACTGTCGTTGGCCTGTCACACGTGATTCTCTGGTAGCAATGATTCAATGGAAAATATTAAGCAGAACTTCAGAAGTAAATCTTTGGGTGTAAGTCGAGTAATTTTTACTGGAAATGCAAATTATGTATGCTGTATATGGATCAAGTGAAGTCTGATTTGACCCGAGACGTAAATATGTGTTATGAAGTCAGAGGCTCGGTGTGTCTGAAAGGAATTATTTGCAGATGCTGTGTTGACGTCAACGGTGGCGCGCTCTAGTAGGATATGTGTTTATAATGTGTGTATGAATGATGTTCATGCGGCATTGGATTTAGTGCTCTATTACTCAGTGTTTTGTAAGTTTGTTTCCGTGTCAGTTTTGTGTCGTTAGTTATTGGCTACTAGATTGTTTTAGGTTTTGGTATTTAGTTCATGTTGTTGATTTGAAAGTATATATATATATATATATATATATATATATATATATATATATATTTTCTTAGTTTAGTTTGGTACCATTTACAACGAAATTTACTTTGTGCTGTGTGGCTGGTATCGCTACTTTCGTTTGAGCTACAGCTCGAATGAAATATTAGATCACAGTTGTTTTTTTTGGGGGGGGGGGGGAGGGGGGGGGCGAGTTTATTCTCGAAGATTTCGTGTTACTTTTCGGTTTTGTTTTCGAATCGTCACGTAATTATTGTTAATTAGCTTGCCACCGCCCTAACACCCATACTTCCGGCATTTCTCCCGTTAGTTTTATTTTATTGCAGATTTTGCTGGTGTATTTAGTCACTTTATGGTCGTCACATAGTATGTGCTGGGAAATAGGGGTGTCCGTCATCTCGATAATGTCATGGATCAGAGACAGATGGAATCAGAAATTTCTATATTTCCCTGTATTCTATTAAGAATAAACAATAAACGTTTGTAGCATACAGGAGTTTTTGTAAATTAAGTAAGCAGTGAAGTTTTCTCTGTAGTTTAAGGATGCAAATTTCGGGAGCAGTTTGAACTGCCTCAAGAAACAGGCTAATGTCTTCAGTTGTAACCAGTGGTCCCTTGCAAGATAAGTTTGATAGCGTGGCAGAGGATAAGTCACGTAGGCCTTCTGAGATACATCGTAGAGCGAACGTGTGGCGAATAACACACAGTTGTTAAAATTGTAATCACGCAAGTAGTTTGAAGGGAACGCAGAGAATTCTTGCAGAATCGATGTGTAGGATCTAAGCGAATTATAGGTACTTTGCGCATTTCTTCAAGTGACAAACTTCTCAGAGGTGCCTACTCTCGTAGAGTAACAAACGTAGCACTCTGTGTTCTGTCCTTCATTGTCTGTAGTCAATCAAGAAGCATACCTTCTTACATAGGGTACACTCTACAGCGATGAAATACTCCATTTTTGGTTGCAAAGCATTTGGTTAGAATTAAATTTGTTGATTTGGCTGCAGTTCCTTAATATCGATAGTGAGAACAGCAGGACTTCCTTTGTTCACTTCGGACTGAGTCACGCCCCACGTCATATTGACGAACAGTATTTTGACGATATGGGGTCTACTTGTTACAAATGGATTAGAGCTTACACCATTTTCCATGTCCTTGGTCACTCCATGGAACTATGCTAATCTAACATTGGGCGATCCAGCAGTTCTGTTGCAGTATCATGCTATTTTCATGGAGTAGCAGATTGTCTGCAATGGAATAGGAAAGGTTGTGGACATTCTCGTTCGTGTTTACAGGTGGTCTGTTGTGATCCTACACGGCCCTTGCGTGGAGCTGTACAGAGCTCAGAAGTGGTCAGAAGTGGACCCTGGGTCCACAGCAGTACGACGGTTCTCGCTGGGCGAAGGGAGCGTTAGCGCTTCTGTTGGAGTAGCACAAATAGACTTCAAAGGTGAAGGGAGTTTCTAACGTTCGGAAGACGTCCAAGTGGAGAAAATGGCGGAGGCGGCAGATGTGCAGTCTACGGGTGAGTGCTTACAACCACTATCATGAAGATCCTGTTTGTTATATAGTATTGTACAAAGGATTCTTCTACCATAGTTTAGTTTCAAGTAGGAAATGTTCCCACGATATGGTACATCAAATCCATCGCTTTTCTTGGGAGGTGGAGGGTGTAGAGAAGTGGTCACAGGTATTGTGACTGGTCGGACATAGCATTTCACGAATTTGTCCTGTACCAACTTCTCCATCTCAGAATAGTTAACCCAACACCCTCAATTACTTGTTGCATAGACCTATATTCCAGTCTCTGCCTTTCTCTATAGTTTTTACCCTCTCCCTCCTACTCCTTCATGTGTTAATACACCCCCTATCACACTGTCCCCTTCTTATCAATGTTTCACACATGCTACTGTCCTCACCAATTCTGAGAAGAGCCTCATAATCTCAGTCCACCTAATTTATCAATCTTCTGTACTACATCTCAAACTTTTCGATTCTCACTTAATTTGTGCCACAAATTTCTCTTCTCTCACATTAGATTCAGTAACACATCACTCTGTCCAGGCATCCAACCTTGTAGTCTGCAGCTCATGGTGAAGTGGCTAGTGTTGCTACTTCTGGATGACAGGGTTCTGGGTTCCATTCCTGGTTGGGTTGGAGGTTTCCTCTGCTTGATGGAGTATGTATTTGTGTACCCTCATCATTTCACCATAATCTTCATTCGTCACTGTAAAAGTTGGACTGTGTACGGGAACTGAAGATTGCACAGCTGAGTGCTTGACAAACCAGTCATCAGCCAACCTTTAGTATTCTTCTGTAGCAATACTTTTCAAAAGCTCTATCTTCTTGTCAACTGATACTGGTTCATGTATCACTTCTGCACAAAGCTACACTCAAGGCAAATACCTTCATGAAATTCTTTGCGACTCTGATTTTTGTTACACATAAACAAATTTCTTTTACGGAAATTCTTTCCTTGCTACTGGTAGCCTGAATTTCATATCCCCTCTACGTCCGTCAAATTCCCTCTGTATCACCTAATTTAATTAGATTATTTTGCAGTACACTGGTTTTAGTTTTGATGTTCATTACATAACTTTCTTCCAAGGTAGTATCCATTTTGTAAAACTGCTCTTCAAAGTACTTAGTCATCTGACAGTTAAAATGTCATCGGCAAACTTCATAGTTGTAACATCTCCTCCCTGAACTTCGTTTTAAAATGATCACTTGGTTTCGTTTACTACTAATAGATTGAATAACAACTGGAATAAGTTAGTCATCTCTCTTCTGAACTACTGCATCCCGTTCATGTCCTTGGACTTAAAATTGCAGTCTGGTTTCTTTTAAGTCATTGTTTCGAAGTCTTAATTGTTACACAACAGAAAATTTGTATGCATAAAGATACAGTAAATTTTTGATACATTTGACACGATGATCTTTGCTCACTACCACCGCTAACCGGAATTGTTAAACTTTACTTTCCTCCAAACTATCTCTCAGCTTGGCAATGTTTCTTGATTATGCAGAAAAAACTTTTTGGGAACTTGTTTCTTTCACCTAGCATTATTAGCCACGAAGGACACTTGTGGCCTTTTCAGGAAAATTACGCCAACGTGCGTAGTTTTTCACTTACAGCACCTATGTGAAAGAAAAGACTGAACTGTTACGGATTCAGCACTTCCCGTGTTAACGGAATTTTAACGTTTTTATGTAATGTAGTTTAACGGACATGTACGTTCATTATAAGAAGTTTCGCTGTCGTGATGTGGTAGGTTGGAAATATGCGCCACAATGAAACTGAACATTGGTAATTATCTTCTGTCATACAGAGTTCTAAAGTTAACGAACGTGCACATATAGTGCGTCTCAAGTAGTAAGTGCTTGGCGCCTAATTAAAGCTGTACGTCTTGGGAAACATACAAATAACGCAGATTTTTCGAACATCCTGTTCAGTGCATTATGCTTAAACTGTAGCATTCACTAGCACTTAAAGCTCCTATACAAAATGCTGGCCGTGGTACCTGAATCTTCATTTCTGCCGTCTTGAGCATCTCCTATGCTAATTGAGTCTTACTAGATTTGCTTTAGTCATACTTTTATTTGCTATTGGTGTCGCTAAAGCCTGTCCTAAATATCTGAAGCCTTGCCAAACGTTCACGCTGCTGACTTAACATAACAACGTAATGAAACCTTAGTGATTCCTGTGGTGCTCCTAACGCAGTAGTGCGGTATCAGGTTTGCAGACTTACGTACGATGTCATTTTCATATTGTCAGTTAGCTACATAGTACTGTAAATACTAAATATCCGTTATGCTTCTTCCTTACAGTGTCGCCAAATCATCTAAGAAATCCTCACATGGAAGAACTCAGAGAAAGAATCAAGGTGAAGTATGAAATTACTTTCTAACAATTACTGCTAACACTTGATATGAATCTTTAAATTTGATACTGTCAGCTTAAAGCTATTTGGGATAAACTTGATTAGAAGCGAATCACTTAATTTTTCAGCTACGGGAGTTTTGTATGTACTTCGGGATATTATGGAGGCTATAAAACTTTCGCAAAAATACTGATTTCAAATGACGGTTTCAACTTTGTGGAATGCGCTCCACTGACTAGATAACCCTCCGGGTAGACAGTGAAACTGGCAATACCCTTATGCCAGTAGCAAATGACCTGTAGCAATCTGACCACTTTCAGAAAGTTGGAGAGACCCGACTGCAGGACTGAAAAATGTACACCACTTACGCCCTTGATCTCCGCAACAACAGAACAGTCAAGTCATTCGGTCACCGTTTCCATAGAAACAGAAGGAATTCCAGTAAATCTGTAGGTTTTCGTGGCCGTTGGCAGCAGGCCGCATATAGTTTTTCAGTTTCTTCTCGCACATTCGACGTTTCAACCCCTCTACTGTGATACGGCAGCATTTGGAGCAGAGTAGGTTCAAGAGTGGAGGTATTGCCCTGGGATCCAGATTTCATCAAGCTTGGGTATCGTATTAGACAGCCATTCAAGGTTTTGGTCACTGAGATTCGTGTTTCGTGACAGGTCAAAGAGAACGACGCGTCGTGAGCTTCAAACCAATAATTTCCGGGCAACCTAAGTAGTTTCTACTATTCGAACGATATCTGAAGTAAGTAATCGTTGATCGTTGGACACGAAAATTTGTTTACTTTGCTTATTTTCTTTCGCTTATGTCGTAGGGTATTATATTTTGGGGTAACTCTTCCCATTGAAAAGGATATTTTTGGCTCAGAAACGGGTGGTTCGGGCAATAATTGGTGTAAGTTCGCGAACCTCTGCATTTGGCTCGGTATTTTGGCACTGGCCTCTCAATATTTTGTCATTTCTTGTTAACAGTATCAGCTCATCCCCAAGAATAAGCAGCTTTCACTCAGTTAATACTAGGCAGAAATCAAAACCTTCATTTGGATCGGACTTCCTTAACTCTTGTGCAGAAAGGTGTGCAATAAACTGCTTCATCCATTTGCAGTAAGCTGCTACAAGAACTCAAAAATCTTAGCAGTGATCCGCGCGGTTTCAAATCGAAACTGAAGTTTCCTCACGGGTCATTCCTTCTACTCTGTTGAAAAATTAAGGTGATTCTTCAGTTGTATTGTTGACTTTTTGGGTTCATAAACATTTTATTTTTATCTGTCATTACTGTTACGTCGTAATTTCATGTACTGACACGTTCAATGACATTGGCAATTTGCTCCTCAATTTGGTCTTAGGAAATTGACGTGTAATTAAAATAAAAATAAACACTCGTATCTCCACGATCACAGTCATCAATCTGTAGGAACGGTATCACATTGTCCCATAAGCCAGATTGATTCGTTGCAGATACATTTGAGGTAACCCCTTCCCTCACCCCTCTGCTTACTCGGGCAGTGGGTACATGGAGTATCTATATTCCGATCTACTGGCTTCAGTTAGCGGGGAGTTTCAATAAATCTGTTGCTGTGTTTCTGCAACAGAGTACAATAGATAGAATAAAGGTTTTATTGTCAAAAAGGAAAGCTAATGGCGTTTTCGTATACGAACTTAGAATACGTTGAAAGCCTACGCCACAAATCTTGTTAGTGGATTCATGGGGTGGGCAAACTTTCCTTGTGAATTACCAAAGCCAGCCACAGTGCACAGTTGTGGCTGTCCCGCTGGGTTGCAGAATGCTGTCTCATACGTACGTTCAGTCTTCCTTTGGCCAAGTTGAAACCTTGTTTACAGATGAGAGAAATCTTTGTTCTTTCACTCAGTTGGATTGTATCATCGACCTGATACATCCACTTCTTATTGCCAATAAAGTTAACAGTACGCATGTTTTGCGATAGATGTGATCTCTTCTGAAAGACTAAAAAATTAATGCAGTATGTGCAGTTCGAAGCTACGGTCACGAATATTACGAGGGCAGGTTTTATGCCAGGCGGCACCGCCCCATTTGTCAATGGATCTCCTAGCGTCTCAAAATGATTCATACGACTTCATAAGACAACGTCATCTGAACGATGGTAGACAGAAACCTAGTTTGAATTTTGACTGAAGTAAACGCAATCAACAATAAAACATAAGAATCAGCTTCCTTTTTCAAGGAACTCCTCAACGGAGTAAAAGGAATGACCGATGAAGAGACTCTTCAGTCTCGATTTGAAGGCGCTTGGATTACTGCTAAGCTTTTTGAGCTCTTGTGGTAGCTCATTGAAAATGGATGCAGCAGTATATTGCTCACCTTTTTGCACAAGTGTTAAGGAAGTCAGAGCCTGTTTGTTTCCAAAGACCGCACATGATATGCTCAACAGTAATAACAGGTGGAAAAAGGACAGACGGGGGTACATACAATTAACACACATCACGTGGCAGGATTTTCAAACTGAAAATATTAAATTTATCATAAGTTACATAAATGGAATTGATTTTTTATCGCTCACGTCAAGGATCGCGTAAAACTACCTGGTTTGGGTCGCATGCGGTCCGTGGGTCCCGGCTTGGGCACTCCCTTTCTATAGCTGCCCATGTAAAGACTTTATTTCGGCCGGAACTTGGCGGAACCATTTTCCAACACCACCCAGGTACCTTTTTCATAACTCACGGCAACAAGTCTGCATCAGAGATTTAAGATAGTACACTTGTTATATCGCAACGTAACTGTAATTTACCACTCCGCCCGCGCCAGTGAATGTAAGATTGGGATGCGACATTCTCTCTGTCTGTGTGGGTGT